>NC_064844.1:46804880-47405118 GCF_024166365.1 Elephas maximus indicus
ATGCAACTGGAGAGGTCCAGACTGCTCAAATCACCAAGAACTCTGCATACCTGCTAGGATATTTACAGATTCATCTAAAGACCATAGAGGAGCCATTGATGAGATCATATTTCTTTTTTATGAGAAAGATCATGTTGTAAGCACGGAAAATACTTTGGAGGGAGTCAAGATTACAGGCTGATAAAGTAAACTAGTGAAGAAGTTATGAGGCTTTAACTAAGGCTAGGATAGTGAGGGGACAGAGTTTTTGAGAGTAAGTGCCTAAACTAAACAGAATTTGGTGAGGTACTAGAAGATGCTAAGACGGTGGGAGCTCTCAAGGCACTCTTCTGGAAGACAATTTGGCAGTATGTTTCAAAAATCCTTAAAAACATAGGTATTTTTGACCCGGTAATTCCATTTTTAGGCATTTTCCAAATTAAAATATAAAATTTTACATAAATCTTTACATACGAGGCTCTTTCCGTTGCACCATTACCTATAAGAGTAAAAACTGGGAGGCAAGCTGAATGTCCAACAATAGGGCACAAATTACAGTTCATCTATATAACCCGTGTTCCACATATGTGTATGTGACAACGGAGAAACGTTCTTAATTTAGGTAAGAAAAACAGTATGATTTAAATTTTGAAAGTCCAAAGTTATACACTGATAGAGTTAACCTAACCACAGCAGGCCATAACTACAAAAGGTCAACTTGTTTATCAGAATCTGAAAAGCTTAAACCAATAGAAAAAAACTACATCGAAGAAGTAGGACAGAGTGCTCTAACTGGTTCAATGAACAGTGGACGTGTGTACCAAAACTAAATAACAATTTACTGCAGGAAGTGAATTGAACATCTACCCAATATCATACGCAGCCCACATAGTAAAAAACAACCATCAGGTGATAGATCCAGGACCCCTGAGCTAAGAGACCACATTGTTAGAAAAGGAAAAGAAGAAAAGGTCACCCAATCATGATTTTAGTTCTTTGTTTTTAACCAATCATAGTCTGTAAGTAATTTACTCATGATCAATCAGCACCTGTCAAAATTGTATAAAAAGCACTTGCAGATTGTATAGTTCTTTGGATTTTGGTCTGTTTGTACCCTGAGTGCTTGCAATCAATTTCCCATTTTGTTTCCTGATATGTCACACACACAAAAAAAAAACACAACAAAAAGCTCCTTGTTGCAGAGGCTTTGGTGAAAGTTGTTTCTCTGCAACAACACACAATGAAGATACAGAGATCAGATGATTATCACTAGCAATAATTATCTCTGTGACGTGGGCAGGTTATTTTCTTTACTGTGCTTGACTGTATTTTCTAATTTTTCTACAATTAGCATGTATTACTTCTATAATCAGAAAAGAATTATTAGAAAAAAATCATTTCCAGGTTTTAGACTTGGGAATCAAATCTTAATGTTTATTTCAAGTTTTAAAGAGTATTCTTCTAGGAGTACTGAACAAATGCTTACTCTTTACCATTTTATGGATTTAGATCATATATCCTCTTGGTATGTATCTATCCTGGTTGAAAAATTCTCGTTTTTTAATCCATCCCCACTAAGCAGCCCTTCTCTTTCCTGGATGTACTAATTTCTCAGATTGAACCAAACTTAAACTAGAAGGCAAGTGTTCCCCCATTTGGCATTTCACTGGCGCTTCTTTATAAAGTGATGGGGAATGTATGAGCAGCATTTACGTAAACAGTAATGGACATGATGAGGTATACCTTCCTTTTCTAAAAGATCTAGTCCTGAAAAGTAACAGCAAACCACACTTTTGTGTCTCTGGGTAATTATTAAACTATGCCAAACAGAATTCTAATGGTAAGTAAAACACAGTGTCTCTCTGGATAACTGCTAAATGATGCCAAACTACAAATGAATTCTTACATTCAGATAGTATTAAAACAATAAAATAGCATAACTATAACAGACATTAATAAATATGATAACTGCAAAACAACCTTCTCGGTGTCACCTATATGCATATGCAATTACTAGACAGACTGGAGGTGAATGGAATTTCAATTTTCTAATAAGGAAGAATATAATAACTTAAATTTCTAAGGCAATTTATAATTTACAAAGTGGCTTAACATACATTAGCTCATTTAGCTCTTATAATGAAGATTTTATCGTACCATTTACAGGTAAAAAATCAAACTCTATGAAGTCAAGTATACGGTGCTTTCTAATTGTATCCCCTTGAGCGCCACCAGTGTTATTTCTTTTAGTTCTTTCAAAAATAATAGGTATGTATGCTGGGGTGGGGAAGTCATGGTAGGTGGACATGCACAGTTTGCAATGAGAATCAACTCTTAGGCCTAGTAAAGGCACACAGGTTGGGCTACTGTCAACAACCCTTTTGTGCCTGAACTTATAGCACAGAAACACAATAAATGCATTCTGGAATCACCACAGGAAGAATATAAAGACATTAGAAAATGGTTATGTTTTCACCACCAGAAGTCTAAACCATCAGAAATCCACGTTTTGTATTTTTGTCTACTCCTTAAATCTCAAGTATACTTGGAATACATTAACCACTACAGAATATTAAGATTTTTCTTTCGTAAAAGACACTTAAATTGATTCTTTAAATACCAAACACCACAGATGCAGTGCTATTAACCTCGAGTGATTGCTATCCTAAACACACTGCATTCTGGAGACGCATTTCTTCCACAATGACCCTCGGTCATGGCCTTTTATGTACCATCAGCAATGTTGTTTGGAATGGCCAGCTTAAGCAAGTTTTAGCTTCCCCCCTCCGCCTGCCCAATCATACCACTATGTTTCTAACATGCAGGAGGGTGCTGATGGAGGAGAAAAGAGGGGATAAGATACTCGTGGCGAGAACATGGATAACTCACAATATAAACACACTGGCATCTCCTCCGCCAAGGCACCTAGTCATTGCCTCTCAGGGCCAACTACTGAAGGTAGTCAAGTTTTGTGCTAACTTCTCTGCTGCCATATTTGCAAACCTTTAGTCTCTTATCACAATCATTTATTTAGTGTCACTTCACTCATGGTATTCTGCTGGGTGTTACACCAACTTATTTAAATACATTTGGTGTTTGGTCTTATAGAATCCGGGGAAATACAATCCACAGAAAACTGGGCAGTGGCTATGGATTAAATAAGAGAACAGTCACAAGGCAACCTTCAGAACATTCATTGCTCTTTACCTTCTATCTTCTGTTTTAACCCATATCATAGGACAGGGACAATGTGTGGGGTGGGTGAGACAGAGCCGTCAGAGTTGTTTTTGATGAGGTAAGGCCATTCAGCATATAATCTAAAGAGATAAGGAACACTGTGGGGTTCATTAATACAGACATCCTAAGGGTCCCCTTCATCTCCTAGTCTTGTTGAAAAATGCCACCAATGCGCTATCAAAAGTGAGTATTAATGAGCCTTTGAACACTGCTCCATGTGCTCCAGGAAGATGCCCCGAAAGAGGCTAAGAAAACCCAAACTCCGTTCTTTGGGTAAACCTCAGTCTTTTCTCTCAAATGTCACTTACTGACTGACTCATGACCAAGGTGTCAAAAGTAAAAACACGGCAGTTGAATGGAAAGAATATAGGCAAGAGAATAAGGGATGGCAGCTGGCTGTCAGCTTTGTCACAATTATTAAGTGGTCTATGGAGAATTTGTTTTGCATAATAAGTTATGCAAAACCAATTAAACTAAACCCACTGCCATCGAGTCGATTCCGACTCATAGCGACCCTACAGGACCGAGTAGAACTGCCCCATAGAGTTTCCAAGGAGCGCCTGGTGGTTTCCAACTACCGACCTCTTGGTTAGCAGCCGTAGCACTTAACCACTACGCCACCAGGGTTTCCAAATTAACAGCTAGTATCAGACCAGTTTTCTATACAGGCTGAGAGACAGCCAAGTACATGGTAGATGGAAAACTCCCTGTGTCCCTGACTACATATATACACACATCCCATAAACCTCTTCTAGTTCCTTATCTGAAATGGACACGGTTAAGGAGTCATGTCTTTGAATTTGAAAAAACAAACTCCTTTTTGAGAGGCAACTGTCTTAGTCATCTACTGTTGCCATAACAAATACCACACAGAGAAATTTATTTTCTCAGTTTAGTAGGGCTAGAAGTCCAAATTCAGGGCATCAACGCAGGGCAAGGCTTTCTCTCTCTGACAGCTCTGGAGGAAGGTCTTTCTCGTCAGTCTTCCCCTGGATTAGGAGCTTGTCTGTGCAGAAGCCCCAGGTTCAAAGGTCTTGCTCTGCTCCTGGTGCTTCTTTTTTGGTGGTATGAGGTCTCCAACTCTCTGGTGGCTTCAGTTTCCTTTTATCTCTTGTAAGACAAAAGGCGGTGCAGGCCATACCCCAGGGAAACTCCCTTTACATTGGATCAGGGATGTGGTCTGAGCAAGGGTGTTACATCCCATCCTAATCCTCTCTAACCACATGAAGAGATTATGATTTATAACACATAGGAAAATCACAAAATGGAGGACAACCACACAAGGCCTAATCAAGCTGACACATATTTGCGAGGGGGAAACAATTCAATCCATTACAGCAACATATCAGGTTATCGGCCATTAATAACCAACTCCTTCATTAACTTTTTTTCATTAACTAATCAGAAACTAAGAAGCTAGTTATAAAGAAAGGGCCAAAGGAAATGATGAGCAAAGTAGAATTATTCATTTATCAACATTTCCTAAGAGTCTAATAGTGAACAGCATAGTACCAAGTGGTACTATGAATTAATTCACTGTGACAAATTAATTCTCTAACCTTTATTCATGTGCTCGTGCATCCATTCAATTGACAGATGTACCAGGCCTTAGGATATAAATTCTACCCTCAGGAGGTCTATAATCCAGTAGAGGAAAAAGTACTTGTATCTACAAAGTAGGACGTAATACACAATGAACAATAACAAAAAAAAAAAAACCACAGGTAAGTGTTATGCAAGTCCACAGGTTAAAAAAAAAATTTTTGTTAGTAGAGGTTAATGCTAGATGAGAGGATCAATATGGTTTTATGCAGAAGGTATTCAACCTGGGTGTTAAAGGATGGCTAGAAAATGAACATAGCAAGTGGAGAGATGGCTGAGGAAATGGCACAAAACTGCTGTTCCACCACTGGAAAGGGCCAGCCAGCAGGAGGCAGCTGGAATCTACTGGTGCTGATGCTAGGGGCAGTAGAAGGAGGGAAAGTGAATGAAGAGGCATGCAGAAAAAAGAGGGAAATTCCAGAGGCAAGCAGTAGGGCTTAGGGGTCAGGCTGCATTTATATCTCAGGCCTTGGATTGTAGAGATTCTCTAACCAAAACCCTCATTTTACAAAAGAGAAAACAGGGGGGTTTTGATAAATTATCCAAGGCTACTTTTTTTTTTTTTTACAGAGTTTTTTTGTTTTTTTTTTTCACAGAGCTAGTAAGTGGCAGATCTGAGACTATATGTTAGTTGCCCTGAAATGAATGAATCTAGTATTCTTTCCTTTTGTACCAAGGGTTATCAACCCGACCAGAAGCATCTCAAGTGTGTGGGCATTGGAGGGGTTGGGGAGGTGACTGATTCTGAGGTTTATGGGGGTGGGGGGGGACATGAGTTAAGAGAGGGCTGTGAAACAGAGATCTGCATATTTTCATATCACAAGAGAGGTTTCCTTTGGAAACAAGGACTGAACTAGAAACTGGCTGTAATATTTGTCATCTAAAAAGCTGCTCTAAGAAATGTAATAAGTCCTTCTTAGCTACCCAGGTGCCTGCTTTACACATCAGCGCCACTCACTGTCACAGTACTGTTATAAATGCAAATAACAGGTTCTTGGGTGGCTTGGGATTGACTTCTCAGCAGGACTGAACCAGCAGAAAGGAAGTGTCAGCCACCCACCAAGACAGCATTTGAGTTTTCAGTGAACTGTCTGCAGCTCTACTCTTAGCTGTATTTCCAATTCAGAAAGATGTGTTGTCTGTCGTAACAGTAAACATGAACGCCAGGAAAGGCATAAAAATGTTTTAAAGCAAGATGCATTGGGCCTTCTCTCCATCTGTTCTGCAAAATTTCTGTCCCCATCAGAATTAAATTTTTTCTACCCAGTAAAGCCATATTAATTTTTCTTAAGAGGCCACTCAGGGCAGTTTTACACAGACAGGACATCTACAAATCACAAAATTAGAGATGTTGGCAAGTATCTTAGACACCTGATCTGACCCTTCCTATTTTTTACATAAGATGAAACTAGCCCAGAGAAATAAAGTGACTTGGCAAGATCTCACACAAATAATAAAGTGGGAGGACCAGTTCCCAGGAGATCTTCTGCCCCTGGCCATTCTGTTTACCTGCCGAGAGACTGAGGGACAAGTTTTCTTGTTGCTCTCCTGGTCTGGCAGGAGTAGGATTCTACGCCTTGCTACCCAGAGTGCAGGTTGCCAAGGGTCCCAGCTTTAAACAGGGGCCTCAGTATCAGCTCCCCACCTCAAGTGGACCTCAGGGCTAACCTTTCAAATCTTCACCTACAAGCAGAAAATATTAAAAATGAGATTATCTTTTTTTTCCCAAGCCCCTGCTATGACAGAGTAGCTTTTTCAGACATGACTAAGGAACTTCTTTAGATGCTTACACAACTGTGTGCCATTTCCTTCCACTTAAATCCCCTTTTCACTTTTAAGTATCTGACACTTCTATGAATGAATATAATATCAATATAGCTTCAGTGAATAATAAAGAATTAGAAACTCTACATGTGCTACAGGAAGGAAAGGTTATGTAGTTACACTTACTTGATGGAAAATGAATTCGCTGCTAGCTATTAACATCATAAAGACTACACTGGGAATTAGGAACACACGTTAGGATACATTCAAGTGAAAAAAAAAATCCAAGTTACAATATTAAGCATAGAACCATGCCTTTAAAAAAAAAAACTGAAAATTAATTAAAATAATAATAATGGCCATTGTGTCACAGTTTTGAATTACAGGCAAATGCTGCCCCCAAAATTCTAAAAAGTGAACTATTATAATATTTTCATATTTTAAATTGTCCTAATACAAAAATCATAAATTTAAAATTTGACAGAATGAAAACCTGTAAATTGCACTTTGGTGAAAGTTGCTAGGGGAGAACACGAGCTGCAGCTCCTAGATCCTGGAGTCCGGCAAACACTGGAGGCATTTTGCAGCACTCGGGTCTGCCAACTGATCGAGGGCAAATCTCCCAGAAATCGGCTGCCCTTTTCATAGCTGGTTCCTTGTCAGTCTGGACCTGAAATGAAGTTGACTTCTTTGCATCACTTAATTGTTTTTAAGCTCAAGGCTCAAATAACA
Source organism: Elephas maximus indicus (assembly GCF_024166365.1). Classification (NCBI taxonomy): domain Eukaryota; kingdom Metazoa; phylum Chordata; class Mammalia; order Proboscidea; family Elephantidae; genus Elephas; species Elephas maximus. The sequence goes on from NC_064844.1 coordinate 46,812,195, forward strand.
GACTGTTTCTTCCTGGCTACTTTCCCTACCATCTCAACAGTTCCCACAGGGTGAAGGTTCTCTCCTGTTTGGTAGCCGAGAAAAGCTCCAAGCTTCCTTCCAAGGCCTGCCTTGCAATTCTGAAGCTCCAAGTACTGCTGAAGTTGCCACACTTTACAGACTCAGTATTTTATCAGACAGGGCCGTCTAGTTAAGGTGAAGCAAGAGAAGGCACCAATTTAATGAGTATTCTCAGAGATGCTCAAAACAAGCATGATACATTCATGTTCTTACGCTACCACGATGGTTTTTAGAACTCTCTCAGATCAGAAAAGTCTCTGAAATCAGAGTTTATAGGAAGAGAAGATCAGCAGATACAGAAAGAATTAGAGAGAGTATGCTCATTGAGGTACGGGCCAAAGTTTGTAATACTTTGGGGCCTGCAAATCCGGGTGCCACCTACAATATAGTGAAATATCAGTCAGTATATATTCAGCTGATGAATACCTTAATGAAAAAGGATACATTTTTCTACAGCAATACCTTGCATTTGTATACTTTTAAATACAGTTTATAAAGTGTTATGAATACTTTGTATGATGAGTAAAGCTGAGATTATTCTTCCCACTTTACAGATGAAGATTCTAAGCCTTGGGGATGTAGGACTTGATGAAGGTTACTCAGAGCGCCAGGATTCAAAACCAAGTCTTCAGACTTAACACACTGTTCTCTTTACTGCCTCTCCCAGCCTAATTTGATTAGGCTTTGCCTAAAGGTAAAAAAAAAAGGTCTCTGGATGGAACAAATGGTGTGCACTTGGCTAGTCACCAAAAGGTTGGCAGCTTGAACACACTCAGTGGCACCATAGAAGAAAGGCCTGGTGACTTACTTACTTCTGCAAAGATTATGGCCGTGAAAACCCTGTGGTGCTCGGTCTGCTCTGTAACACCGGGGTCACCACGAGCAGGAGTCAGCTCGACGGCATGCTCGGTCTGCTCTGTAACACCGGGGTCACCACGAGCAGGAGTCAGCTCGACGGCATGCTCGGTCTGCTCTGTAACACCGGGGTCACCACGAGCAGGAGTCAGCTCGGCGGCATGCTCGGTCTGCTCTGTAACACCGGGGTCACCACGAGCAGGAGTCAGCTCGGCGGCATGCTCGGTCTGCTCTGTAACACCGGGGTCACCACGAGCAGGAGTCAGCTCGGCGGCATGCTCGGTCTGCTCTGTAACACCGGGGTCACCACGAGCAGGAGTCAGCTCGACGGCATGCTCGGTCTGCTCTGTAACACCGGGGTCACCACGAGCAGGAGTCAGCTCGGCGGCATGCTCGGTCTGCTCTGTAACACCGGGGTCACCACGAGCAGGAGTCAGCTCGGCGGCATGCTCGGTCTGCTCTGTAACACCGGGGTCACCACGAGCAGGAGTCAGCTCGACGGCATGCTCGGTCTGCTCTGTAACACCGGGGTCACCACGAGCAGGAGTCAGCTCGACGGCATGCTCGGTCTGCTCTGTAACACCGGGGTCACCACGAGCAGGAGTCAGCTCGGCGGCATGCTCGGTCTGCTCTGTAACACCGGGGTCACCACGAGCAGGAGTCAGCTCGGCGGCATGCTCGGTCTGTTCTGTAACACCGGGGTCACCACGAGCAGGAGTCAGCTCGACGGCATGCTCGGTCTGCTCTGTAACACCGGGGTCACCACGAGCAGGAGTCAGCTCGGCGGCATGCTCGGTCTGCTCTGTAACACCGGGGTCACCACGAGCAGGAGTCAGCTCGACGGCATGCTCGGTCTGCTCTGTAACACCGGGGTCACCACGAGCAGGAGTCAGCTCGACGGCATGCTCGGTCTGCTCTGTAACACCGGGGTCACCACGAGCAGGAGTCAGCTCGGCGGCATGCTCGGTCTGCTCTGTAACACCGGGGTCACCACGAGCAGGAGTCAGCTCGGCGGCATGCTCGGTCTGCTCTGTAACACCGGGGTCACCACGAGCAGGCGTCAGCTCGGCGGCATGCTCGGTCTGCTCTGTAACACCGGGGTCACCACGAGTAGGCGTCAGCTCGGCGGCATGCTCGGTCTGCTCTGTAACACCGGGGTCACCACGAGTAGGCGTCAGCTCGGCGGCATGCTCGGTCTGCTCTGTAACACTGGGGTCACCACGAGTAGGCGTCAGCTTGGCGGCACGCTTGGTCTGCTCTGTAACACTGGGGTCACCACGAGCAGAAGTCAGCTCGGCGGCAGCGGCTTTGGTTTGGTGTGCATTCAGTTAGAAAAAACGCAAAGTTCTCAAGTCTGGGCTAATGAATTCGTTTAAGTTCATAATAAGAAAAACTATTCCACCTTATCAGATAGCTTGCTTAATGGCTTACAAAACCACATTGTACACCATAACCAATAATTGTCAGGGAAAACTTAATAAGGGATAGAAAGTTATGACAGGTGTGCATTAAGCAGACACAAAAGCCAGTGATCTAATCAGCAAATCCATGAGAACAGATGTCCCTATGCCCCGGTTTGTGGCTATTGTAGTTATAAACCACGATTGGTCCCATCACTCATGCTCACTGGGGAAGACTATCTGTAAAGATCGCTTTCTAGAATGCAGAATAAGCTGAAACAATAATAAATACAAGTATACAACTATATGAAAAAGTTCAATTTTTCCAATAATCAAAGAAGTACAAGTTAAAATAAGATGCCATGTTTATCTATGAACCTAGAAAATAATTTTTTAATGGGAATACTTAGTGTTGGTGGAGCATATTGAAACAGACACTTTCATATAATCCTGGAAAAACTATAAACTGGAGCCAGTGTTTTGAAAGCATTCCGGTGATGTTTATTAAAAATACATGTTATGTTAGATATATATTGAGCTCAATAATTTTACTTACAGCAAATTTTCCAGAAAAAAATTCACACATGCTAATAAAATGTGTATAGATGACCTTCATTGTTTTACCAAAGTAAAAAAACAAATAACAATCATTTAACAAAAGATGGGCATGAATTAATAAATTTTGGGATATCCACATAATATTATCCAGTCACAAAAAATTGATTTTCTCAAAGAAAGTGGCATGGCAGATTACATGATTTGTGAAAATGTAGGATATATATTTTTATATAGAGTATGATCCCAACTTTACAAAATAAAAAAATATATTACCTATATTTTTGATATGCATTTAATTTATACCGAAAAGGAGAAACTCCAAGCCGTTAAACAATGGATTTTTCTGGATGACAACTTCACAGAGATTGCCTCATCTCACTCTTAAAATACAATCTTGGAATTTCTTACAGAATCAATACAAGAATGGATGTATGTTGACTTCTCAAGCTTTATTTGCCAATATATTAGTATATAATTTCTTTACTATGGTGGAAAATGACTTATTGGTGACTTTGTCTCAAAGTTACCCTGCCCACAGGTGAGCTGAGAAAAATCTTAATGCTACAACAACCTCAAACCCTTGTACACTGGACACCAAACAAAACAACAGCCATGTAACATTTCCTTTTAAAATCAAATCAGAGGTGGGGTTGGGGGAAACTCTCCTGAAGAACTGTTATACTTATCAAGCATCATTACCTTGAAATAACAGAGAGTTCATACATGCTCACTGACAACTTTTTGTCTGGCTCCAGAAACAACAGGCTTATTTTACAGGAAAGCCTTCTTCTTCTTTTTTTTTTTTACTATGGGAAGGACTATAGATCCTAGGGAGTCCCTGATGTCACAAACGGCTAAGAACTCAGTTACTACCTGAAGGGTTGGCGGTTCGAGTCCACCCAGGGGCACCTGGAAAGAAAGCCCTGGCAATCTATTTCCAAAAGATCACAGCCATTGAAAACCCTATGAGTACAGTTCTACTTGAAGCACATGGAGTCACCATGAGTTGGAGCTGACTCTCTGGCAACTGTTTGTTTTTTTTATAGATCCTAGGGTGAGAATCTATATGTTCCAACAGCAATGACCTCCCTCGCAGGTAACCTTTCACTTTGTAATTAGGCACTTGCCAGAAGTTCTCCAGGGTTTTGGTAACATGTCTCTAAGACACACTGGGCCCTACCATGTTCTTCATCCTTGCTGGTTTCATTTTAATCTTTTGCTTATGTTCTATATATAAGGTGTCAGAATGTGAACTTGCTTCTAAATCCATTAGTTGAGGCTTTTTCGTTTTTATGAGGTTTGGTCTGGGAATTATTTCTACATATTAAAGATATGCTAAGTTGACATTTTACTGAACTTGGAACTTTCACCAAATGCTGGTATGAAGGCAGCGCAAACAAATCCATTTTCAGTTTACGAAAGCTAGTCAGGCCTACTTCAGTGAGTGCACTTATGAATACACAAGATTTCCAACCAGAGCATTAGCAGTTCTTTTCCTACAAGTCAGGAAAGGAGAGCTAGCTTGTACCTCCGAACCACATGGTGTGGTACAAATCTGAGATAAGGAATACAGATGTTCATTAAGCTAGGCTCTTTCCTGCTCCTGAATCTCTTCTCTCCTTTCCTTTCTCGTCAAGTTTACCGCCTATTCAGTCACTATGTATAGAGTGAGCCTTGAGAGTGACAACCTATAATGGCATCACCAAACTTACCTGACCAATCAGCTTTCCTTGGGCATGATGCACATTCAGATTAAAACTAAAAAAACCAAACCCATTGCTGTTGAGTCAATTCTAACTCACAGCGACCCTATATGACAGAGTACAACTGCCCCCATAGGGTTTCCAACGAGAGCCTGGTGGGTTCGAACTGCCAACCTTTTGGTTAGCAGCTGTAGCTCTTAACCACTAAGCTACCAGGGTTTCTGTATTCAGATTAAAATAGACAGCAAAAAAAAAAAAAAAAAAGCTATCAAAACTGAATTGCCAGCAAAAAATATGAAAATCAGATTCATACGAATTTTCTTTAAAAAAGTAAAATATATGGGGTCTTAGAACTTGTGAGTGGCCATCTAAGATACTCCACTGGTTTCACCCCGCCAGGAACAAGGCAGAATGAAGAAAATCAAAGACACAAGGGAAAGATTAGTCAAATGGACCACAACTACCACAGTCTCCAACAGACTGAGTACAGCACAACCAGATGGTGCCCGGCTACCACCACCAACTGCTCTGACAGGGATCATAATAGAGGGTCCCGGGCAGAGCTGGAGAAAAATGTAGAACAAAATTCTAACTCACTAAAAAAGACCAGACTTACTGGCCTGATAGAGACTGGGGAAACCCCAAGTGTATGGCCCCTGGACACCCTTTTAGCTCAATAATGAAGTCACTCCTGAGGTTCACCCTTCAGCCAAAGATTAGACAGGCCCAGAGAATAAAACGAGACCAAAGGGGCACACCAGCCCAGGGGGAAGGACTAGAAGGCAGGAGGGGACAGGAAAGCTGGTAACAGGGAATCCAAGGTCAAGAAGGGAGAATGTTGACATGTCATGGGGTTGGTAATCACAAAACTGTATCTGAACTAATTGTTTAATGAGAAGCTAGTTTGTTGTGTAAACCTTCATCTAAAGTACAATAATAAAAAATAAACAAAAAAAAGGTAAAATACACCTACTCCTCCCTTACCGACTGTCTTGTTACCCAACACTTTGCATTTACAACAACAGCAAAAAATCTACTATCTGTCTATTCTGTGTGCATTAATGACGTATGTCTGGTAGTAACAAATGCTGAAGTGCAAAGTGAGGGTAACGCTGGATGTGATGGTTAAGGTTATGTGTGAGCTTGGCTGGGCCATGATTCTCCGTGGTTTGGCAACTGTACAATGATATAGCTAGGTAATGATGCAGTCATCCTCCATCTTGTGGTCTGATGTGGTCATCCTCCATTTTCATGTAATGCTGATTTTTGCATAACAACCTGGTCTTTGGAACCTAACCAAGTCAATAAGTAAGAAGTGGGCATAAAAAAATTTTTTTTTAATTCAAAATATAATTATATGTCAAAAAAAGTACAGGGCATGAACTGGTAAGTTGGCCAGGCAACTGACAACGATCTGACCGTGACTGTCTCCTGTATCAACATACAGAGACCAGGTCTCATGGATCTGGTGATTACTCATGGTATTTGTGGCCACTGAACAGCCAATCCTAATGAGAGAAGCTTCCCTCACCTGGTCCCAAACAGCAATGCCACAGGCTAACTGTAATAATGTCACGGCTTCATGACTCTTGGAGTCTATCTAGTAAGCAGTTATAAAAATGTCCGTTATCAATCAGAAATGCCCTTAAAAAGAATTACTAATGCCAATACTTATTTCGAGTCAAACATTCCAATATGGTATGAATATACTACTTGGTACCAAGCATCATTCAAAAATTTTTCTTTGTATGATTAACTGCTATCAAAAAAGGACAAAAATGCATCAGATTACTCTGGGAGAGGAAAACAGCAGCCTGAGCTTTTGCTACTCAAAAGGGCAGCCTCAAATTCTAACTCAAAAAGAAAGACCAGACTTGCTGGCCTGACAGAGACTGGAGAAACCCTGAGAGTATGGCCCCCGGACACCCTTTCAGCTCAGTAATGAAGTCATTCCTGAGGTTCGCCCTCGAGCAAAAGGCTGGACAGGCCCATAAAACAAAACGAGAGTAAAGGGGCACACCAGGCCAGGGGCAAGGACTAGAAGGCAAAAGGGGACAGGAATGCTGTAATAAGGAACCCAAGGTTGAGAAGGGAGAGTGTTGACATGCCATGGGGTTGTTAACCAATGTCATAAAACGATATGTGTAAAAAAATTTAAACTAGTTTGTTCTGTAAACCTTCATCTAAAGTACAACTAAAAAAAAACGTAAAGAAAAAAAGAACAGCCCAGTAGCAACCTTCTCCCATAATTACCTGATTCTCAGCATTTCCCCCACCCCTTCTACCCCAGATGTCCTTCCCAGGCTACCATGAGAACACCATCTTCACTAGGACGCTCTTTCTCATCTCCAAATCATTAAGGTTGGAATTTGTCATCTATGATCTACAACAAACCATCCCTTCCCAATTTACCCACCGTTATACTTCTTCTCTTTCCACTCCAGCTTAATTTTTCTACTTAGTTCCTTGAAATACATCCAGCACATGCCTTCTTAGCTTTGTTCACATTTATGCCCTTATGCAAGAGCCCTGGTGCTACAATGGTTAAGCACTGGGCTGCTAATCAAAGGTCAGCAGTTCAAACTCTCCAGCCACTCTGTGGGAGAAAAGACCTGGTGACGTGCTCCTGTAAAGATCTCAGCCTAAGAAACCCTACGGAACAGTTCTACTCTGTCCTATAGGGTCACTGAGTCAGAATTGACAACAACATGCCCTTATGAGTTCTCCCCATTCTTCAGGGTTCAACTCAAGACCTTCTCGTTCATGTTCTACTCTCTCTGTGAGGCCTTTGTCACCCTTCTGCCAATCTTACACCACATACTGCCAGGCCCCAGGTCACTTTTCTCGTACTTCTTGGCATTTCTGGACAGCTTGCTCTAAGCTTTGTCTTGTTAACAAAACTACAGATACCTTGAGAGCAAGAACTATGTCCATCTTTCTGTGTACTGCCCTAAGTGCCTTCCATGGGCTAAAATATTTAGGCCCAAAAGTTCAGTCACTTTAGACACAGTAATGATCTTTTTTTCTTTATCAAAGAGGTATGACACCAATTATGATATTCACGTATAGCTCTATGCAAAGGTGTCTGATGAGAATGGGCATCATTTCTCAAAGGCATCAGGCATATGGAGCTCTACTCTAATGGTACAACAATGACTTGACCTACTAGATGATGGCTAGGCAAACGAAACAAGCACAACAAAAGAACAAGCAGACTCAAGGCTCTTCTCTGGCTGCTCCTGTCACACCTGGTGAATGCACGTCAACAGTAAGTGCTCACGTTTCAAGGATTTCTTACGGACATTTGTGAGCATGGTACAACCAATCTTAACGACAAAAGTAAGCTTCCCTCACCTGGTCCCAAACAGCAATGTCAAGAGCTGATTGTCATAATGTCACAGCTTCATGACATTTTTTTGAGGGTCAGCATAAAAAGCAAACAAGCAAATGAGAACAGAAAGAACAAAAACACAGCCCCTGATTAGCCCTAGGCCAGTGGAAGCCAGCATTTAATTTCCTAGACCAGGACTGGACTAGAGAGAGCATGTTGCCACTTCCTGTGGTTTTGTGAGGCATGGAGCCCGGGAGACAATTTCCAGAAGATTCGTGCTGCAGGGTTACCAAATCCAAACAGGGCAAAACAAAAGATGAGACACAGGGGGGTGGTAATCTATGAAAAGAATCCCGAGGCAGCATTCAGAACTCACCAAGGCTTTCCATTCAGCCCAGAGACCTGGAGAGTGGGGGGCATGTCTAGGGGGTACAAAGCAGAGACACAGAAAAAGGGTATAAGAAGGGAGGATCCCAGAGAACTGGGAGACCAAGTTAGTCCCGTTTCCATCAGGACTGTGGCCAACCGTGGTGACCATTACCATGTGAAAGTCAAACACAGCCAAGATCCTAAAGTTCGGGGTTCTTTGTCAGGGATTCCAGACATTTTGAATTTCCCTTTACAAGTAAGAGTTTAAGGTTTCTGGGACAAATACAAGGATTTCTAAACATATGCATTTTTCCCAATCATTTTGTAATTTAAAAACTACAAACAGGGCCAGTCCTTCCATTGCCATGGAAGTGGGATATGGAATTGTGTGGCTAATCCACAGCAATGCCCACTCCACACTAGAGTTTGTCCACACTGGAATGGAAAAGGTCTTTTGCTGGGATTGAGCCAACTGTTAATTTAACTAAACACTGACTCCTACTCCCGTATCTAACCCCCGGTACTGCAGGGTACCATAGAATCACCAGCCCTGTGAAAACAGGACCGTGTCCTGTTACCACGGACTGCACCTCCTCTAACAGACAATGAGAGGCCTGTCACCTAGGGATGCTCATCTTATAAAAGTTCATTAAACTGTTCAATTATTTTTTGCACTTGTCTTACATTTAACAATTAAAAAGTTTAGAGAAATGAGGCAGACACATACCCTGTATGTATAAAGAAATATAATACAAGGTAGAAGGGATTTAACAACTATTGATCTCTTGCTATGCCTCAGGTTCTATACATCATACTGTAGAGAATATTTCATTTAATCCTCACCTCAAACTTAAAAAGGTGATTTTGCTTCAGTTTACAGATGAAAAAACAACAAAGTCTCCAGAAATTAATAAAGAAGAGCACTAAGATGTGATTCCAGTGATCTTTGGTTCTAAAGTGAATGAGCTGTTTTTACCCCTAAGCAGCCAAGGGTCAAGAAGCCAGGGGAGATCAGAGGCAGAGGAGAGCCTCTACACACAGGGAGCAGAGATGGTCCTGAAGGATGGCTAACATTTGGGTACGCCATTCCCTTCACCACTCTCTGGACAAGATCAGAATTTGAGACTTCTTTTCATTACTTTTCATGTGAAATTTCCTTAGTAAGCAAGATTAATACTTTCTTTTTTAATGTGACTCAGCAGTCCAAAAAAGAAATTAGTGGAAGAATTGAGCAAGAGCAAAGATGAAATTGGTAATAAATAGAAATCCTTGATTTAGAAATCTTACAATGCCATTTCTAAAATAAAGGCTCTGCTCTAAATATATTGCTCTTAAAGGGCAAAACACTTTTTTTTTTAATCACGAATGCTACATCGATCTAATAGTTTTCTAATTTTTTTAAGGGGCTCTAAAACTACTGGTGCTATTTTTTCACAAAAGAAAAAAATTAATTATTACAAAAGGAAAAAGACTAGCCAGAAAATACAATGTGACATTTTGTTGGGACATCTTACTTGTCACAGATAGTGAAGAAGGTCTCAAAGACTACCATGGTTATGTCAAAAGGACACAGAAACCAGAATGAAGAGGCTCCCAGTGGCCAAAACTGAGGGAAAAAATAATGGCTATAATTAACTGTAATATATTGCACAGATAAAAATCCATGAGTACAAGGTGATACTCATTAAAAAGTTAAAATGGAAAGGAGAGACCCTTCCATCTCAACCATTTTCCCTTCTGCTGTTGCAGCCTGACTTGAGAATCGGTGATCTGTTAGTGTTCCTTTCTCATTGAGTTTTTGCTTTTTATAGGCTTTTTCCATTACTAAGGTAAAATAAGAAAGTGAATAAGCACCAGAGTGGTCAATGCCTTTGGTGGCAGAGAAAGAAATTATCCCTCAGATATCAATTACTTTTTTGAGGCTATAAGAAGATGGAGGAAATGGAAAAAATACATGAAAACAATTTATTTTATATTTAGAACTTCAGACAAAGAGGCCTGAGGCTCTTCCCTTGGCTTCACGCTGCTTGTGCACCAAGCTTTGAATAAGCTGTATTCTTTAAATGTTTGCAAAATTCAATAATTTGCAGGGTCAAGATAAAAAACAGTAATAATGAAGCAAGAAAAACTTCTGGAAGGAAGAGATAGTAAGAGATGAGTCAACACTAAGAAAAGCTGAAAGGTAGAGAACTGATATCATGGGTGTCATGAGGTGCTTTTGGCAGCCGAGACAGGTGGTATAACTAACTGAAACACACCAAGTCCAAGTCAGAGTTCCTGGATGAGCATTTAACCCTGCCACCCACTAACTGTGTGTCCTGGACAAGCCCCTTTACCCTTGGTATTGTCGCTTTCTTAACAAAGGAGTTGGTCTTGATGACCTTGACCCTGTGAATGTCTGAACTTCTCACTATCTCCCCAGTGTCTCAGGTTCCTCAACTCTAAAATGGGGATGTTAACAGTTCCTGCACCTCACTGGGCTACTGTGAGGATTAATGTGACAAAAAATGTAAAGAGCTTGGAACAGAGCCTGGCACACAGTAATCATGCCAAAAATGTTAGCTATTATTGCTCTTTTAACAATAAAAAATTATGATTATTAATACTTCCTTCACTCTTCCAAAAGCTTCTCCAAACACTGAGACCATCAAAGACCAGCTCTGTTGCCTTCAGCATCCGAGCAGAAGCTGCCTCTATCTGCCTCCCCTGCTCTCCTATGACACCGTGTCTTTTGGTAACTTCTGGACATGTATACCATTTCAGGATAAATCACTGCACAGCACTCTGCTCCAATCCACAACGTAAGACCATTTCTTCTTTGGGGTGGGGGAGAGAAAAAAGAGTGGCTAAGATAAGTCTAACAGATTGATTTTTTCAGTGAGAGTAAGAGGAGTCTGTCTAAAGCAATTATGACTGTGATAAATGTTGAAGATAAATGCACATGTGGTTATTGACATGTTCGCTTTGGTTTTTATCTAGTTGAAAATTCCCTAATAATTTTTTTTTTTAATTTATGAAAAATAAGATTGGTTGAAAGTAAAATCTTATCCTCTACGACATAAAGGTGTATGTGGAGCAGCCAACCAAAAGTTGTAACCCTCTTAGATGCCTTTTCTCTGCTATCTATAACCATTTCAAGAGGCTTATCTTCAATATTTTAAGAAGCTTTATGCATCAAGAACAGTCTTAGTCATGAACACAAAGGGAGCACGAAGCTCCTAAAACTGATCACCATATGCCCTCTTTTCATGTTACCTTGGGAATAGTCCCTGCTACAAGGGGAGAGAGAAAAGCCACAGAGTCAAGGTGAAAGGACACCTTCATCTCCCAATACTCAACTGTCCTATTCCCTTCAAAGTCCCTTACCAAACTATAAAATTTTCTTTTTTTTTTTTTAATTACATATTCTTTTAACAACAATGATCAAAAAAAAAAAAAAAAAAAAACCCCAGAAATGTCACTGTCTTTGGACTGTCCTCTGGGTTGGAACTATCTAAAAATAAAACATTACTTCAGGGACATGAAAAGAAATAAAAATTTCCCACTGAATGTGAAGCCACAAAGGGAATTAAAACAAAGAAAAGAAAAAAGGATGAAATATACTTCTTTCAAATTGTTCAGGGCTCCTTTTTAGCTCATAACCTCGTAATCTAGTAGGTCTAGGGACAGTATTAAGCGAAGGGGAGAAACTAAGTAACCTCTGAAGGTTGAATAAAACAAAAAACAGCAAAAAGGAGCAAAATAATGCTCCCAAGGTCCTGTTCTAGCTTAAAGTGCAAGACACTGGAAAAGCAGAGAAGATAAGGAGACTGAAGACCATACGTATTATTGGGACCATAAAAGTGAGGTGAGTCAGTTATACAGTTGGACTCCGATCAAACAGACAGCTGGGTAAACTAAGACTGGGCAGACTATGCGCCCCTCCTAGCTATGGGCATGATGGAGTAAAGGGAAAGCCTTAGGGAATGAAGTAAGCCAGGATCCAGAATGGAGTACCACATGGTCTTGCTGGTTCCACCTTACAGGCGGGTTTAGGTAGAGGTTTGTGCACTAAATAAAGGCTGAGATATGAAGGGGAAGGGCTTGGATTGTAAATAAAAGGATTAGTTCTGAGAAGGAGCTTAGCTTCCTACAAAACAGCTGACTTGATCCTAGTCAATCTAAATAAATCCTGTGGATGCACATTGCCTCAACCAGTTTTCCTCACACCATCACTGAAATTAAGGAAAGTCTTGAGGGAGCAAGGTCAGAGCCCTTATTTTATTTGCTAGATATGCATTTGTGAAATTACTTCTTAGGTTATTTAAAAAGGAATTGGTTCTTCTGTGTAAATATCCAATGTCAAACGAAAATCAACCATGTAACTGGGTAAAGACCCATAAGAAATTAACCTGGGACCAACACGATAAGTGCAATTCTGAATGTGAAGGTGGGTACAGAAACTGAAATCCTAGTGAAGTCTTCTAAAGCAGAGCTGTCAGCTGAATCATCACGAAGGTGTGAAAAGTCTGTCAGTTTACTACTCCACAGCAATGCCATCTTTAGGAAAGAGAGGCCATTCCAGGTCTCTCACAATCTGGCAACAGCTTTCCCTCTCTCTAAATTCACCTCCCACTTGTCCTATGTTCTGTCCACACAGGAGTCTCCACCATTTTGTCTTGCTTAGAATGTCTTTCCTATTCCCCACTATTTAACTTCTATTCATCCAGGTCCAGACTGAATCTGACAGCTTCCAAGAACCCTTTCCTGTTTGCTGCTCTCCGCAGTGATTTCTCCCTTTTCTGAACCTCTAACGCATGGCAAAAGAGCCCTAGTGACACAAAGGTTAAGCGCTCAGCTGCTAACTGAAAGACTGGCAGTTTGAACCCACCAGCGGCTCCTCAAGAGAAAGAGCTGGTGATCTGCTTCTGTACAGATTACAGCCAAGAAAATCCTATGCGGCAGGTCTAACTGTCACAGGGTCGCTAGGAGTTCAAATCGACTCCACAGCACTGAACAACAACAAATCATGCCTTCTTTGTACAGCTTGGCAGTTACAATGATCAGATTTCTTATGTGCCTGACCACACCCAAATGACTGTGAATGACTTCTTAACGGTTAAGGACCCCACCTTGTATCCTCGAGCCTAGTACAGTGCCTCTAAGACAGCAGATGCCACTAAGTGTTTACAATTTTGTGATTCTTTGAATATGCTTCCTGTCCCTCAATCCAGTCTTCATATATCAGCAACATTATCTGAACGCTTTGACTAGGCCATGTCCACTCCCTGCATTTCAGATTCTTCACCAGCTTTCCACTGTACTTAAGTGTGACTACACACTCCTTACCTTGCCTAGGACATTCTATATGATCTGGCTGTTTCTTAATCTCTAACCTCCTCTCTTGCCACAATCCTCCAAACCAGCATCAACTACCCACACCCGCCTTCTTACGGCTCCTAAACTGTCTCAAGTTCCTTGCACATGCTGTTCCCTCTTAGCCTGAAGTGCTGCCTCTAACACCTCCCCTCACCCCAGCCTGCCCCTTACATAGTAGTCACAGGGCATGGCTGACCCCTTCCCATCTGTCACACCTCAGCTAACTCATCTGCCTGAGAAGCCTTCCAGGACCCCACAACCTGGAGCAGATCTCCCACATTACTATCCATCTCAGCACCTGACCTTTCTTCTTCACACTCAGTTTAATTTAGAGTTTATTTCTCTTTTGTCCTTACCCTCACACGACATGTAAGCTCTCTGGAAGCATAACACATATCTTGGCACAGGCTAGATGCAGTGCCAAGTAATCACTTGATTTATGTACTGATTTAATCAACTGAGAAAACTGTAACTGAAAACATTTGAAAATTTGTTGTAAATGCTTCAGCTAAACAGGTGGTAGCAAAACAACATTAGTAAGTCAGAGCTGAACCAGGTGAGACACAAGCAAGCTTTGTTTGGGTGGACAGCATGAAGGAAAACTTCAGGACAAGAGAGAAAATGTCAAGAAAGGTCTGGTGGACCAGACGGGCAGGAAATCCACCTCTGGTGCCAGCCTTCTGGCCTGGTAGTACTTTTATACAGAATGCATCAATCACTCACCAGATGGGCAAATATTAAAAAGTGAGACAATATCAAGTATTATGAGAGCATGGGGCACAAAAGCTCTCATTACACTGGTGGGAGCAGAAGGTGGTATAGGCATTTTGGGAAACAATTTGGCATTATCTAGTAAAGGTGAATATACACAATCACATGAGACAACAATGTGATACTTAACTATATAACTCAGAGAAAGTCTCACAGGCGTGTACTTATGTAAGACGTACACAGGGAAGACATGTACCAGGAGACATCAACAGAGTACTGACGTTCCCAAGGGAATGGATAAATACTGCACATTCAAGTAAGTGAAAATGAATGACCTAGAGGTACACACTTCAACATGGATGAATCTCAAACACAACAAAGCAGAAGCAAAGGTCACACAAAAATACACACACTATTGTGGTGTGATTAATTCTTTTGTGTGTGGCCTTTCTAGCCATGATCTTCTATCTCCCACCCAGGTAACTATGTGATAGGGTAACTGTGGCCTACCAAGGGATTGGTCAGTTTTGTCTTAAAAGAGAACCAATTCCAGAGCAGAGAGGAGGAGCCCACCACCACCAAGGAAGGAGAGACCTACTGAGACCCGGCAGCAGGAGACGGTTAGGTGGGCTTCCCAGCCCATGGAGAAAGAAACTTGAGTGTCTTTGGGCAGACACTGAGGGCCAAAGAGAGGCGTGCCTGCGAGCACTGCTGGGAAGAGGCTATCATCATGGAAGAACTGGATCCTGAGTGTTCCTGAACCTGAATTGTAACTGTTATTTCCCTAATAAACCCCATAATCAGGAGTATGGTCTGTGAGTTCTGTGTGGCCATTGCAATGGATTATCGAACCCAGCAGAGAAGTAGAGAGTGCTGTGCGAGGGACAGCTGGTGTCAGAATTAGCAAAGATGGCAGAGAGAGGAGGCCTGTCTGATATCCGCCTCAGAGGAATCAGCCTTGGGCCGTTGATCTTGATTCTCCTCGTAAAGTGAGAGGAGGTCCAAACCCATTGCTGTCAAGTTGATTCTGACTCATAGTGACCCTATAGGACAGAGTAGAACTACCTCCATAGGGTTTCCAAGGAGCTGTTGGTAGATTCGAACTGCTGACTTTTTGGTTAACAACCCATGCCGTTTTTACAACTGTGGTTTCATTTTTACTTAAGGATATGTAGATAGATGGTAAAAGTTAAACCTGCAACAAAGAGTCTGCAAAATTTAGGATACTAGTTACATCTAAGGAGCCCTGGTGGTATAACGGTTTATGCACTCAGCTGCTAACTGAAAGGTTGGAGGTTTTGACCCACCCAGAGCTCTGATGGAGAAAAGTCCTGCTGATCTGCTTCCACGAAGATTACAGCCTAGAAACCCCTATGGGGCAGTAATACTCTGTCAGAGATGGGGTCCCTATGAGTGGAAATCGACTACAGAGCACCTAACAGCAGCAGTTACATCTAGTTAGGGGAATGACACGGGACGCAAAGGGAGAAGGGTACACTGAGGGCTTCAAAAGAAGTGCTAATATTCTACATTTTAGGCTAGGCAGAGGGTACACATTTTATTCTTCATATCTTGCATATACATAATTACCACTCTATTATGATACTTAATTTTTTAAAAGAATTTACAAATCCTGATCACTTCTTTGGAGTGATCGCTTCTAGTACTACAGTGGTTAAGCACTGTGGCTGTTAACCAAAAGGTCAGCAGTTTGAATCCACCAGCTGCTCCTTGGAAACCCTACGGGGGCAGTTCTACTAGTCCTACTCTGTCCTATACGGTCACTATGAGTCAGAATCAACTTGACAGCAGTGGGTTTTGGATCACTTCTTTAGAGGGGGAAGGTAAACGGTTTATTTGTATATTAAGAATACTGCGTTAATGGAGCAGAGATCCCTTCAAAATGGCTGCTATGATGCCCAAAGCCATTTATGTGCCCACGCGAGTGCACTACATAACATATCAGTTACTAATTCTCATCTTTTTCCCAGGTTCTATTTTTATTACCCTACCTTTTTTTTCTTTCTTCTTTCACTCATTATATTTTATGCATTTTAACTCATTATATTTTATGCATCTTTATTAGATAGCTGCCATCCAGTCGATTCCGACTCCTGGCGACCTTTGGTGCAACAGAATGAAACACTGCCTAGTGCTGCGTCTTCACAGTTACAGGCATGTTCAAGTGCATCGCTGTGGCTATAGTGCTAGTTCCTCTCACCGAGGGCCCCCTTCACCCTCGTTGGCCCTCTACTTCACCAAACATGATGTCTTCATCTAGCGATTGATCCCTCCTGATTACATGTCCAAAGCAAGTGAGTCAGATGACGTTCTGCTATGACCCACAAGGTTTTCATTGGGTAACTTTTGGAAGTAGACTGCCAAGCCTTTCCTCCTAGTCTGTCTTAGCTTGGACGTTCTGCTGAAACTTGCCCACCATGAGTGACCCCGCCAGTATTTGAAATACTGATGGCATAGCTTCCAGTAACATGCAAGCCACCACAGTATGACCAACTGACAGGTGGTGAATGCATCTTTGTAAATCACCCTAAATACTTTCTAGAACAAGATACAAAAAACAAAACAAACCCACTGCCATCAAGTTGATTCCAACTCATAGTGGCCCTATAATGATCCTATAGGACAGAGCTGCCTCATAGTTTCCAAGGAGCGCCTGGTGGATTCAAACTACTGACCTTTTGGGTAGCAGTCATCATTCTTAACCACTACACCACCAGGGTTTCTGAATAAGGTGAAGTACAAAATAAATGAGACACACATTAGAAATGATAATATGCCGATGCAGACAGGTTGAAGGGATCATCTTATTACCAGGCACACAAAATACTAAAAGGGCTCATACCAGATTGCAACAGGAATGAAGTTGGTGGTTATCCCAGTATATCACCACTTAAATGTCAAGCTCCAGGAAAATCCTTTCTTCACAGAAAAAATGAGTCTAAGTAAATCAACAGGAATCCAGTAAGAAGTGTCACGCATGAGCCAACAAACATAGTGAAATAACAGGGGTATAAGTACATGTTAAGAATTGTGATCGCAGTGAAAACTCACAGAAGCCACACTAGAGAAGTGAAGATGGGAAGCTTCAAATGGCTAATATGTTGCTTTGAATCCTTACACTTAGAAAACATATTTACACATCACGGAAGAATCTACAGAACAGTCTATTTCCTTGTTTACAGAAGCAGAATTGCCATGCATTAATAACCCTACAGTTATACTGAAAAAGTCAGATGTATAATCCCACCCACTTTAAGCCTTGAAAACAGCTCAACTATGTAGAAACAGGCACATGCTGGCATTACAATTTTCATTTTAAAATGAATTTTTATTCTTAGAATGCTATGTACAAATGAATGCCATATGGGCATAATACAATTCCTCATTTAAAAAAAACTGGCCCAGTTATGAACAAAATAACTCGTTAGAAGTCAAGGAGCTATCAATTAAATGCATCATAACAGTTCTTAATTAAGAAATATATATTCTATGTTGAGGTTCATTCTTTATTTCAGAAAAGAAAGAAAACCTGTTTCTGGAACATGAAAGAAATTGGGTTTCTTTCATACTAACCAGAAATGCCAATACTAGGCCAGAGGTCCAGAGATTATTAGGCTTAAGCCACAGAAGACAAGATGCCACATTCTCCCTTCTTGAGCACTGTAATTTTATGATTTCCTAAGACAAATTTGGTTGTTTCCTCTATAAGGCAACAGGTAAAAAGAAAAACCTTGCAAAATACAACTACATTTACAGTAAATCTTATCTACCATAGCTGGGAAATAGAACGTTCCAGCTAATTAAAAATTATGTTAGCCAGGAGTCAGGGTGTCTCTCTGTGAGTATCTCTGTGCACCAATGTGTGTGTCTTTATGTACATAGATATATGTTCATACATGTCCTCACACATATCCCACACATTTCCGTTGCCAGTGTCCACAGAAATAGAGAATTCACAGCACTAAAAATATACTGAACATAATTTAATTCGCTCAACAAATATACATTGAAAACATCTATATTCAAGGATCACCTTATCGTGGTTTGGCATCTAGAATGCCCCAGAGTGAGATCATCTCCCCAAAGTGACCCTGTAAGACATATTAAGTCCCTGACTTCTAAAAGCTGCAATCTAGCAGGGATCTGATTTCACTTCGATATCTCACGACTTTCAGGATCTTCCTGGGCAGGCATGATGATGACACTGCAGACGCGAGGAAGTGTCAACGCAAAGTTCTGGCTGAAAAAAATGCCAACAAACCAATTTCGGTTGTGTTTATGATTTACATGTTGTGTAAGCAATCTGACAGACTTTTTTGTGAGAAAGCAGTGCCTTTGAAATCATGATTCCATCAGCACCATCTTCTCCCACTTCAGTTCACCTCTGAAACCTCCACCACCACAGGCTGTAAATTTCCTTAAGAACAAAAGGTTTCCTTCTCTAACCAACATTTATTATTCATTTATTTATTGGAAGTATTTTAAGTGAACAACTGAGTGACAGTAATTACACTCACAATGTCCTGCAACCATCACCACTATCCATTCCCAAAACTTTTTGCTTAATGGTTAGTGAGTTTCAGGAAGCAGTTTGATGATTTCTACATGTTTCTGCTTGCAATTAAACTCATGCCCGTCTCTTGTTTGTTGTTTTTAGGTGCTGTTGAGTCAGTTCCGACTCATAGAGACCCTACTGGAGAGAGCAGAACTACCCTATAGGGTCTAACCAACCTTTATATTCACATTTGTTGTTTTCATTTGTTTTGAAAATTACCATTCACAGCCAAGAAATCTCTTTACACACAAAGTGGACCTTTAAAAGTATAGTGTTAAAACAACACAAGCATTTCATAAACTGTCACTCCTGTGTGATATTCTTATAAAGGAAGCAGAATCCAGAAGGAGCAATTAAAATTAAAACCAGGTCCTTTTGTCCAATGTGTCTAGCATCTGCCCATAGGGAGAGAGTAAGGCTTTATCAAGGAATCATTCTTATCAAGGAATCATTTTGAATTGAAAGTCCAAGAACTCACAAAGAGTTAAACACAAATGAGATGTCCCAAAATAGATCGCTTAACGGGCACTTCATACTTTTTTTTTGGCTTGTACACTAGAAACACTCTGGATTGACAGGAAGATAGAACTGAATGCTTCTTGGGTCAGTAGAGGTGATCCCTGGCTTTAGACCAAACACCTTCCTGCAGGCTGCATCTTCACTGAGTAGAGCCCTAAGGCGCACATAGCAGACACTCTGCCCTTGAACTGGCACACACTGCAGCTTCCATTTGCTCAGATGGGGAAATGGGAAGGAAAGAGGCAAGGTGTGAAGGAGGACTCTTTATCAGGCACAAAGTAACCCACAGAAATATGATGCAAAGGAGACACTATGCTGTGAAATATGTAAAATGATCCACAAAACTGAATAAAGCAGGAGAGGCCTCCATGACACCCTGCTGCTCTTTACTCCTCCTGAGGCAGACACAAGGATGAGCTCTGAGTGTTGGAATTAGGAGAGCCCCTCCTCTGGCTGGGATTAAAATAGAGCCTTCTGTGCTCTGTGTAAAACCACCCCTCAACAAAGAGTCTGGTGGGAGACCTTAACCAGGTCTTCCAATATCCACACCACTCTCCCCACATCCCATTCTCTATACTCACAGCCTTGGAATATCACATTTTATCCCTGTTAATGACAGTCACCATGAACAGCAGTCACCAGCAAGATGCTCTCTATCCTTGGCCTCTTCTCTGAATGCTCCCCTCATCTTCCTGAAATCTGGTTGTTCCCTAGCCCTCTCAAGTGCTGGCTATTTTCTCCCCATATTCCTTGAACCACACGGTTTAGAGAAAGGATAGATGTCCGTATTGCCTCTCTTTACTACATCCAGACTATTCTCCCTCCATTCCTCTTCCCTAAAAGCCTTCAGCTTTGAACTGCACAAAATCAGATGTAGCACCAGGTCCCCCTCACTCTAGGAAGATCTGGGTTCCTGGCTCCTGGACCTTCCCTATCACGGTCGTAACCATGATGCTTGGGAGTTTCAATACCCACACGGATGATCCCTCCAATACTCTGGCCTGTCAGTCTTGTCCTCCACCCTTACTTCAAGGACATACACCAGTTCTTAACTGAAATTCCTTCCATGTTACTCTCCAACACCACCACCTCCTCTCTTTCAAGTTCCCACCCTTTGGTACCCCAATTTCTGCAAACCTCTGACTCCACTCAGACCTGCAACCCATTGATCCTACCACTTAGCACTGTCTCTCACCCTCTTAATATCCACCTCACTTTCTTAACCAGTGTAAATTCCAAGATCAATTGTCATAACCACATTCTCTCATATACCCTGAACTCTCTTCCTCACTGTCATGTGGACCTGCTCCTTGGCAAAACCAACGTGATTAATTTCAACACTTCACTTATTCCTATCTCAGCCCACACAGAGAAAAAAGAGCCAATCCCAATGAATGGCCTCATTCTAAATTCATGACCTGGAACTTAACATGGATACCCTTACCCCTGCTGCACAATCGGCAAACTCCTCAAAAGTGTCGTCTCCAACTTTTCTCCTCCCTTTTCTCTTGAATCCACAGGAACTTGATGAAATGAACGGACACTGAATAATGCCACCAGATTCTAGACTAAAACAAATTTAGTTCTGTGAAAGAAAATTTTATATGAGATTGACTTCAAGTTTCTAAGGAGGTATCTATGTCCCAAGTTAGAATATGCACTCAAAGATTCCCCTTAGCACAAGTTCTTAGGATAAAACTAAAAGAGAATGGATGGCAGAGTGTACTGAAGATTTAAGCTCACTAACGAACTTCCTTCAAACCTACTCGGATTCTTTAGACCATGGGCTCATACCCTACTGACCCAGAAGAATGCCCATTAACTACAGACAAATGTTTTTATTCTCTGAGCCTGGAGAAAATAAAAACAATTCTAAGTAATGGGATGTTAATGGAAAATTAATAAAACTATCAAAAACCCTAAAAAGCTTTCCTGGCTATTGTTTGTGTACCAGGTCAACAGGTTATGATTTTCCAATGTGAAAAATAATTAGTCTGATGCTGCTAGAGGAAAACATTCACATCAGAAAAGCAAAAACTGGATTAAGGGATGACCCTAATTTTATCTGCAAAGCTAATAAGTGACCTTTTCTCCTACAAAATATATTCTCTTACTTTTTCTCCAGCACTGCCATAAAAGAATACTATTTTAGACTCACTGGCCATGTTATCAGATTTCAGTTGCAGGTTTTTAGAGTATCTAAAGAATTGCCCATAAATGAAAGTACCAGCTCCTTTTTAAAATAAATTGCCGAAACTGGTAGCAACACTCAGTTAAATGATGTTGGAGGTCCATAAAATTATGCCAGATCTCTCCTTCAGTGGAAAACATTTGCCATTTTTCCTTTCACATTTGGGTAAACACTCAAGGTAACTATTAAATTTGAATACATGGGTCAATAAAATCTCCCCCTAGGCAGATGCTTAATACATTCCACACCACAGAACTGTATATGTACTTGATAATATATATATTTTTAATTATTTTAGACTTTAAGCTTCTAGGGAACAAGGACACTCCTGTGTATGGTATCTATTGTCATAGTGTGTATGTAGTTGAACTTAATAGATGATGTTGCAAACACTCCATCAGAAGGACCGAAACCAAAAAAGAAAAACCAAACCCACTGCCATCAAGTTGATTCTGACGCATAGTGACCCCATAGGACAGAGTAGAACTGCACCATAGAGTTTCCAAGGAACACCGGGCGGACTCGAACTGCGGATCTCCTGGTTAGCAGCCATAGCACTTAGCCACTATGCCACCAGGGTTTCTAAGCACATTTTAAATACTGTTAGGACTTTTGAGAATGAGGCATGCTCTTTGTACAAACATTCAAGCTACACAGCAAAATGCCAAAGCAAAAATAAAAATCATCTAGGAAAAAATACTAAGATTTTATTGAATACTCCTTCTGTATCTACATACATACATATGTACATGATTTTTGCAGAAATGAATTTACACTTTTCATGCTGTCCTGTGATATGAATTGTTGTTTTAACTTGCTAACATATCACAGATATCTTCCCATAAAAACAAAGAACATATCATTTTAAACGGTTATATGGTATTCTGCGGTACACATGCATCATATTTAATAACAAATCTCCTGCTAATGAATATTTAGGTTATTTCCAGTTTTTTCTTACCAACAAAGCTATGATGAGTATTTTTGTGGATGTATCTCTTCACAGCTGTATCTTCTCAGGATAAATTCTAGAAGGCGAATTGCTGGGCCAAAAGGTAGGCAGAGTTTACATCTGTACATATGCTGTCAAACACCCCTTCAGAAAAGTTATAACAACATACACCCAACTAACCACACTGCTCAAGAGCTCCCCTCTCTTGCCAATACTACTATCAAACTTTATCATCACTGCCTATAGAACTGCATTTTAGGGCTATTAACATACAAACAAGCTCTAAATATTTCAGTTAGACATATCTTTTCAATCTTCTGTATAGTGACTTTTATCATATACAAGCTTTTAATTAGTATGCAATAAACTTAGCAATTTTCCTTTCACAGTTTCTGATTTTCATGGCATTTAAGTTGAAAGATTCCATCACTCTAAAATTTTTTAATGATCAATATTTTCTGCTAATACCATTTTTCTTAACCTTTCTGAAACCAGACACTCCTTTGAGAATCTGATGAAACTAAAACTATCCAGAAAAATGCCCATAAATATAAAAATTTTGCAGACAACCTCAGACTGCTCAATGATTCATTAACCAGCTATGTGATCTTGGGCAAATCACATGTTTTCTATTTGTATGTTTCTCTGCCAACGAATGTAGAACAAAATATTTATCATAGGACTATGTGTACACATGTGACAGACATAACCACTCTAGCCACAGGTTAAGCTGGTTGCCTTCTAGCGTCTTCTCTCCTGTGTACTCCATCCCCACTGCCTTGCTCCCATGCATAATACATGAATAATTTGTCAGTAAACTTGTAAAGAGGAGTTCTCTTTTATTTCTGCCAGTTGGCATCTCTGGCCCAGCCCCCATATATAAAGAGGTCTGGAAGAACTAGGAAAGAATGGAAGAAGTATTCCTTTCCATTTTCTATCCTCTGGGTTCATCTCAGGGAGCTCTTAAGTTTATTTTGTAATTTTTAAACTTTTTTTTTTTTTTTTAAAGTTCTTACTTGCTCGTCACTTATCTTTTGGCCACTCTCAGTTTCTATAAATTCTGGGTTTTTAGTGTTTACCACACTACAGGACAAGTTTTAAAATAGAACCCTAAGGGGTTACAGGGAATTGGAAAAACTAAAACTTACGAAGGACATAAACTACTGCATTGTTGTGAGAAGATAATAGAAGTGAAACTAATGGCTACTTCAGAAGGAGGCATGGAACACTGTATATTGCTTCATAAGTAGCAAGGAAGGGAGACCATGTCAGATGTAAGGAGTAAGGGTTTCATGGAAAAGCTAAGTTGTGTGATCCAACAAAACGTCAAGAAAATTACAGTACTTTATTGATGAGTGTTTTTATAGCAACTCCTTGAAATTCAAAGGGATGAACCCAAAATCTGGGTCACAGCCCAAGGTTTGCTACGCAAAAGCTACTGACTGGTCGTGGGCAAGTCACTGTCCTCGCCTACACTGCTCATCCTCAGCTGAAACATCGCGTTCTTACAAAAGTCCTCCTGGACCCTAAGCCAGCTTCCCATGTGGACTTCTGAAGCTATGCTGTTGTAGTGCGCCACTGAGTCAATTCCGAATCATAGCGACCCTATATGACACAGCAGAACTGCCCCAACGGTTTCCTAAGCTGTAATCTTTAGAGGAACAGATCATCAGGTCTTCTCTCCTGCAAAGTGGGTGGTAGGTTCAAATCACCAACTTTTCAGTTAGCAGCCAAGCACTTAACCATTGTACCAACAGGGCTCCTTTCTGTATGTAGCTCTACATACTTCAATTTCTCATCAGTCATTTAATTATTTGTTCAGTGTCTATCCTCCTCTCCATTTCATGGTATGCTCCATGTAGATGTTCACCTTATATCTCCTGCTCCTTGCACAGCGCGTAGCACAAAAAGGTGAATGAATGAATGAATGAACAAATGGATGAAGGGATAATTGAATCAATAAACTGATGGACCAAAAAATGAGGTCGTACACCAAATAATCTCCAGAGTATGTTTAGATGTTAATGTATCAAGGCCATTTTTTTTTTTCCTTTCGAACTCTATAAATGGCTGAGTCTAATTAGGTTAAAACATTTATGGATCACCTACTTTGAACAGAGTGTTATGGTTGGTCTACAGGGAGAAAAAGGATGAGTAAGGATACGTGAGAATTACACCTCAAAGAAATGGGTCTGGCTAGTAAGGGGAAAATTGCATTGAACAACTAGGACGAAGGAATAGTACAACTTTAATGAAAACAATGACTTCACGAGTATGACAGAGAACCCAAGGAACAGAGTAACTGATCTAAGTATGAGGAGCTTGGAAGACTCTCCCAATTATGGGGGTGAGAGTACACTACACAGAGAGGTGACCACACAGCCAATTTAAATGAGACCTGGTGGGAAAAACCTAGGGCCCTCCTGTTTCCTCACAGTGAAGGGGAAAAGAAGTCCCTAAAGTCAAAATTGGGACTCCTGAGACTGCAAGCTTTTCATGGGGATACGAGAGAAGAAAAATTAAGATTCAGCTCAACAGACAAAGTCAGATACAGCCAAACAGATATTAAAGCAGACTGCCTTCCTGAGGGGAAAAAAAAAAAAAAAAACCTGTGCCCATTGAGTCGATTCCGACTCATAGATACCCTATAGGACAGAGTAGAACTGCCCCCGTAGAGTTTCCAAAGTGTGTCTGGTGGATTTGAACTCCCGACCTTTTGGTTAACAGCCATAGCACTTAACCACTATACCACCAGGGTTTCCCAGGCTGCCTTAGAGGCATGAAAATTTGAAACCTTCCAGAAAAATAAATGTCACTCTGGGGAGAACCAGGCAAGCTGAATAAAAAATAAAAGAATGGTAGGTAAGTTAAGGTGAAGGGACCAAGACAGACTACAAACAGAAACTGTTAATGTAACGAAGCTCCCATATTCTGAGCTCGTGCTATGTGCCTCACACAGCACAGGGGACACAAAGAATGCCAGAGAAGTGCATGGCATGGTCCCTGCCTTGTAGAGACCTCCTCGTCTTACTGTGGAGAAAACGTAATGGAGAAAAAAACACCCTATTAAGTAACAAAGGCCCCTGCTCCCAACCAAGATGTGGCCCCAAAGAAGCAAAGGGAGGTAAACAGAGAGGCCTGGAACAGAACTGTGGATCTGGGCTTTGTCCTTGGCACCTCTTGGTCTCCTCCTTCAGCCTCTCCTCCGTCTGGAGCACTCCTTCTCCACTCCTCCTGCCCCCAGGGAAGAGAAC
The DNA here is from genome assembly GCF_024166365.1 of Elephas maximus indicus. Taxonomy (NCBI): domain Eukaryota; kingdom Metazoa; phylum Chordata; class Mammalia; order Proboscidea; family Elephantidae; genus Elephas; species Elephas maximus. Next base: position 46,838,032 of record NC_064844.1, read on the forward strand.
TTGTAGGTGCCAAAGTGGCCTGCCCTTCTAGTCAAACAACAGAAGCCAGGAAGGGAACTCTAGACAGGAAAGGTGGCAGGGAGAGTGCCAGGCAGTGGTGATTGTGGTGGTTTAGCAGGGGGTGAGCTCCAGCCCTAGACATTAAAGGAGAGCTGCAAGCCAGTCCTGGTCTTCCCTCAGGAGCAAACTCTGAGAGAACTGGCCAGTCCTGCCCCATCCTGCCAGCTCTTCTCCCTAAATTCTCAGAGAACAGGAGAGAACTTCCAGGAGCTGGAGCGGGATTCTGAGTAGCCCACAGGGCAGGAAATAGAGAAGTTTATTAAAAAATGAAGGCAGATTAGGGTACCTGACCCCTAACACAAGTCAGCGAAGCAGTCATGGTTGAGCTCCTGTACATCTCTCTTTCCATTTATTCTTTTTTTTACTTTTCTTATTCTTTGTAGCTTTTTTTTTTTTTAAATTGTGCATTAGAGGGAAAGTTTACAGAGCAAATTAGATGCCAATTCAAAAGTTTGTATGTAAAGTGTTTCATGGCCTTGTGTGTCAGCACTCTCCCCATTTCTACCCTGGGTTCCCTGTTTCTTTTTATCCCAGTTTTCTACCCCTTCCCGCCTTCTCAGCTTTGCTTTTGGGCAAATACTGCCCTTTAGATCTCGTATAACTGATTGTTCTAAAGAGCACATTCCTTTCAGGTGTTATTGTTTATTTTATGGATGTCCATTGTCTGGATGAAGGTGGTCTCTGGGAATGGCTTCAGTTCCAGGTCAGAAGGGGGTCTTAGGGCCACAGTCTCAGGGGTTCTTCCAGTCCCTGTCAGAACAGTTCTGGTCTTTTTTTGGTGAATTTTAGTTTTTGTTCTACATTTTTCTCCTGCTCTGTCTGGGACCCTCCGTTGGGGCCCCAGTCAGTCGGTATATTTATAACTTTTTAAAAATTCAAAATCAATAGTTGAAAAAAAAATTCACCTTGCTCAAAGGCTGTTTGTTGCTCCCTCCAACTACGAATATTTCTAGTGTGGAAGGACACAGGGTTTAGGCTCTGATGCCTGCTCTTCAGAAGGAATAGCAAGTAATGTAGGGCAACTCAGGCCCATAGTTTATTGTTACAACTCTTCCTTTTCTTTAACCCTCAACTCACTCAAACACAGGCACTCTCCCCTCCGTCAGTGCTTATACAGTGAAAAGATCAGGGTTCCTGTTGCCAGCCCATAAGATCTCTCCATTCAAAGAACTTACCCTATATAATATTTGTCATTATGAGTGTGAAAAATAATCTGCCTTAACTCTTCTCCAAAAGAAGGATCTGGGAAGAGTAATGTATTCTGCTGGATCCTTTTACACCACGGTTATTCCTATGGTCTTTTATATATTTCCCTCAGAGCCTGAGGTAAAAACAGAGGAAATTACAGTATTTTGACAACTGGTAAGGATCCAATTAGCAATATACATGAAAGCCCAAAGAAGGGAGAAGAGTTCAAGAAGCTGTATTCAGTGTCTCTGAGCGATAAACTCATGAGCAAAACAGAGAGACGAAGTTAATTCAATGAGAATCACGCATATATATATATATATACACACACACACATAAGAAGGCCATGCTAATAACTAAAAGCCAACAGATCAAATTAGAAAAGCAAGTTATTCTTGCTTGAATGGAAAAGAACTTAAAAGTTTTATTTTGGTACAGAAACAAGGAAAACAGAAAAAGGAGGAGTAAGACAGAAGGAAAAGGGGCAGAATAAGGTAGGTTTTGAAAAATTAAAACTTACAGGTATAACAGCTTCAATCATTTGAGCAAGAGGTAGAAAATGATGTTTTAAAGAGAAGGATGAAAGGAAACACTGATGTGCTCTCAGAGCCAGCCCGAGGAGGGCAGAGCTGCCAGGAGAGCATCACTGTTTGATAACACTGACAGGCTTATTCAGGCTAAGCGTGTTATCACTGAGAATCAATATGGGGCAGTCTGCTTAAATGAACTTCCAGGGCTTGTCCAAGCTATCCTGTTAATGTCACGTTGCATTTTGTTAAGTGATGTTTGGCAAAAAAAGCTTATCGGTTGGGCCTTAGAAACCTTTTGTTTTAAAGAAGTATTACTTGTCAGGACAGCTATAACCTCAGCATTTGACACTCATGATAAATCTCACTACACCTGAGAGGAAACAAATGCTGAGCAAACGAATGAGTGCTCAAGGAGGCAGAGTGGCTGTGAAATTGCTGTCAGTTGCTGATACGGGTAGATATGCCATGCAGGACACCATGTGTGTGCACGAACATAATTTCCATAATCACTGGGGGTGGGGGTGGGCAATGGACCTTTAGGTGCATACTGATAGGGTAGGAGTGCTAGGATCCTGTCACAGAAAGATGTGGTTAGAGAAGATGTGAAAGTGGCAGGTAGAAGATAACTAATCCAGAATTGAGATGTCAACCAGCCCTGAAATTCCGATCATCAATAAGTTAATCAGCAAGCACGTGTGATGAGTTTATATTCAGAGCTCTGTGCTAGACAGGCAGACAGAGGACATGGGCGGGAGAGTACCCCCAAGGCCGTGCTAAGTGCTTCACCTCACTTTATGTTCACAAGCAACCTATCAAGTAGGTATTATGATTCTTATCCTGCAAATAAGAAAATAATATTTACAACAACAAAAAAGAGTAGCTGCTGAGGCTGCTTATGTACAGCCAAAAACTTCATGGGTTTTGGTTCCCTGGTTTGGAGGTTTAGGGTCATGGATATCCCAATTTATTGGCCAATAACAGTGTCTCTGTTCTGCCAGCTGGTTTGATGAGCAGTGCCTGGGGTCTTTCAAGTGGCCATCCAAAGCACAACAAATGGTCTCTGATCACCTGGAGCAACAGAGTAAGGACAGATAGGAATAGGAGGAGGATATGGAATGTGTGGCTAATTGGCTCCATGAACAACTGCCTCCTTTGCCATGAGACCAGAAGAGCTGGATGGTGCCCGGCTACCATTGCTGAACACTTTGATTAAAGATATTGTTGCAGAATCCTGATCAAAAGGGGGAAAATGAAAAATAGATTCTCAAATTTTCATGGAATCCAGACTTTCTGGAGCCATAGAAGCTGGATGAACCCCTCAAACTACTGCCCTGAGATAATCTTTAAAACTTAAACCAAAGATTTATCCCCTGAAGTCTTGTGAAAACCAAACAATAGTTTAGCTTAACTAGTAAAAAAGTTCTGCCTGAGCATTATGCTCTTTGAAGATCTGTCTATACGGAATCAAACTGACAAGAGCAACTCAAAAGAACAGACAGGAACCTTAGGGGGCAGTGAGTTTATGTCCATGGGGGAGGAACAACTCCGAAAAGGAGGGAGAGAATGGTTTCACAACTCAAAGAATGTAATCAGTGTCACTGAATTGTACATGTAGTAACGGTTAAATTGGTGTATGTTTTGCTGTGTATATTCTTGACAACTACAACAAAATAAATTAAAAAGAAAATTAAGGCTGAGTGAAATTAAACACTTTGCTCAAAATCACATTTCTAAAAACTGATAGAGACAGGATGGAAATACAGATTGATCCAGCTACTAGGCCCAAGGTTTATCAAGGCCATCAAATAGTCACATATAAAAGGAGGGGGACATCTATGCAGGAAGGAGAGAAAGGGGCCAGAGACCAGTTTGGATAAAGGACGTGTTGTGCGAACAAAGAGTAGAAAGAAAGGGAGGCTGCAGTCAGCCTGGGGACAGTCTTTATGCCCAGTTAAGAACCACTTTGTCCTACGACCCACTGGGAACCACAAAACTCTGGAAATAATGGACTGACATAAGAAAAAAATGCAAAAGATGAAAGGACCTAAACAAGGTAACCGCATTCATGGAGGAAGAGAAAAGATAAAGAGAGGGGCATTTGGAGAAATGCTACAAAGGACAAAAAGTTAAAACCCAGGACTGTAAATATGGGATTTTGGTCTCTCAAAGCAAAAACATTATTTTCTAAATTGGGGTCTCTAAATATTTCCTGGAAACCCTGGTGGTATAGAAGTTATGGATATGGATACAAACCAAAAGGTCAGCAGTTCGAACCTACCAGGTTCTCCTTGGAAACCCTACAGGGCAGTTCTACTCTGTCCTATAGGTCACCATGGGTTGGAACTGACTCAGTGGCAATGGTTTTTAAATAATGTCCTGACCTTTAATATTTGGCAAATATTTTATTAATGTCAAAAATTAAAAGTTCAAAAGTTATCAATAATGGTGCCCTGCTACCACCGATGATGGCCCTGACAGGGAACAAAATAGAGAGTTCCTGATGGAGCAAGAAAAAGGTGGGCTGCAGAACTCAAATTCCATTAAAAAGACCAGACTTAATGGTCTGACTGATACTGGAGAAACCCCAGAAGACATGGCCCTCGGAGTCTCTGTTAACCCAGAACTAAAATCATTCCCAAAGCCAACTCTTCAGACAAAGAACAGACTGGACTATAAGACGTAAAATGATACTCGTCAAGAGTGTGCCTCTTAGTTCAAGTAGATACACGAGACTAAATGGGAAATTCCTGCCTGGAGGAGGGATGAGAAGGCAGAAAGGGACAGAACTGGTTGAATGGAAACAGGAAATCTGGGGAGGAAAAGAGGAATGTATGGTCACGTTACAGGGATAGCAACTAGGGTCACATGTGTGTATAAATTTTTGTATGAGAAACTAACCTGAGCTGTAAAGTTTCACCTAAAACACAATAAAAAAAAATAAAAATGAGAAAAGAAAAAAAAAGTGGTCAGTAAATGTTCTTTCTTGTGGAACAGGGAAAGCTACTAATAGCTAAGAGAATCATGCTCCTCCTTGCCTGCTTTCTTCTTTCTGATGCCCCCTCTAAGGAGGTGGGCTGCTAGGAATGGGTCACATTTAAAAACATTAAGTCAGCCACAGCTTTACTTGTTTGGAAGTCCAAGGCAACAGCCAAGGATGGGCTCAGGGGAGAGCACACCAAGAAGCATCGCCCCTTCCTAAGCCTCACAGGAAGGGTGAGGCGGCTCACCAGGTGGGGGCTCTCAGTCACAGGTCCTCAGTCAAGCATCTGCACCCACAGTCCTTCCCCTGGTGCACATTTATCCCTCAGGGGTCTCACAGGGAGTGGCCTATGGCAGGACAGGATTCAAGGATCCAGGATTCTAGGCTCTCAGCCATCTTTCACTATCTCTCAGGATCTCTTCATATCCTGGAGGGAGCAGATGTCTTTACCATTGCTACAGAATCTTCATCGAGGGTCACTGCAAGTTACTTCCTGATCCTACGGGAACAATGATAATTTTCTTTTATTTTTGTAAAAAATAAAAAAATTATATATGCACAGATTTGAGTTGCTTTATCTTTATCTAGTTTAGCCTTCAAGATTAATGCTCATTTAAAATTAAAATTGAAGGGTTTAATCTTCTGGCAACACGTGGTTATCTATATATAAATCAAATACATATACATATATATGTTAAAATTAACTATATATAATTCTGTACTTTTTTCTCCTCTTTTTTTTTTTTTAATTCCATAGAGGGTGTAGGAATCTTCAAGAAGAAGAGCAACTGGAGCAAATGATTCCTCTCTGTTCTTTTCACTTCGGTAGTCAGCAGTTGGGTGAGAAAGCTGACCCCGGCCACCCCTGGGTAACAAACTACACTTTCTCCTCACCCACCAGCTGGAGAAGCTCTGCTGCACCCCTTTTCTGCTGACTCCCAATCAACAAAGCTCCATCCCTCTAAGGAAACGCGGACTGATTCTCTGTATGCAGTACCACCGGGATCCAGCTAGTTGGTGAGAAGAATTCAGTATTAGAGCCTTAAATGAATTCATCGACATGGTGAGCTCTTTGTGCTCCCACAGATCACCCCGCGCACAGCTGTGCTGGTCCCAGTGGAACCTGGACCGTCGTTCTTACCCTGACACAGAATCAGGAATAAGGACAGAGCCTTCTGTGATATTGTAATGCATTCCCTTGTAAAGTCACACTCGTTTGTTCACATGAACAAAACCCACTATAAAAAAAAATTTTAAATATACTTTCTAGGACAGTAATCCCCAAAATGACAACATTTATATGGAATTTATTTTTAGACTAATAAGCCAAGTTATTTTCTTTGTCAGAATTGGAATCTTACAAACTCAGCTGTTGAACAACACTTGTCAGAGGTGTCAAAACATCTTTCAACATTTAGACAGTCACCTAGCCGTTATTCTCGTGGGATACATGAGTGGCTGAGAGAATCATATTTGACAGATGGAAAAAACAGGCTATCCATATGGAAAATACAACTCCCCATTTCCCAACCATCTAGTCTAGCAATTTCCCTACTGTTCTATACTGAGATGCAGCCCATCGTCTCAATTAAAAGAGTGGATTTATGCTTTTCCCCAACTGCTACTGAACATGAGAACATGTAAGTTTTGTGAATAATCTTTCAGTTCTCTATGCTGCATATAACCCACAAATGCTATTTATATTGATTCCAGAAGTTAACAATTCAGGGTCGCTATGCCAGAGAGAGAGAAGTCCCTGAGTGGCACAAATGCTCACGCGCTCGATTACTAGCTGAAAGGTTGGAAGTTTGAACCCATCCAGAGGCACCTTGGAAGACAGGCCTGGTGCTCTACTTCTAAAAGTTCACGGCCTTGAAAACCCTACGGAGCAGCTCTACCCTGCACACATGTTCTTGCTGAGTCGGAATCGACTTGACGGCAACCAACAACAGCAACATACTACCGAGAGAGTCCCTGGGTGTTGCAAACCATTAAGCACTTGACTACTAACCAAAAGATTGGTAGTTCGAAGCCACCCTGAGACTCCTTGGAAGAAAGTCCTGCTAATCTGTTTCTGAAAGCTCACGGCATTGAAAACCCTACGGAACAGTTCTACTCTGCACACATGGGGTCACCACAAGTCGGAAATGATGCATGGGCAACTGCTTTTTTTGTTGTTGTTTATACTGGAAAGGGGTCTCACGTTCTTTAAGTCTACTCTACCACTGCTCTCTTCTAGGGCAACTGCCAGGATCACAGTCCTTACTGAAGCAAGTAGCCCTAGGCCACAAATGTTTGGACCATATCATAGATTGAATTATGTCCCTCCAAAAAATCTGTATATCAATTTGGCTGGGCCATGGTTTCAAATATTGTATGGTTTCCTCCATTTTACGATTGTAATTTTATGTTAAAGAGGATTAGGTGGGATTGTAACACCCTTACTAAGGTCACATCACTGATTCAATGTAAAGGGAGTTTCGCTGGGGTGTGGCCTACACCACATATATCTTACAAGAGACAAAAGGGAAGGGAAGCTAGCAGAAAGGGGGACCTCATACCACCAAGAAAGAAGCACTAGGAGCAGAGCATGTCCTTTGGACCTGAGGTCCCTGCACCTGAGAAGCTCCTCAACCAGGGGAAGATTGAGGACAAGGGCCTTCCTTCAGAGCCAACAAAAAGAGAAAGCCTTCCCCTGGAGCTGACGCCCTGAACTTGGACTTCTAGCCTAACAGATTGTGAGAAAATACATTTCTCTTTGTTAAAGCCATCCATTTGTGGTATTTCTGTTATAGCAACACTAGATGACCAGGACAGACCAGGAGAAGGTATCCGCATCCATAAGATTGCCTGGTGTAAGAGTTTAGGCCAAAAGGGATGATAGCTACTACAGAACCTATCATAGTCCATTCTCTTCTTGGAGTTTGGTCCATACACAGACCATCAGCCAGGTTGTGGGAGCAAGAAGGTGGGGCAGGAGCAGAAAGACACCAGGAGAGAAGCCAAAATGGAAATGCTGTATCATGTTAATGGCCAAGAAGTAGAGTACGAATGAGCAACCAATGTTAGTGGAGACATGCCCTGGAGTGGCACCAGACCAGGAACTATCTTCCTGCTCCTGAGTTAGGTCCCTCCCTGGCGGTAACAGAGGCCTCTGTTGATTTTGAGCCTCCGGGGCCAAGTCTTGCAGTAGCAGAATGTAATTCTTCTAGTCTAATAGAAAAAAAATCAGCTCCCAACATCAGTTCCAGCACTGTGAGAAGTGGCTATTGGTGGCCAGGTTGTGTCAGAAATTAAGAAGCCAGTCCCTCAGAGCACCTGCACCTTCACCAACTCTAATCACTTCTCCCTCCCAAAAAAGACACCAAGTTCATCTCTTTCAGCCAGTAATTCTCAATCACAGGCATTGGGAAATGTGTACTGCGGGTGGGGTGGATATCTCTGGTTAACACAATGACTTGGTTAGGTTGGAGTAACATGGGCATCAAGTGATCAGGGATGCTAAATGTCCTAAATGGGCAGGACAGTTCCATACAATGATAAATCACGCCAACACACCCTCCTTGAGAAACACTGGGCCCCCTCCAACATTCTGGGCAGACAAAAGTGGGTAAGAAAGGCAAATTACAGACAGGAGGGCAGTAAGAGAATAAGCAACATCCTCCCTCAGAAGTGAACCAGTCAAGTTAAGGCTATCCAAAGGTCAACGCGATCTCCTATGCACCTCCTTCCCTCACCTCCAGCAATAATCCTAAAGGCACACAAATTCTTACTCTCATACCCCCTCCCATGGGCCCAGTTAGCTTTCAACTTCATCTTTTAAAAAGCATTTCCACATCTTTTCATTTGTTCTAATTAGGAGAATTTCTTAATTATTGCTGTTGTTGATAACAGCAATGCCAAAACCAAACTCATTGCCATGGAGTCAATTCCAACTCAGAGCAACCTGACAGGACAGAGTAGACTGCCACATAGGGTTTCCAAGGCTATAATCTTTAGGGAAGCAAACTGCCACATCTTTCTCCTGCGGAGCAACTGGTGGGTTCCAACGGTGACCTTTCGGTTGGCAGCTGAGCACTTAACCACTGCATTACCAGAGCTCCTTGATAATAGCAATAGAGTCCCAGCAGCAACAGAGTATCAACTTAAAATTTTTCCACGTTGCTAAAGGGCTTAATTACTAAATCTGCAGTATAATACGTCTGTGGAAATTTCGCTTTAGAGATTAATTCTTCAGAGGATAACTCTTCACAGATTAAGTTTGTGAATTAATATCCTCTTATGAAACAGTTTTTTGAGTCACGCTGGGGAAAGAAGAGGTGAAATTCTCTTGCCGCCTCTTCCAGACTCTTTATAAAGCTCTAGGCAGTACTGAAAGAGACATCCTGCACAAACAAGCCTTACCACCGATGGTCAGGGCATGGGGAGACCAAATGGAAAGAGACAGCTCAGCAGCCTTAGTTTAAAGAGCAAATATTTTAGAGGCAGTGTGCTCAATTATTTGGGAGACAGACCCATGGCACTTTCTATTCTAAGCAGACATCACAAGGTAAAAAGTTCACCAGGATACAACTACAGTCTAAAAGTCTCCTCAGGGTAGAGAAGTCCAAAACTCAATTCTGTTTTAAACGAGCTGAGGTCTTGACTTAACTAGAACACACCATCCTACAAGTGGGGGTTCCCAGCCTGTATGAGTCAAACAGGGGTCATTACAGGCTGAAACAGTGCTGTCCAATCGAACTTTCTGTGATGATGAACATGCTCTACATCTGTGCTCTCCAATAAGGCAGCACTAAGCACATGTGGCTACTAAGCACTTGAAAGGTGGTTAGTTTAACTGAATAAGTTTTTTAAATTGTATTTAATTGCATTAATTTAAATATAAACAGTCACATGTGGCTTGCGGCTATTGTACTAGACAGCATAGTTAAAGGCTTAGACCAAGGACTGGAAAAATGATCCCAAAGTATATCACAAGACAGTCTTACTCATCCTCTGACTACCTGATAAAACACTTCCTTAACCCTTGCCGCTCCGTACACACACAGACACTATGTGTAAGATATCACTATATCACGCATCACTAGAGCAGTACTCTCAAATTTTAGCTCACGTAAGAATCACAGAGGGCTTGATAAAGCACAGATTATTGAGCTCCAACCCCAAGTTTCTGATGCAGCAGGTCTGGGTTGAGCCCCAATCATTTACATCTCTAACAAGTTCCCAGGTAATGCTGATGCTGCTAGGACCACACTCTGTGCAGCACTAGAATAAAAACTTAAACTATTCAAACACCAACTGTCATGGGTTGAATTGTGTCGTCCCCCCCCCCGCGCCTCCCCAAATGTGTGTCAATGTGGCCAGGCCATGATTCCCAGTATTGTATGACTGTCCACCCCTTTGACATCTGATGTAATTTCCTATGTGTTGTAAATCCTACCTCTAGGATGTTAATAAGGTGGGATTAGATTAGAGGCAGTTATATTAATGAGGGAGGACTCAATCTACAAAATTAGTTTGTATTTTAAATCAATCTCTTTCGAGATATAAAAGAGAGAAGTGAGTACAGAGACATGGGGACCTCCTACCACCAAGAATGCAGAACCAGGAGGGGGGCACTTCCTTTGGACACAAGGCCCCTGCACTGACAAGCTCCTAGGATGGGAAGATAGATGACAAGGACCTTTCCCCAGAGCTGAGAGAGAAAGCCTTCCCCTGGAGCTAGCATCACGAATTTCGACCTCTAGTCCCTTCAAATGTGAGAGAACAAATTTATCTTTGTTAAAGCCATCCACTTGTGGCATTTCTGTTACAGCAGCACTAGATGACTAAGACACCAACCTATCTACCAAAACAGCTTCTCTCACTGTCCCCTTTCTGCTACACAGAAGTGCCCCTTTCTTCTAGTAAAAACTTAACACCTAGTAGTATAAATGCAGGGTAGAGAGGATATAAATAAACAAGGCTACCTGTATAAGATGGCTTCTCCACCTATTAGATCCATGGTCTGTCCACATTTGTCATAAGCTTTGTGAGCCTGCCAGGATGGTTTACATCTAATCCCTGCACTGACCCTGTCTTAGAGTCAAGTTGCTGCCTTCTATTAAAATAACGTATATCACTCGGGTCTAGATCACTCGGGTCTAGATCAGGATTACAGCCTTTTCCACCTTTCTGACACACAGTTCTGAAGGGTAACAAAAGAACACACGTATCACAGTAACGCATTTATCAAAGGCATATGTTGAAGACAACTTTTTTCCATATTCCAAAAGAGAGGAGACAGAAAAGTAAAGGCTCTAGAACAAAGAGGCTTCTCCAAACAGTCTCTGGTCTTCATTAATCACCTGCAACAACTCTTCTGGATCAGCAGTCATTTGAAAAGATATTTTGATTTTGGGGGTTACTTCTCTATGTCCTCTGGTCTAATTATATATGAGTCACTTTCACAGTATGAGATCGCCCCATCAAGTGCACTTTCCTGACTGCTCTACTGAGCAGCCTCCTTCCTGCCTCCTCCGCCCTCCCCTTTCTTTTCTCTCCAAAAGAAAGCCTTCATCCAGAATACACTGTCACAATAAACTAGGACAGGCTGCCTTCAAATAAACTCAGATGTCAGCACTGTTCACCATTTCCCACCCCACCCTTCTCCAAATTCCCACTGCCCCTCAGTTACTGCCATCACAAAGATTAAGAGTGATCTTTCGGTCCTGGAAATGTGGGAAGACAGGTATTATTTCCGAGCACTTATAGAACCCCCTACTTGCCACACAGTACTATGCACATTACTTCCTTAGACTCTATCTACTTTACAGGTGGGGAAACTGAGACTCTATCTACTTTACAGGTGGGGAAACTGAGGCATCATTAAACTACAGTCCCAGAGAAACACAGAGCGAGATTAAATTCCTGTATCTCCCACTGTAATCACTCTCAACTGGGGCTCTTTTGGTGCCCCTCTCCCCTCCTGCAGAGATCTGGCATGTCTGGACACATTTTTGATTGTCAGGATTGGGGAGTGGGGGCAGTGCTACTGGCATCCAGTGAGCAGAGGCCAGTGATGCTGCTAAACATCCTACAACAACCCCCCCACTCCCCAAAACAAGAACTGTCTGGACCAAAATATCAACTGCACTGAGGGTAAGAAACTCTAGTCTACTGGTATCTCTAGGATTACGTTCTTTGGACCCTAGTTGATAAAAAATGGCTTACTCTACAATTTTATCATTGTACAGCATTTACACATGCCAGTCAAGTGCTATTTCTGACATGCCATACTTTTTAGTTACTTTTCAAACAGAGGCTATAGGGAGCCATAGAGGAAAATGAATAGAGCTTACAAAGCCCAACTCTTTTCCTTTACTGAGAAAACCTGGCAAAGACCAGCTCCTTTCCTTAGCAACCTCCGTCCCCTGAGCTGTGGTCTGCCTGTGACTGGCTGCTCACCTGGAGTCTTCAGTTGATGACATGCTTTTGCAGCTGCCTTTTCTCTGCTTTGCTCATCCCCACACCCATGTGTCACTCAAGAGCAGTAATGATGTACGTTGATGGGAATCTCCAGAGATCTGCAGCCCCTAATTGTCTATTTTGTTCAGTAAATTGCACTCATTACTGAGCCATGTGAGGCACCTACGGACATCAGCCTTTGTGGCTGCCCTCTGGCTGAGGCTGGGCAATGGGACATTATCTAGTAAGGCCTCCAAAGTAATAAAGGAAGCTTAAAACAACACTCCAACCAGTTTTTAAGCTAAATACAATTTTTCTTTTTTAATTCTTCATTCCTGTCCTTCTTTCCTAATCATCCTTGGCTCTGCCTAGATTTCCATTAGTTGTCCTTTGCTTTTCAAGGAGTCTGATTTTACTTCAAGCTGTAGAAGCTAGAGAGCTCAGAAAGAGACGTGGTATCTTATTTACCCCTTTTTCCCAGACTTCCACCTGGACTCTGAGAAGGGGACACCAAACAGTGACTTTCTCCTTCTGGCCTCAAAAATCATCAGCACAAATGAGAGCTCAAAGCCATCCTTGGGCATAATGGTCCCAATGCCAATGCCCAGTTCACTGTTGTTAGGTGCCTTCAGATTCCCAGGTCTTTGTCCCATGAAACCGCTGTAGAGACTTGAGCTGCCAACCTTATGGTTAGCAGCCGTGTGCTTAACCATTGTACCACCAGGACTCCTTACCTAATTCACTAGGAACTCTAAATAGATGAGTCAAGGGACATGTGACCACCAGTGACTAAGGATAAAGTGGAACTGGCAGAACCATGTGCTTTGCTAATGTAATTATTCACCAAACCTGGAATCTTCAACTCTCTGGCAAGCTGTTTCCTTTCTAGAGAAAGTAATTAACAAAAGAACAGTTACAGAAAGTGATCCATGGAAAAGGAGGATGGTGGCTGAAGGAATGTGAGCTGGCAGAGCTAACAACCTGATATGGTGCAGGAAAAGGGCAATCAGACCTGGTTCCATTCTCGACAACACACCTTAGGAAGGCCCAAAAACCCTTCCCTGATTCTAAGAAAATCACATCTCATGTAAAGAAATCCCTAATAATGCCTGAGATATTTCCATGCACATAATGAATTCCATCCCATCACCCAAACCTAATGGTTTCTTCTTCACAATTACTGATTGACATGGTGTCTATTAGTTGAATCAACAGAGGCTTTGGGAACCTTTCACAGGTAGGGCATCCCACTGCACTAACTCCGAGAGGCTGGAGAAACAAGAGTCCCCAGACTTGGCAAAGTCAGAGTAACAATGGCAGCCACTGCTTTTGCTTTACCCTGGAGTAGAGAGTGTGGCAGCCTTCAAACACACGTCTTCACAACCCATCAGCTCTGCTGCTTTTCACCAGTCACTCACGATCAATCGATCACCAGCTGCCAGAGACAAAAAAAAATGAATGAATGCATTAGGCCAAAAGACCCACGACTTCGAGTACTAAGTCAATGCTTGAGTGTATTTGTTAGAGTTGGCTAAGCACTTAAGAAATAGACCCAAACACATATAACGGCTCAAGCTCAATAAAAGTTTATTTTTGGCTCCTGCACACATACTGGACAGGTGAAAGGTCCGTCACTGCAGGGGTCCTCCTCACTGCAGGGGTCCTCCTCACTGCAGTGATCCAGGAACCCAGGCTGACAACAATTCTGCCATCTCTAAAACAATTTCTAAGGTTTCTCTGGGGTGAGGCGGGGGCCAAGGTGGCAGAGTAGTCAGGTGCTTCTGGGGATCCCTCTTACAACGAAGACCCAAAAACACAACTGAAACGGTTATACACATGAAAAGGTAGGACTCCTGAACATCAAAGGCAAAGTCTGGAAACTGAGCTGAGCAGCAGGGGGAGGGAGAGATGGCTCAGAAGCGGCAAGGAGCTGCCAGACCTGACTGGGCAGGAACCAGTGCCCCTCAGGCACAGCAGGGCTGGCCGCAGTTTGGGATGGGGTTTCCTCAGGGAGAGGCAGCCAGCCGCACAGTCTACTCACACCTCCCAAACCAGGGAAGAACAGCGCTCTCGGCAAAAGCTAAGTTCTTGTGTTTATTTTACTGAGCCCCAGCCCCCTAGCCGGCTTCAAAGGCTGTCAATTTCCCTGGGCCTGAGATAAGTCCTGCTGCATGCCCTGAGCCATCTTCCCGGCCTTGGGGGAAAAGATAATCTGCCAGCTCCACTAAACTGGCGAGCTCAAGACAGAAGTGGCTCCTGTCCAGGCACAAAAGGTCCGTGGACTTTAAATACCTTTAATCCCTACATGGACCTGTGTGGGCCCATTTCAGATTAGGCCCTTGTTGGTAGACTGCAATGGTGCATCTGCTCGAAATCTGATGTCAACTGTCTCAGCTGTGCGATGAAGAGGTGGATTTTTGATGTCTGACACCGCTTTGCCTATTAAACAGGGTCCTCACCTACCCACACCAGGGGCCTGAGGACTGGTGGCTCCACCCACGTCGCCTAGCCATCCACGACAGGGGTCCACCGATAAGTGGTGCCTACCAGTCCTTACAACCAAACGCACTGGGTACCCATGGTCCATCTGCAGAATCTACCCACCTGTGTGTTCTAGGGAACAGGGACACACTTTCCTCACAGACACTCAGGGGACCACTGGCAGCCCCCTGCCTTGTTCAGAGCATGACCCCCTCCTGCAACCAGATACCTGTGGGTACACCAATCTCCCCTGTAACCTGAAGACCAGGGACGCTCTGGGGAGTCCTCTCCTTTCAAGCCAGCTAGGAGTGGAAAACACAATGGAGGAGCTTGCATGGCAGTTATCTTTTTGAGTTTGTCTCTTTTCCCTAGAAATGGATCTCAGTACCTCCCACCTCCACTCACATTATGCTGGCTAGAACTCAGCCACTAGTTGGCTAGAACTATCCACACGGACTGCTAGGCAGCCAGGAGTCTCTGTTGTGCAAGGCTGACTCCAGCCCAACCAAGAAGACAGCATTAGGTTTGTTGTTGTGGTTGTTGTTAGGTGCCATCAATTCTGACTCTCAGAGACCTTATGTACAACAGAATGAAACACTGCCCAGTCCTGTGCCATCCTCACAATCGTTGCTACGTTAGAGCCCACTGTTTCAGTCACTGTGTCAATCCATCTCATTGAAGGTTTTTCTCTTTTTGGGTGACCCTCTATTTTTCCAAGCATGATATACTTCAGAGGTGGGACCTGATCACATGTCCAAAGTACGTGAGATGAAGTTTTGCTATCCTCACCTCTAATGAGTATTCTGGCTGCACTAGGTTTAGAGCAAGAAATTTTGGATAAGACACAAGCACAGCAACCTTGGCTTAGTTACTTAACAATTCTGAGTCTTGATTTCCTCATCTGTAAAATACCCTGCCTTCCTCTGAGGGTCACTGTTGTTACTATTGTTAGGTGCTGGTGAATTGGTTCCAACTCATCGCGGCTGTATTAGGAGACTCAGAATGAGACAAAGCAGCAGTTCTCAGACTCCCTGTGCGTGCACATCACCTGAGCAGCTTGGTAAAATGTAGATTCTAACTCAGGAGGACACGGTGAGGTCTGAGATTGTGCTTTTCTGGGAAGTTCCCAGGTGATGTCAATGCTGCTGGCCTCAGAGGAACAGAAAGGAGAGTAAAAAGGGATAAAGAGTTAGAGAATAGTTTTGTAAACCTCAAAGTGATTTGTAGAAATAAAGAATAATTTTCCTGGTCCTGACTTTAATTGATTATAAATGTATTCCCAAGTAGCCAGCAGTTTTAGGATGTGTTTAGTATGAGCATCATATGGAATTTGACAGTCACAGGGTTTGGAGAAGAGGAAGAATTTAAGGAGTTACTATCCCCCCACCCCCCTTACTTTTAAGACAAAGAAACAAATTCAGAGAAATCATTAATGCCCCCAAAATCTCTTAATAACTTAGTAGTGTGGTAGGATTAGAATGCAAACATTTGACTTTTTTTCTGTCACTAAATAAACTCAATGATAACCTTTTAAAGAAAAGACGTTTTTATTCACTAAAGCTAGAACAAATATGATTCTGGCCCATACCCAAAAAGGTACCATAAGATGAAATTCACCAAGAAAGACCACCAGAGTACTAAAAAGAGGCAAGCTGTCACAGGGTACACATCAAGGGATTTTTTAGGCAAACAATCTTCAAAATGCAGTGAACCCTAACAAAGTTACGCCCCACATATCCAAAATGTCACTTAAACACAAATTACCTTCTTTTTACTTTCTGGCAAAAATCAGAATTTTGTTTCCAATGTATACAAACCCTGAGTCATTCCTATTTGGGGATAATTAGAAAAAGAGAACTTGGGGAGGCAAATAGAAAAGGGAAATAAATGAATTCGCTGAAAAGGATCACTGGTTTCTGCGGCAAAGCCCGAAGACAAAAGAACCTAAAGTTTTTTGTTTTTTTTTCCCTGGCATGGCCCTTATTCTGCATCTGAGAAGATGGTGAGTCCTAGGCGCTTAGAGAAGAACATGGGATGTAGGATCAATGATGTGAAAGACAGGAGTCAAAAACTCCCAAGTCATAAATCAGAAAGGCACAGAATATCTGGAAACCAAATCAGAGTGGAAAAGAGGGGAGCCACTTAGCATGCATGTCATCTCCAACAAAGCAAAGTGAATCTGAAAGTGTCTTGGTGAAATCAGGAAGGAGTACTTATTAAGCAAGGAATGGTCAATGGAAATCAATACTTGCATATCCATTACTAATTTGAGTAAATATTAGCATCTTCATTTAGTAAGCAATTTCAAGTGTTTTTAATAAAGATTTAAATACTACCAGGAACTTCCATACTCCACAACCCTCTTCCACCATAATGCCTTTAACTCCTCAATCAAGAATTCTCCCATCTTGGGAATTTTCCAGAATCTACTGTAGACTGCACCATTATTAGTCTTCTTTGTACCATGGGCTTCTTTGGCAGTCTGTTGAAGCCAAGGACTCCCTCCTCAGAATAATGTGTTAAATGCGAGATAAAACATAGGATTAAAAAGGAAGCCATGTGGAGAAATTAGAACCCTGGTGCATTGCTGGTGGGACTGTAAAACGGCAGTCACTGTAAAAAACAATTTGGAAGCTTCTCAAAACGTTCAACATATAACTACGGTATGACCCAGCAATTCCACTCCTAGGTATATACCCAAAATATCTGAAAGTAAGGACTCAAACAGATACTTCTACACAAATTTTCAAGGCAGCATTATTCACAACAGCCAAAGGGTAGAAACAACCCAAGTGTCCATCAACAGATGATAAACAGAACATGGAATATACACACAATGGACTATTATTCAGCCATTAGGAAAAATGAAGTTCAGATACATGCTACCACATGGATGACCCCTGAAAACATCAGCCCTTAGGGAGTTCATGAATCTCAATTTAAGAACAAGTTATTGGGGAAGGGCTCTTCTAGGATGGTGAAAGTTTTTTCTTACAGGAAACAGATGGTGTGCAGAAAAGTTTTAAAAACCCAAAGATGCACAGAAAAATCCTGCTCAGGATCAGCCAGGGAAGAAAAGAATGAGCTGCAAAGAGAAGCCTAACCTTGACTTTCTCCCCAAACTCAACACTATTCATGCCGTGCCTTTAAAATCCTATATTAAGGAATTACCCAGAGAATTTGCTTGGCCCCAGCCCTGTAGACACAACATGTTCTATGTCCTGATAGCAGGCGAAGGGCGGCAGCACTGGGAAATGGAAGACTGAGATGAGATCCAAGCTTGAGTCTTACACCCCTTGTTTTCTGCCACTAACTAGCCCTGTTAGCTTGGTCAGGTCACCTAGTTTCTGAATTGAAACTTCCTGTCTATAAAATAGGAAGCCCTGGTGGTATAGTGGTTAATGCTACGGCTGCTAACCAAAGGGTCAGCAGTTTGAATCCACCAGGTACTCCTTGGAAACTCTATGGGGCAGTTCTACTCTGTCCTGCAGGGTCGCTATGAGTCAGAATCAACTCGACGGCACTGGGGTTTCTGGGTCTATAAAACGAAAAGTTTGAATTAAACCATCTCTGGGGTTCTTTCTAGCTATGACTTAGTGATTCTAAGATAACGTATAACTATCTGTGAAGAAACGTTAACGAGTCAAAAGCCCAAACCCATCATCCTGGGCAAGGCTAGCTGCTGGGCTCTGGGGGCACCTGCTTTCTAAGCTTGGAGAGTCCTTCTGAGGAAGGTTACACACTTCCCTGAGGTTCTGTAGCCAGGCTGCCTTCCCTGGAGCTGCAATGGAGGAGCCCCAGTCAGATCTCAGCACTGAGCTCCCTCTGAGTCAAGAGACCTTTTCATACTTGGGGAAACTCCTTCCTGAGAAGCTGGTTCTGTCCCCACCACTGTCCCCAGCAGTGGAGGTAGCAGACGATCTGCTACTCCCAGAAGATGCTGCAGACTGGCTAGAAAGCCAAGCTGGGGCTCAAGGAATATCAGTAGCCCCTGCACCAGCCTCTCCTGAGCCAGCCACCTCCTGGACACTGTCATCCTCTGTCCCTTCTCAGAAGACCTACCCCAGCATCTATGGTTTCCATCTGGGCTTCTTGCATTCTGGGACAGCCAAGTCCGTCGCCTACATGTACTCCCCTGACCTTAACAACCTGTTTTGCCAGCTGGCAAAGACCTGTCCAGTGTAGCCGTGGGTCACCTCACCAACCCTGCCCAGCACCTGTGTTCACACCATGGCCATTTACCATAAGTCAGCATATGACGGCGGTCGTGCAGCACTGCCCCCACCTTGGGCGCTGCTCTGACTATAGCGATGGCCTCGTCCCTCCTCAGCACCTCATCCAGCGGGGAGAAAACCTGCGTGCTGAGTATTTGGAGGACACTAGCACTCTTTGACATAGTGTGGGGTGCCCTATGAGCCACCAGAGGTCGGTCTGACTACCACCATCCACTTCATGTGTAACAGCTCCTGCAGCAACCCATCCTCACCATCATCACACTGGAAGACTCCAATGGTAATCTGCTGGGATGCAACAGGTTCGAGGTGCATATTTGTACCTGTCCTGGGAGAGGCAGATGTATAGAGGAAGACAATTTCCACATGAAGTGGGAGCCTTGCCCCGAGCTACCCTCTGGGTGGATCACTAAGCGAATGCTGCCCACCAGCACCAGCTCCTCTACCAAGCCAAAGAAGCCGCCACTGGATGAAAGATATTTCACCCTTCAGATCCGTGGACATGAACGCTACAAGATGTTCTAGAGCTGAATGCGGCCTTGGAGCTGAAGGATGCCGAGGCTGGGAAGCAGCCAGAGGGGAGCAGGGCTCAATTCAGCCTTCCCAAGCCTTAGAAAGGGCAATCTACCTCCCACCATAAAAAAACAAACATTCAAGAGAGAAGGGCCTGACTCAGACTAAAGTCCTTCACTTCCTGTCCCCCACTTACATACCCTGCCCCTGCCCTCCTTTCCTATCATTTTGAAACTCACACGCTTGAACCCCTGCTTGATACAGGTGTGCCTCCAAAACACTCAGGAACCCTTCACTTACCTTGGCTTGGTCCTCCACTAAAGAAGCTGGCCTACACTGGTGTTTTGGTGGGCATAAGGGCAGCTGGGACACTCCAGCTTAGATTTTATTTTAAGGTTTTCGGTATAAGGAATGCTTGGGAGAGATAGGATGGCATTCCTGCAGGTAAGAATTAGATTTTAAAACCAGTCATAGAACTGGCCATACCTGGGTTGGAAGTCTAGGTCACCAGCAGACTAGCCAGGGAAACTATCTCAAGGTGTTTCATTTCTCCTGACAGCAATGTGCATGTCTATTAAATGCTGATACTACCACCTACCTTGTGGGGTTTGCCGTGAGGTTAATGAAATGATGTATCTGTATGACTCAAAGATCCCAGAGGGCTGGAAGTCACCAGGCTGCCTGGCCTTAAAATCGTCTTAGATTACATGTTATCTGGGATTTGGCCTCTGGGGAGTGCTGGTCCCCTGTCCCTGTTGGTTGATGGATTGACTGGGCAGCTGGTTAAGGGGAGGGAGTTTCCAAGTCCCTTTTCTGCTAGCCTAGCCAAGTCCTGTCTAGCCTCTTGGTAAACCTCAGCACCTAAAAGGAGACCTCACCCCATCCCACTTCCTGGAGGATTCCAGCTTTTACGTGGGATCCGTACCCACCACCATGTCTTACTGCCCCTAGATGCTCACAGTCTAATTTCTTTTTTTTTTTCTGGAAGGCACGTTTGCATTCTTCGCCTGTATCCCCTCTACTCCCCTTTTTATATCCCATTTTTATCTGTTTCTTATTTTACAATAAAACTTTGCTGTCAAAAAAATATTAATGAGACTTTAAATTTCTTCTCAAACCATGTCATGGATTGAATTATGTCCCCCAAAAATGTGTGTAACAACTTGGTTAGGCTGGGATTCCCAGTGTTCTGTGGTTGTCCTCCATTTTGTGATTGTAATTTTATGTTAAAGAGGATTGGGGGGGGATTGTAGCACCCTTACCAGGTCACCTCCCTGATCCAATGTAAAGGGAGTTTCCCTGGGGTGTGGCCTGTACCACCTTTTATGCCTCAAGAGATAAAAAGGAAAGGGAAGCACGCAGAGAGCTGGGGACCTCATATCATCAAGAAAGCAGCACCGGGAGCAGAGGGCATCCTTTGGACCTGAGGCTGCTGCGCTGAGATGCTCCCAGACCAAGGGAAGACTGATGCATCACAAGAAACTTCCTTCAGAGTGGACACAGAAAGAAAGCCTTCCCCTGAAACGGGCGCCCTGAATTTGGATGTCTAGCCTACTGGACTGTGAGAGAATAAAATTCTCTTTGTTAAAGCGATCCACCTGTCATATTTCTGTTATAGCAGCACTAGATGACTAAGACTCCCTACACACACAGTATAAAAATGCCTTCTAAGTGAGAATTTTCCAGAGGCTTCAGAAATATCTACACAAATCACCTGATGAGAGAATTTCAGACTTGGGAGGAATCTTTAGAAACACCTGCCCCTTCACCAATCCCAGTGGACAGGTGAGAAAAATGAGGTTCAGAAAAGCGAAGAGAGCTGGGGTCACATAAAGAGGCAATGTTAACAAGCTGTTGTGACTACTGCTATCTAGTACTAGCAGGATTTTTTCCCCCCAAAATTTTTACATGTACAATTCAGTGACATTGATTACATTCAACACATCACACAATCATTTCCACTATCCTTTTCCAATTTATTCCACCATTAACAGAAACTCAGTGGCCCCTAAGCACCAACTTCCCCTTTCTCCTCCCTCCCACCCCTGCCAACCACTAATAAGCTCTGGTCTCTACGATCTGCCTATTTCATGTAAGAAGGATCATACAGAATCTTTCTGTGACTGACTTATCTTGCTTACCCAGTACCATCGAGTGTTAGCATAATGTTTTCCAGGTTCATCCACATTATAGCATGTATCAGGATTTCATTTTTTTGATGGCTGAATAATAGCCCATTGTTATGTATACTCCACATTTTCTTTATCCATTCACCTCCTGATGGACATTTCAGTTGTTTTCACCTTTTGGTTATTGTGAATTGTGCTGCAGTGAACACTGGTATACAGGTTGCTGTTTGCATCCTACTTTCAATTCTTTCAGCCATATGCTTAGGACTGGAACTGCGGGGTCATATGATAGTTCTGTGTTTAACTTATTTGAGGAACCACCAAACTGTTTTCCACAGTGACTGTGGCATCTTGCATTCCCACCAGCAATGGGCGAGGGTTCCAATTTCTCCACATCCTTTCCAACACCTGTTATTTTCTTCTTTTTTTTATTATACTCATAAGTGGAGGTGAGGTGGTATGGCATTGTGGTTTTGATTTGCATCTCCTTAATGACTAATAATGTTGAGCTAGCACCAGCAGAATTTTAGGATTCGTCATCGGTAGTAAAACAAGCTCATCAGTTCATTTGAAAACAGACAGAAATAAACCTCAAATAACCTGAGCACAGAACACGAACTGCAAGAGGAAGCAGGTGACTGGGGTACTGCCACCAAAGGCAGTGTACTCTGACTGGGTCAGGGTCAAAGCTGAGGGCCTCATTATACACAGTAACCTCCCCATCACTGGCAATGGCACCCATCTCCCTCAAACATCATGTCTACAAAATTCATTTCAAACAACAGCCACCTAGTTATTTCCAAAGAGAGAATGGACGAATGAACCCTGGCTCGTAAGGTCAATAAAACTGATGTTCAAGTTTTGGGTTGTTGAAAACCCCAATCAACATCCCCCCTTTCTTTGTCTTGCTAAACACAAGCTTGTTTTGAGCAACATTTTTCAGGAAGTCACAGCAGGTAGTGGCTCTATCCACTGAACTAGCCCAAGCTACACCTCAAAGCATGAGCAGACTGAAGAGATCACGTCCTTCAACCCATCCAAGACTCGACATTTCCCAGCCCATGATTTCACCTAATTCCATTTTAGGAGTGAGGGGTCCCACTACACGCACATCTGACAGAAGGTGATTTAAAATACGGACCTCCAAGTATGGGCATGGGAGGGCTATGGGCAGAGAGTTCCTGGTACCAAACCCAACCCCCGACACCACTGGAAACAAAAAGCTCCCCAGCCCCTTAGACAGGGAGCACGTAGCCTTATGGTCACTAGACCCCATGTTGCTCCTTGTCTGTGCAACCAATAAATTTCCACTTTCTGTTTCCCTTGCAACTGGTGGTGTGGCATCCGTCCCTCTTACTTCGATCTGCTAATAGGACAGGACAAGAACCCTCGTTTGGTTACAGATTTTGGGACTCTGGCTGGGACCTGTGGACTCCGAAACCTGGGCGGTGAGCATCCAGACCCCCGCAACCCCTTAAGGTGCACCCCAACCCCATTTGGTCGGTAAGGAGTTTCGGGTGGCCACCATGATCCCTGCCCTGGGATGAGGTCCACCGGGTCCCTACCTCAGCTCAGAAACAGAAACTCGAAACTGGATGGGAAAGTCCTCTGAATTAATGTAAAAGCGTATGTGGCACCAGTTTCTTCCACTGGTCACCTGAGGGGAGTTACAGTCCTCCCTGAGGGGGGTTACAGTCCCCACGGAGAGCTAAGCAAAGAAGAGGGTGGCGACAACACAGTCCTAAGGCCTGACCCCAAGGGTTGTAAAACAAGGTAAGTGGGGGTCATGGCCACTGCCACCCATCCTCAGCCTAGCTGGGGTCCCATCCCATCTGAAACCAAGGGTATCAGGTCACTCTGCCATTAGCAACGATCTTTGTCCATCTGTGATCACCCAAGGTTAATGGGTAGTTGATAGAGGGTATTCAAGTCCCTCAGAGATTGCCCTGCCATAGCGACGATCTTTCTTTTGGAACACTCTTTTCTTCTTTCCCTTTCTTTCTCTCTGTCTCTGCTCTCCGACAGCAGAAAAGGGGTAATTTAATTTATGGTCACTGATTTCTGGTTAAGTCCTGGTTTTGGTTTTTAGTTTAGGGGACGTCCTTTTTGCATTGGTATTCTTTGCCTGATGGGCACTCCTCTAGGTTGGTGGGGGGCATCCCTCTGTCTGAATACATTTAAAACTGGTGTTCTTTGTCTGTGTGTCTTCGTGTGAGTGTGTAGGTGTAGGAATAGGGATAATCCTAAATTCCAAAGCATTCACCCTTAAGGTATACTTCAGAGAACTGAGATAAATTCGGTTGTAATTGTAAAAGAAAAAAAAGTCCACCGTGCTGCCGCCAGGGATGATGATGAACAGCCCTTACAACTCTAGCAGCGGGTGCAGCTCCCTCCTGGACCTGTGCCAGGTGTGGACAAAGGGTAGAGAATTAACCAGGGAAGGCAGTTCAAATATCCTGGGAATTTTCCCCGCCATCACCCCATACGAGGCGGGGGACACCCTACAGAGGGAAAAATGCGGCCCTGGGTGCCGCAAAGCCAGAACAGAGCCAACAGGGAGGGCTAGACCCCGGCCAGCATCCCCTCCACCAAACAACTCCTGTGGTGAACAGGGGCCAGTTCCCTTTAGTACAGCGGTCCTGATTAACTGGAAGAATAACACCTCAAGATGTCGAGAGAAACCAAAAAAACTGTATGAACTGTTTACTGCCATCTTTAAGTCTTTTCATTCCACCTGGGCAGGCTGTTAATCTCTCTTAAGTACCTTCTTCCCTGCCGGAAGAGACGACAAGGCTAGGGAAGAAGTCCAGAGGCGACATGATGCTCAACGGACCAAAGATGTCGTCGATGACATCTTCCCCCTTCAAGGTCCCACTGGGACCACGATCACACAGTGGAATACGGTAGGCTCACCTGATATCAGGACGGCCTTTTAATAGGCCTTAGACAGGCAGTGCCTAAACTCTTAGATTAGAACAAAGTATATGAAATTAACCAGTGTAAAGATGAAGACAGTGCAACCTTCCTCGAAAGAGTTATAGAGCCTTTAGACAATATACTGATCAAGATCCAAAAGACCCAACAAATTCTCACATGGTCAGTAATATTTTTATAAGACAGTCTGCCCCGGATATTGGGAACCAACTTCACAAAATAGAGGGAGGAGTAACTATGAGTTTCGAACACCTGGTTGAGTTGGCGTTCAAGGCCTACAACAACAGAGAAGAAGACAAAGACAGGAAGTGCCAGGTTGACCTACCAGCAACAGCAACAACAGTACAGAAATGGTATAGGCCTCATAAGAGGAAAAGACCCACGGACCCTAGAGAGGCCTGGCCCTGACCCCTGCTGGGAGAGAACCAGTGTGCATACTGTGAGCAAGAGGGCCACTGACAAAGACAGTGTCCCAAGAGAGAGTGAGTACCAAGTACCCAATACCAGACCTCTCCCAGTCGGTAATCCCAGCACATCGGTCCAATCTGTTGCCACTCCAGATTCAGCCAGCCCTCCTCCCCTCTGTCACTGGGAAACTCCATCCGCCACGACTGTGTCTGGACGGTGGGCCTGGTCCATGCCAGCTCTCCAGACCCACAAAATCAACCTCTAAGAGATGCCAGTTTAGAGACCTTCAGAGGTGGGAATAGCTTCCTCGAGGGTAGCCAAAGGAGACTGGGCTATGCAGTTGTCAGCCACACCGAGGTCCTCAAGACAAACGCTCTCCCAAATGGAAACTCAGCCCAAAAAGCTGAGCTGGTTGTGGTGATCCAGGCCTTGCAGCTGGCCAAGTCCAAGTTGAGTGACAATCTATATAGATTCAGAGTACGTGTTGTCAGTTTTACATGTATATGAGACTTTGTAGAAGTAAAGAGAGCTTTTAAATTGGGTCAGTAAAGAAATCAAACACGGCCAACAGATTATATAACTCCTTGAAGCGGTGTCACTCTCCACTGCTCTGGCTGTGGTACCCTGCAAAGGACATCAACAAGAAGATGCAGTAGTGGCCCAAGGCCACCAAAGGGCCAGCTTATAGGCCAAGTGAGCAGCGAGAATGGTGACCCCAAGAATAGTGACTGATTCTAGCTTTCCAAAAGCTACAAAAGACCTTTATAGTTACAAAAATAGGGGCTGGACAAGGAAGATTAACAGCTGATGAGGCTTAGAAGAGTAAAAGGGTAGAAGCAAGAAGAATGAAGAGGAAACAAAAATGTGAGAAGGAATTAGAAAGAAAGAGAAGAAAAGGAGGGATTTTTCCTGACTGGACTGTCCTGGGTTTCCAGGAAAAACCTAAATGTAAATATATTGATTTATTCTGCTACTGGATCAGGTTTTAGAGTCTTATGAACAGCTGGCTCTGCACTGCTTGTCATTCTATAAGGTCCCTCTCAATATTAAAGACCACTACTTAAAAAAAAAAAAAAGAGAGAGACAACAAGATCTTGAAAGCATAAGAAGAGACTAAGTACCAGGAATATGTTCCGGAAAAAGATTACAAGAAAAAGGTAAACTGGACTATTGAAGCCCACCGGGCCAAGCTTTACCAAAAAAAGAAAAACCTAATTAGCATGGGCTAAGACCCTTCCCTTGGCTCTGTTCAAGACTAGGGTTGCACCTCAAACCAATATTAAGGTAAGCCTTTGTGAGCTTATGTATAGGCGTCCCCTCCTCCGTAACTTGTGGGAGAGCTTCATTACTCTGGGTCCTGAGGATACCTTAGAGGCTAGAGACATGCACAAAGCTAACTCGCTATTAAACAATATTTGTATTCTGTGGAAGAGGTGCTTGACTCTCTTTACAGGTACACATCGTGACAGACTTTTCCACAACCTGAAGTCTCCCTCGCCGTGTCAAGACCTAGAGCACTACAGACCCGGCAAGAGAACAAGCCCCCGGCACTGCAATCAAGATCACCAAAAAGGGAGAGTAGATCCACAACTCTCCCATCGAGCCGGCTGCTACTCACGATACCGACCAACAAGCCCTGCAGAACGGTAAGAATGGACAAGACAGTAACAATTGAAAAAGTCAGGCTTCAGAAGATTTAAAGCGATAGACAATTGTGCCAGTTGACTGTCGTTCCCCGGCAATTGTACAGGTTGTTATTCATGTCTCTGTTCAAGTTTACCACCTATATGCGGCCTTATATCCTCGTTGTTTATTTCCTGTGTCTCTCCAGAAGAAAAACAGGGCCCCAGAATAACAAGATAATTATCTCATAAGCACCTCAAATACTCTCCACTTAAAAGATCACTGGGACTGCTTCACCCCTCCTACCAGAACTAAAGGCAATGTGGAGGCAGTCCCGATCCAAGTGCCCCCACCTCCTAAAAACACCACTAGATTCCCCATGCGATGGGTCTCCCCCTGGGCCCATCTTTCATTAATTATAATAAGGACTTTGTGCAAGACAATCCAGAGTCTCACTGGCTCTGCTGCTAAAACCCCAGATAATTAGAATGAGACAACTTATCTGCAGGCTAATCTGACCAACCAAGTCTGTTACATAGTGGTACCTACTGAGGAAAAAATCCAAGAATTTCCCAAGAACTTTTTATTTACTCCTTGATTGCTGTTTGCCCAACAACATGGGGCCTATACCCCTGGGCACACTCATTTACCTCCGAAACACATTTACAATGCCACACACACACAAAAAAAAACCCAAAGCCCCGAGTGCCAAGTGTACTAACCTGGGCTTTGTGGTCCCCTGGCCCCGAACTTGTGGAGTAGCACTTGGCTCGAACGAGCTGGTGCCACCCTCAGTGGTTGTGCCATCACTGGATCTCTGTGTGCCCCCGGTAGACGTGTCTGAGTGTATGGGTCTGGCTCATGCCTAGGTGACCATAGCCTGGCTTGTCGTTGTCCTGGCTGTGAATGGACAGCTTCTTACATTGGCCCTGTCACAACCACGGGTCCATGTTCCCTAGGATTTTTGTTTCTCTCAGGAACCAGTGTCTGCATGTACTGGGCCTCCCAGTGAGCCTCAGGTTGTAGACTAAAGAGGGCACTGGGTTTAATCCTAACTGGGGCAGGAGCAGTAATAGGGCTCCTGGCCCCTTGTTGAGGACTCAAGTCCCTCCATAATAAACAACTACACAAGTTCAACCAAGGCCCAAATTCACAAAATATCTAAGATATAGTAAAGGCAACATTCCCGAATTTAACATGGTATCTTCCCCTTCTAAGATCTTTGGCCACGGTCATCCTGCTGCTTATATTCAGGCCTTGTTTGTTTAACCTTTTAGTAATGTTTTTGTCTTCCAGGCTTCAGAAGTTACACCTACAAATGATGCTACAATGCAGATATTACCCCATCTTCCCCGAGCAGGTTCCAGCTAGAGCCCAGTTCTACACCAGCACCCCTGGCCAGCAAGAAGCTACAGAAGAAGAAACCTTGGGCCCTAAACCCCTTCTTAGATTAAAAGAAACCTGTTAGAGGGGGGATTGAAAACCCCAATCAACAGCCCTCCCCCCCTTTCTTTGTCTTGCTAACCACAAGCTTGTTTTGAGCAACATTTTTCAGGAACTCTCCATTCACTGAACTAGCCCAAGCTACACCTTGAAGCATGCGCAGATTGAAGAGATCACGTCAGTCCTTCAACCCACCCCGGACAGACCGTCACCAGAAAGAACGATTTTTCCCAGCCCATGATTTCACCCAATTCCATTTTAGAAGTGAAGGGTCCCACTACATGCACATTCAACGGAAGATGATTTAAAATCCGGACCTCCAAGTATGGGCATGGGAGGGCTATGGGCAGAGAGTTCCCAGTACCAAACCCAATCCCCGATGCCACTGGAAACAAAAAGCTCCCCAGCCCCTTAGACGGGGAGCACGTGGCCTTAGGGTCACTAGACCCCACCTTGCTCCTTGACTGCGCAGGCAACAAATTTCCACTTCCTGTTTCCCTTCCAACTGGTGGTGTGGTGTCCGTCTGTCTTATTTCGATCGGCTAATAGGACAGGCAAACCCTGGTGGTGTAGTGGTTAGGTGCTACAGCTGTTAACCAAAGGGTCGGCAGTTCGAATTCACCAGGCGCTCCTTGGAAACTCTATGGGGCAGCTCTACTCTATCCTATAGGGTCTCTATGAGTCGGAATCGACTCGACAGCACTAGGTTTGGTTTGGTTAATAGGACAGGACAAGAACCAAGTTACGTTGTGAATACAATCTCAAAAGGACAGAATTTAAGAAAATCCATACTTATCAGGAAGTTTCAAGTTTTAGAAGAAACTGATTTTAGAATGACTTTGACCTGCCTTCTGTGCCAGCCCTGAAGAATAGTGACTAATTAACCAACATTATTTTTTACTAATACTCTCACCTCTATCTTCAGGGCATGTAATTACTGGATATTGATCAGGTTTAAAAGTCACACCTATATGTCCAGAATCCCACCCATGTGTGTAGACTAGCTTTACATGCAAAGAATTAGGAGTTATGAAGTTACTGGGAATTTTGATTTGACTCATGATTTCAACTTCACGTTCAATTAACCAATTTATGCAAAGTGCTTTCAAAACCTGTATTATGATATTTAATAGGTTACATTCTGCCTTCTCCTCCACTACACACACACACACAGACAAAACATGCAAAGTAACCACAACCATCTCTCAGTCCCCACAATACCCATTATTCCAACCTTATGTAAACACTTCGGCCTTCACAACTATTTTCTTCGAGCTTTTCTTTGACAGAGATCTCACAAAGCCTCTCAAGATCTTCCAGACTAGAGGCTACACACTGCTGGTTTGCCAGCTCCATTACTGCATCTCCTCCAGGAATTCCCAGAGTCAGCAGTGCCACCTGCTGGTAGGGAGGGCACAATCTGCTTTCTGGAAGCCTATGGGTGACAGGAATGGCAGCCTGTATCTCTGTCTTTGTGAGCCTTTCTTTTCTAGAGCACATCATAAGTATAAGCTATACCTGAGATATGTAACCTCCACAGGAGCCTTCACTGTGACTGGCAGGTCATCCAGAAGCCACGTAAAGCAATGCCAGGCTAGCCAACAATGAGGCACTTCTGCCTGGAAATGCCTCCTCAATGTTGCAAATGCAAGAGCCTCACTGAATTCAACATTTCCTGGCTTTCCTTTTCTCCCACTGCTTCAGTATCAGATAATAGCACTCCCAGCCCCGACCTGTGGCTCTGCTATCTAACTCCATCTCACATCCTAAGGAAGGTGCTCAGACCCCTCTCAACATGAATGCTCTTGTATTTACGCAATGTGACACAGATCCCTCTCAAAGGACACTTACTACTTAGGCATGCAGGTCGGACTCTAATCTCTTTCATGCGCTCTCCATCCTCCTGGTGCCTAGCCCAAGGGACAGAAATGACAGAAAGGAAATGATTTTGTTGTTGTTTTGAAAGTAAAACTAGTGAGCTTTCATTAATTCAAAGCATAAAACCTTGTGTTATAGGTCACTGATGTTGTGTCCCTCAAGATGAACTCAGCCTGCCAATCTTCCTGGCTTCCCTTCCTTCACCTGATCAGTGTTTTTCAAGCTTTTCAAAGCCCCTTCCGTAGGCTTAACATAAGAACTGCATGCCCTTTGTGTAGTTTTCACAGGCAGTCCCCAGTTACAAATGTCCGACTAATGTACAACCTGTAGTTACAAACCATTCCCCGAAAAGCCTATTAATATTAAAAATTTGAGGTATATACAAAGGTTCGTAATAATAAACTGGTGCTACTTTGCAAAGTGCATTAAAACACTGTTATTATTACCATATTATCATGTTAAAGATATTTTAGTCTATCTGGAAATGATTCTTTAATGTTTATGTACAGAAAAGGAACACTACATGCTAAGACAAACGTTTGATTAACTGACGTTAGGTACAAACCGTACCTAACTGTTCTGTCTTATGTACAAATTCAACTTAAAGACAGATTTAGGAACAGAACTCCTTCATAATCAGGGGACTGCCTGCATGACAAAAATGACATTTTTTTCTTTAGACCTAAAAGCATATACTTTTTCAAGTGATACCACCTCTCTCAACCTTCAGGATTCCTTCCCCCACCATCACCAACTTAAAAATTTTAGGTAAAATTTTAAGTCATTCCCAATAATTTGCTTTGTGTTCCAAACTATTAGCCGACAACCTATATTTCACTTTACTAGTGACAGTTGTTACGTTCCGAGCCAGCCAGAGCTTCGCAGTAACTTCTCCTTTTACATTCATTCACCTCAGAGTTCTCATCTCCCTAAAAAATGTTAAGTGCTCCCTCTTTTTTTTTTTTTTTTTTAACTTGCCAAGCTAATTGACTTCCTATCAAGTGTAGACATTTTGCCAGGATGCAGGGGTGGATTAACCAGTAAGCAAGGTACCCACGGGATTACAGTAAACAAGGTGTGCAACAGGCTTAATTGTGTTTACTTTTAATCAGTAGTGCACAATTTCTCGGGGGTTTCACCATATGCTGAAAAACAGGTAAAATTGTGACTATAGCTTAGTAAGTAGGCACAACTAAAACCGTGTGTACCTTGCTTATTGGATAATCCATTTCTGGAGTATGTCTTAGATGTTTGAAAATCGTACTATTTCCTAAAGAAACAAATTTGTAGGGAGAAGAGGAATAAAAGGGCTTTGAAAAGGTATCAGGATGTCTCCAAGGAATCATGTAAAAATAAAGATCTTTGTCAATCTCATGCCAGAACAACTTCTTAGTGGATTACATTGAAACTCCAGAATACAGTAAAATTAACACTAGTTAACCACTGGAAAACTGAAGGGACTTTTTATGTTTCACTGTAAGGATGTACAGTATGCCCTTGCTATTGCAGGTCTAGGGGAATGGAGAAGACAGGTTTTAATCTGCTCTTAAACTCCTGCACACACCTCCCCTTTTCAAAGCATGGTTTACAAGAGCTATTCCCTCCCCACACATCCCTCTTTTGCCAGCCAAAAGGTCTTTTTCAAACACACACTTTTCAAAGAACTGAGGAATTCTGAAGAGGCTTAATTTAGACCCTGCCTTCCTCTCCCTACAACCCATTAACGTGCAGAAAATAAGTAATTGCCCGCTTGAACAGCCCCAGAAAAACCTCAGTTTACAGCGACCCCCCACCCCACACACACGCACACAAAATCTGTCTTCTTTAAGAAGAGTCTCAGCGTGCTGATCTGGTCTGCAGTTCACTGCAGGCATTTCCTTCCTCACAATTTACCAGTCAGACATCAGTTAAGCGTCTCATTTAGACCTGCTCCGCCAGCGCCCAGCTGCTTAGACCATTTTTACCCCTATAACGAATCTCTGGGTCCCTTCAGCCCACTCAGAGCGCCCAACTGCGGTGAACCTGGGCCCGGGGCTCGCCTGCAGGTCCAGCGGGCAGAGAAGCTTCTTCCGGCGGCACTCGGGCCCGGTCCCCGGGTCACGCCGCCCCCACCCTGCCCGCACCGGGGCAGAGAGCGCTTCTGCACAGCTGCGCCTGCGATTCGGCGTCGCTCACAGCCACCGGATCAGTGCGGGTCCCGGGGCTTCAGAGGTTCGAGTCCCAAGGGCTTGGCCACTTTAACGTGACACTACATTTTTTCCTTCGTTTTCCCTGGTGCCGAATCCCGCTGCATTACAGCTACCTGCTGCTGGGCCCGAGTCCGGGTCCGCGCCTGGAACGTCCCCACCTCACCACTAGCACCCTTTACCTGGGGAAGGGGCAGATGCCAGCATCCCTCTGGGCGGGAAACAAAGGCGGAGGCGACGCTGCCAGGTGGACAAATCCCCTCGGGGGGCCCAGTCTCCGCGGTGGGGAGGGTGTAGAGGTGCGTAACAGGGTACGAAAGGGAAACCGAGGCACCGAGGGGTGGCTGAGCCTGGGTCTGCGGCCACCTCAGAAGCGGGGCTCCCGGGGGGCGGGTTAGCCCCAGACTACCCCCGCCCCGCCCCACCCTGCCATCCCGCTCACCCCGACCCAGCGAAGGTGAGGCAGGACCGGCAGCCCCGCGGCATCGCTCACCTCAGGACAAGCGCTCTGGCTTCCTCCGACGGCGCGAGAGAAAGTCCCGCCGCTCGCGCACGCGCACTAGCGCTCTCGCGCTTTCTCCCCTCTGGCCCTCGCGCGCCCCTCCGACCAGGCTCTGGCCCGCCCCGGCCCTGTCCGTCAGCGTCCGCGAGAGCCAATCAGCTCGCACGGCAGGCCCAGCGCCCGTCACGTGGCCACACCAGCCAATCACTAAATTGCCCTCAGCAGCGCCGGCTCCAAAGTCCCTGGGGGTTAGGTTGCTACAGCGCCCAGGGGGTGCGAGGTGTGCACAAAAGACTGAGCCTGCGTGTTCGGGGACTGAGAAGCGCTCGATTGATAGTTTGCTACATCTGTTAGTTTCTAAAATCCTAATATGAATAGTCATCACCTGGGTATCTTGTTAAACTGCGGATTCTGATCCAGTAAGTTTGGGGTACAGACCTGAGATTCCACCTTTCTAACTAGCTCCCAGGTGGTGGTGATGATGCTCCTGGTCTGAGGACCACCCTTGAGGAGCAAGATTTTAAGGAAATCTGTCAGAAAGCCTCGGTTTTGCACCTGCCCCATGTTATCTTCAAGTTTTGAGACCTCTTCCTCCAGTGATGCAGAGCATTCCAGTGACTGACTAAGCACGGGGTGTCCTGGTGACGCTCATAGTTTGGGCACCAGCTGAGGAAAAAAAACCCGCTAACCAAACCCACTGCTGTGGTGTCGATTTGGACTCATACGACCCTACAGGACAGAGTAGAACTGCCCCATAGGGTTTCCAAGGCTGTAAATCTTTAGGGAAGCAGACTGCTTTGTCCCAGGAGCAGCTGGTGGATTGGAACCCCTGACCTTTCACTGCTGTGTTTAATTTCCACACCACCCACCTTGGGCTAAGGGACAACAACCTATGCCAACTTGGGGTTGGAGTGTGGAAAGTAGAAATGGAGACTGTATGATCCTTGGAGATAACAGGACTGTCTTTGTTCTAAAATATTGGGCATGTGTTTCTGAGTGGCCACTGTGCCAGACTCTGGCATAAAGTCCCCCCTACTTTATGGAATTTACAGCCTGTCAGAGAACTACAAGGGTAAGTTCAGGAAGAGAGCTTCGAGTATAGGAAAAACATGCAGGGACCTAATGGTTGCAGCAGAAGCGAGAGTGGTTGTAAACTAACCCTGCCTTAGAAGTCTTGCATATTTTCCAGATGCTCTTCTGTAATTCCAGAGTCAGGATGTCAAGAAGCCCATTGCCTTCGCCATCTCTCAAACTTGACCTGAACTTAGTGTACAGACTGGACATCTAGAAGCTTTGTGGTTCAGCACAGCCAAACTCTTATTACCTGGTGTTGTACTGATGTGGCTCCAAAGTCTAAATGCTAAATTCTCCAAAACCTTCAGACCAGGTGGTGTGGTATTCCACCACATTGCTTCAAGCAGTTATCACTCATTATTCATCAAGGGGACTAAACTGCCACTTAGAGAAAACTTCATCCTTGTCAGTGTGTCTT
This sequence comes from Elephas maximus indicus, assembly GCF_024166365.1. Lineage (NCBI taxonomy): Eukaryota > Metazoa > Chordata > Mammalia > Proboscidea > Elephantidae > Elephas > Elephas maximus. Next base: position 46,872,057 of record NC_064844.1, read on the forward strand.
ATCAGCGCTAGAAGTGAAGCCCAACTGGTAACCTCAGACATTGTTCATCACATTGCTCAGTATCAGAGCAGGCATAGCACAAAATTCAGAGTTTCTGGGAACACATTAAATCAATACTGCACTAGTTCTGGTTACAGCAGGAATAAACAGATGTCCGACCAAGAAAAATACATTTGAAGTCTCAGAGAAAATTTCCTTTGCTGTCTTCTAATGTCGCTATGAGTCAGAATCAACTCGATGGCAATGGGTTCGGTTTGGGTTGGTTTGAGCATTAAACTGGAGGAGTGCTGGTGGCTCAGTGGTAAAGTGCTCAACTGTTAACCAAAAGGTAAGTGGTTTAAACCTACCAGCTGTTTCATGGGAGGAAGATGTGGTGACCTGCTTCTGTGAAGATTACAACCTTGAAGTCCCTGTGGGGCAGTTCTACTCTGTCATATAGGGCTGCTATGAGCCAGGATCGACTCAACGGCAATGGTTTTGGTTTTGGGTTTATCGTTAAACCAGTGGTTCTCAAGCCTGACTGTACAGTAAAGGTTTTTAAGGGTATAGATTTTGGGTCCCTGTACCCAGAGATTTTGATTGGGGTGAGGCGTGGAACCTGGGTAGCTGTAGGTTCAAAAAGCTCCACAGGTGATTTGCTATCCAGCATGTGTGAGAACACCTGCATAAGTTGCTAGATCGATAGAGTCATTCTTTCACAAGGAAAAGTCAGCTCTGCAACACAGATCACTAATGACATGAAGACTGTGAAAACAGAGGGCATTTTCCACATAATACATGAGAATAGATAAGACCAAAAATAATTCATAGGACATAAATACGCCAAAGACAATTCAGCGGTACAAATTGAAAAGCCAGGTCCACAACTCAGTTTCATTCTAGTTGATTAGCTAAATATTTCAAAAAGAACCTATTATCTTTGTTAACTATGCCAAGCTGACCAGCTCTCTAGTGATATCTGCACTTATTCTATGCCCCTCTTACCAAAAGCAAATTCCTGGTTGAATATCATTAACAGTTATTCTCTGAGGCTTTTCCCAAAGTGTGTAGCAGAGTCACCAGGGGTACTTGTTAAAATGCAGATCCCCAGGACCCACCCCAGAGCCTCCTGTTACCTCTCTCATGTAACAATTCTGAAGTCAGTGTTGGTTAAATGGGAGTCCAAACTGGACCTCCTGATAGAGAGGATCTACACATGGGCAAGCCCTCAAGTAAAATAGCTATGCTATTATTTGCCATGCTGGCTAAATATAGGAGGGCCATTCAATTAAAAAAAAAAAAAAAACTCTAAGAGATTCTCAGTTCTCTTTACTGGGATTGCATGAAATTCTGTTATTATTATTATTTTTTTTTTAATAAGACATCAGAATGCTGTGGTTGCACAGAGTTTTTCTATGGAATGATGTGTAATGCAGTGGAGTGTGACTCAGTTTTTAACTCAATTAGTGAGGTCACCTCAGAACGCTCTGCTAACAACAGCCAGCTTTTTCTAAAGTGACTTTATTTGTGACTCCAAAAGTATGGAAGCCCAGTGTGTGAACCTTCAAACTAAGCTTCTCTCCTGCTCTGATGCTTTTAAAAATGTATTTCACAGCATCCAAACAGAGGAAGAATATTTTTCGCCTTGCACACTTGTACCTCTACCTATTGGATAAAGTAAGGATGGATTTCACTGGTATTTAACTAGCATGAATAATATGAATTTTTAACTAGGAAAAAAAACATTTGTTTTTCTCTTTATGGGTGTCATCTTTATAAAGAAAGGCAACTGGAAACAAAGAGATGCATACTTGAGGATATGAGTTTGTAAAAAGGACATCCAGGCCCTCGTTCGTTTTCTGTTTCTCAACCTATTTGCCTCACATATGTGACTTGACTAGTCTATCTCAGAAAATGGCTATGTTAGGATGTGGTATAAATCATGAGTGATCACAAGCACTTTTGTCCCCCCAGAAATTGCTCAGTAAGAGGTCTGGGTATATTTGAAAAGAAAAAAAAGATAAGATATAAACACTCCGCCAATTTGCCAATTCCCCAGAAATCCGCCCATTGATCTGTTGTGAGCAAAACCTCCATAGATTCCTTTATAATTGCTAATTAATTTTCTCTCTCTCTAGCAATAAACAGCTTCTCTAAATGTAATTGATTTTATTCACAAAGACTCACAAATTATCCAAAAATTTACTCTCCATGACATTTTATATTTATGTGTCTGTGTTTTGGAAACCCTGGTGGCATAGTGGTTAAGTGCTATGGCTGCTAACCAAAAGGTCAGCAGTTCAAATCCACCAGGAGCTCCTTGGAAACTCTATGGGGCAGTTCTACTCTGTCCTATAGGGTCTCGATGAGTCAGAATCAACTTGACAGCAATGGATTTTAGCTGCATTTTAATAACTTGCTATTTTTGTCATCCAGTGTAATCCTATACAGATTTAGATTTAAGGCATAACCAAAAACCCAGTGCCCTATAGGGTTGCTATGAAACACAAGGCATAGCTGAGATGAAATGATTTTCTCTATAGTCTCTATAGGTTGTTACTTTTTAAAAAAATATTTCAGACTTAAGAAATGTGTAGGTAATAATACAATATACCCTTCTATAGCCCTCCCCTTCAACTCATGAAAGAAAACATTATAAATACAGTCAAAACTCTGTGTACCACTCCCAAGAAGTTTATTTTTTAGATGAAGAGTTCACACTAAGCAAGCTTAGCCACAAAGGAAAAAGAATGTCTTATGTAAGGTAACATCATATTGTATACGTATGATAAACAACATAAATACAAATGGAAAAAGTTCTTACTGAACAAAATGTTGGGAAATTCCAAACTGGTATAAGAACATGATAACAGAGCTGGAGATTCCACATGGTCCAACCAACCCTTGTGTTTTACAAGTACAGATTTGAAGCTGGAAAAGCAGGTAGCCTTTGGAGGGCAGCACAGATAATTAGGAGTAGGCATAAGGTGAGGGATCAGATCTCATTCATTCAATAAACACATTCCATGAGCCCTGTCTTTAAGCTCATTTTAGAAGAAAAGTAAGCCATCACAATTCAAGACTAAAAAAGTATTGTGTTACAAGTGAGGCACTCAGCACCGCAAGAAAGGACATAGAAGGAGAACCACTTCTGATTGATGCAATCAGGGAAGAATTTTTGCAAGAAGTAATGCCTTAACTGAATTCCAAAGAACCAGTAAGAGTTTGCCAGCTAAGGGTATTCCAGACCTGGGGAATAGGCCATATAAAAAGTACAAAAGCATGGAACATTGGGGAAGAGAAAATAGTTTAACTAGGTGTGAGAGGGGAAGAGAGTGAAATGATGATCGAAAGGTGGTGTGGTTGTGGTTGTGGTTAGGTGCCGTCAGGTCAGTTATGACTCATAGCAACCCTAGGTACAACAGAAAGAACATTGCCCAGTCCTGTGTCACCCTCACAGCCCTTATGCTTGAGCCACTGTTGCAGCCACTGTGTCAGTCCATCTCATTGAGGGTCTTCGTCTTTTTCCCTGACCTGCTACTTTGCCAAGCATGATGTCCTTCTCCAGGGACTGGTCCCTCCTGATAACATGTCCAAAATCAGCGAGATGAAGTTTCGCCATGCTTGCTTCTAAGGGGCATTCTGGCTGTATTTCTCCCAAGACAGATTTGTTCCTTCTTCTGGCAACCCAACTCAGTGCCGTCGAGTCGATTCCGACTCATAGCGACCCTATAGGACAGAGTAGAGCTGCCCCACAGAGTTTCCAAGGAGCACCTGGCGGATTCGAACTGCCGACCCTTTGGTTAGCAGCCATAGCACTTAACCACTACGCCACCAGGGTTTCCTTTCTTCTTGCAGTCCATGGTATATTCAATATTCTTCACCAACACCTCAATTCAAAGACATCAATTCTTCTGTCTTTCTTAATCATTGTCGAGCTTTCACATATGAAGCATTGAAACACCATGGGTCAGGCACACCCTAGTCTTTAAGGACATTAAAGTGACATCTTTGGTTTTTAACCCGTCCAAGAGATCTCTTGCAGCAGATTTGCCGAATGCAATGCATCTTTTGATTTCTTGACTGCTGCTTCCATAGACGTTGATTGTGGATCCAAGTAAAATGAAATCCTTGACAACTTCAATCTTCTCTTCCTTTATCATGATGTTGCTTATTGGTCTAGTTGTGAGGATTTTTGTTTTCTTCCTGTTGAGATATAAATCATACTAAAGGCTGTGGTCTTCATCAGTAAGTGCTTCAAGTCCGCACACTTCCGGCAAGCAAGGTTGTGTCAGCTGTATATGGCAGGATGTTAATGAGTCTTCCTCCAACACTGATTCCCTGTTCTTCTTCATATAGTCCAGCTTCTCAGATTATTTGCTCAGCATACAGATTAAATATAGCGAAAGGATACAACCCTAACACACACCTTTCGTGATTTTAAATCATGCAGTATCCCCTTGTTCTGTTCTAACGACTGCCTCTTGCTTTATGTACAGGTTCCTCATGAGCATGATTAAGTGTTCTGGAATGCCTGCTCTTGGCAATGTTATCCATAATTTGTTATGATCCACACAGGCGAATGCCTCTGCATAGTCAATAAAACAAAGGTAAACATTGTTCTAGTGTTCTCTGCTTTCAGCCAAGATCCATCTGACATCATTCCACATCCCCTTCTGAATCCAGCTTGAATTTCTGGCAGCTCCCTGTCAATGTACTACTGCAACGATTTTTGAGTTATCTTCAGCAAAATATTACTTATTACAATATTAATGATATTGTTCAATAATATCTGCATTCTGTTGGATCACCTTTCTTCGGAATGGGCATGAATATGGATCTCTTCCAGTTGGTTGGCCAGGTAGCTGTTGCCAAATTTCTTGGCATAGATGAGTGAGTGCTTCCAGCAGTGCATTTGTTTGTTGAAATGTTTCAGTTGATATCCCGTCAACTCCTGGAGCCTTGTTTTTCACCAATGCCTTCAGTGAAGCTTGGACTTCTTCCTTCAGTCCCATTGGTTCTTGATCATATGCCACGTCCTGAAATGGTTGAATGTCGACCAGTTCTTTTTGGTACAGTGACTCTGTGCATTCCTTCCATCATCTTTTGATGCTTCCTGGGTTGTTCAATTTTTTACCCCTATAATAATATTGCAACTTGAGGCTTGAATTTTTTCTTCAGTTCTTTCAGCTTGAGAAATGCAGAGCATATTCTTCCCTTTTGGTTTTCTAACTCCAGGTCTTTGCACATTTCATTATAAACGTTACTTTGTCTTCTTCGACGCCATTTGAAATCTTCTGTTCAGCTCTTTTACTTCATCATTTCTTCCATCTGCTTTAGCTACTTCATGTTCAAGAGCAGGTTTCAGAGTCTCTTCTGACATCCATTTTGGTCTTTTTTTTAGTCTTTTTAATGACCTTTTGCTGTCTTCATATATGATATCCTTTGTTCATGATCCTACAACTCATCTGGTCTTCCTTCATTAGTGTTCAATGCATCAAATCTGTTCCTGAGATGGTCTCTAAATTCAGGCTGGATATACTCAAGTTTGTACTTTGGCTGTTGCGGATTTGTTTTAATTTTCTTCAGCTTCAACTTGAACTTGCATATGAGCCATTGATAGCCTGTTCTGCAGTCAGCCCCTGGCTTTGTTCTGACTGATGATACCGAATGTCTCAATTGTCTCCAAATATGTAGATTCCACATATGTCGATTTGATTCCCTTGTATTCCATCTGGCAAGATCCACATGTGTAGTCACCATTTATGTTGTTGAAAAAGGTATTTGCAATGAATAGTTCATTGGTCTTGCAAAATTCTATCTTGCAATCTCCCACATAGTTTCTATCACCAAGGCCATATTTTTCAACTACTAATCCTTCATCTGTGTTTCCAGCTTTCTAATTCCAATCACCAGTAATTCTCAATGCATCTTGATTGCATGTTTGATCAATTTCAGGATTCAGAAGTTAGTAAAAATCTTTAATTTCTTCATCTTTGGCATTAGTGGTTAGCATGTAAATTTGAGTAATAGTTGTATTAACTGATCTTCCTTGTAGGGGTATGGATATTATCCTATCACTGATAGCATTGTACTTCAGGATAGATCTTGAAATTTTCTTTTTGACAATGAATGCGACACCATTCCTTTTCAATTTGTCATTCCCAGCATAGTAGACCACAAGATTATCCAATTCAAAATGGTCAATACCAGTTCATTTCAGCTCACTAATGCCTAGGATATCAATCTTTATGAGTTCCATTTCATTTTGGATGACTTCTAATTTTCCTAGATTCATACTTCCTACATCCAAGTTCTGATTACTATTGGATGTTTGCAGCTGTTTCCTCTTATTTTAAGTTGTGCCATAGCAGCAAGTGAAGGTCCCAAATGCTAGACTCCACCCATGTCATTAAGGTCAATTCAACTTTGAGGAGGCAACTCTTCACCACGCATTTTTTTTAATAATTTTTATTGTGGTTTAAGTGAAAGTTTACAAATCAAGTCAGTCTGTCACATATAAGCTTATATACACCTTACTCCATACTCCCACTTACACTCCCCCTAATGAGTCAGCCTGCTCCCTCCTTCCAGTCTCTCCTTTCATGACGATTTTGCCAGTTTCTAACCCTCTCTACCCTCCTATCTCGCCTCCAGACAGGAGATGCCAACGCAGTCTCAAGTGTCCACCTGATACAAGTAGCTCACTCTTCATCAGCATCTCTCTCCAACTCATTGTCCAGTCCCTTCCATGTCTGATGAGTTGTCTTCAGGCATGGTTCCTGTCCTGGGCCAACAGAAGGTGTGGGGACCATGACCGCCGGGATTCCTCTAGTCTCAGTCAGACCATTAAGTCTGGTCTTTTTATGAGAATTTGGGGTCTGCATCCCACTGTTCTCCTGTTCCCTCAGGAGTTCTCTGTTGTGTTCCCTGCCAGGGCAGTCATCTGTTGTGGCCGGGCACCATCTAGTTCTTCTGGTCTCAGGATGATGTAAGTCTCTGGTTCAAGAGGCCCTTTCTGTCTCTTGGGCTCATAGTTATCGTGTGACCTTGATGTTCATTCTCCTTTGATCCAGGTGGGTTGAGAAGAATTGATGCGTCTTAGATGGCCGCTTGTTAGCATTTAAGACCCCAGACACCACACTTCAAAGTGGGATGCAGAATGTTTTCATAATAGAATTACTTTGCCAATTGACTTAGAAGTCCCCTTAAGCCATAGTCCCCAAACCCCTGCCCTTGCTCCGCTGACCTTCGAAGCATTCAGTTTATCCCCGGAAACTTCTTTGCTTTTGGTCCAGTCCAGTTGAGCTGACCTTCTGTGTATTGAGTATTGTCCTTCCCTTCACCTAAAGTAGTTCTTATCTACTAAAAAAAAAGAAAAAAAAACTTATCTACTAACTAATCAGTAAATAACCCTCTCCCACCCTCCCTCCCTCCCCGCCTCATAACCACAAAAGTATGTGTTCTTCTCAGTTTATGCTGTTTCTCAAGATCTTATAATAGTGGTCTTATACAATATTTGTCCTTTTGCCTCTGCCTAATTTCACTCAGCATAATGCCTTCCAGGTTCCTCCATGTTATGAAATGTTTCACAGATTCCTCACTGTTCTTTATCGATGCGTAGTATTCCATTGTGTGAATATACCATAATTTATTTAACCATTCATCCGTTGATGGACACCTTGGTTGCTTCCCGCTTTTTGCTATCGTAAACAGTGCTGCAATAAACATGGGTGTGCATATATCTGTTCGTGTAAAGGCTCGTATTTCTCTAGGGTATATTCCGAGGAGTGGGATTTCTGGGTTGTATGGTAGTTCTACTTCTAACTTTTTAAGAAAACGCCAGATAGATTTCCAAAGTCGTTGTACCATTTTACATTCCCACCAGAAGTGTATAAGAGTTCCAATCTCTCCGCAGCCTCTCCAACATTTAATATTTTGTGTTTTTTGGATTAAAGCCAGTCTTGTTGGAGTGAGATGGAGTCTCATCGTAGTTTTAATTTGCATTTCTCTAATGACTAACGATCGAGAGCATTTTCTCATGTGTCTGTTAGCCGCCTGAATATCTTCTTTAGTGAAGTGCATGTTCATATCCTTTGCCCACTTTTGATTGGGTTGTTTGTCTTTTTGTGGTTGACTTTTAACAGAATCATATAGATTTTAGAGATCAGGCGCTGGTCGGAGATGTCATAGCTGAAAATTCTTTCCCAATCTGTAGGTGGTCTTTTTACTCTTTTGATGAAGTCTTTAGATGAGCATATGTGTTTGATTTTTAGGAGCTCCCAGGTATCGGGTTTCTCTTCGTCATTTTTAGTAATGTTTTATATTCTGTTTATGCCTTGTATTAGGGCTCCTAGGGTTGTCCCTATTTTTAGTTCCATGATCTTTATCGTTTTAGTGTTTATGTTTAGGTCTTTGATCCACTTGGAGTTAGTTTTTGTGCATGGTGTGAGGTATGGGTCCTGTTTCATTTTTTTGCAAATGGATATCCAGTTATGCCAACATCAATGTTAAAAAGACTATCTTTTTCCCAATTAACTGACACTGGGCCTCTGTCAAATATCAGCTGCTCATATGTGGATGGATTTATATCTGGGTTCTCAGTTCTGTTCCATTGGTCTATGTGCCTGTTGTTGTACCAGTACCAGGCTGTTTTGACTACTGTGGCTGTATAATAGGCTCTAAAATCAGGTAGAGTGAGGTCTCCCACTTTCTTCTTCTTTTTCAGTAATGCTTTGCTTATCCGAGGCTTCTTTCCCTTCCATATGGAGTTGGTGATTTGTTTCTCTATCACCTTAAAAATGACATTGGAATTTGGATCGGAAGTGCATTGTATGTATAGATGGCTTTTGGTAGAATAGACATTTTTACTATGTTAAGTCTTCCTATGCATGAGCGAGGTATGTTTTTCCACTTATGTAGGTCCTTTTTAGTTTCTTGCACTAGTACTTTGTAGTTTTCTTTGTATAGGTCTTTTACATCTTTGGCAAGATTTATTCCTAAGTATTTTATCTTCTTGGGGGCTAGTGTGAATGGCATTGATTTGGTGATTTCCTCTTCGATGTTCTTTTTGTTGATGTAGAGGAATCCAAGTGATTTTTGTTTGTTTATTTTATAACCTGAGACTCTGCCAAACTCTTCTATTAGTTTCAGTAGTTTTCTGGAGGATTCCTTAGGGTTTTCTGTGTATAAGATCATGTCATCTGCAAATAGAGATAATTTTACTTCCTCCTTGTCAATCCGGATGCCCTTTATTTCTTTGTCTAGCCTAATTGCTCTGGCTAGGACCTCTAGCACAATGTTGAATAAGAGTGGTGATAAAGGGGATCCTTGTCTGGTGTCCGTTCTCAAGGGAAATGCTTTCAGGCTCTCTCCATTTAGAGTGATGTTGGCTGTTGGCTTTGTATAGATGCCCTTTATTATGTTGAGGAATTTTCCTTCGATTCCTATTTTGCTGAGAGTTTTTATCATGAATGGGTGTTGGACTTTATCAAATGCCTTTTCTGCATCAATTGATAAGATCATGTGGTTTTTTTCTTTTGTTTTATTTTTATGGCGGATTACATTAATGGTTTTGCTAATATTAAACCAACCTTGCATACCTGGTATAAATCCCACTTGGTCGCACCACACATATTTTGAATGCCTCCCAACCTGAGGGGCTCATCTTCCAGCACTATATCAGACAAAGTTCTGCTCTATCCATGAGGTTTTCACTTGCCAGTTTTTTCAGAAGTAAATCTTTCTTCCCAGTAAAAGATTCAGAAGTAGGGTCCTTCTTCCCAGCCTGTCTTAGTCTGGAAGCTCCACTGAAATCTGTCCACCATGAGTGGTTTTTGAAATACCTGTGGCATAACTTCCAGCATTACAACAACATGCAAGCCACCACAATATTACAAACTGATAGACAAGTGGTGGACCATGTAACCTGGGTTAAAACCCCAGATCCTCTACTTCCCAGCTGTATAAGCCTGGACTATTTGGCCCTTGGAAGATAATGGGATGAATAGTTTGCACAGTTTTTTCATCTGTGAAATGGAAATAATAGCAGCGCAGGTCTTAGAAGAAGTACAACCAGAATTCTCCTTAGAACAGAGGATGACGAGACTTCGTCTCACGTACTTTGGACATGTTATCAGGAGGGACCAGTCCTTAGAGAAGGACATCATGCTTGGTAAAGTGGAGGGTCAGCAAAAAAAGAGGAAAACTGTCAATGAGATGGATTGACACATTGGCTGCAACAATGGGCTTAAGCACAACAATGATCATGAGGATGGCACAGGACCCAGGAGTGTTTTGTTCTGTTGCACATAGGGTCACTATGAGTTGGAACTGACGGGACGGCACCTAACAACAACAACAGGTACTTGTCTAATACAGTTGTTCATGAGCTAATTAATATAAGATACTTAGAACAGTGTGTGGCACGTTTTTGTTGTTAGCTGTCATCGAGTCAGCCCCTGCCTCACAGCAACAGTATGCACAGTGGAATGAAACACTGCCAGGTTTGCACCATCGCCATGATCAGACTGCTGTGATTCACAGGGTTTTCATTGGATGGTTTTTGGAAGCCTTTCTTCCTAGTTCGTTTTAGTCTGGAAACTCTGTTGAGACCTGGTCAGTGTCATAGCAATATGAAGCCTCCACTGACAGATGACAGACAGGTGGTAACTGTGCATGAGGTGTATTGGCCAGTAATCAAACTGGGGTCTCCTGCATGGATGGCAAAAATTCTACCACTAAACCGTCAATGCCTCAGTTTGTTATATAGACCCCCAAAAAGCAAATCTGTTGCCATCAAGTCAATTCCAACTCATAGCGACCCAAAAGAACAGAGTAGACCTGCCCCATAGGGTTTCCAAGAAGTAGCTGGTGGATTCAAACTGCCAAGAAAGTGCTAAATAAATGTTAAGTCCCTGTTGCCGTTGAGTGGATTCTGACTCATAGCGACCCCACAGGAGAGAGTAGAACTGCCCCACAGGGTTTCCAAGGAGCTGCTGGTGGATTTGAGCTGCCGACCTTTTGGTTAGCAGCCAAGCTCTTAACCACTGTGCCACCAGAGTAATAACGTTACCTATTATTAATATAGGAGTCCCTGGGTGGTACAAATCACTGGACTTTTAACTGAAAGGGTGGTGGTTCAAACCAACCCAGAAGTGCCTCGGAAGGAAGACCTGGCAATCCACTTCCAAAAGTTTATAACTTTGAAAACCCTATGGAGCAGCAATTCTATTCTGCATACATGGGGTCGTTATGAGTCGGAATTGACTCGACAGCAACTAACGAACAGCAATTATTAATATTATACTCCTGAACCTGGATGTGACCTCAGACTCTTCTCAACACAGTGTTATTGGCAACGCACTTCAAAAATCAGAACTGGCACCCAGTAGATCACCTTCCCATCGTGCCTGGTACCTGGGACAACTCTGATTTAGAGCTCACCCTCCTAGTGTCACTCACCCATCCAGTTCTTACATTGAAGCAAGTTCTCTGTGATAACATATCCCTTCTGGTATGTGATTTCACACCAACTCATGAAAGATTAGCCACTGGCACACCTAAATCTTTCTTGAAAACAAAGAGATTATTTTCACTGATTTTTTTCTACATAACTTTTAATAAAATACATCATACCCCAAATGGTTTTAGCTTTTTGTCCCTAAATGTATTATTTCTCACTTATACGTAATCACGGTTACGTGCCACCAGCTTGCCATTTCCATGCAAAAGAGCTCAGCACATTTTACAAAAACATAATACTGGAGCATGTGGCCTCTACCCAACAATTCCTAAGAATTCTCAGGACTAATTCCTGGGCCTGGGATGGCTTTGATGCATGCATTCATTCCCACTCAGAGAATTAAATGTTAATGTTCAAAGGTACTTGTCTGGGATTCTCTGTGGTGGGTAAAAACCAGATTAGATGCTAAGGGCACAGGGCCAAGCAAACAGGCACTGTTTCCACATTTGGGAAGCTTAACCAATTAACTGATTGTCATCAAGTCAATTTTGACTCATGGTGACTCCATGTATGTCATAGTAGAACGGTGCTCCATAGGGTTTTATATGCCTGATTTTTCAATAGTAGACCACCCAGCCTTTCTCCTGAGGCACCTCTGAGTGGACTCAAACCTCCAACCTTTCAGTTAACAGCCAAGTACATTAACTGTTTGCACCACCCAGGGACTCCTTAGGAAATTTACTATCCTTCATATCCTGCACATCCTTCTAGCCTTACCTTCCAGGTTGAGCAGCTCTGTCAGCCCTGGGATGGACACTGTTTGTCATGGATTGAATTATGTCCCCCCAAAAATATGTGTATTAACTTGGTTAGGCCATGATTCCCAGTATTCTGTGGTTGTCCTCCATTTTGTTATTGTAATTTTATGTTGAGAGGATTAGGGTGAGATTGTAATACCACCTAACTCAGATCACCTCCCTGATCCAATGGAAAGGGAGTTTCCCTGGGGTATGGCCTGCATCATTTTTTATCTCTCAAGAGATAAAAGGAAAGGGAAGTAAGCAGAGAACGGGGGACCTCATAGGTAGTGTGGGGAGCAGAGCACATCCTTTGGACCTGAGGCTCCTGTGCTGAGATGCTCCCAGACCAAGGAATGACTGATGAAAAGGACCTTCCACCAGAGCCGACAGAGAGAGAAAGCCTTCTCCTGGAGCTGATACCCTGAATTTGGGCTTCTAGCCTACTGGACTGTGAGAGAATAAATTTCTCTTTGTTAAAGCCACCCACTTGTGGTATTTCTGTTATAGCAGCACTAGATGACTAAGACACTGTTGGTGCCCCACCCAGATCCACTGGAATTCCCTTCACCAGCTCTGTGTGCCCACCCCCCAGCCTCAGTTCTGTTTACTGTAATCTTCAGAGGATTGCCTTTGACACTGGAGCCACCTTGCCCGTATGGAGAGTGTACACTGCCCTGTTGGACAGCCCATAACCAATGACCAAAAAGGCAGATGTACATGTACAAAATCCCAGCTCCTTTACCTCAAAGTGTGACAAACTCTGAGGGATAATTGACACTATAGAGCTCCCCACAGGATCAGGCCTAGTTTGTTACTTGAAATAGCACGTTTGTTTGGCCCACTCCCTTATCGACTTCTCCTGGGAGCACTTCTTTTACAAATCATTTGCCCCTGAGTGTTTGGCTCAGTTCTGCTTCCAGGAGAGCTCAACCTATGGACACTCCTTTGCTTATTACTATGGTATAGCATTACACACTGTACTTGCTTAGTCTAAATTGTGCAATATAATCTATATTAGAAGCTGCTTGAAGGTAGAGGACATGCTTGATTCATCTTTGAAATTAAGCTATCGCCCTGGTCATGACACATAGTTGGAGCTCAATAAACCTTTGTTAACTTGACTTGAACTGAAATCATGTCTTTGCTATGTTTCATCACACCATTCTTACCCCTCACCACCTTTTCCCTACCTTGATAACTTAGCTCTAGCCACAGTTATCGTCTTAACTTTTCCTCAAATACTCCAAGCCAACTCTGGTCTCAGGAACACGCTACTCTCTCTGGATGGACTCTTCATCCCCCAGGTACCCGCAGGGCCCTCTCTTCCTCATTGAATAGGTCTTTACTCAAAGGAGTCCTTTTCACAGGGGCCTTACCTGGTCAAATGATCCAGAGAAGCACTTCCTCCAGCAACTGGTGCTCTCTAACCCAGCCTTTCTCAACCAGGGTTCCATGAGAGAATTTCCCTACATAAAATCATGTCATTGACTGTTTTTTCATGCCTCCCAAGGGTGGTACATAGCTAACATCCTTCCAGTTGAATAGAAGTTAATTCATTGTATATAACAGGTGCTTTAGGGCTTTTTTTTTTTTTTTTTTTTTTAGGGTATGAGTGTTTAATTCTCTGGTGGAACTGATGGAAAAAGACTGCTGTAAATGATCATCTTATTTAATTTTTCTTCTGAGCTCTTATCAACATTTCACGAATTATTTCTTTATTGTCTGCCTACCCCACCCCTCACTAGAATGTAAACATATGGACTTTGGTTTTGTTCCCTGCTTATCCTCCATGCCTAGAACTGGTACATAGTAAAAGAAAGAAAACAAGTCCACTGCCGTTGAGTTGATTTCGACTCATAGTGACCCTATAGGACAGAGTAGAACTGCCCTGTATGGTTTCCAAGAAGCATGCTGGAGATTCGAACTGCTGACCTTTTGGTTAGCTGCCATAGCTCTTAACCACTATGACACCAGGGTTTTCCCGGTATAGAGTAGACACTCAAAAAGTATTTGTTGAATAAATTGCATAGCAGCAATTTGTGTTATACGTTTTCACGTAAAAGCTTTTCCATTGTTAAAACATTTCATGTTAAAACTTCTATATCCAGAAACATGTATATTATAGATTTCCTGAGTAGTATGATAAGACAGAAAATGTTAAAAGAATTGGAAAAACTAAAAATATTAGTCTAGATAATAATAACAGAAGACTTTCATCATCCAAACATAAATGACCAACTGCTCAATCAGGATGAGAGATGGGGGAGGGATTAATAATTTGAGGATGTTTTTTACAACCCTTAACAACAGAAAATAGAGTGGGATTTCTTTCCAAACAGGATCAGAAATGGACTCTAGGGATTGCTGTGGGTGAGCCACTCAGTAAGAATTAATAACACAATTAAATTCTACATCCTCATGAGGCAGAGGAAAACCAAGGAACCCATTTCATGCACTCTAGATTTTTAAAAAGGGAAATATGATAAATGTAGGCCCCATTTAGGAGATAATTAAAAGGAAGTACTTTAAAAAGTCAATAACCCACAAGAAAATCCTGTATACTTTTTCCCCGCTTTCCATGAAAAGTATGTACCAAGAAATAAAAATAACAAGCGTTTGGGGGTGGAAACTAAAAAGAGAACTGGTAGAGCCATATAAATTACTAGAGAAAAAAATAGGGCATTTTTAACAAATTGGCAAAAGAGCTCATGTGGAAAGGATAAAGACACCCAATAAATTATAAATGAGGAGAATAATAACTACACCGGAAAGACTTTGAAGAGTGCCTTGCAAGTGTCTTAGAAACCAATAAAAGGAGATTCTTTCAACATGTGAACGGGAGGAAGTCACTCAAAGAATAGGTGGAATCTTTGATCTTTGTAGATAAAGGATTTGCTCAAGAATGGAAAAGGGGACATTTTACAGGTTGAATTGTTTGATCCAAATTGAAAGACTAAATGGAGACTTCCTTTCCCATGATGTCCGCAAAGATGGACTAGTTGGAATTACTTGACTGCATGCTACTCGAAGATACTTTACCAGGCTAGAGAAAATCAATATGGACAAACTGCCAGGACAGAGAGATGGAGAATCTGCTAACTCAGATGGGTGGCTTATAGCCACAAATGTGTAGCTGTAAAAAAACCACATTTTAAACCCCATTCAATGAAGGAGTTCAGAGGAGACCAGAAGAATCATGATCAGAAGAGTCTTGCTTTAACACTAGGCAATGTCGTAGAGCCTATAATAGGGATTAAATAATCATTGAATATTTAAACAAAAATCATCTTTGGGAGGAAAGACAATGAGAATTTTAAAACTAAAAGCATGCTTAATTTGCTGGTTTCAGGATAGATGTGCTGGTCACTAAACAAATGAGAACTGATGAGTATCTTCTAGGCTAGTATATTTCTTTCCAATTGGCTTTAACTGGACTCTCCAACATGGCAACAGGGGTACAGACCACAGAATGCTGCGCAATCAATAGACAGCAACGTGCCCTCCTCTGAATGAAGTCCAAAGAGTAGGAATCCTCAGGGCTACCATTAAACATACACCTACTTCTTAACTTCTGTAGTGAAGAAATACTTAAGTGTTTGCTAAGTAGGTTACTTTCAAAATTTGACATGCTTCAAATGCCCTCATCATATACATTGTCTTCCTGTTTGACTGGGCGTGATAAGAATTACATATTACCATATTGTGTTTTTGCTTATGTCTTATGACCTTACTATTACTTGTGACTTTATTAACCAGTTTACAGCTTTAAAACAAACTAAAGCCCAGCACACAGTAAGCATTCAACAAATGTTAACTGTGTTTAAATTGATTTGTTTTAAGTAAATAAATAAAAATATAGAAAATCAATCAATAAATTCCAGGCTGTCCACTCTTCCCTCCCAATCCCAACTTTCTTTTCTTTCGTACTGGGCTCCCTTCTGGAATTTCATCAGCTATCTCCAGCTATATCAGCAACAGCCCTCTGACAAAAAGCTCCTGCTAATAAGGGTGCAAAAAACATGCTCTTTATATGTTTTCATAGCTATTTATGTGAGTTCCTGGATGGCACAAACAGTTAAGCGCTGGACTACTAAGCTGCAGAGGTTGGCAGTTTGAACTCACCCAGAGCTGTCTGAAAGTTCGCCGCCTTGGAAACCCTGTGGAGCACAGTTTTTAACACACATGGGGTCGCCATGAGTTGCAGTCAACTTGGAGGCAACTGTTTGTTAGCTTACCTAAAAATATTAAAGTTACTGAACAGTAATCCCATTCATTCCCTCACACATGCCCCAGCTTTGAGGAAGCCCTCCTTGGGTATGGTAATTTAGTCCTGATAAGTGTGTAAGGTTTGGGATGCAGCAGTCACCCATAGCTGAGGCACAGGCAGATAAGACATGGCATAAAACAGAGAAAGGGAAAAAAGAGTGAGAGAGACACAGACTATGGTTCAGGGCAGATGTTATAAGACAGATGCCTATAGGGTGAGACAAGCAGAGATAAAACAGTGAGAAGAGCTGGGGACTGTGGTATCACTAAATTGCAGCCCATTTTTGCAACGTGAGAGTGCAAGACCTACAGTATCTCATGATATTTTTAGAGATCTAGAAATCTGGATTTTTATGAGAACTTACCAATTTTTAAAAAAGAAATTTCTATGGGCCAAGCAAAACACATCTGCAAATCAGATTCAAGCCACAGCTACAACCCTTAGCTAGAAGGGTCAATTCTCTAGCCTAAAATCTTTCAAACTCCTTCCCAGAACTGTGTCATATGACCACTACTAGGTGCAGGGGAGGCTGGGAAATTAAGGTTTTTTTTTTTTTTTTTAAGCTGAGTACATTGTTGCAGTAAAACCTGGATTCAGCTACTAGGAAGGAGACCACACATCCAACGGATGGAATATGCCCCATGCTTTGAAATACTAGGTTCAAAAGAATTCCACAAACATCTACCTTCTCAGCAATCTCCTTTCTCCCTGCTCTTGAATGTTCCCTGGAGGTCCCTAGATCAACCAACTAGCCTGAGTATAATGTGACTTGAACTGTTTTATTATACAACTGCATTCAATTAAACGACTGCAATCACTGTGCTAAATGTGGCTGTTATCAATATAGTGTGTGTCTGGGTAAAGCAGACAAATGAGAAAGGAAATATATGCTAGAAATACCAGGTGCAAGAAATTAAAGCCTGAATCCCTGCTTTTGCTGGGGCTTTCATGACGTGACAGATGTACTTCTCCTGTCACTGTCCCAGCCTCAAGACAAGCAAATGTCTGAGAAGTCATTAGATTTAAATTACTTAGGAAAATGTCTCTGAAGTCAAAAGCTGTATGAACCAAGTACACATTTCTCATTTTCACGTCAGTGACCGTCTTATTGAAGAGTTAGATGTACCAACTTTAAAATGTGAAAGAGACGGCAATAATCTACCAGTAATGTTGCAACAGGAAGCCCTGGTGGTGTAGTGGTTAAGTGCTATGGCTGCTAACCAAAGGGTCGGCAGTTCGAATCCGCCAGGCGCTTCTTGGAAACTCTATGGGGCAATTCTACTCTGTCCTATAGGGTCACTACGAGTTGGAATTGATCGACGGCACTGGGTTTGGTGGTTTTTGGAATGATGCAACATCAATGGGTGTGGGTTGATCAAGCCCTCTCGACTGCCATATTATTTTTCTTGATTTTGTACTCTCTGGGCTTTACCTTAAACAACATAGGAGCAATACGTCTAGTTGAGACACTAAGCAGAGTATCAGTTTCAGGTTTTCTGTAGTCTTTTTTTTTTTTTTTGGAACATTTTCTTGTGGTTTGAGTAAAATTTCACAAAGCGAATTAGTTTCCCATTCAACAATTTATACACATTTTATTTTTTGACATAAGTTTTAATCCCCTCAATCCCCAGTTCCTTCCTGGGTTCCCCATTCCCATTAGCCCATCTTTCCTGCCCCTTCCTGCCTTCTGAATTTTGTTCTGGGGAAAATGCTGCCCTTTTGGTCTTGTGTGGTTGATTGCTCTGAGGAGCAGGTTCCTCAAGGGTATTATTCACTTTAGGGGCCGGTCTGTTGTTTGGCTGAAAGGTGATCTCCGGGAGTGGGTTCAGTTCCAGGTTTGAAGAGTATCTAAGGGCAATAGTTTCAGGGGTTCTACCAGTCTCTATCAGACTGGTAAATCTGGTCTTTTTTATGAATTTGAATTTTGTTTTACAGTTTTCTCCCACTCTGTCCAGGACCTTCTTTTATGATCCCAATCAGAGTGGTCGGTAGTGGTAGCCAGACACCATTTGATTCTTCTGGTCTCAGGCTAGTGGAAGCTTTGGTTTGTGTGATCCATTAGTCCCTTGGACTAACTGTTTCCTTGAATCTTTGATTTTCTTCACTCTTCTTTGCTCCAGACAGGAAGGGAGCAATAGTTGTATCTTAGATGGCTGCTCAGAAGCTTTTAAGTCCCCAGTTGCTACTCACCAAAGTAGGATGTAGGACCTTGTCTTTATGGACTATGTTATCCCAACTGACCTAGCTGTCCCCTGAAACTATGGTCCTAAGCCCTCAAGCCCAGTGACTCAGTCCCTCAAGGTGTTTGGTTATGGCTAAAAAGTTTTCATAACTTTGCCCCCTGTGCACTCTACTGTATACATTGATATGCTGGCAGCACATACTTATATGTATATGCTCATGGGTGACTCCTACACTTGTTCAGTTTACATACCTACCTATGTATCCACTCTTAAATTATTGTTTGTTGTTACGTTATTGCAGGATTGTGTATGCAATAGTATTTGCCTGCCAGTGCCTTCCTTTGCCTTGGTCATGTGTTGCTGACCTCTGCCTGATTGTGTATTGCCTTTCCCCTTATCCAAGTATGTGTTTACTATTTAGTTAGTGATTTTCGCTCCCTCCCCCTCCTATCGCTGGTAACCATCAAAGAACGTTGCTTTCTGTGTGCAAACCTTTTCTTGACTTTTTATAATAGTGATCTCACATAATGTTTGTCTTTTTGTGATTGACTTATTTCACTCAGTGTAATGTCCTCTAGGTTTACCCACATTGAGATATTTTGCAGATTTGTTGTTATTCTTTAACGTTGCGTAGTATTCCATTGTGTGTATGTATCATAGTTTGATTATCCAATCAGCCAATGATGGACACTTAGGTTGTTTTTTACTGTAGCCTTAAGAGACCTGTATTTGCTCTTGATTTCTACCTAGAATTTACTTTCTTCAAATTTTATGAAGATCAAGTTTGTACTTAACCTCATTTTCCATTCACTGGGAAGAAAGAAAAATCATTTGCTTCCATTTTTACTTTTCACTCATTTCTTGGCATTTTTATGGAGCTCTCCCCTACACTCCCCCACCAATGATGAAATCTTCTTTAATTAACATCTCTAGTCATCAGGATTTTCTACGGCTAATGATGCCTGGGAGCCCTGGTGGTGCAGTGGTTAAGAACTCAGCTCCTAACCAAAACGTCGGCAGTTTGCATCCACCAGCCGCTCCTTGAAAACCGTACAGGGAAGTTCTACTCTGTCCTTTAGGGTCACTATGAGTTGAAATGGACTTGATGGCAATGGGTTTGGTTTTTGTTTTGGGCTTAATGATGCCTGAGGAGCCTGTCAATAGCAACACAATTCCACATACGAACAATAAAACCCTGGTACTGGAGTTGTTTACTCTAGGCATTGCTGACCAGCTCTTTGTGTTCCTTCATCTATTTGCATCGATGCGGGCTGCCAGCTTTTATAGAGACAATATTTGTATTTCAATCTAGCCATGTCTCTTTGGAGTTCATCCTTCTTTACTCTTCCAGTGAGAAATGTCAAGGCCCTGCCCTTTCCTGTAGTTTTAGGGAATGGCTTGTCCTCATCCTCATATTCCAAAGCAGGAATCAAATGAGAATTACTGTTCCCCTGTCAATCTAGCAGTTTCACTTCTGTTACATTAGCCTTCAGCAACCCAAGCTAAGTCTCATGAGTCAAATCTTAATTTAGATTTTAAAACTATATTTCAAAATATGAGATACCCTTCTGTCTTAGATGGAGATTGCTTTGGACTATTTAAAAAAAAAAATGGAGATTGCTTTGGACTATATATGTGGAAAATCCAGTTGCAGTGGCTTATCCACAATTTTTAAAAATCTTCTCAACAAGTCCAGAGGTAGGCTGGTGCAGCAGCTGTGCAAAGTCATTGCTGCAGATTCAGTTGCCCAGAAAGCAACTCTGGGATGGAGAATGCACACAGGGAGCTCTCTTGGGATCAATCCCTATGGGATAATGGAAGGAAGCAGGATTGGAGAGAAGTTGGGCTGTGGAGCCCTCACAAGAGGACCTCAGCCAATCACTTGAGATCTGAAGCTGTGATGGATTTTTAGAGTTTTCGGAGTTGAGGCAAGGGAACAGGCCTTTATACTCCCTCAAAAACCAGTCACTGGATGTCGGTTGCCCACCAGGAAGGAGGCATGACCTTGGAAGGGGTGCCATCTTCAGCTGAGGGCAATTCCCAGAGAGGGCTCACAGCTGAAGGCTATCAGCTGGCCACACTCCCAGCAGTGGGGGATAACAGACTCCAGTCTGGAAGTGGATCTGGGTAGCGAAGCTCAGTGCCCACCACAGTCATCATGTCCTTGGCTCCTTCTACCTTTCTGACCTGCCATTCTTAACATTTGGCTTTCATTCTCACAGTTGCTTCATACTCTCAAAATGACTCGACTGCACTGGGTTTGGGTTTTTTTGGTTTTACTCTCGGGTGTAGTTAATGGTGGTGTGCCAGGGACCCTTGGTGAATCCTGCAGACATGGCTGGAGGCTTTCTTGGTAGTTTGCCATGGTATACTTCTGTCATTTGTGAGCACATGGACTCAGAAAACTTGTTAGGAGCACACAATGCTTCAAAGGGTAGGCCATGCCATTGCATTGAGTACTGAAGGGAGCTTGAATTGAGGGATAGTCTGCTATCTTGCATTATTAGATCATGAGGCTCTTTCCACGCTTGCTACTGTATAGCATTCACTCTAAGATGAGAGAAGCCCAAACGAGAAGCAAAGAATTGTAATTGGAGGTTTTCTCTGTCAAGCACTGTGAATGAACAGGACACTTAATGGAGAGTAGTGAGGAGTTCTTTTCCACAGGACTTGATCATAGACGAACTTCTTCACCTGCCCCTCCAAAGACAGGGTTTGGGAGAGGGAGTACGGTGGTCTCTAACCTCTACTCTTTGAAATGAAACAGCTGAACAGTTTGAGGAAAGAAACCTTACAGACAGAGATGCTGAGAAAACAGTGCCAGTTATTTGTGAGAATAAGGGCTTTGCTGAAATACTCTCACAACTAATGTCTAACTCTATCATTGATTTTGGACTGGCAAAGAAAAGGGCTAATACCAATCTTCCTTTTTCAGACCTCTCCCGTAAGAACTCAGAATGAAGAACTACCCACTCTTCCCCAGACTCAAGAAAGAAGGGAACAGATCTAGAATATGTATTCTATTCCTGAGGGATGTAAGTATCTTTTATTTTGAAGTTTCTGGTGATTAGATTTGAGAGAAAGAGAAGACAGATTTAAAGATCCCAGGTTTATCTTAAAAACACAGCCTGCAGCCAGAATGCTCCTTAGAAGCAAGGAGAAAAGACTTTTCTCACGTACTTTGAACATATTATCAGGAGGTTCCAGTCCTTCTGGATTTGACAGGCTTGTAAAACATACTACAGAAAACCTCCACCCTTAGGCATGGGGTAATGGCTCCCCTTCTCAGGATCTATGCCTCAGGGGACGCATGCTTTGGAGGGCTTCCTTGAAATTTTCTGTCTTCCTCTTGTAGGTGTGGCAGTACTGTTTGGGCAGGATGCCCAGAGCCCAGACTGGGATCCACACGGACCTTGTAGCCTGTTCTCTCCTTTGGAGCACTCTCTAATTCTCCACCTCATGTGTAGGGTTCACCAGATGCCCCAAGAAACTCTGGCCTATATATCCATGGAGTTGTTCCAGAGCTTCTGGGCTAGGCCCTGGATCTAGAATGGCAGTCTGGTGAGCAGATCACTCCTGATGGCAAACGTAGTACTTCTTGTGTGGGATCACATGCGATTGGTACATCAGAATGGTGCTGATACACAGATTTTGGATGACTCAAATTGTTTACATAAACAGAGTCTGCACACCCTGTATGTGGCTTTGTTAAGAAATTTGAACTTTATCCCAACAGTAATAGATAGATTAAACTACATTACTCAAAATATAAAATATACTCATTTCATTTGAATCTCTTATTTGATATGTAAGAAACTAAAGCCTAGAGAGGTCCAGTGACTTGTCCAAGATCACGCAGGTGATCAGGGAAAGAGCTCTAGGTTGATTGATCACCTTTCCAACCCATTCATTTTATGGGTCAGGAGACGTGTTTGAAAAGGCAAAGTTACCTTGACCAAAGGTGTATACGTAAGACAGGGATAGGACAAGCAAGATCTCCTGACCTCCTAGGTCAATGCTCTCTTTTCTCTACCTTACTGCTTAGGCATCTAACCTCCCTCATTACTCCTTCTCCCAGTTCTTTCCACCAGAAATTCTAGGCCTACTCATGCCGAAATGTGAGTTTTACACAGCCAATTATCACCTAAAATTGACTTTCTAAATCGGTGTTCCGGGGGGTGTCAAATTCATTGGCTGCAACATATCTTCACGCCAACCTTCAGTAGTTTGTCATTTATGGATTAAAGAAACTATTGCCACCATTTCCCACCATGCTAAAGTTCTTCATGCATCATGTTTGGCTGTCAATCAAGTTTAAGGAATTGGTAGAGTAACTTGGAGTATTTCTAATGCATTATCTACATTGGGATTAGTTTTCTTAAGTATATGGTCATTAAAGAGTATCTGGCATATTGCAGGTACTCAATAAATATTTGTTGAATAAATGAATGCAGGTGTCATTCATTGAAATTTTTTCAAATTTTAAAATTAAGGTATAATTTACATATTCTAAAATTCATCCTTGTAGGTGTATAGTTCTGAGAGTTTCAACAAATGTTTACAATCATGTAACCACCACCACAATCAAAATACAGACCAGGTCCATCATCCCAAACGTTCCCCTATGCCACCAATCTGTATTTTGCCCCTAAATGTTTGCCTTTTTAAGAACACCATATAAATGGAATCATACAGGATACAGCCTTGTGAGTCTGGCTTATTTCACGTAGCTTAATGTTTTTGAGGTTCATCAATATTGATGAATGTATTAGCACATTCCTGTATTCTTCGGTGCATTGTACCATAGTTTATTTATCTGTTCATCAGGTGAATCACATTTGGGCTCTTTCCAGAATTTAGTATACATTGGTTTTTTTAACTCTCATTTTGAAAAAATTTCAAACATACCAGGTATTAACATTTTGCCACATTTGCTTTATTTCTCCATGCACATGTAAAATATAAGCATTTTATTTCTAAACCATTTTCTTCTTTTTTTACTGCAGTAAATACATATGTAACAAATACACACTGAATTTTAATCTCGGATATATTTTTTGTCATGTTTAAAGACCCATCAACATCTGAGGCCACGTTCAAACCTTTAGCTTATGTTATTTACCTGTTTGCATGGTCTGATAGAGCTGATAAAGATCTTAAAATTAAGACAAAGTGTAAGCCTAACTTTCTGGTAGCAAGGCAAGGAGTATAATGCAAAGCATAAACATAAACGCCTAGCACCTCAGTGGTGTTAGACCTATTAGAGTCTGAGTGTGGACCCTCATCCTGGATCTGCTTTGGAAACTTGGTAGACATTAGAACTTTTTCTTGCCAACTTGCATCTTCTGAATATACTGCCCTGACACCGGTATTACAAACCACAATATGAGACCTGTCCCGTTTTCCCCAATCTCCTTTGCAGCTAGGGCAGAGTCACATGACCTTGGCTCCACCAATTAGATGCTTTGCAGGTGACTTTGGTTTGGAAGAGAGAGAGAAAGGTGAAGAGATGCATGCCCTAGGGAATCCATTTTCTGGGGAGGATGGCAATGAAGGTTGTTGTCTTCTCTGGACAATGACAGATGTTAAGTTCTAGTACCCAGGCCTCAGCATTACCAATAGGATCTGTGATGCCTGTGCTCAGTAGCAACATTAGCTAAAGAAGAAACAGCTGTTACAGCTAAAAACAGTACTATTCAGCAGAAATGAGTCCTGGTGGTGCAGTGGTTAAGCATTTGGCTGCTAACCAAAAAGTTGGTGGTTTGAATCCACCCACCACTCCATGGGAGAAAGATGTGGCAGTCTGCTTCCATAAAGATTTATAGCTTTGATGACATCTCTGATCAGTGGCTGATCTCTAAAATCTACACAATACTGCAAAAACTCAACAACAAAAAGACAAATAACCCAATTAAAAAATGGGCAAAGGATATGAACATGTGCTTCACTAAATAAGACATTCAGGTAGCTAACAGATACACGAGGAAATGCTCACAATCATTAACCATTAGAGAAATGCAAAGCAAAACTACAATGACATTCCATCTCACTCTAATGAGGCTGGCATTAATCCAAAAAACACAGAATAATAAATGTTGGAGAGGTTGTGGAGAGACTGGAACACTTATACACTGCTGGTGGGAATGTAAAATGGTACATACACTTTGGAAATCAATTTGGCACTTCCTCAAAAAGCTAGGAATAGAACTTGTGGGAGGCGGGGCCAAGATGGCGGACTAGGTAGACGCTACCTCGGATCCCTCTTGCAACAAAGACTCGGAAAAACAAGTGAATCGATCACATACATAACAATCTACGAACCCTGAACAACAAACACAGATTTAGAGACGGAAAACGAACAAATACAGGGAAGCAGCGATTGCTTTCGGAGCCTGGAGCCAGCGTCCCAGTCAGCGGATTTTCTGGAAAAACTAGTTTCCCAGTGATGGCTCGGAGACAGCAGTCCATATCAAACCACATAAAGAAGCAGACCATGACAGCTTCTACAACCCCCCAAACAAAAGAATCAAAATCTTTCCCAAATGAAGATACAATTCTGGAATTATCAGATACAGAATATAAAAAACTAATTTACAGAATGCTTCAAGACATCACAAACGAAATAAGGCAAACTGCAGAAAAAGCCAAGGAACACACTGATAAAACAGTAGAAGAACTCAAAAAGATTATTCAAGAACATAGTGGAAAAATTAATAAGTTGCAAGAATCCATAGAGAGACAGCATGTAGAAATCCCAAAGATTAACAATAAAATTACAGAATTAGACAACGCAATAGGAAGTCAGAGGAGCAGACTCGAGCAATTAGAATGCAGACTGGGACATCTGGAGGACCAGGGAATTAACACCAACATAGCTGAAAAAAGATCAGATATCCTGCACTGAGAAAAAGAGGGATGTGCTCTCCTCTTTGGGGAAGCCTTCCAGACTTCGCCTACATGCTCCCTGATCCTGATCCTGAGTTGTACGCAGTTACTTCCTTTAATAAACCACTTAACTGTAAATATAATCTATGAATTCTGTACGCTTATTGCAATGGATTGCCCAACTCAGAAGAGAAGTAGACAGTGCTGTGGGAGGGACAGCTGGTGTCAGAAGTGGTAAAAAGTTTGGAGAGTGGAGGAATGTCTGACCTCCACCTCACAGGGATCAGCTTTGGGCTGATCTTGGTCATTACCTCCCTCCCTCCCTGAAGTTAGTTAGATGGGTTCTGATGCTTCTCCCACCATTTTACAATGATCCACCAACAAAATTGTATTCAGCTTTCATGAAGTGTTGGGTTTCTTATATATCTTACAGACATTGTGGATCATGTAATTAATTGGACAGTGTTTCTTTTATTTTATTGGCTGCTGGAGAAATCATAGCCAAACGTGTAACCCAGCTTCAGCAGACAGTCCTTATGACAAGTGTTTTGTGTTTCAATTTTACTCACGTTTAATCTTTTTCTTATACTTTTTTGACACTTATTCCTGGTTTCCTTGCTTTAAAAATTTATATTATGTTGCTTAAAATAGGAGAAATATACAGGAAAAAAAAAAAAAAAAGAGGAACATTTCTCACCATCCAGATAACTGTAGGATATATGTACTTGGTTAGAAAACTCAAACAGTAGAAAAAAATACAAAATAGAAATTAGTTTCTTATATCTCCTGAAGTCCATTTTTCCACTACATATACTTTAATAAAAAACATGCACCTGTGAACATTTACTTTAAATTATATTTATTTAAATTTACACAGACAGGGTTATACTCTACAGAATTTTCTGCACCTTGGTTTTTTTTAACCTAATATACATCTTGGAGATCTTTTGGTGTCAGCACATATAGAAGGATATATAGAAAACCTTCTTTTTAATTGTCTCCATAGTATCCCATCTTTTTTAATGTATTAAATTTTACCTAAGTGGTACCCTGTATGATGGATCCTTTGATTTTCTACTGGGTCTGGGTATCATGGACCGTTTGATTTTCTCCAGTGGTGAAGTATTACAAAGACATTTTGCAATGAAGATTCCTAAACCTTTATCTTGGTGAAATTTTGCCAGTAAGATCCTAGCAGTGAAACTGCTAGACCCATGGATTTTGTTAGAGACTTGTAAATTGTGATAACCAAAAACCCATTGCTGTCCAGTCGATTTCAGCTCATAGTGACCCTACCAGACAGAGCAGAACTGTCTCATAGGGTTTCCAGGGAGCGCCTGGTGGGTTCGAACTGCTGACCTTTCGGTTAACAGCTGTAGCTCTTAACTACTACACCACCAGGGTAAATTGTGATAGATGTTGCTAAATTGCCCTTCAGGAAACAGGCACCAATTTTCACTCCAATGAGCATTATATCAGCATCACCATTTGCACATATTTTCCCCCACTGGCAAATTTTTTTAATTTAAAAAATTTGCCAGTGGGGGAAAAATGGTACCTCACTCTTATTTTGATTTTCTTGTATTTCATTATAATTTGCAGAGTTTTAAAAATATCTTTGGACAGAATATATTTTTGGAACCCACTTCAGAGTCTTTTTTAATTAATATGGCCTCTAAAATATTCTATATATCTCATTTTTTAAAAGCACTTCGAAAGCGGTCATCCACCCTCTAAATCAGTAGTTCTCCATTTTGCCTGCACATTTGAAACACCTGGAGTGGTTTTTAAAAATATCTTTGCCTGGGCCTTATCCTAGACCAATTAAATCAGCATCTCTAAAGGTGGGGTTAGCCTCGGTATTTTTTAAAAGCTCTTCAGGTGATTCACAAGTGCAGCCGAGGCTGAGAACCACTGCTCTAAATGCATTATAATGGATGCTACAAATAATATGTTTAAGGAGTTTAAGGCTCAAGTCCTAGGTGGTATCAACTGAATGTATAAAAGCACACCATTTTCCAAGCTTCCTTTTTCTTCAAACAAGGGTCTGCTGTATTCATGTTGATGAAGGGACAGCCCCCTTGCTCAGCCACCATCCTACTCTTCTGTTCCGCTGTATACCAATCTGTGCAGCCAGCATTTCAGTAAGAAATGACAAACTCACACTTTAAAAATAAATAATTGATATGACCAAACCACAGAAAATCACCAACAGAATGGTGATTAATCTTTTCATGATCAAAGGTATAGAGCCCCTTTCTGTTGAGCTCTAATCATAATTGGCTCATCCTCCAGTGGAGAAAAAGAAAAGATTATCATGAAGAAGGAAAGCCATTGCCACCCCTTGTGAAGGATGCCCTTTAAAGTTTTCCTGTCGTTCTTCAGCTTCCTTGGTTCCTGTGACAGGTTTGTCACAGCTGTCATTTCATTTGCTGGAGCTAAAATCATGATGGATTTTTTTCTGTCAACTCAGCAAATGCCTAATAGGAGGAAAAAAAAAAAAACTAGCTGGGAAACCATTCAGTTTATTGATTCCCTTTGAATTTTCTATGGTATCAGGAAAAGATTAGATAAAGTAATTACGATAACTTCTACACAAGATTTCTGAATGCATTTGCATTTTAAAATACAAAATCTGGTAATATGAATGGAAAAATAATTTTTTACTTCTAGTTCAATTGCTTTTAATTTCCTGTTTGCTTACAATACTCTATTTTTCTCCTGCTATCCAAAGAAAATAGATTATATTTTCAAACAAAAGTTGTTAATAGACAAGAATTAGAATGTACAGTATTAAGAATCAGTTTAGAAGATGTCACTATAGACCACCATGCCGTCCCTGTACAGCAAAGACATGAAGAACTAAGTAAAATAGATATAAATGTCAATCCTGGAAAACTAAGCATCAAATGAAGGGATAAGGAACTCAATCAAGCACAGAATGGAATAAGAAACTGATAGAGAACAGAGAACAAGGAGAGCTACAGAGTGGAGGTCCTTTACCAGCTAAAGTGGCACAAGTTTGCAGTCTTGAGCCTCAGCCATCAAGAACTGCAGACAGGGAGTACAGGAAGGCAACCTCACAGAGCTACCAGTAGGAGACAGAGCACCTGGTAACCAGGGATACACACTTCCCACCCCCCACCCTTCTTCCCTCTATGTGGCCTCCACTGCTTTTCAATGGGCCATGGTCACTTGGCAGAGAGACACCAGCTCACTGCCACTGGGACTTCCCGTGTCTCCACGGGCTGGCTCCCTCAGTGCCATTTTTTCTTTTTTGTTGTTATTGGTTTTTTGGCTTTTTGTTTGTTCTCTCTCTCTCACTTCCTTCCTTTCCTTTGTCCTGTCCAGCTAGCACAGTGTGCCATCTCTGCCCCTTTTGATGGGCTGTGCCACACTACTTGGCTAGAAAGCTTCTGGCACAAGGCTTCTCCAGTCGGTGCCACCCCACCAGCAGGCTCCTTCAGGACAGTTTCTTTTCTTTTTTTTTTTTTGTTTACTGTCTCTCTCACTCCCTTCCTTCCTTCCTTCCCTTTCTCCTGCTCACCTAGCTGCATGAGCTGCCTCTACCCCTTATTGGCAGGCTGTGCCATACTGCTTGGCTAGAGGGCCACTAGCACACAGCTTTGCCACCCCATCAGTAGGCTCCCTCAGAGCCATTTCCTTCTTTTTCCCCCTGGTTTCTTGTCTCTCTCTCCCTTGCTTCCTTTCCTTTCTCCCATCCACCTAGCCCCACGTACCATCCCTGCCCCATCGGGAAAGGCTGTGCCATGCTGCTCAGACAGAAAGCCACCAGCACATGGCTTCCCCAGGTCCACACCACCCCCACTGGCAGCCTCCTTTAGTGCAATTCATTTTTTTTGTTGTTGTTTTTGCTTTTCTTTCTTTCCTTTTTTTTGTTTTTGTTTCTTCTGTCTCTCTTCCTTCCTTCCTTTGTTTTCTACCGTCCACCTAGCCCTGTGAGCCACCCTCCCCCCTTCTTGATGGGCTGTGCTGTACTGTTCAGCTGCAGAGCCACTGGCACACAGTCTCCCCAGGAGCACACTGCCCCCCACAGGTTGGCTCCCTCAGCACAAGATTTTTTATTTTTCTTTATCTTTCTCCTTCTCCCTTTTCCTTTTCCCTCCCATCTAGTCCTTGAACTGCCTCTGCCCCTTCCTGACAGGCCATGCCTCCCTGCTTGGTGAGATAGACATTACCTTGCTGCCACCCCAGCTCAGGCTTGCCCTCAATGGCCAGCTCCCCAGCCATGCCTCCCTGCTTGGTGAGATACACATTACTTTGCTGCCATCCCAATTCAGGCTTGCCCTCAATGGCCAGCTCCCCAGCACCATATTTATTTGTTGTTGTTGTTGTTTTTGCTTTTTCTTCTCTCTCTTTCCCTTATTTCCTTTCCATTCTCCTGCCCACCTAGCCCTGGGCGCCACCCATACCCCCTTCTCAACAGGCCAAGCCACACTGCTTGGTTAGAGAGTCACTGGTACATGGCCTTGCCAGGTCTGCCCTGCCTTCACCCACTAAATTCTACCTTGTTGCCATTTTATTTACTTTTTTCCTTCATTTTTTTCATTTTCTGTTTGCTTCCATTTCTCTCTCATCTTTCTCTCACCCACTTAGCTTCGCACATCGTATCTTCTCCCTTCCTTCCTGCCTGTCTGCACTGTATGCTGAGTGCCACATGCTTGAGTGACACAGGCACGGCTCACTGGTCCCCTTCCAGCACTGCCCCTGGCCCCAGCCCATCGGCCCAGTATGTGCTACAAACGGCTCATTCCTACTACTTCCCCCCACCCCACCTCTTCTGGATCTACCCAGCTGCACCATAGGTGAGCAACTGGCCCTGTCCACCTGGACAAATGGCAAGAAATATAGTATCCAAAAAAGAGCAAGCAACAAAGCATGCCCAGCCCACCTGTCCAGATGCAACCAAATAAAACAAAAAAGTAGAAGGAAACAAAGTTGTCTAAAATCAATAAACAAAGAAAATAATTCCTGAATGTCCCAGAGACAGCAGACAATATCAAAACTTATTAAAAAAAAAAAAAAGCAGACTGGCTCCAGAAAGTGACCAAAATAAAGGACCAGACTTCCGGTCAACAAAGTGCCATAGACAGAAGTACCACGCCACCCCTCCACAACAAAGACCCCAAAAACTAAGTAAAACAGAGACAAACATCGTTCCTGGAACCCAAAGTGTCAAATGAAGAGATAAATAACTCAGCCAAACACCGAATGGAGTAAGAAACTGACAGAGGACAGAGAGTGAGGAGAGATACGTGCAGAGGTGCCTTATCAGCTAATGCAGCAGGGATTCACCATCTTGGTCTCCTGTTGGGGATCAGCTGAGAAGGAGCATGGGAAAGCAGCTTCATGGAGCTCTCAGCAAGAGACAGAGCACCCAGCGATACACACTTTCCCACATCCCATCCTCTCCCCACTCTACCTCCAAGCTTCCTGGCTGGCTGTGGTGGCTCAGCTGGCCAGGAAGTGCAGCATCTATGCCACTTGGATTCACCCCACCCACATCACAGGTCAGTGGACAGAAAGTATGGGAAAGCAGATTCATGAAGTTCCCAGCAAGAAACAGAGCAACCGGTAACAAGTAATATATGCTTTCCTAACACCCACCTTTCTTCCTTTCCCCCTTCAGCCTCCTCTGCTTCCTGTCAGCCTGTCTCTTGGCCAGGGGGCAAATGCTTCCACTCCGGGCTGCTTGGATTCACCCCTCCAGCACTGGCCAGGTCCCTGTGTTGGTGTTTCTTCTTTGTCTCTTTTGGTTTATTCCGTGCCCCCCACCACCTCCCCGTCTTTTCTCTCGAACACCTGGCTCTGTTGTCATCTTTGCTTCTTCTTGAAAGTCTGTGAAGCTCCGCTTCACTGGGGAACTACTCCCCCAGCCCATGACACCATGCTGGTGGGATCCCTGGGGCTTTAAAAAATTATTGTTTTGCTTTGTTCTTTTTTTGTTTGTTTGTTTTCTTTCTCTTTTTGCACTTGGGAGCCTCTTCTAGCCAGGCTGAACTGTACAGCTTAGGAGCTACTCCCCCAATCTGCACAACTGTGTAGGCAAGCTCCCTGGGGGCAATTCTTTTTTTCTTTCTTTCTTTTTTCTTCTTCCCTCTTTTTCCCTTTCTTTCTTTCTTCATTTCTCAGTTCTCATCTGCCGATGCTTACCTTCTTTTCCTGTCTCTGGAATAGCTGGTGTTGTGTGACATCTCTATCCCCTCTAGCCAGGCAATACTGCACAGCCTGGGAGCCAGTTTCCCAGTCTTCGTGGCTGCCCTGGCGGCAGCCCTGGGGACTTTTCATATTTTTTTTTCCAAATTTTTATCCAGTTTTTTTTTCTGGTTTGCTTTTCTCCATTTCTCAGTTTCTCGTCTATCCACTACAATGACAAGCTCCCTTTATGCTTTTTTTTTTTCTTTTTTGATGTTTGTTTTGGCTCCTTTTTCTCTCTCCTCTTTCCCATACACATATTAGCTCCAACATCACAACCTCCTCCCTCTTTCCTGCCTACCTGCACCATGTGCTGAACATCACACCTCCAAGCAGCAGAGGCATGGCCTACTGGAACCTGCCCAGCACTCATGCCTGTCCCACCCCGTTGGCCCTAGTACATGCCACAAACAACTCATCCCAGCCCTTCTCTTTCAGCTGGATCTGCCCTGCTGCACCATAGCTGAGTGACAGGTCCTGCACATTGGACAAGGTGGTGAAAAGTATCACAACTACAGATGAGCAAACAAAAAAGAACACACAGTCTGCCTGCTCAGACATAAACAAATAAGACAAAAAAAAACTGGATGAAACAAACAAATCTACAATCAGGAAATGAAGAAAATAACTACTGAATGTCCCGAGGACAGCAGACAATATCAAAATATGTAAAAAAAAAAAAAAAAAAAAAAGCAGGAGAGGATGGTTCCAGTAGGCATCCAAAATAAAACATCAGATGACTTTCCAGCAGAAGAAAAGGCATGAGAACTCCTGACAGGGAATTCAAATCTCTAATATTCAGAGCTATCCAAGAGTTGAAGCAAAAAGCAGACAAAAATTAGGAAAAAATAGAAAATTCATGGAAAAGGCAGACAAACCCATTGGAAAGACAGACAAAAAAATGGAATAATTCAGGAACGAAATGCCGAAATAAATTCACAACTAGAAATAGTACAAAAACAACAATTAGAAATCCAAAAGATAAACAACAAGATTTCAGAAATGGACAGCATCATAGAAGGGCTGAGGAGCAGTTTTGAAATGATGGAAGGCAGAATCAGTGAAATTGAAGACAAACACTTGGATACAACAATGCTTGAGGAAAAATCAGAAGAAAGAACAAAGAAAAATGAAGAAACCCTGAGAATTATGTGGGATACAATCAAAAGGAAAACTTTGTAAGTGATTGGAGTTCCAGAACAAAGAGAGAAAATGTAAAACACAGAAAGGATCATTGAAGAATTGCTGACAGAAAACTTCCCTAATATCATAAATGATGAGAAGCTGACCATCCAAGAAGCTCAATGAGTCCCATATAGGATAGAACCCAAAAGGAAAATACCAAGGCATATCATAAGCACACTCACTAAAACCAAAGGCAAAGAAAAAGCTCTGAGAGCAGCTTGAGAAAAACAGCCACATACTGAGGAGAAACAATAAGACTAAGCTCTGATTATTTGGCAGAAACCATGCAGGCAAGAAGGCAATGAGGTGACATATATAAAACTTCGAAAGAAGAAAATCACTAACCACAAATAATATATCCTGCAAAACTCTTGCTCAAATGTGGAGAAAACCAACTTGCTCAAATATGATGGTGAAATTAGGACATTTCCAGATAAACAGAAATTAAGGGAACATATAAAAATCAAACCAAACCTACAAGAATTATTAAAGGGAGTCCTTTGGTCTGAAAACAAACATCAGACCACAGCCTCAATCTAGGACACAAGATTGTACCAACCATATACCAACATAGGACATGTACTCTCAAGTACTACCCAAAACCAAAAGAATTGCAACAGGGAACCAGAGAGGTTAATCTGTAAATGACGACAACATCAGAGCAATAAAAAAGGGGATAAATGGTGTAGGTATACAACTTTTTAATGGAGAGGAAGGCAAGGCAATACCAAGTAATAATAGATTGGATTAAACCAAGGAAGATAAGGGTAAATTTCAAGGTAAACACAAAAAATAAGTAGGTAACAAACCTACTCATCAAAATAAAGAAGAAAAACATAAAGTCTCAATAAAAACAAAATTTACAAAAACAAAAGAAATCCACAAACAAATGGAACTCAGCACAGGAGAGTAAAAGGAGCAAAGAAAATGTTAGCACCACAAAGAAAGCACTACAAAATGACAGCAATAAACTCACATCTATCAATAATTACACTGAATGTAAATGGCCTAAATGCACGCATAAAGAAACACAGAGTGACAGAATGGATAAACGAAAAAGGATCCATCAATATGCTGTCTACAAGGGACACACTTTAGAAACAAAAACATAAATTTATTAAAATCAACAGATGGAAAAAATATATCAAGCAAATAAATACAAAAAAAAAAAAAAAAACAAACACAGCAGGAATGGGAATACTAATCTCAGGTAAAATAGACTTTAAAACACAACCCACCATAAAAGAAAAAGAAGGGGACTATATAATGATTAAAGGGATGATCCCTCATGAAGACTTAACCATAATAAACATCTACGCACCTAATGACAGAGCTCCAAAGTACGTAAACTCTAATAGCACTGAAAACAGAAATTGACAGTGCCATAATAGTAGTAGGAAGCTTCAACATACCATTCTTGGTAAAGGACAGAACACCTAGAAAGAAACTCAACGAAGATACAGAAGAACTAAAGAGCACAGTCAGCCAATATGACCTCATAGACATATGTAAAACACTCCACCCAACAGCTGCAAAGTACACATTTTTTTCCAATGCACAGGGAACATTCTCGAGAATAGACCACATCTTAGGCCACAGAGCAACCCTCAATGAAATGCAAAACACTAAGATATTACAAACTATCTTCTCTGACCACGATGCCATCAAAGTAGAAGTTAACAACAGTAAGAGCAAGGAAAAAAAAAAAATCAATTACATGGAAACTGAATAACAGCCTGCTTAAAAACCACTGAGTAATAAAAGAAATCAGAGATGGCATAAAAAATTCCTAGAATCAAACAAGGATGAAAACACATCATACCAAAACCCTGGGACACAGCAAAGGCAGTCCTGAGAGGTCAATTTATAGCAACAGATGCACACATCAAAAAAGAAGAAAGGGACAAAATCAAAACATTAGCTATGCAACTTGAACAAATAGAAAGAGAGCAGCAAAACAAATAATAAAGATCAGAGCAGAAATAAATGAAATAGAAAACAGAAAAACAATAGAAAGAATCAACAAAAAACAAAATTGGTTCTTTGAAAGAGTCAACAAAATCGACTGGGCAAACTGACAAAAGAAAAACAGGAGAGGATGCAAATACCCAAATAAGAAATGAAATGGGGGACATTACAACAGACCCAAGTGAAATAAAAAAGGATCGTAACACAGTATTATGAAAAATTATACTGCAACAAATTTGAAAACCTAGAGGAAATGGACAAATTTCTAGAAACACACTACCTACCCAAACTAACACAAAATGATTGAAAATCTGAAAAGACCCATAACAAGAGAAGAGATTGAAAAGTTAAAACACAAAAACAAAACAAACAAAAAAAAAACTCCCAACAAAGAAAGTTCTGGCCCAGATGGCTTTACTGGAGAATTCTACCAAACATTCAGAGAAGAGCTTACACCAGTGCTACTCAAATTATTTCAGAACACAGAAAAGGAAGTGTTACTCCCAAATTCATTCTATGAAGCCAGCATAACCTGATACCAAAACCAGGCAAAGACACCACAAAAAAAGAAAGTTACAGACCACTATCTCTCATGAATATAGATGCAAAAATTCTCAACAAAATTCTAGCCAATAGAATTCAGCATCATATCAAAAAATAATACACCATGACCAAGTAGGATTCATACCAGGTATGCAAGGATGGTTCAACATTAGAAAATCAAACAAGGTAATCCACCACATAAATAAAAAGAAAGAAAAGAATCACATGATCATCTTAATCAATGCAGAAAAGGCATTTGATAAAGTCCAATGCACATTCTTGATAAAAAATCTCAATAAAATAAGTATAGAAGGAAAATTTCTCAACATAATAAAGGGTATGTATGTACAAACAACCAGCATCATTCTTAATGGAGATGGGCTGAAAACATTCCCTTTGAGGACAGGAAGAAGACAAGGATGCCCTTTATCACCACTCTTACTTAACATTGTGTTGGAAGTCCTAGCTAGAGCAATAAGGCAACAAACGGAAATAAAAAGCATCCAAATTGGTAATGAAGAAGTTAAACTCTCCTTATTTGTGGATGATATAACACTATACATCGAAAACCCAAAAGACTCCACGAGAAAACTACTGGAACTAATAGAAAGATTCAGCACAGTAGCAAGATACAAGATAAACATAAAAAAATCAGTTGGATTTGTATACACCAATAAAGAGAACTATGAAAAGGAAATCAGGAAAACGATACCATTTATAATAGCCCCTAAAAAATTAAATACTTCGGAATAAATCTAACCAGGGGTGTAAAAGACCTACACAAAGAAAACTACAAAACACTACTGCAAGAAACTGAAAAAGATCTGCATAAATGGAGAAACATACCATGCTTAGGGTAGGTAGACTCAACATGGTGAAAATGAAAATTCTACCTAAAGCAATTTACAACTACAAAGCAATACCAATCCAAATATTGACGACATTCTTAAAAGAGATGGAAAAACATATCACTAACCTTATATGGAAACGGAAAAAGCCCCGGATAAGTAAAGCACTATTGCAGAAGAGTAATAAAGTAGGAGGACTCGCACTACCTGACCACAGACCCTACTATACAGCTATGGTAGTCAGAACAGCCTGGTACTGGTACAACAACAGATACATTGACCAATGGAATATAACTGAGAACTCAGATGTAAATCCATCCACCTATGGCCACTTGATCTTTGACAAAGGCCCAAAGTCCATCAAATGGGGAAAAGACAGTCTTTTAATCAAACGATGCTCGCAAAACTGGGTGTCCATCTGGAAAAAAATGAAACAGGACCCATACCTCACACCATATACAAAAACTAACTCAAAGCAGATCAAAGACCTAAATATTAAGGCAAAAACCATGAAGTTCATAGAAGAAAAAATAGGATCAATGCTAGAGGCCCTAACACATAGCATTAACAGGATATAAACCACAAGCAACGACACATAAGCTCCAGAGGATAAGCTAGATAATTGGTATCTTCTAAAAATGGAACAGTTATACTCATCAAAAGACTTCACCAAAAGAGTAAAAAGAGAACCTACGACTGGAAAAAAAAAATTTTGGTTATTACAAATCAGACAAAAGTCTAATCTCTTAAACTTACAAGAAAATCCAAGGCCTCTACAACAAAAAGACAAATAATCCAATTAAAAAATGGGCAAAAGAAATGAACAGACACTTCACCAAAGAAGACATTCAAGCATCTAACAGACACATGAGGAAATGCTCATGATCTTTAGCCATTAGAAAAATGCAAATCAAGACCACAATGAGATACCATCTCACCCCTGCATTACTGGCACGAATTAAAAAATCAGGAAATAAGAAATGTTGGAGAGGTTGTGGGGAGATTGGAACTCCTGTGCACTGCTGGTGGGAGTGCAAAATGATAAACCATTTTGGAAAATGAGATAGTTCTTCCTTAGAAAGCTAGAAATAGAAATACCATATGATCCAGAAATCCCACTCTTAGGAATATATCTTGGGGATATAAGAGTTGTCACAGGAATAGACATATGCACACCCATGTTCATTGTAGCCTTGTGCACAATAGCAAAAATTTGGAAACAACTTAGATGCCCATCAACAGATTAATGGAAAAACAAACCATGGTACATACATACAATGGTGTTTTACTCAATGGTGAAGAACAACGATAAACCTGTGAAGCATCTCATAACATAGATGAATCTGGAGGACATTATGCTGAGTGAAATAAGTCAATCACAAAAGGACAAATATTGTATGAGACCACTGCTGTAAAAACTCATGAAAAGGTTTAAGTACAAAAAGAAACACTCTTTGATGGTTACAAGCGAGGGAAGGGGTGGAGATGGAAAAACACTTAATAGACAATAGATAAGTGGTAACTTTGGTGAAGGGTAAGACAGTATACAATACTGGGGAAGCCAGCACAACCTGTACAAGACAAGTTCATGGTAGCTCCACAGACGCATCCAAACTCCCTGAGGGAGCAATTGCTGGGCTGAGGGCTGTAGGGACCATGGTCTTGAGGAACATCTAGCTCAATTGGCATAACATAGTTCATTATATATATATAAAAAAAGTTCTACCTTCTCCTTTGGTGAGTAGTGTCTGGTATCTTAAAAGCTTTTGAGCAGCCATCTAGGATCCTCCACTGGTCTCACTCCTTTGGGAACAAGGAAGAATGAAGAAAGCTAAAGATACAAGGGAAAGATTAATCCAAAGGAGTAATGTACCACATCTGCCATGGCCTGCATGAGACTGAGTCCAGTACAATAGATGGTGGCTGGCTACCACCACTGACTGCTCTGACAGGGGTCACAATAGAGGGTCCCTGACAGAGCTGGAGAAAAATGTAGAACAAAATTCTAACTCAGAAAGAAAGACCAGACTTGCTGGCCTGACAGAGACTGGAGAAACCCTGAGAGTATGGCCCCTGGACATGCTTTCACCTCAGTAATGAGGTCATTCCTGATATTCATCCTTCAGCCAAATACTGAACAGGCCATTGGAAAAAAAACAAGACTAAAGGACTGCACTAGCCTCCTGGAAGGCAGAAGGGAAAAGGAAAGCTGGTAATAGGGAACAAGGGTTGAGAAAGGAGAGTGTTGACATGTCATGGGGTTGTTAACCAATGTCATAGAACGATGTGTGTACTATTTGACGAGAAACTAGCTCGTTCTGCAAACCTTGATCTAAAGTACAATAAATAAAAAATAAAGCAGCAGTTCAACTTTCGGTAGAAGAAAAAGGCACTGAAACTACCCGATAGCTAATTCAAAACTTTTATATTCAGGGCTCTCCAAGAGACGAAGGAAAACACAGACAAAAATGAGGAAAACAATAGACAAAATCATGGAAAATATAGACATAATCAGGGAAAATACAGACAAAGCAATGGAAGGATTCAGGAAAATAATACAGGAAAAAAATCAAAATATACAAATAACTAGAAATCATACAAAAACCAAAATTAGAAATCAAAAGGTAAACAATAAGATTTCAGAAACAGTGCACTCTAAGGTTTTAGGAGAAAATTTAAAACAATGGAAGACAGGATTGGCGAAATTCAAGAAAAATATTTGGATACCACTTTTTTTGAGGAAAAATCAGAGAAAAGAATAAAAAAAATGAAGAAACTCTGAGAATGATTTGGGATACAATCAAAAGCAAAAAATTTGTGTGATTGGAGTTCTAAAACGGGGAGAAAATGGAAAACAGAGAGAGGGTCATTGAAGAACTGCTCTCAGAAAACTTCCATAATATCACAAAAAATGAAATGGTGACTATCCAAGATGCTCCATGAACCTCTTATAGGATAGAACCCAAAAGAAAATCAACAAGACATCTCACAATCACACTCACTAAAACCAAAGACAAAGAAAGAATCCAGAGAGCAGCATGAGAAAAACAAAAAGTCATATACAATGGGAACAATAAGACGAAGCTTTGATTACTTGGCAGAAACTATGCAGGCAAGAAGGCAATGGGATGACATATATAAAACCTTGAAAGAAAAAAATTGACAACCAAGAATAATATATCTTGCAAAACTTTTGCTCAAATATGAAGGTGAAATTAGGACATTTCTAGGTAAACAGAAATTAAAAGAATATGTAAAAACCAAACCAAACTTACAAGATTTATTAAAGGAGTCCTTCAGTTAGAGAACCAATAACATCAGGCAACTGGAATCTAGGGCACAAGAGAGCGTCAGCCAGATACCAACCTAGGTAATGAACTTTCAAGGATAAAAAAAAACTAAACGATTTACAACAGGGAACCAGAGATGTCAATCTGTAAATGATAACAGCATAAGAACAATAAAAGAAGGAATAAATGGTGTAGGTATAGAACCTTCAAATGGAAAGGAAGTCAAGCCATTATCAAGTAATAAAAGACTGGTTTAAACTTAGGAAAATAGGAATAAATTTCAAGGTAACCACAAAGAAAGTTAACAAACCCATTCATCAAAATAAAGAAGAAAAACATAAAGTCTTGGTAAACACAAAATCTACAAAAACGAAAGAAATAAAAAAATCCACAAACAAAAGAAATTCAGCACAGAACAGTAAGAGGAAAAATGAAAATGCAGCGCCAAAAAAAAAAAAAAAAAAAGCCCCTACAAAATGATAGCAATAAACTCACACCTATCAATAATCATACTGAATGTAAATGGCTTAAATGCGACCATAAAGAGACAGAGAGTAACAGAATGGATAAAAAACAGGATGCACCAATATGCTCTTTACAAGTGACACACCTTAGAAAGATTAAATAAATTAAAAATCAAAGGATGGAAAAATACATATTAAGCAAACAGTAACCAAAAAAAGAGGAGTAGTGGCAATACTAACCTCAGAAAAAATGACAAGGGTTTTCTATAATGATTAAAGGGACAATCCACCATGCTGACATAGCCATAATAAATATCTATGCACCCAATGACAGGGCTCCAAAATACATAAAACAAACTCTAACAGCACTGAAAAGAGAAATTGATAGTTGCACAGTAATAGTAGGAGACTTCAACACACCACTCTCAGTAAAGGACAGAACATCTAGAAAGAAACTCAGCAAAGATGCAGAAGATCTAAAGGCCACAATCAACCAACTTGACCTCATAGACCTATATAGAACAATCCACCCAACAGTAGCAAAGTAAACATTACTTACCAATGTACATGGAACATTCTCCAGAATAGACTGCATCTTAGGCCACAAAGCAACCCTCCACAAAATCCAAAACACTGAGATAATACAAAGCATCTTCTCTGATCACAACACCATCAAAGCAGAAATTTAATAACAAGAAAAGCAAGGGAAAAAAAATCACATAAATGAAAATTGAATAACTCCTTGCTTAAAAACCACTGGTTAATAGAAGAAATAAAAGATGGAATCAAAAAATTCCTAGAATCAAACGAGAATAAAAACACATCTGTCTTGGTTATCTAGTACTGCTATAACAGAGATACCCCAAGTGGATGGCTTTAACAAAGAGACCTTTATTCTCTCACAGTCCAGTAGGCTAGAAATCCAAATTTCAGGAACTAGCTCCAGGGGAAGGCTTTCTCTCTCTGTCGACCTTGGAGGAAGGTCTTTGTCATCAGCCTTCCCTTGGTCTGGGAGCATCTCAGCGCAGGAACCTCAGGTCCAAGGGATGGACTCTGCTCTGGGCACTGCTTTCTTAGTGGTATGAGGTCCCCACATCTCTCTGCTTGCTTCTCTCTTTTATATCTCAAAAGAGACTGGCTTAAGACACTATCTAATTGTGTAGATCTCATCAATATAACTGACACTAATTCATCTCATTACATCATAGTGATAGGATTTACAACACATAGGGAAATCACATCAGACGACAAAATGGTAGACAATCATACAATAGTGGGAATCATGACCTAGCAAGTTGACAGACATTTTGGGGGGACATAATTCAGCATATGACATCCCACCCTTTGTCCCCCCAAAATTCATGTCCTTGCCACATGTAAAACATATTCGCCCCATTATATCATAGCAAAAGTCTCATATCAACTCCAAGTCCAAAATCCAAAAATTCCTCTTCATCTGTGAAATCTAAAATACAAGTTATCTGCTTCTGAAGCACAATGGTGTAACAGCCACAAGGTAGATATTTCCATTATGAATGGGAGAAATTGGAGGGAAAGAAGGCATAACAGGCACCAAGCAAGTCAGCAGAACATATTACATTAGCCTTCAAAGCTTTGCAAATAATCCTCTGTTCTCTGAGAGAATTTATACAATGGCTCTGCCCCCCAGACCCTAGGTATTGACCACAGTCTCCGGATTCTGAGCGGAGGCCCCTAAGGCTCTAGGCTTCAGCTCCAACTTCCAGGCTCACTAGTACAGCAACTCTGCTCTTTTGGCTTTAGGTGCATCATTCTCCTAGTTCATCCGGGTGGCAGCTCCACCCTTAGAAATACCAGAGCTCATGGCTCCACCCCTTGAAACCCCAGAGGTCAAGGCCATACCTTTTGAGACTGAGGCAGCTCGTTTTCCTGTGCTTCTTGTCTCTTCAGCTTCTGCTTGTTTCTTGGCCTCTTGGCCCCTCGGGCCTCACACCCGCATCTGCCCCGCTGGGGCAAGTGTTCCAAAGCTCAGTAGCTCCACCAATAAGTGCCTGGAGGCACCCCACTCTGCCAGGAAGCCTCCTGCTCACAGACACTCAGCTCTCTCGCTCTGTGGGTCAGCTATGGTGCTGTCTGGTGCTGACCTCCTGGTTCTGCTGCTGTGGGTTTACTGCCACTGCCAATGCTGTGCTGCTGTTTCTCACTATCTGCACCTTGTCCAGTATTAACAGTTCTCCTCACTTCCTTCTGAGTCTTTTATCCATTCACAGTTTCAAAACTGCTTCTACATTTTAGGTATCTATTACAGCAGCACCCCACTCCTGGTACCAAATTCTGTCTTGGCCATCTAGTGCTGCTATAACAGAAATACTTCAAGTGGGTGGCTTTAATAAAAAGATGTTTATTCTCTCACAGTCCAGTAGGCTACAAATCTGAATTCAGGCTTTCTCTCTCTCTTGTATAGTATCATGTTGTTGTTGTCTGAACTGACTTGATGGTACCTAACAACAACAACATGAAACTATACATAAAGAACCCAAAAGATTCCACAAGAAAATTGCTGGAACTAATAGAAAGGTTCAGCAGAGTAGCCCAATGCAAGATAAACATGCAAAAATCAGTTGGATTCCTATACGCCAGTAAAGAGAATGATGAAAAGGAAATCAGGAAAACAATACTATTTATAATAGCCCCTAAAAAAAAAAAAAAAACTTAGCAATAAATCTAACCAGGGACGTAAAAGACATATACAAAGAAAACTACAGAACACTACTGCAAGAAACAAAAAAAAACTACGTAACGGGAAAATGTACCACGCTCATGGATAGGTAGGCTCAACATTGTGAAAATGTCAATTTACCCAAAGCAATCTACAAATGCAATGCAATCCTGATCCAAATATCAACAGCATTCTTTAATGAGATGGAAAAATTAATCACTAACTTTATATGGAAAGGAAAGAGGCCCCGGAAAAGTAAAGCACTATTGAAGAAGAGTAAAGTAGGCATACTCACACTACCTGACCTCAGAAACTACTGAACAGCTATGGTAGTCAAAACAATCCAGTACTCATACAACGACAGACACATTGACCAATGGAACAGAATTGAGAACCCAGATGTAAATCCGTCCTTTGACAAAGGCCCAAAGTCTGTTATTTTGGAAAAAACAGTATTTTTAACAAATGGTGCTGGCAAAACGGGATGTCCATCTGCAAAAAAATTAAACAGGAACCATGTTTCATACCATATGCACAAACTAATTAAAAATGGATCAAAGACCTAAATAAAAACCAAAAACTATAAAGATCATAGAAGAAAAGATAGGATCAATGCTAGAGGCCCTAATACTTGGCATTAGCAGGATACAAACCATAACTAACAACACACAAATTACAGAAGATAAGTTAGATAACTGAAATCTTCTAA
This sequence comes from Elephas maximus indicus, assembly GCF_024166365.1. Lineage (NCBI taxonomy): Eukaryota > Metazoa > Chordata > Mammalia > Proboscidea > Elephantidae > Elephas > Elephas maximus. Next base: position 46,915,556 of record NC_064844.1, read on the forward strand.
AATTTAAACACTTAGGCTCATTAAAAGCCTTCTCAGAGAGAGTAAAAAGAGAACCTACAGACTGGGAAAAAATTTTTGGCTATGACAAATCTGACAAAGTTCTAATCTCTAAATCTATAGGAAAATCCAACACCTCTACTGTTGTTTTTTTCTACAACAAAAAGACAAACAATTCAATTAAAAAATGGGCGAAGGATATGAACACACACTTCACCAAAGAAGTCATTCAGGCAGCTAGCAAACACATGAGAAAATGCTGGCAATCACTAGCCATCAGAGGACTGCACGTCAAAACTACAATGAGATACCTTCTCACCCTGACATTACTGGCATGAATCAAAAACAAACAAACAAAAAAAACAGATAATAACAAATTTTGGAGAGGATACAGGGAGCTTGGAACTCTTAGGCACTGGTGGTGGGAGTGTCAAATAGTACAACCATTTTGGAAAACACTACAGCACTTCCTTAAAAGGCTAGCAATAGAAATGCCACACGATCCAGCAATCTCACTCCTAGGAATATGACCTAGAGAAAAAAGAGCCGTCACACAAATAGACAGATGCACACCCATGTTCGTTTCAGCATTATTCACTACAGCAAAAAAACGGAAACAGCCTGAGTATCAATCAACAGATGAATGAATAAGGAAACTATGGTACACGCACATATCCTACTGCTTTGCTGAACCTTCCTATTATTTCCAGTAGTTTTCTTGTGGAGTCTTTTGGGTTTTCTACGTATAGTATCATATCTGCAAATAGGGACAGTTCATCTTTTTCATTACCAATTTGTATGCCCTTTATTTCTTTGAACTTCCAGTAGCTAGCATACTCTCATAGCTCTCACACACGATCCAGCCATATCAGTCCAGCTTCTCTGCCATCCTCACACGCCATCATCACATTTTATGGGAGATTTTCCAGATCCCGTTCCTTCCCTGCTTGCTTGCTTAAGTTTCTTTAAATCTTCTTCTTTTTCTCACTTCAGTCCCTGGCTTTGTGAATTTAGTCCTTTTCCAAATTCCTAAAGTCCTGTTACACTGTGCTGTGCATCCTAACACTTGCTTTTTAGTTATCCACATGTATGTCTAACCTTTTGAATTATATTTCAATCTCCCTAATGTCAGGGAGCCCTGGTGGTTAAGAGCTTGGCTGGTAACCAAAAGTTTGGCAGTTTGAATCCACCAGCTGCTCCTTGGAAACCTTGTGGGGCAGCTCTACTCTGTCGTGTAAAGTTGTTATGAGTCGGAACTGACTCAATGGCAACAGGTTTGATTTTTTGGTTAATGTCAGGGACTCTATCATTTACTTTATATAAACAAAAAAATGACCAACTAGCAAAATATATTTGTGTCTGTGTATTCCCCCAAACCTTTAATACTAAAAATAGTCACAATTGTCCCTGGCAAGATCATCTTTGCCTTCACTTTGAGCATGCAAACGATTCTCTTCATTTTATGTGAGATCTCTTTATCACCCAATGCTTAGATAAATGGGACCAAATTTAGCCATAAGCCAGATTTTGGCTCCTGGTTTTTAATTATTAAAGCCTGTCCTTGAATAAGGAGTCCTTAGATTAGAAACCCTGGTGGTGTGGTGGTTAAGTGCTACAGGCTGTCAGTTCGAATCTGCCAGGAGCCTCTTGGAAACACTATGGGGCAGTTCTACTCTGTCTTATAGGGTCACTATGAGTCAGAATCAATTCGACAGTAGTGGGTTTTTTGGTTTAGGTGGTGCAAACAGTTAAGAACTTGACTACTAATGAAAAGGTTGGTGGTTTGAACCCAGCCAGATGCACCTTGGAGGAAGGGCCTGGTGATCTCCTTCTGAAAGGCCTGGTAATTGGCTTGAAAATCATATGAAACACAGTTCTACTCTGACACACGTGGGGTCGCCATGATTTGGAAGCAACTCCATGGCAACTGGTTTGGGTTTATTTATTTATTAATTCATTGTCCTTGGATGAAAGAATAAGATGATGATTATCATAAGAGTTTTCCAAAAGCAAGGGACAGTAATGGTTATATCTTTGGAGACCTTGACAGTGTTGGATAATACACAGGTGCATCCGATATCTAGAGAGAGGCCAGCAAGGAGTAAAGAGAAGGAGGGAGATGCTGGTATCAACAATTCATTTTAGTAAAGTGTATCATGCCTGCATACACTTAGAAAGCTATTTTTAAAGCCCTTCACTTTGTGCCTGGTTTATAAGGCAGACACTAAAAATATTAATAAGTAGAAATGATGCTGATCCATGAACATGATGAGCTTGGAATTTCTGGAGCCATAAGGTGACAGACTGCCATGGAGATTCTTGCATCCTCATAATACCCTGGAGGGATCCAACTTTAAAGAAGAAAACATTGGTATTTTAAATCCTAGTTTGGCATTTAACTGTGTTAAGTCATTCTGTTACATTGGCATCACTTAAATAGCCTTAAAAAAAGGATTTACAAAACTCAGATTGCACTACACATCACAGAACTTTTAATATAGATGCTTTAAAGCCAAGGAAAATTATGTCTTATGTGAATTATTTCCCAGACATTGGTTTGCTTTTGGGTCCCCTAGTCACAACTAACGTATAGTGATATTGATACAGGTCAAAAGTTGTTTTAAAAAACGACTGGCTTATCAAGATAAAGGCAGAGAAATACCATCTGACATGAATCACTGGAGGAAATTTAATCAAGAAAAACAAGAGTTGGCAAACAGAGTTGTTCCCAAACCAATTCACCCACCTTTCCTTGCCAGGAAAACCAGGTGCAGTCCTTAACCAAGTGGCTTGGATACACCATTACAGTAATTAAAAATAGAAAAGTCGAAGCATGGTACAACTACCTTGGAAAAAGCTTCACAGTGATTAGTAAAGCTGAAGATACATATAACTTAATGACCTAGCAATTCCATTCCTAGCTATATACCCTGCAGAAATGCATGCTTATGTGTACCAGAAGACTTGTATAAGAAAATTCATAGCAGCATCTTTGTAATAACCTCAGAATGGAAGCAACCCAAAAGCCCACTAGCAGGAAAACAGATAAACAAACTATGGCATACTCACACAATGGAATACCACACAACAATGAAAATTAACAAGTTGTAGTAACATGGATTAATCTTCAAGACACAATATCAGACACAACAGAATATATACTGCATGATTCAAAATAGCATAACTTATACTATATTGTTTAAGAATGAATAATTAGGTGGTAAAACTATAAAGAAAAGCAAGAATGCGAATCGCGTAACAGAATGGTGGTCATCCCCAGGGAAAGAAGGGCTTTATCATAAGGAGGAGAACACCAGGGGCTTTGGCAGTGCTGATTCTATTCTCCTGAGGTGCCTGGATGGGGTTACATAGATTCATTTTACTAGAACTTGTTAAGCTGTGCATTTATTTTTATGCACATTTCAGTACATTTGTTACATTTCAAAATTTTTGAAAAGAAGGAAAAATGGGGATAATATATTTTGGGTTTTTTGACAGGATTATTTTTGTCTTGCACATTGTCAAGGGAATTTAACAATAAATTCACACTGTTGTGTATCTGTATGTGTGTTTTTAAAGTTGAACCATTGTCCACTTTAAAAAATTCTCCTTGAAAACATCTATATCCTCTTGTTCTTTAAAGAAAATAGATTACGTTTTCAAATGAAAGTTATTAATAGGCAAGGATGAGAACATAGAAATCTTTTAGAAAATGAAAACTATCACTGTCCTTAGGAGTCCCTGGGTGCTGCAAATCGTTAATGTGTTTGGCTGCTAACTGAAAGGTTGGAGGTTTGAGTCTGCCCGGAAGTACACTGGAAGAAAGGCCTGGCAATCTACTACAGAATAATTAGCCATTGAAAACCCTATGGGACACAGTTCTATTCTGATATACATGGGGTCACCATGAGTTGGAGTTGACTCTATGGCAGTTGGTTTTGGTTTGATATCACTGTCCTTGATTCAAAAGGAGAGAAATGGAAATAATTTTTGGAAGGCATCATTTGAAAGTTTTCCAAGGATTTATATTTTTAGACTATTCAGCAGTAACTGACCTGTGAGACTATGAGCTTGTGTGTGAGCCCTTTTTCTTTTTGTTGATAATTCATCACAAATCACTTCCTTCTCTTCCTATCTAACCTCCCTCTGATAGACACCAAGCTTGAAGAGTGCATGGTCATTGGTCTAAACATAGGTCTCAGAGTCCAAGACTCTGTAGGGCTGCCATCTTACTGAGAACCCGCCAGGAACCTGTGATTCCATGTTTCCCTTTCCCCATTGTTGGGTGGTAGGTCATAACATTAGTCTGCTTTGCTGTCTCAGCATATAGATTCATTATTTCAAGGCCAAAAAATATTTATTTCAGTCAAAAACATTTACTTTTAAGCATAGTTTTTAACACATTCATCAGAGAGTGTTTTATTTTTCATTTTCTCGGTTTTGGGCATTTTCAAGGATTTTCATTTTTTTATTCATTTAAAAAAATGACTTTACTGGCTCTCTCCTTTTTCTTTATGGGTAGATTTCAACACTGTCCTGAGATAGTTTTATTTTTTTTTTAGCTTTTGCTGTTTTGTGTGTGTGTGTGTGGCATTTTCAGGGATATTTATTCCTTTATTCATCATTAAAATGATTTCACTAGCCTTCCCTTTTTTTCTTACTTTCTCTGAAATTTGGATTTGCATTAGGTGGGTAGGAGAGATAGAGTATGCAAGAAAGAGGGAGAAAGAACCAGCCCAGCTTTATAGGTGAACGTACTTTCAACCTGAAAGCTATGCCATGAGACACTATGAGGTCAGGAAAATATGTCACTTTACAACTTAAAATGAGGTTTTTATTTCCTGAACATCTTTTCAGTGCTATTTATTTGTGCGTCAGACAGAAACAGAGGCACTTTGTTTCTTTTAAGATAAAAGTAGTAACATCAAGCTGGGGGACATCCAAGGGAAATAAAATTTAGAAACGCAGAAAGGATTCAGAGAAATTACCAGAAATCCTAATATTTTTTAATATAGAGAGTTAAGATATTTGATCTATAGAAAAAGCTCATGGGTCAAAATGAAACATGCCTAGATTTTCCACTCTATGTACAACCACTTTTGGGTTATAAATCCCTTGGAGGGTCTAAAGAAACTTACGAATACCACTTCACCCCAGAAAAACGTACGGAGGCAAAAAATTTGCATACATTACCAGAGGTTTCACAGATATGCTGAAGCCCATTCACCAATTGCACCCCTTAGGCTAAAAGATCAAAAGGTCTAGAATAATACCTGAGTTACTTCCAGCTGGTGAGATGCAGAGAATAGGAGACACCCCCTTTCTCTCCTGGGCAGTTGGGACAGGTGTTTTATTAAGGAGTCAAGTCATAGGCAGGAAAAGTAGTCACCCTTTTCCAGCCTTGTGAGCTGAGCTCTTCTTGGGAGGAACAGCCTTACTCAGCGTTGCTCAAGGGAGTTCATTGTGAAGCTATACAGGGAAATTACCAAAACAAGAATCTCAACCCTGTGGCCAAGCCTCCTCAGGGAAAACTGCACAGCTAGGCCTCATGGTGACATGGACTCATGGATTGGGGCCCAAGAAGTCACTTAGTCCTCACAGAGGCTCCAAAAATGAGCCCCTGCATCTTTACCCCAGTGTGCACCTACTTAAGTAACTCTGCTCCTCTCTCTACCTCCATTTCACTCTGTGGGTCCACTCTCATTATCAACTCACTGACTCTCTGAATCATAGTTGTTGTTATTATGTGCCATCAAGTCCATTCCAGCTCATAGCAACTCTATAAGACAGAGAACGGTCTCATAAGGTTTCCGAGGCTGTAATCTTTACAGAAGAAGACCATCACATCTTTCTCCCCTGGGGCAGCTGGTGGATTCAAATCACCAATGTTTTGGTTAGCAGCTGAGCGCTTAACCACTGTGCCACCAGAGCTCTAACGAGTTCAGATAATCACCATCCCCTGTAGATGAGCTCTCCTAGGTTAGGCTCTCTCCCTTCACTAACAGGCTTTGACCAGCTTTGACTTGTAAGAAATGTCTCAGAAGGGGGCTGTGAATGGCCAGCCTTCTAAGTTTTGCCTGTCTACTGTTTCACCCAAACATCTCATGGCAGTATATAATGATAAATAGAAGCATGTCCCTGTGAAGCTAGGATTATGAGACAGTACAAGACAAAATGAAAATAAAATTTTGTTGCACCGTGGGTCAGTATGCATCAGCAATGAGTCAGTGGTAAATTTGAGATAGGAATTTGTCATATGGATAGGATATCCTGATTGTGGACTCCTGCAGACATTAGTGGTACACAGAACAGAACCCGTTGCCATCATGTCAATTCCGACTCATAGTGACCCTACAGGACAGAATAGAATTGTCCCATAGGGTTTCCAAGGAGTGGCTGGTGGATTCAAACTGCCAACCTTGATTAGCAGGCATAGCTCTTAACCACTGCACCACCAGAGCTCCACACACAGTACGTATTTTTTTAAAAGAATTAAGCAATGTTAAACAAGCTGTATTGAAAATTTTAAATTTTACTCCAATATCAAAGAAAGTTCTCATTGTTTTTCTCCATGGATAACCTATTTTCAACCAAATATATATATATATATAAAATATGTATTAAAATTTTTTTTTCTATCAACAATATTAATTATAGTAAAATTCAGATCAATTTGTTTCCAAATAATATATTTGCAGCAAAACTTTAGAAAGTTCTTTAGGATTGAGAAACTTGTGCCTTAAATGTCCACGAGAAATGAGAGAGTTTGACTTTAGTTCTTAATAATTTGAGCTGGCATTTCTCAGAGTGTGTGGTGGAGCACAAGTTTTATGAGATTCTTAGGAGAGAAAGAATTTTGTGGTTCAACATCTCACACTCTAGTCCTCAACCCGAGGGTTCATAACCCTCCCGCCTCCCCGCCTCCCAGTATATTAAAGATACTCAGAAGCCCTGAAAATGAAAGAAAGAAACAAAAGAAGGAAAGAAACAAAGAAAGAAGCCTGTTTAGTTATATTTAACCCAGCATCTCTCATTTCCTAAATATCTTTGACCATAATTCTCCTCCCACATTTTTCAAATGCCTATTAACTGTCCACAGAATTAATGTTCTGTGGAACAAACTTTGGAAAATGCTGATTCAGGTCAAATTGCTTTCAATACATCCCTGGAAAATCCCTACCTTTATTGCAAAAATTCTATTTTGCATCAGTATGTACAGAACGAACTCATTTTCATTAAATGTGCATGAAAAACTTAGAAAATAAACAGTATGCCAGCTGGTAGTACCGATATCTGGGTAGTGGGGTTCTTCTTTCTTTCTTTGAAAGTCTTTGCCATGAACATATGCTGCTTTTGTAATAAAAAATTCTTTTTAAAAAGACAAATGTGTACTGAACTTTTGGGGAGAATTCAGTTTAACCATTTGCCCTTGGGTAGAGGGGGAAGCAAGTTCAGGAGAGGTAAGGCAGAAAAATGTTTCCCTGCCTTTCCCAACCTCAACCCTGTTCAGTCTGTACTTTGGCAAATGAGGCATAGGTGGGAAAATGATGAGAGAGTAAAAAAGGTCATTGATTCAAGTAGTTCAGAGTTTTTGCACCCGTTCCCTTGAAAGGAAGCAATTTATGGCTAACAAAGAGCTTACTTCATTTCAAACACTGAGATAAATGAGTAGCATTTACAGTATGAAAACTCAAGATCTTTACTAGAGGGCCAAAATACAATTGCCTAGTAACAAGAAGGTGATTTGACAGGAGAAATTAGGGTTCACCCAGGTACAAGACGGAAAACAAGTGCTAACAAAATTTCTTTAGGCAAGGGTCAATGAGACATCTTGCAACCATATTTCTGGCCATTGATTCTGACCGAGAGTTAAGTGGTGAATCTACCCCAAGTCAGGCTGCCATAGTTAAATGGCCCCTGTTAAACAGAAGCTGAAATGAATTGATAATCTCAAGAAAGTTACACTTAACACCAGTACCAAGCCCTGGGCAGAATTCTGAGGGCAGTACAGTCAGCCTTCACCACCATCCTTCTTCTTTCCCAAACCAAAAATGTTTCCTACCTCATGCCTATCTTTGCATGCATCTCTCACCTGAGGCCAGTCCTTCAAAGGGAGTGTGCTAAGTTCTAGAATCAGCCCACTGCCTGTTTTTGTACTGCCTGAGAGCTAAAAATAGTTTTTACACATTTAAAATGTTGAAAAACAACCAAAGGCAGAATAATATTTCATAACACATGAAAATTATATGAAATCCAAATTTCAATGTCCATAAAGTTTTATTGGAACACAACCATGCCCATTTGTTTACATATTGTCTATGGCTGCTTTTGCTCTACAGTAGTTGTAACAGTGACCACGTGGCCCACAAAGCTTAAAATATTTACTATCTGGGCCTTTACAGAAAAAATTTGCTGACCTTGGTCTAGACCACTTCTTCTTAAAATTCATTTCATAAAACAATAAAATGTTGAACCTGATGTTTCCCAACCTCATTTAAAGATACATCCAGTTTCTTGGAAATAAGAGAAGAATCTTATCATACAATCTGAGTCATATTCTTGAGTTTACATATTTCCATGTAGTTCTTACAAATGAGTCTCCCCAACCTCCTCAAATATAAAATGAAAATAATGAGAGTCCCCTCGCGTATCACATGGCAAGGTTATGAGGGTCAGTTAGACAATGTACATGATAGGTTTCTAATGATCAGAACATGCTAGACAAATACTAGACATTATTATTATCACCTTAAATCAGGAGATCACCAACAATCTGCTACAATCTCTTCAACTCCATTTTTCCTCATTCATCTATTTCTATATATTAATGCCAAACTAATTTTCTAAAACTACACTTTTTAAAAATGTCAATCCTTTACTCAATGACTCATAATGACCCCTTATTGTTAAATGCAGTGTTTTTAAATTGAGTTCCACAGAGCCATAGGATTCTGTTATGGATGGAACTGTCTCCCAAAACTATGTGTTGTAAATCCTAAACCTTGTGAATGTAATCCCATCTGAGAATAGAGGTTTCTTTGTTAATGAGGCCATATCAGTGTAGGGTGTTCTGTAAAGCAACCACTTTTGAGATAGAAACAGCAGATTAGGCACAGAAAATGAGTGAGCGGGAATGGAGAAAGACAGATGCCATGTGGAGATTACCAGGGAGTTGAGTAACGCTGGGGGTTACAGAAGCTGAGACAAGTGTCTTCCTTCCCTCAGAACAGACAGAGAGAGCCTTCCCCTGGAATCAGTACCCTGAATTTGGACTTCTAGCCTCCTAAACTGTGAGAAAATAAATATCTGACCATCAAATCCACCCACTTGTGGTATTTCTGTTATAGCAGCACTAGATAAAACTAAGACAGGTTCCATGGAGCTGACTAGGGGTCCCTAAAGGTAAGAAGGGTAGACCTAGACCATGGGTTTCTCACTCTCTCTCTGTCTTATATATTGGGATTTCCAAATATTATTTCATTTAAAAAAAGGATTCAGCTGCTGAAAATATGTTAGAAAAGCAGTATGCTCAAGTTTATCTCTTCTGTGAGATTTTCAGATCTCCAGACCCAACTTTATTGCCCACATTTTTGCAATTGGTATCTTCCTTTCTATTTAGTTATTGATAGGATTGGCTTCTGGAGAAAGTTAACCACTGGTGCATCTGTGTGCTCAGCTGGGAACACTAAGCCAGATAAAGGAAACAGGAAATGAGGAATTGTGAGGGATACACATGGGCAGAAACAGCACCCCAAGAAGAGATCAACGGTGACTACTATAGACCAAGAAGAAATACTGTCCTATTCCTCATCCAGGCCCATGTCAGACTGCAGTAGGAATCGATGAGGGTCTCTGTGTGTGGGGGGTGAGGGGAGATGGTAAGGTAAGAGTGCATGCAGTTTCAGAGATCTTAAATTCAGCGTAATACAAGCAATTAATCAATACCCTGTTAAATGAGTTAACATGGAAAAAGCACTTATGAAAGTGGTACATAGTTAGCACTACATACATATTAAATATGGTTATTAGTAATAGTACTGTTATGTTGTTGTTATTCAGTATAGGGCACGGGTGAAGTAGGAATATGGCCCCACAAAAAGACTAGTTGAAATAAGACAAAATGCTGAGCTTATTTTAGTTGATGGCTCATCTGCTTTATTCTATCTTTCTGCACCCTGTCTGTTTCTTTCAAAGCACTTACTCAAATTTGTAATTATATATATTTTTCTTCTGTTTATGGTTTATTGTCTGCTTCCTCAGATTTTTTAAGCACTATGAAGCCAAGGACTAGATCCATTTTATTCCTAATCCTATACTAAGTGTCTAGCACAGTGCCTGGCATGGTGGGGTCTCAAAACATATTTGATGACTGAATGAATTAATGAATTTCAATTGGGTATAGTGTAGGCTTTCTCCAAGTGCCACAACCCCAGTGGGAGAAGTCTGAAAAGTCTTTGATGCCTAAAAGTCCTGGTAAAAGGGAGCCAGAGTGGCAGGTTGAATTCCCTGGGTGCTTGAAATCTAGGCTGTGGAGCAGGAGGACACCGAGTCTACAGCTCAAGGACAGGTGGGAAACTAGTACTAGTACTCTGCATATCTAACCCAGGGAGCCTGTTGGGGCTCCCAGTAAAAAAATAGAAGCTGCCTACAGGTATCTGGGGCCTCCTTGCCAACAGTTTGGATGGGGCTATGATAGAGGTTCAAATTGACAAACCTCCTCAAGGCTTCCAGATAAACTCTATAATCCTCTTCCTGACATTCCCTCCTGTCTCTTCAATACTCAGCTCAAATGGTACAATTTTGCCTTATAGCCAATTCCAAACTGTGTAGCCTTTACCTGAGTGACTAATTTTGAGTCATAGATTGAAATTTAGCTATGTATACATACATATATGTATTTAGTTATATATATATGTGTGTGTGTGTAATTAGCATCCCTAAACTTTATATTGGGGAAATATATATACATTTAACCCAAGTTTATGTATATATAAAGTTTAGGGATGGTAATTACACACTTTCTGTGGCATGACTCCAAAATCAATTGATAAATAACAGCAGGGAGCCAAATGACGCATTGAACAACATTCACTTTATACTCATAAGCTTGGATTAAAGAACATGGCAAGTACTCCTCTCTCACTCCCTCCCTCCTTCTGATATAGGGATTCAGAGAATTCTAACTTACTCACTCTGATATAGATGGAGAACTTGGAAGATGGTGAACTGGATGACCCAGGTTCCACTCAGTCTTTTCTCCACATTTTTGTCTAAAAAGCGTAAGCTCCAACACCATTGTGCCAGTTCTGCCTCAGCCTTTCTTTCGAGGAAGAAAAAGCAAGAAAAAGGCCAGTGCTACCTGAGTTTCAATGTAGTGGCCTTGGCAATTATTAGCCACATTTTTTTTTTTTCTTGGGGAGGACAGGATGATGGAGTGTAGAGTGAGAGATCTGTAATAATAATTCTGACTCTTAAGAATCATCACCAAGAGGCAGGGCCAAGATGGCAGAGTAGTCAGGTGCCTCCTGTGGTCCCTCTTACAGCAAAGATCCAAAAAAAAAAAAAAAAGTAAATCGATTATGTATGACAACCTAGGAGCCCTGAACATCAAAGGCAAAGTTGAGGAACTGGACTGAGTGGCAGGCAGAGAGAGAGATGGTTCAGAAGCAGCAAGGAGTAGCCAGGCCTGACCCAGCAGGAACCGGCATCCTATAGCCAGATAGGTTGACAAGCACAGTGAGGCAAGCAGTGGAGTTCGGGTTGTGTTTTCCACATCGGGAGAGACCGAGTGGTGGACAGTCTGTTCAACCCTCCAGAACCAGTGAGAAGCAGCCCTCAATTGGTAAAAGATAAGTACATGCTTATAACCTACTGTGCGGATCAAAAAAGAACCCATTTGGGAAGAACCTTTCTCCCATTTACCTGCTCCCTTTATACTCTGCACCAGGTCCGGGCCTACTTCAGAGAATGTCACTTCCCCTGGTCTGGAAGTAGGGCCTGTCACATGCCCTGAGCCATTCTCCCAGCCTGGGAGAGGGAATAAATTAACAAACAGGAAAAAATAATCTGCCAGCTCCCCTAAGAAGGGAACTCAAGGCAGGTACAGCTCCTTGCCTAGGCACAGGCATAAGAGATCCATGAAATGCCTTTCACCCCATATAGACTTGTGTGGGCCCATTTCAATGACATAGGCCCTCATTAGCACAGTACAAAAGGGTATATATCTGAAGCCTAACTTCACTGTATCAGCTATCTAGTGGAGTGGCAGGTTTGTGAGATTTGACACCTACCTGCTCACCATGCAGGGTCCTCACCTACCCACATCAGGGGCCTGAGGACTAGTGGCTCCACGCTTGCCACCTAGCCACCTGCAACATGGGTGCAAAAAAAAGTAATGCCTCCCAGTACTTATAGCCAACAGCATTGGGTGCCCACAGTCTGGCTGCAAAACCCACCCACCTACGCACTCTAGGGAACAGGGACATGCTTTCCTTGCAGACATTCAGTGGCAGCCATCAGCCCCCAGCCTTGCTCCGTGTGTGACACTGTACTGCAGCCAGATACCTGTGTCTACTCCAATCACCCCTGCCTATCTATGACTGTAGGTAATAGCCTACACCACGCATTTGGTGGCCAACTATCTGGATACCTGTGCTGAGTCCATATAAGAAAAGTAAATGGACTCCTGGGCTCACATACCTAATAACAGATCTAACCACCTGGTGACAGGACATTAGAGCTTCAAAGGCATCAATAATCAAACTAGCTCACACAAGCACCCTATTTGGGCATATCAAAACAAAACAAAACAAGAAGCTAGGACACAGTAAGCAAACATAAAATAAATACAAAAACTTATTGGTGACTCAGAGACAACAGCCAATATCAAATCACATAAAGATGCAGACCATGATGGCTTCAGTAAGCTCCCAAAACAAAGAATCAAGAAATTCTCTGGAGGAAGATAATTTCCTGAAATTACGGGAGGTAGAATACAAAAGATTAATATGCAGAACTGTTCAAGAGATCAGGAAGATCAGAAAAAATGCAGAACAAGCCAAGGAACACACAGACAAAGCAATAGAGGAATCTAAGAAGATTAGAGAAAAGAATAATAACAAACTTAATAGGCTGCAAGAATCCACAGAGAGACAGCAAACAGAAATCCAGAAGATTAAGAATAAAATTTCAGAATTAGACAACACAATAGGAGCACAATTGAGGAAATGGAAGCCAGAACTAGTGAGATAGAAGATTAAGCACTTGATGCCAATTTATTTGAGGAAAAATCAGATAAAGGAATTAAAAAAAAAAATGAAGAAACCCTAAGAATTATGTGGGACGCTATAAGAGGAATAAACTACAAGTGATTGGAGTACCAGAAAGAGGGGGGAGTGGATAACAGAAAATACAGAGAGAATTTTTGGAGATTTGTTGGCAGAAAACTTCCCTGATATCGTGAAAGATGAGAAGATATCTATCTAAGATGCTCATGGAACCCCACACAAGGTAGATCCCAAAAGAAAGTCACCAAGACATATTATAATCAAACTTGCCAAAACAAAAGATAAAGAGAGGATTTTAAGAGTGGCTAGGGATAAAAGAAGTCACCTTCAAAGGAGAATCAATAAGACGAAACTCAGACTACTCAGCAGAATCCCTGCAGGCAAGAAGGCAATGGGATGACATATATAAAGGCTTGAAGGAAAAAAATTGCCAGCCAAGAATTACATATCCAGCAAAACTGTCTCTCAAATATGATGGCAAAATCAGGGCATTTCCAGACACACTGAAGCTTAGGGAATTTGCAAAAACCAAATCAAAATTACAAGAAATACTACAGGGAGTCCTCTGGTTAGAAAATCAATAGCATTAGACAACAACCCAAGACTAGAACACAGGTTAGGGCAACCAGATATCACTCAGATAGGGGAATCACAAAAATAATCAAAGTAAAAATACCCAAAATAGGGAAACAGAGATGTCATTATGTAAAAGGTGACAACACTAAAACAAAGAAGAGGGACTAAAAATGTAGTCATAGATCTTTCATATGGTGAGGAAGTCAAGGCAATATAAAGAAATAAAAGATTGGTTTAAACTTAGAAAAACAAGGATAAATATTAAGGTAACCTCAAAGGAAACTAACAGTTCTACACATCAAAATATAAAACAAGAAAAACATAAAGACTCAGCAAATACAAAATCAACCACAATGAAAAAGATGAAAAGAAAACATGTAAAGAAAAACGACTTGGCACAGAAAATTAAGTGGAACAAAGAAACTGTGAACAACACACAAAAAAGGACAGCACTAAACTCATACCTATAAAAAATTACACTGAATGTAAATGGACTAAATGCACCAATAAAGAGACACACCTTAGACTTAAAGACAGAAACAAACTAAAACACAAAGGATGAAAAAAAAAATACCAAGCAAACAAAAATCAAAAAAGAGCAGGAGTGGCAAAATTAATTTATGAAAAAATAAGACTTTAAAATAAAATCTACCACAAAGGATAAGGAAGGACACTATATAATGATTAAAGGGTCAATATACCAGGAGGACATAACCATAATAAATATTTACACACCCAATGACAGGGCTCCAAGATACATAAACTCTAACAGCATTAATAAGAGAGATAGACAGCTCTACAATAACAGTAGGAGACTTCAACACACCACTTTTGGTGAAGGACGGTACATCCAGAAAGAAGCTCAATAAAGACACAGAAGATCTAAATGCCTCAATCAACCAGACTGAGCTCGTAGACATATACAGAACATTCCACCCAACAGCAGGCAAGTATACTTTCTTTTCCAACGCACATGGAACATTCTCCAAAATAGACCACACACAATGCCATAAAGAAAGCCTTAACAGAATCCAAAGCATCGAAATATTACCTTTTATGACCATAAAACCATAAAAATTGAAATCAATAACAGGAAAAGCAAGGGAAAAAAAATCAAACACATGGAAACTGAACAAAATCATCTTAAAAAAACTATTGGGTTACAGAAGAAATTAAGAATGGAATAAAGAAATTCACAGAATCAAATGAAAACACTTCCTATCAGAACCTTTTGGACACAGCAAAAGCAATGCTCAGAGGTTAATTTATAGCAATAAATTCACACAACCGAAAAAAAAAAAAAAAAAGAAAGGGCCAAAATCAAAACATTAACTCAACAACTTGAACGGGTAGAAATTAGAAATACAGCAGCAAAAGAAACCCTCGGGCCCCAGAAGAAAGCAAATAATAAAAGAGCAGAATTAAATGAAATAGAGAATAGAAAGAAAAAAAAAAAAAAATAGAAAGAGTTAACAAGACCAAAAGATGGTTCTTGGAAAAGATTAATAAAATCGATAAACCACTGGCCAAACAAAAGGAAAACAGCAGAGGAAGCAAATCACCCAAATAAGAAATGAGATGGGCGATATCATAACAGAATACTATGAAAAATTGTACTCTAAAAATAAACTGAAAACGTAGAGGAAATGGACAAATTTCTAGAAACACACTACCTACGCAAAATAACACAAACAAAGATAGAACAACTAAATAAACCTATAAGAAAAGAAGAGATTGAAAAGGTAATTAAGAAACTCCCAACAACAAAAAAAAGCCCTGGCCCTGCTGGTTTTACCGAAGAATTCTACCAAACTTTTACAGAAGAGTTAACACCACTACTACTAAAGGTATTTCAGAGCATAGAAAAGGATGGAATACTCCCAAACTCACTCTATGAAGCCAGCATAACTCTGACACCAAAACCACGTAAAGACAGCATAAGAAAAGAAAACTGCAGAACAATATTCCTCATGAACATACATGCAAAAATTCTCAACAAATTCCAGCCAATAGAATTCAACAACATATCACAAAAATCAATTCACCATGAGCAAGTGGGATTCATACCAGGTATGCAGGGATGCTTCAACATTAGAAAAACAATAATTGTAATCTGTCACATAAATAAAACAAAAGACAAGACCTACATGATCTTATCAATTGATGCAGAAAAGGCATCTGACAAAGTCCAACACCCATTCATGATAAAAACTCAGCAAAATAGGAATAGAAGGAAAATTCCTCAACATAATAAAGGACATTTATACAAAGCCAACAGCCGACATCATCCTAAATGGTGAGAGTCTGAAAGTATTCCCCTTTGAGAGAGAATGGGAACCAGACAAGGGTTCCCTTTATCACCACTCTCACTCAACATTGTGCTGGGCAATAACTAGGCTAGAAAAAGAAATAATGAGCATCCAAGTTAGTAAGGAAGAAATAAAAGTAAAGTATGTCTATTTGCAGATGATATGATCTTATATGGAGAAAACCCTAAAGAATCCACAAGAAAAATACTGGAACTAACGGAAGAGTCCAGCAGAGTATCAACATACAAGATAAACATACAAAAAGCAGTTGGATTCCTCTACACCAACAAAGAGAACATCGAAGAGGAAATCACCAAATTGATACCATTTACAATAGCCCCCAAGAAGATAAACTACTTAGGGATAAATCTAACCAGAGACATAAAAGACCTATGCAAAGAAAACTACAAGACACTACTGCAAGAAACTAAAAAAGGCCTACGTAAGTGGAAAAACATACCTTGCTCATGGATAGGAGACTCAACATTGTGACAATTTCTATTCTACCCAAAGTGATCTATAGATGCAATGAAATCCTGATCCAAATTCCAAGGAGTTTTTTTAATGAGATGCAGAGAAAAATCACCAACTTCATATGAAAAGGGAAGACCCTCGGATAAGTAAAAAAAAAAAAGCATTACTGAAAAAGAAGAACAAAGTGGAAGGTCTCACTCTACGTGACTTTAAAACCTATTATACATCCACAGTAGTCAAAACAGCCTGAAACTGGTACAACAACAGATACATAGACCAATGGAACAGAATTGAGAATCCAGATGTAAATTCATCCACTTATGGGCAGCTGATATTTAACAAAGGCCCAAAGTCCATTAATTGGGGAAAAGACCGTCTCTTTAACAAATGGTGCTGGCATAACTGGGTATCCATCTGCGAAAAAATGAAATAAGATCCATACCTCACACCATGCAGAAAAACTAACTCCAAATGGACCAAAGACCTCAGTATAAAATCTAAAATGATAAAGATCATGGAGGAAAAAATAGGGACAATGCCAGAAGCCCTAATACATGATGTAAACGGTATACAAAACTTTACTAACAATGCACAAACACCAGAAGAGAAACTAGATAACTGGGAGCTCCTAAAAATCAAACACCTATGCTCATCCAAAGACTTCACCAAAAGAGTAAAAAGACAACCTACAGACTGGGAAAATTTTTTGGCTACGACGAATCTGATCAAATCTACAAGATGGTGCAAAGCTTCAACAACAAAAAGACAAATAACCCAATTAAAAAACTGGCAAAGGATATGAACAGGCACTTCACCAAAGAAGACATGCAGACAGCTAACAGATACATGAGGAAATGCTCACGATCATTAGCCATTAGAGAAATGCAAATCAAAACTACAATGAGATATCATCTCACCCCAGCAAGGCTTGTATTAATCCAAAAAACACAAAATAATAAATGTTGGAGAAGTTGTGGAGAGACTGGAACACTTATGCACCACTGGTGGGAATGTAAAATGGTGCAACCACTTTGGAAAACGATTTGGTGCTTTCTTAAGCTAGAAACAGAAGTATCATACAATCCAGCAATCCCATTCCTTAGAATATAGCCTAGAGAAATAAGAGCCCTTACAAGAATAGATATATACATAGCCATGTTCATTGCAGCGCTGTTCACAATAGCAAAAATATGGAAACAACCTAGGTGCCCATCAACAGGTGAATGGATAAAAAAATTATGGTATATTCACACAATGGAATACTACACAACAATAGAGAGCAAAGATGAATCCGTGAAACAACTTGTAACATGGATGAATCTGGAAGGCATTATGCTGAGTGAAATTAGTTGGTTGCAAAAGGGCAAATATTGTATAAGACCATTATTATAAGAACTCTAGAAAAGGTTTAAACACAGAAGAAAACATTCTTTGATGATTACGAGGGTGGGGAGGGAGCGAGTGGGGTATTCACTAACCAGTTAGTAGACAAGAATTTTTTTAGGTGAAGTGAAGGACAACACACAATACAAGGGAAGTCAGCAAAACTGGACTAAACCAAAAGCTAAGAAGTTTCCTGAATACGACCAAATGCTTTGAGGGACAGAGTAGCAGGGGCAGGGGTCTGGGGAACATGGTTGCAGGGGACGGTATAACAAAGTGTATTAAGGAAATGTTCTGCATTCCACGTTGGAGAGTTGTGTCTGGGGTCTTAAAAGCTAGCAGGCGGCCATCTAAGATGTATCAATTGGTCCCGACCCACCTGGAGCAAAGGAGACTGAAGAACATTAAAGACACAAGGAAAATATGAGCCCAAGAGACAGAAAGGGCCACATTAACCAGACTCCATCAGCCTGAGATAGGAAGTAGTAGATGGTGCCCAGGTACCATTTATGACCACCCTGACAGGAAATACAACAGAGAGTCCCTGACGGAGTAGGAGAAAAGTGGGGTGTAGAACTCAAATTCTAGTAAAAAGACCAGACTTAATGGTTTGACTGAGACTGGAGGGACCCCAGAACACATGGCTCCTGGACTCTATGTTAGCCCAAAACTAAAACCATTCCTGAAGCCAACTCTTCAGACAAAGATTAGACTGGAGTATAAGACATAAAACGATACTGATGAAGAGCTTGCTTCTTATTCTTAGCTCAAGTAGATACATGAGACTAAGCGGCCAGCTCCTGTCTGGAGGTAAGATGAGAAGGCAGAGGGGGACAGAAGCTGGTTAAATGTACACGGGAAATACAGGGTGGGGAGGAGGAGTGTGCTGTCACATTATAGAGAGAGCAACTAGGGTCACATAACAATGTGTCTGTAAGTTTTTATATGAGAGACTGACTTGAATTGTAAACTTTCACTTAAAGCACAATAAAAAAAAAAAAAAAGAAGAAGAAGAAGAAGAAGAATCAGCACCAAGCTGGTTCCTATGAGGCAGAGGTCAAATATGCTCCTGTTCTCCAACTTCTCCACCATTTCTGACACCAGCTGTTCCCCCATGGTAGTCTTTCTTTAATGGGCTCAATAATTCATTGAAACAGTCACAGAGAACTCATGGAAACAGTATAACTGCAGTGACAACGTTATAAACAGAGAAGGATATAAACAGAAACAAAGATATGCAAAGGGTGAAGTTTGGCAGGGATCCTAGCCAGTGACATCACCAGGGAGGTGCAGGTGGCACGGGCTGCAATGGGTGACACAAAAATGACTGTCTATAAAATTTTTGTGCAGTGTTTCAGCAGAAATTTGTTAGTTTTTATAAAAATATTCCTGTGGCTGATTATAACAAAAAATTTTTCATAAGCCTAGCTTATATGTATCAATATACCTACAAGGCTAAAACTCTATGCTAATTTACTTTTTGAGCCTTCGAATGTGCTCCGGAGTCAGAGCTGGAATTATTACTCAATTACAGTGATGCTTCAAATCATGTGGTTTCGCCTGCACGTGCTGCAAGCACGTGCTGTTCTTTCTGTTGCTGCTGGTGTTTTTATAGTTGCAGATTTTGTCAAATTTTCTGGTGCTTTAGCTACAATATTGTGATAATCAGCATGTGGGAGGCGACATCATGAGTTACTGCACTAGGTGACACCAACCCTAGTGATGCCACTGGTCCCAGCATGGGACCTCAATGTCTAAAATGAAATATATTTACATCTCAGAGGGGACCCTCTTACCCTTCCCGCAAGCCAAAGTTCATTCTCACCCATCAGGAAACTTTCAAACAGGAAACTCCATGATGTGACTTGAAAGGTTTGGCTATTGGTCGCTCCTCTCAGCTCTTGGACGGTTTGGTCTTTACACTCTGCTGCCACTGTCTGAGTCTGCTCATTATCTCCTCTCTGCTTCTTCTGGTACCATCACAGCTGCTACTTCCATTGCTGTCACAGGTTTACTTGGTCTGGTGGGGTTGTAGGGCAGGTGCCTGAGTCCAAAGGAGGAGCTCCTCTCCTGGCTCTCCTTAATCAGAAAGCTCCATCTGAGGCTCTGTGTTCTAGAGTTTTATAGGATAGCCATGTACTCCTTGTTAATTGCAAGGTGAGCTCCTTAACCATTCTGGATAAAGATCAGCCAGGGTGAGGCCCCCAGCCAATCCTGGTAGAGGTCAACTACAGGGTGGGTCATAAACTGACCAATCACTTGTAATCTCCTTATGCAGATAGTAAATCAAGCCACTTATGCAGATACTAAACCGACCAATCACTTCCAAGATTTTGGCCCAACCAATCATTTTGGGATAATTACAAATGCAGTGTTTGTGCATAAACAACACATGAAGATGGACAAGGAACTGAGAAATGGAAGCTGAAACTTCTAGCCTCCTAAACTGACATGTCTGTCAGTTTATCATACTGTGGTGGCTTGTGTGCTGCTGTGATGCTGGAAGCTATGCCACTGGTATTTCAAATATCACCAGGGTCACCCATGGTAGACAGGTTTCAGTGGAGTTTCCAGACTAAGACAGACGAGGAAGAAGGACCTTGCGGTCTACTTCTGAAAAAATTAGCCAATAAAAACCTCATGAATAGCCTCAGAACATTGTCTGATATGCACTTAAAATATGACTGGGGTATAGCTGCCTCCTCAAAGTAGAGTCAACCTTAATGATGTGGATGGAGTCAAGCTTTCAAGGCCTTCATTTATTGATGTGGCGTGACTCAAAATGAGAAGAAACTGCTGCAAATATTCATTAATAATTGGAACATGGAATGTGCAAGTATGAATCTAGGAAAATTGGAAGTCATCAAAAGTGAAATGGAACACATAAACATTGATATCCTAGGCATTAATAAACTGAAATGGACTGGTATTGGCCATTTTGAGTTGGACACCATTATGCCGGAAACGACAAACTGAGGAATGGTGTTGCATTCATCATCAAAAAGAACGTATCAAAATCTATCCTTAAGTATAATGCTGTCAGTGATAGGAAAATATCCATATGCCTACAAGGAAGACTGCTTAATACCACTATTATTCAAATTTATGAACCAACCCCTGAGGTCAAAGATGAAGAAATTGAAGATTTTTACCCACTTCTGCAGCCTGAATTTGATAAAACATGCAATCAACATGCATTGATAATTTCTGGTGATTGGAATGCCAAAGTTGGAAATGAAGAAGGATTGATAGTTGGAAAATATAGCCTTAGTGATAGGAACTATGCTGGAGATCACGTGATAGAATTTTTCAAGACCAATGACTTCTTCATTACAAATACCTTTTTTCAACAACATAAATGGTAACTACACGTGGCCCTTGCCAGATGAAATACACAGAAACCAAATTGACTACATCTGTGTAGATGACAGAAAAGCTCAATATCAGCAGTTAGAACAAGGCCAGGGACCTCCGTAACAGACAATCAATTGCTCATATGTAAGTTCAAGCTGAAGGTAAAGTAGAACAAGTCCATGAAAGCTAAAATGTGACCGTGAGTATATCCACCTGAATTTAGAGACCATTTTTTTCAAGAATAGATTTGACACACTGAACACTAATGACTGACGACCAAACGAGTTGTGGAATGACATGAAGGATATCACACACAAAGAAAGCAAGAGATCATTAAAAAGCTTAGAAATAAAAGACCAAAATGGATGTCAGAAGAGAACTGAAACGTGCTCTTGAACACCAAGTAGCTAACGCAAATAGAAGAAATGATGAAATAAAACAGCTGAACAGAAGGTTTCAAAGGGTGGCTCGAGAAGACAAAGTAAAGTATTATATAATGACATGTGCAAAGACCTGGTGTTAGAAAACCAAAAGGGAAGAACACGCTTGGAATTTTGCAAGTTGAAAGAACTGAAGACAAAATTCAAGCCTTGAGTTGCAATAATGAAAGATTCTCTGGGCAAAATATTGAATGACTCAGGAAATATCAAAAGAAGATGGAAGGAATAAACAGAGTTTTGAAGGAAGAAGTCCAAGCTGCACTGAAGGCATTAGTGAAAAACAAGATTCCAGGAATTGATGGAATACCACTTGAGATGTTTCAACAAATGTATGCAATGCTGGAATTGCTCACTTGTCTATGCGAAGAAACCTGGAAGAAGCTACCTGGCCAACTGACTGGAAGAGATCCATATTTGTGCTCATTCCAAAGAAAAATAATTCAACAGAATGTGGAAACTATTGAACAATTTTTATCATCGATATCACATACAAGCAAAATTTTCTTGAAGATTATTCAAAAGCAATTGCCACAGTGCATTGACAGGGAACTGCCAGAAATTCAAGCTGGATTCAGAAGAGGATGTAGAATAAGAGATATCAGTGAAGAGAACTTATTGATGAAGATCAAAGACTGCAGCCTTCAGTATGAATTGTACCTCAACATAAAGAAAAGAAAAAAATCCCCACAACTGGATCAATAAGCAACATCATGATAAACGGAGAAAAGATCGAAGTTGTAAAGGATTTCATTTTGCTTGGATCCACAATTAACACCCATGGAAGCTCAACCAAAAAAGAAGCAGCAGTTAAGAAATCAAAAGATGCATTGTATTGGGCAAAGCTGCTGCAAAGACCTCTTTAAAGTGTTAAAAAAGCAAAGGTGCCACTTTAAGGACTAAGGCAGGTGTGATCCAAGCCATGGTGTTTTCAATTGCCTCATATGCACCCAAAAGCTGGGCAATGAATAAGGAAGACTGAAAAAGACTCCAATGCCTTTGAATTATGGTGTTGACAAGGATTATTAAATATTCTATGGACTGCCAGAACAAACAAATCTGTCTTGGAAGAAGGTACAGACAGAATGTTCCTTCAAGCAAAGAAGGTGTTACTTTGTCTCACATACTTTGGACATGTTATCAGGAGGGACCAGTCCATGGAGAAGGGCATCATGCTTGGTTAAGTACAGGGTCAGTGAAAAGGAAGCACCTCAATGAGATGGATTGACATAGTGGCTGCAACAATGGGTTCAAGCATAACAACAATTGTGAGGGTGGCGCAGGACTTGGGCGGTGTTTCATTCTGTTGTGTGTAGGGTTGCTATGAGTCACAGCTGACTTGACAGCCCCTAGCAACAACAAATACAGGGCCAGAAAGACCATATAAAAAAATCTTTTTCATTACAGATCAGAAACAGTCCTTTCATATTTCTTCCTTCTGGTGATTGATATGGAAATTTCCTCATGAATACACAAAGAAAGGCAACCAAATGCTCTTCTCCAGCTTGTCCAGCGTATCCGTCTCACACACATGTACGTTCGTTCCGGTGAGCATCTCATCACTCCGCTGGGTTAGCCACTATTTCAACATCTTCTCTAGATTGTATTTTGCAAAGGTGGTCACAACGATATCTCCCATTCCACATACTCTTTTAAAACCTTGATAGTCTTCCATTAAGAAATGGGGTCCACATCTCCTCCTCTTGAATCTGTGTGATTTTTTACTGCTCCAACCAATAGAGTATGGCAGAAGTGACATTCTTACTTCCAAGGCCAGATTATAAAAAACTTCACACATTTCCACCTTGTACTCTTGGGACACCATCTCTTGGAAACCAAGTGAGAAGTCCAAGCAGTCTGTGGAGAGGGCCCTGTGGAGAAGAACTGAGGTCTCTGGCCCACAACCCTGGTGAGCTCCCATCTGACAGCCAATATCAATTTGCCTGTCACCTGAGTGAGCCTAAAGCCGAGATGTTTAGTCCCTGCTGAGTCTTGCCTAAATTCCAGATTCATGATCAAAATAAGTAAATATTGTTATTTTCAGCCACTATGTTTTAGGGTGGTTGGTTACGCAGGAATAGGAAAGTGATGGAATTGTTAACCAATACTGCTAACCAATATTAATCTTAAAGGTAGCAGCACCAATGGTGAGCTGTGAGAATTAGGGTGCGGCATCTTACTTCTTTCAATAAGTTTGAAAGAAGAGTTCTGTCCATAAAGCAGATCAAGCACTGTTTGATTATTGATATAATCAGCACACTGTGCTGCACCAAGGTTTAATAATATAAGAAAGAGGTGAAGTACTACTGTAATCAGCTTCTGTTCCTGGGCACATTGCTAAAGGGACTTCACTCCGATAAGTATAATAGGTGCAGTGTAGAATGTCAGACCTGAGCTTAAAAGGCCTTTAAAATTTTTTTTTCCAGAGCACCTAAGTGGGAAATTGAACAATCTCCTTCAGACACCTCACCTTTAGTCACCAAATCCTGCCTGGACAATTGGTTCAAAAGACCAGCTGTAATTTTCGATCTTCAGACTTATAAAAGGCCCTCGGCCTCTCCCCTGGGCCATTGTTTCCACATTTGCCTTCCTTGCTTTTCATGTGGCCTTTCAGAGTCCTGAGGTTTTTCTGACAGATCAAAAGAGTCACGGAAATAGACTGCCTGAGAACACCTCCAGGGTTGGTTGGAAATAACGCTGTGAGTGATAAGAACAAGAATGATTCCAGTAATTTATTGAGAATTCCAGGAGTGTCCCAGGTTTGCCAAACTGAGCTCCTCTGAATAGACCAGAGAGTTCAGGGAGGCTTAGGAAATAAGGAAGAGGAGACACCATATTGAAGAGCTCCCCTGAATCAAATTTCAACAACTTTGAGGTTCATTATTATAATTTTTCCCAGACATAATGCTAAGAACTCCCCCTGCCAATTTCTGCCACTTAGTAAATAGCATCTCAGTGAACACATCTCTCATTTTTATTTAGGCCATGAAAAAAAAAAAAAAAATTAGGTAAAATGTCCAGATTCTCTTTTATATTTATCTACAGAAAAGGCTTTTTCCATGTATATGTGTGTGTGTCAGTTCTTCTCTGGGTTGAAATTTTTTTTGGTAAATGTTTAAATTGAAGCATAGCATGCATGTAGAAAAGTACACAAATCATAAGTGACAAATGGATAAAGCTTCACAGAAGAACACACCCATATAACCATAAATGAGATTTTAAAAAAAGTAGCATTTATAGTACTTTAGAGGCTTCCTTCACGCCTTTTCCCAGACACTATCCAATTCTCCCTCCACAACAAGGGAGATCACTATTCTGATACCATCAAAGGTTAGAATTTGATATCCAGTCCGGTTCCTTTTGTGAAACATTCTGGGACAGTGAATGTTTTGTTTTGGTCAGTGTTACACTAATCCCTTGGTTTACCTTCTCTCTCTTCCTGATTCCTCCTCCTTATTCCCAGGGCATAGGATGCGCTGCCTTAAATTTCCCCTGGAATTCAATGGAAAATGATCCTATAAGTAAAGACAGAAAATTGTGAAATTCCAGGGCTAGAAGGGGCCTTAGAGATAGATGTCAACTTATAGAAGAGAAATCCAGGTTTTGCAGAGCCTTGCATGCCAACATAAATACTTATTCTTCTACTCTGAGAGAAGTGGGGAGCCATTCAGGGTTTGTACTAAGAAATGCCATACTATAACTAATTTTAATAGGATGATTCTAGCCACTCTGTTGAGATCAGTCTTTAGGAAGGTGAAGGTATAGCAGGGATTCTAATAATAGGCTATCAATAGGTCGTTTTGGGACCAGTGTAATCACAGTGGAGGTGATGAGAAATGATTAGATTCTAGATACATTTTGAAAATAGGACTAAAAGGATTTGTTTACCATAAACAAGAGTGAATCCCATTGTAGTGACCGAAAAAAAAAATGCTGAGGATTCTTTGATACTCTTTCCATCTTGAGGTGAGGGTCTATATCCCCTCCCCTTGACTCTGGGTGGGCTTATATCTGCTTTGACCAAAAGAGCAGTAGAAGGGATACTACGTGATCGCTGAGGTTAAGTAAAAAAAAAAAAAAAAATCATTCAGTTTTTGTTTGGTCTTTTGGAATGCCTATTCTTTGGATTCTCCTTCTTGGAAACCGGCTTTCATACTATAAGAAGCCCAAGCAACATGGAGAGGCCAAGGTGTATGTACTCCAGCTGACAACTGAGCCCAGCCTTCAAGTGATCCCAGCCCAGGTATCAGGCATGAGAGTAGAGAAGACTCCAGATGATTCCAGCCCTGAGCCACTTAAGTCTTCCCAGCGGAGGCCTCAGACCTAATGGAGGAGAGACAAGCATTTTTGGTGTGCCCTTTCTGAGTTCCTGACCCACAGAATCTATGAGCATAGCAAAAATGGTTGTTGTTTAAGTCACTGGGTTTACAGCGTTTTTTACACAGCTGTGGATAACCGAAGCACCGACTGTCTAAGCAGGGGCACTTGCAGTACAGAACATCAAGAACCATCTCCCCACCCAAATTACACCTAATTACATTGTCAAACAAAACCTACTGGGCAGCTGCCCAAGGCATGGGGACAGAAACTGTGCGATCACCATTCATGCATAACAATACTGGGGATGATGGTCCTAAATTCACTCTCTCTCACTTACTAATAATAAAACCCTTTCCAACTACTCAAAAAACTAGTTTGAACAGATGTACTCAGCAATCTGGTTTTTCCCATTTATTAACATTAATCGTGATCATTTTGCTTTTACTGGCTTTATTTTTTTATTAATATCTCCTCAAACAAGCCAAAAAAGAAAAACGAAAGAAAAGAACAGATGCCTACGTATATAGGCAAGCTTCCAAGGCTAACTGTGATAAGAAAGATAGGTATGACCTACCCTCCACATACCTAGCTCCTGTGTCAGAAATCAGAACAGACCAAGGATTCATGACGACTGATGAGCAAGAGACTGTGTATAGACTCAACATTGTCTACTAGATTTTGTTTCAGTTCGGGATCATGATTCTTGGATCCTCTTCTATCATTGAACCATGGAAGCAAGCTACCCACCAGCTCCTCTGTGTCTATTTCCTCATGTGGAAAGAAAACTCTATTGAATGATGGTAATTAGCATTGTCTTACGTTCTAAGTGTCTATAAGAAGACAGTAGGCAATAGTTCTGCTAGAAATGGGATGGATTGTTTCCCTGTTTTTGTTATGGATAGAATTGTGTCACCCAAAAATGTGTCAACTTGGCTAGTCCATGATTCCCAGTATTGTGTGGTTGTCTACCATTTTGTCATTTGATGCAATTTTCCCATGTGTTGTAAATCTTACTTCTATGATGTTAGTGAGGCAGGATTAGAAGCAATTATGTTAATAAGGCAGGACTCAATATACAAGATTAGGTTGTGTCTTACATCAGTCTCTTTTGAGATATAAGAGAGAGAAGCGAGCAGAGAGACATGGGGACCTCAGACCACCAAGAAAGTAGAGCCAGGAGAGCGTGTCCTTTGGACTTAGGGTCCCTCTGTTGAGAAGCTCCTAGAGTAGGGGAAGATTGATGACAAGGACCTTTCCCCAGAACCAACAGAGAGAGAAAGCCTCCCCCTGGAGCTGGCACCCTGAATTTGGACTTCTAGCTTCTAGATTGTGAGAGAATACATTTTTCTTTGTTAAAGCCACCCACTTGTGGCATTTCTGTTATAGTAGCACGAGATAACTAACACAGGTTTCTAGTCCCTTTGCGTTTTTGTGGTTATATAAAGCTGTGTTTCTATTCAACCATCCATGTATCCATTCAATAAACACTTAGCAATAAACTACTTCATGTCGGAGCCTTTGCTAAAAGCAAGAAATACAGAAACGAAGAAGGCAGAACAAAGCTCATTTTTCAAGGCTCAGCCCAAATATCAGTCCCTTTGTAAAGCTGTGGCAGAAACAATAATATATGTTCACCTGGCTCCTTTATTTTTCTTTAGTACTCACTGGAAGAATAACTTCTCAGTTTTCTTCACAGTTAGATTTGGGTCATGTGACTGAGTTCTGGCCAATGGACTGTGGAAAAATGTGATGTCTATATGGCCATCTGGCCATAAACCCTGCAGGCAGTATTCTACACAACCTCTTTTCCTTCTGTGGTGGTTTTAAAGGCCATGTGTTAAAGATGGTGAGACTCAGATTACATGACAGAAGGAGCCTTGGTCTCTGAATGGAGCAGAGCCACCCTACTGACCACATAGAACTGTGGTAGGGGCAAAAAAATGAACTTTTATTGAGTAAAGAACTGGAATCTAAGAAATTTGTTAATTAAGATAGTCACTCTCCTCTCCTCCCACAACCAATATAACAGTTTCCTTAATCAACACATAATTCAGCCAGGGTCCACTCAGGAGACAGAAAGCACACTGTTTTTTGTTTGTCTGTTTGTTTTAAACAGAGGGTATTTAATATAAAGAATTGTTAATTTAATGTAAAGAATGACCAATTATAATTGCTAACTGTTGTGGATTGAATTGTGTCCCCCTAAAATGCCTGTTAACTTGGCTAGGCCATGATTCCCATATTTTGTGATTGTCCACTGCTTTGTCATCTGATGTGATTTTCCCATGTGTTATAAACCCTATCTCTAAGATGTTGATGAAGTGGGATTAACAACAGTTATGTTAATGAGGCAGGACTCAATCTACAAGATTAAAAAATAGGTTGTCTTAAACCAATCTCTGTGCGATGTAAAAAAGAGAAGTGAGCAGAGAGACAGGGGGCCTCATACCACTAAAAAAGTAGAGCCAGAAGCATGCATCTTTTGGAACTGGGATCCCTGCACTGAGAAGCTCCTACGGGCCGGGGTAAATTGATGACAAGGGCCTTCCCCCAGAGCTGACAGAGTGAGAAAGCCTTCCCCTGGAGCTGGCATCATGAATTCAGACTTCTAGCTTCCTAGACTGTGAGAGAATAAATTTCTCTTTGTTAAAGCCATCCACTTGTGGTATTTCTGTTACAGCAGCACTAGATGACTAACACAGTAACTGAAACGGTAAAAAAACAACACTAAGGTATCAAGGTGGTTGCAACTGCAGGACGTAGCTACAACTCCTGAACCTGAGGGACAAAGGGAAGAAGTTGAAATTATTAAGGCTTAGAGATTTAGAAGAGTGCCCTGTGGGGCTGAGACCCAAACCACTGAAGAAGGAGTGCCAGCTGGTTGGTACTAGTGTTTCTGAGAGGTGACAATGAGGCTGGTTCTATAAGTGTTGGAGAAACTGCAAACTGGATTCAACTGCTGCTACAAGACTTGCTGCTGTTACCTAAGGGAGTAAGTGTTGCTGGAGTGATACAGGACCAGGAAACAAACAGGAAGCAAACAGAAGGAGTAAGTCCTTTCCCTTCTCCAGTTTTTCATTCTCCCTCTAGCATCCCCTATTGATGGAGCCTAGCAAGAAGACAAAGAGCGCTGGTGGCAAAGTGGTTAAGCACTCAGCTGCTAACTGCAAGGTCAGCAGTTTGAATGCATCAGCAATTCTGTGGCAGTCTGCTTCCATAAAGATTTACAGCCTTGGAAGCCCAATGGGGCCGTTCTACCCTGTCCTATAGGGATGCTATGGGTCAGAATAGACTCCATGGCAACGGATTTGGTTTTTTTTATGTTTAGCAGAAAGGCGCTAGAAAAGTAGAAACGTGGTTTGCAAAGTCCAGGCCTTAGCAGCACAAAGTAGGGTATGGAAAGGTGGGTTTGGAGCTGAGGGGTAATAGCGTACTAACTGGTACCTCATGGCAGGGGATGATCTCCCTCTTCACGGCACTCTCAGCAGTTTGCTTGCTTTCTTTCGTGGTACATATCACCCTGTACCTTGAAAGGAAGTTCTTTGGATATGCTTTAATTCTCTGATTCAAACATAAATTCAGTTAAGGGCAATATGTTGTTGTTGTTGTTCTTGTTAGGTGACATCAAGATGCTTCCAACTCATAGTAACCCTATGTATAACAGAATGAGACACTGACCAGTCCTGCTCCATCCGCACAATTGTTGCTATGTTTCATCCCATTGTTGCAGCCACTGTGTCAATCTGTCTCATTGAGGGTCTTCTTTGCTGACCCTCCACTTTACCAAGCATGATGTCCTTCTCCAGGAACTGGTCCCTCCTAATAACATGTCCAAAGTATGTGAGACAAAGTCTCACCATCCTTCCTTCTAAGGAGCATTCTGGCTGTACTTCTTCCAAGACAGATTTGTTCATTCTTTTGGCAGTCCAAATTAATAGGGCAATATTAGTAGCTGATTAATCTCTGTATACCTTTGTGATGCCCCCAAAAGCCTAGCATAATAGCTGGACACATTTTATCTAATGGGCGGATTTTATCCTAAGTGAGTGAAAAGGAAAGTAGATAGAAGGAAGCAGCAAATGAGCACACAGGAAGCCCAACCATAATGAAGGTCACTGTAAATTTGTGTATTGAATAGAATTCACACTAAGACATATTTGAAAATGCTTGGGAAAAGCAAGGTCACACCAACTTTGTGGGGATGCTGAGATGTAACAACCAGAGGTGTGTAGAAAGCCTGCTATTATTTTGATATTGGCTACTCAACTCTGGCAAAGAGAAGAGGTGACGAGTAGGAGAACAAGGCCTGTCTCAGGGCCCTCGCACTATACGCAGACTGACCTGGCCTCCTCAGAGTTTGTTCATTCTTTCCTTGGATACTCTGAACCAGTTATTAGGCTCTAAGCAGTTAGATCTGGAACAGACCCTGAGAGTTGATGGCCTAGATACTATTTCTGTATCACTAATTATTCCAAAACTTAGTGGCGTTAAAACAACAATCGTTTTATTATACTCATGTAGTCTGTGGGTCAGGAATTCAGAAAGGGCACAGTCTTTGCTTGAGGATGTCTGGAGTCTCAGCTGAGAATACTCAGGGCTGGAAGTGACTTCCTAAGCAGAAGCTAGAACAGTCTGGGGACATTTCACTTACATATTTGATTATCAATGCTCACTATGTGCTGGGGCTTCAGCTGGGGCTGTTGACTACTACCTGTGGCCTCACCACATGGCTTGGGCTTCCTCATAGCATGGCAGCCTCAAGGTAGTCAGATTTACATGGTGGCTCAGGTTCCCAAATCAAGTGTCCCAGTAGGTAAAATGGAAGCTGTATTGCTTTTTATGTCCTGAACTCAGAAGCCATGCAGGGTAACTTTTGCATCATTCTTTTAATCACAATTGAGTCACACATATTATGTCAACAGGGTCACTAATATTTAAGAAGAGGAGACATAGTTCTCACATTAGTGGGACAAGCGTCAATGTGATCAATTATAGAAAAGCATGTCAGATGGTAGCCATTGCTGTGGACATCTTTGGAAAATACAATCTGCCACAGCTTTGAATCCATTCTCGCCATTCTCCAGATGAGGGCTTGAGGCCCAGAGAACTTGGAAGCAGCTTGCAAAGATCCTTCAGTAGTTCCCAGAGTTGGCAGAGATCTCATCCTTTATGACACCCAGGGGACAAGGAAAACTTAGAGATTTATTTTTAAGGCTGAGAAGCACAAACAGCAGCTGTGCTGAGGGAACATCTTTGCCAGGTAAGCTTGGGACAGGCTGTGAAGGTGCTTCAAAGAGAAAGAGACCAGGATTGTTTGAATACACTGGCTTTATGTTGTTGAAGTATTGATGACTCAAAAATAAATGTTGGATGGCGAGTGCCATCAGAGAGAATTCCACTGATTCCAGTGAGAGGTCAGAAGCTGGAACCAGTTTCCCCTCTCCCGAGTCTAATGGGTGATTAAACAGCAGAGGGAATGCGGTGCCCCAATAATGCCAGCTTGACTGACACGCACTTCACTGATGAGCACAGGGGGGCTGGTGAGGAGATGAATAAGCAAAAAGTTCTTCTCTTGCCCCTATCTTTGAATTTTGAAAAGTAGCTTTACCTTCTATCAAAATAGATGATACAGGGAGAGGTAATAGGGCCTGTGGGACTTTAACAGAGAGCTTTTTTAAAAGGAGCTCAGGGTTTGGAACCCTGGACTCTACCTTATCTACCAGTGCTTTTCCTCCAGAATTGGAATAAATATAAAGTTGTTGTGATTGTTAGGTGCCATCGAGTCTATTCCAACTCATAAGAACCCTACGTACAACAGAATCAAACATTGCCTTGTCCTGCACCATCCTCACAATCGTTGTTATACTTGAGCCCATCGTTGCAGCCACTGTGTCAATCCTTCTCCTTGAGGGTCTTCCTCTTTTTCAAGGACCCTCTACTTTATCAAGCATGGTGTCTTTCTCCAGAGACTGGTGCCTCCAGATAACATGTCTTAAGTATGTGAGTTGAAGTCTGGCCATCCTTGCTTCTAAGGAACATTTTGGCTGTACTCCTTCCAAGACTGATTTGTTCCTTCTTCTGGCACTTAACCACTACGTCACTCCAGTTTCCCCTTCTTCTGGCAGTCCATGGTATATTCAATATTCTTCACCAACATCATAATTCAAAGACATCAATTCTTCTTTTGTCTTCCTTATTCATTGCCCAGCTCTCGCACACATAGGAGGTGACTGAAAACAACTTGGCTTGGGTCAGGAACACCTTAGTCATTAAAGTGACATCTTTGCTTTTTAACACTCCGAAGAGGTCTTTTGCAGCAGATTTGCCCAATGCAATGCGTTGTTTGATTTTTTCACTGCTGCTTCCCTTGGGTGTTGGTTTTGGATCCAAGTAAAATGAAATCCTTGACAACTTCTATCTTTTCTCTGTTTATCATGGTGTTGCTTATTGGTCCATTTGTGAGGATTTTTGTTTTCTTTATGCTGAAGTGTAACTCATACTGAAGGTTGTAGTGTTTGATCTTCATTAGAAAGTGCTTCAAGTTCGCTTCACTTTAATCAGCAAAAAATGTATCACTTGCATATTGCAGGTTGTTAATGAGTCTTCCTCCAATTCTGATGCCTTGTTCTTATTCATATAGTCCAGCTTCTCAAATTATTTGCTCAGCATACGGGTTGAATAAGCATGGTGAAAGGATACAACCCTAATGCACACCTTTTCTGACTTTAAATCACAGAGTAGCCACTTGTTCTGTTCGAATGACTGCCTCTTGATCTATGTACAGGTTCCTCATGTGCACAACTAAGTGTTCTGGAATTCCCATTCCTTGCAATGTTATGCGTAATTTGTTATGGTCCACATATTTGTAAGTCTTTGCATAGTCAAGAAAAACAGGTAAACATCTTTCTGGTATTCTGCTTTCAGCCAGGATGCATCTGACATCAGCGATGATATCCCTTGTTCCACATCCTCTTCTGAATGCGGCTTGAATTTCTGGCAGTCCTGTTGATGTACTGCTGCAGCTGCTTTTGAATGATCTTCAGCAAAATTTTACCTGCATGTGATATTAATTATGTTGTTCAAAAATTTCTGTGTTCAGTTGTATCACCTTTCTTGGGAATAGGGATAAATATTAATCTCCTCCAGTTGGTTGGCCAGGTAGCTGTCTTCCAGATTTCTTGGCATAGACAAGTGAACGCTTCCAGCACTGCATCTGTTTGTAGAAACATCTCAATTGGTATTCCCTCAATTCCTGGAGGCTTGTTTTTTGCCAGTGTCTTCAGTGCATCTTAGACTTCTTCCTTCCGTACCATGGTTTCCTGATCACATGCTACCTCCTTAAATAGTTGAAAGTCTACAGATTCTTTTTTGATACAGTGACTCTATGTATTCCTTCCATCTTCTTTTGATGCTTCCTTCATTGTTAGGTATTTTGCCCATAGAATGCTTTACTACTGCAACTCAAGGCTTGAATTTTTCCTTCAGTTCTTTCAGCTTGAAATGCCTAGCGTGTTCTTCCCTTCTGGTTTTCTAACTCCAGGTCTTTGCGTATGTCATTATAATACTTTGTCCTCTCAAGCTGCCTTTGAAATCTTCTGTTCAGCTCTTTTCATCCTTTCTTCCATTCACTTCAGGTACTCTATATTCAAGAGAAATTTTCAGTCTCTTCCGATATCCATTTTCTTCTTTCCTGTCTTTTTAATGACCTCTTGCTTTCTTCATGTATGATGTCCTTGATGTCATACCACAACTCATCTGGTCTTCGATCACTAGTGTTCAATGTATCAAATCAATTCTTGAGATGGTCTCTAAATTTAGGTGGGATATGCTTAAGGTCGTAAAGTAGTTTACACTAATCTGACCAATAACCACACCAAGAAAAATAAAAATTGTTACCATTTTTGGAGGGGCTGCCATGGACCACACACTGTGCTGGGTGATTTATAGATATCGTTTGCAACGGATGCTACAAATGCTTTGTTCAGGTTCCCTCCAATCCCCTTATTGTTTTCTTGTACACAGCTCTGATATGCTTTCAATTCCTAAAGCTGCATCTTGACCTGCTGAAGCCTACATTTCTGTCCACAGGGATAGCTGGAAGTGCCTGGGACTTTACATCCCCTGAGGGTAGCCTTTAACCAATATCTTACAGGTATGGGAATGTAAATACTCTAGGGGTATCAGTACCCCAGCTGTGTAGCTTGTCCTTGGTGTGTTCTTATCTATACTCTTCTCCAGAGAAAAACTCTAGGATTGAGCCAAAGTTACTCTCCATGAGACTTTGCTTGACATCTTTCCCTGGCTAGGTCTCCTTCTCCTCCCTGTCCCAATGTCCCAGTCCTCTACTGGTTTTTCTTGTTAACACATTCTAGTAAATAATTTTCAAACAAATTAAAATTTCAAGGTTTGTTTCAGGGGGCCCAACCGAAGACACCAACTTATCTAACCCACACAGCTGCCTCCTTGAGGTTGGCAGGATCATCCCCATTTCACAAACATGGAAATTCTGGCTTTGAGCGAACCTGCCCCAAATCCCATGGTGTTAACAGCTGTCTTGACTTTCAAACCAGTTTTCTCTCTGCTACATTACATTGCCTCAAAAACACAACTTGTTTTACTTTCTTTCCACCTGTGAATTGTCTTGGACTTTATGTTCCTATTATATCCTCTTGCTGGATTGGCCAAGCCTGTGCTTTTACTAGAACAGTGAATGGGACATATTTTGCAGTGAATTAGAGATAGCCTCCAAATTCTTTGACACTGCTCTCATTGAACACTGAGGCCTATTTTCCCTCCCCTTGTATCTAGCCTGGATGTGACATTTGTGTCCAATACACTATGACAAATGTGACCTGCTACTAGTTTTTAAAAGGACTGGCATTTTTTGCCTTGGTCTTTTGGAGCCCTGAACTGCCGTTTAAGAAGTTCCACTATTTTGAGACTGCCATGCTATGAAGAAGCCCAAACTAGTCACATGGAAAGGCCTTGAGAAAGAGATGTCCATTCAGTCACTATCCTTTTTAGTTATCCCTTCTGAGGCCTCAGATATCATAGAACGGAGACAAGACATCCCTGCTAGGCTTTGTCTGAATTCTTGACCCAAAGAATCTATCATCATAATAATTTTTTTTTATACCACTCACTATATTTTGGTGTAGTTTGTTATGTAGTGATGGATAAGTGAAAGACCCAGGCAAAACAGACGGTGTAGAAAGCATACATATTAGCTTATAGCAACTAGTCTAGCACCGCTTGACCATCTCCCGCACTGATGTTGCATCTGCTCCTCAGCCTTTTCACTGGGCCTTGGTGTCATAACTAGATGAACTCTCCTTGAGCATCACTCAGTAACCATTACATTCAGCTTCTAACTTGACTGTTGACCCAAGGCAGGGAGGTGCTCCCACTCAGGAGCAACTAGTGTTGGGTAAACCAGTTTCCTCCCAACACTACTGAGCTTTGATCTTTTTATTTTCTAGTTGTCCTATAAATTGTTTTTAGCTGCTATGGAGCCTCAACACTTTAGGGCATAATGAGATGGCATGCTGTTATGGGTAGGAAAGGCACTGAAACATTCGATTCTGTCTTAACTTTATTACTTTACTAGCTTGGGCAAGTCACATTCTATATGAGGTTCATTTTCTCACCATGAAATGATACGGTTGTGTTGAAAAACTTTGTATGGCCTCCCTAGGAGTATGCTTTGTTGCCAGGGTTGGGTTCCTGTGTCACTTTGCACATATTCGTATTATAACTCATATCACATGTATTGCACACATATTTTATTCATATTATACAGCTCTGGTGCCATGGCAGAAAGCACAATGTAGGTTGTGGGCTTCACAGTCATACAGACCTGGGTTTGCTATTTACTAGCTGGCGACCTTGGACAAAACATTTAACCTCTCAAACCCAGGTTTTATTGACATGCAAAATGAAGATTGTCATACCTATCTCATGCTTATCCTGAAAGCTTTTCCTTTTAAAAAGAAATTTCCTGAGATTATTTATATCTACTTGCATTTTAATCATTCTGAAGCTGACTCTGAAAACAGACAACATAAAAAATGCTATAAATTGCAGCATACATAGTGAAAGGGCACACTCTCATTTCTTCTGTGAGTTCACTCAAAAGTAAACATTTG
Organism: Elephas maximus indicus; assembly: GCF_024166365.1. NCBI lineage: Eukaryota > Metazoa > Chordata > Mammalia > Proboscidea > Elephantidae > Elephas > Elephas maximus. The sequence continues at coordinate 46,951,837 of NC_064844.1, forward strand.
CCATGTCACAGTCAAAAGCACACACCACACACGTCTCTCCCCAACAAATCCTAGTCTGCCAAAGAAGACAAATATAGTTCATGTAGACCCAGAAGGCCTCCTCCAGCTTTAGTCTGAGGTCATCTTATCTGCCCTTAAAAGCTTTTGAAAACAGAAGTGCAAAAGAAAAGGAAGTCTCAGCCATTTCCACAATCCACTCAATAAGCCAGAGCAATATTAAGCAGATTTCATCTTAGGAATCCTATGTGTGTCAGTCAGCAAAACAGTGGTCCAGTGTCATCACCAGGAGACAGAATTGCCTGGAGTCCAGGGCTGGCTCTGAGGATGGTGACCAGCACTATTGACCTTGTGTCTCAGCCCTATTTTGGCTTTGCGTATGCTCAGCACTTGTGCCTCTGAGCTTGACCTACTGAACTGCTGAGAGATGTCTGTCTGCCCCTTGCTTTCTCCAGCATTTGGGGTGGGGGTGTAGAACATCAGAGACCGTGTCTTACTTATTCCTGACTCCCAGCTCTCAGCACAATACCACAACACTCAATCAATGTGTACTGAGTGAATGAGTGATTAAATGAATTAATGTGTAAATTATATCCGTTGGTTTTTTTTTTTTCAACCACTGACATTGACCTCCACCTTTGACATTGTTATTCCACGTTCTTGAGTTGGGGCTGGAAAGTAGAGAGAAAATGTATGAAAGCCTTACCATTTTCTATGCACTGCACACTGTCACTTTATTCTTCCAGCAACTCTATTTTATGATGAACAGGGATGTTCAGAGAAATTAAGTAATGCTCTTGAGCTCCCGCTGATAATGGTGGTAATTTCAGGACTCAAACTCCAATTTTCTGACTGGAAAGTTTCATGGTCTTTCTGCTATACCATGCCATTTCTCAGAATTAGAGGGAGGTGCTGGTTGGTACAGAAGAAAAAACAGCATGGGGTGTCTGACCCTTGAGTTAATCTGTTATCCTGTTGAGTGGCATCCAAAGCACTTTAAAGAGAAGGGGGCCTCTGTTCCTGTCACAGATATTCTGGAATGAGGACAACCATTCACTCTACAAAACTTGAGCAGGATCTATATTCCTGGTACCATCTGTGACAGATAGATCAGTCCCCAGATCTGCTCCCAAGGAACGGCTCAGGAATGCTTCCTTAACTTCCCCTTTAAAGAATTATTAAAAGTGAACCTGCATAACTTCTTTTTTCAACAATAGCATCAGAATAGCAGTAAGCACAAAAGAAAATGAATTCCATTTTAGACTTTTAATTCAAATCAGAGGAATATGCACAGACACAGAGATGGCTATCATACATAGAACAACAGTTGGAAGGATGAAATTTCTGAAAATAGTGTCAGATGCTGGTGATGCAGGCCACTGTAAAGCCCCAGATTGCTGACCTACACATACCTCTGTGTCATTTCTCCTCGATGGCCTCCTCAGATAGATCAAAGCTTTCACAGATGCTATCCCAGCAGAATTTCTGTCTGGAAGGAGTTTTAAGGCCCTTAGTTGAAAGATGCTAAATGTAAGTTTCTACAAAGAACAGTGTTTGAACGTCAGCAACTGTTACTGGACTCAAACCATTTCCTTTCTCACCTGAGATGGTTAAAAAAAATCTCAAGAAATGTGTGCCAGAGTCAGGAGCAATGTGGGAACTCTCCCTCCTGAGTAAAAGAAAACTTTACTTTTTTACAACAGGAGACATAAAGACATGAGGATTCTGCCCTTAATGAAAATAACACCAGAGTGAAAAAGGACTCAGGAATTCAATATTCTGCCTTTTTATCTGGATTTAGACATGCTACTTGCTCCTCTGCTTCCATTTATCATGCCTGGCTTCTGATCCTTACCCACCTAACAGCTGGGTGAGATATAATTTTTATCTAGAGCTACTTGAAATTCTCAAAGAGAATATAAATGGATAATGTATTTCTTAGACCTCAGTGTTTATCTTCTTTTTTCAAATGATTGGACAGGAACTTTTCTAGAATTTCCCAGCAGCATGAAGGTGGAAATGTAACATAAACCTTCCAGTCCAGTCTTAGCCCTAGGAGTTCCAGCCTCTATTTGTAGACATGTCTGGATGACGTCCATGGAAGGTGCCCTGTTCTCCACTGGAATATCATTCACATGGTTCCTGAGTACAATACGTTTCACTCTTGTACTTAACTTCCCAAGAGACGTAGGGAAGAATGATGATAAGGCAGGGGATTGAAGTACCTCATATTTACTGATGTGATAGTGAAACTCTCACTGTATTTTTGGCGTAAATGTATAAAGAATCAGGTTTTCATGTCCAGCTGGTCATTATCCTTGCCTTTACAACCTAGGGAAACCCTGGTGGTGTAGTGGTTCAGTGCTATGGCTCTTAACCAAGAAGCCGGCAGTTTGAATCCACCAGGTGCTCCTTGGAAACTCTACAGGGCAGTTCTATTGTGTCCTATAGGGTCGCTATGAGTCGGAACCAACTCAACAGCAGTGGGGTTTTTTTTTTTGGTTCACAACCTAGTGAAAAACATGAGAATGAAAAAATTTTGCACATGTTTGTACATCTCTTTTCTCATCTCAGGGATAACTTAGAGGGAAGAAGGAGAAGAAGAGCAGCTCCTCCCTCCAGTCTCAGTATTGATGATCAGCTGATGCAGTATTTCTCAAGTGTTCAGAAATAGTGAGTTGAGATGTATAGAGACAAGCTTCCCATGCAGGATCCTTGTTGGTGGTGGTAGAAAACATAGTAGACTTATAGCAGAGAGATTTGAGCTCTGGTCCTGACTTTTGCCAAAACTTGCTGAATAATCTGGGGTGAGAAATACTTGCTTGGTTTTCATAAGAGTAAAGAGACAATGAGCGTGATGGCTATCTCTGAAAGTGCGATTGGGTGACAATAGGCGGGAGCCAGATTGTGAAGGAGATTGCATGTTGCTGAGAATTCTGGGTCCTCTAATTGACAAGGGAGATATTACCCTGTTCCACTTGCATAACTAACCCCTTATCTAGACTGTCGTGGTCATGACCCAGCAAGAATAACAACTTTCTTCCTTGGATGTGTTTACCCACAACTTAGCCTACAAATGACATGGTTAGATCTTGCGTGCCCTGATTCTGCCTCAACATTGGAATGATGTCATAGTGTAAAGACCCAGTCTAGAGGTTTTATTAGAGAGGGTGATGAAGTAGCAAAAGCTGCTGGCTCCTTTCCTGGGACCTGGCACTGGAGAGGAAAATGTCCTAACAACAACAAAACGTAAAATAAAAACAGTGTGGTACTGAACAAGGAACAGGCAAATAGAAGAGCACAGACAGGTCTTGCCTATGTGGGAACCCATTGGATTGGCATCTCAACTTTTAAAATGAATTTTTTAAATTATAATTTATTTATATTATGTAGTTAGATGGTGTTGAGAAAATTGAGTCCACCATACAGAAAAAAGTGAAGTTGGATTCATACTTCATACTGTTATAAAAACAAACAATAACACAAATGAGGAAACTGCTTCTTAGTTCAATCATGTATATGAGGCCAAATGGGCAACACCTTCCCAAAAGCAAAGATGAGAAGACGGGACAGGACAGGAAAACTGGACGAATGGACACAGGAAGCCCAGGGTGGAAACGGAAAGAGTGCTGACATGTTGCAGGGATTGCAACCAATGTCACAAAATAATTTGTGTATAAATTTTGGAACGACAAACGAATTTGTGCTGTAAACTTTCAGCTAAAGGGTGTGCGCATGACACACAAATCCTAGATTGGATCCTGTAAAAAACAAAACAAGCAAACAACAGCAACAATAAAAACCTTTAAATCAAATATTATTTCTTTAGACAGAAATAAACTTTTATATTTCTTTATAACTATTTTAAATACACTTCTGGGCAAACAAACAAAACAAAACAAAAATCAACTCCGTATTCTATATCGCATATATTACTCCTATTGTTAATGTTGTAATGATGGTAATTGAAATTAAGTTATAGTATTTATACTAACTAAAGGATAAAATAAGTGGAAATATTACTCATAAGCTGGTATGTAAATATTATTTTCAAAACATTGAGAATCATAGTCTCATTAAGCTACAATTTGAGCAAAATATAGTCTCTTAAGTAGCAACAATGAAAGACAAATAATTCCAAACTATTTTTTAAAAAGGAGGACCACCTCTTTTTTCAGTATGGTTCTAGAAGTACGATATTTAATTTGAAGGTTGAGTTGATCTTGATTGAACCTGTTTATATTTTCAGGGTGTGGAGGTGTGTGTGTGATGGAGGTACAGAAGACAGAGGGGAAAAGATACAGAGGAGGAGGAAAAATAGAAGGGACTGGAAAAGGCCTTCTTTGTAGAAATTGTCCTTGTGGATCTTCTGCCAACAATGAACTCAGATTAAAGGAATAGATGGGTGGTCATGGTCTGGTAGCATAGGTGAGGCCTGAGGGGAAGGGAGAGGGGGTTGGCTTTTGGACTGATACTCTGTTGAAAAACTGCCTCTGATGCGATAGCTCCTAGTTCATCTTCCAGTGAATGGGTCGTTCTTATAATTCCAGTCACTCTTGTTTGGAGCATTTAGAGCTCTCTTCATTCAAGAATTATTCTCAGCAAGTCATTTCATCCTATAACTTTTCATAGTTTTCCTCCAGGCTCCTGATTTCCAAAGACTCTTTCTCTAAGCAAGTGTTATTCAAAGATGATTCCAATTTTTCATACTCCTTTTGAACAGGGCTAAGGCTATCAAGGAGTTCACTTTTTTCTGAGTTAATACAGCAAGCTCTGGGGTAAGTTATTTTTCCCTTTTAATAAAAAGTTGATTTTACTTGACCTAAATTCTGAACAAAATCTGCAACCTATGAAAAATGTAACTAAGGCTCCCACAAAGAGCTGTGGAGTCAAAGTCCAGGCTCTGGCTGTCAGGGGGTACAGCCACCATCTTGCATAGCTTTCCAGAGATTAGCCAGAAGTAAGGCTTCACAGAGATTCAGAGCACCCTGTGGCACTGATGCCCAGCACAAGGCTTCCTCCAGCAGCTACGCTCTACCAGGGGCAATACTGCAGAGCATAATCCATCGTGTGCCACCTGCAACCCAACCCCCACTTGACCTCTAGGACAGACCATCAATGGAGCTGGCAGAGGGGTACAGAAAGGAGGAAAGAACTCACATGCCCCACAACTGTCCAGTGCTCTTCCTGGCTTAGGATTTTCTCAGGTCTTTTCCAAGCATGTATCTTACCCCGGGCACACATGCGGCTTTTTAAATTCCTCATATACCAGTAAAACCAGTGAATTGACTCAGACTCACAGTGACCCCATATGTGTTGGAGTAGAACTCTACTCCGTACGATTTCCAGTGGCTGATGTTTCAGAAGTATATAGCCAGGCTTTTCTCTTGAGATGCCTCTGAGTGGATTTGAACTTCCAATCTTTTGGCAGGACCACTCAGAGTCTCCAAATTCTTCAAATATATGGGCGCTTTTCAATGCCCTAGTTTACCAAAGACACTCTCTCCCTGGCTTTTCCTCCCAGTTCTTACACAGTCTATTGTATGTCTCAATTGCACTCTTTTGCCCAAACACAGTGATTTCAGGCAAAGTCTGCCACTTTTCTGCCCTGAGTGACTTCTAAGATGGACAAAACCAAGATGAGTACCTTATACCAATCCTTAACAAACAGACTCAATAACTTGTGACTAAGATCTGCTCTGCTCACTCCAGAACCAAGGAAAAAGCTCTCATGCTGGATTTCGGGCTGCCATCTTCAAGCTGCCCCCAAGTTGGGGAGGAAGTGAGGCATGGGCAAATAAAAAAAGCCACAAAACTTCCTATCATTTCTAAGTTGCCTCTTTCTTCACTTGGCATTCACTTTGTTGCTGTGAAATATTGGCTATTTTCCAGAGTTCTAAGTTGGTTCTGACAGTTTCCGTTTGTTTTTCGATATTTATATGGGAGAGATGGGAGCTTGGAACTGCCTACTCTGCCATCTTGCTTGGGACCCTTCCTATTTTCATTCTGAAGGAATATAACCAAATAGAACTACAGTCCTTTCGACACAAGTCCTTAGCATTCTCCTAGAAATGGGAAGTTGGCCCTGAACCAGAGGTCATAAGCATACCTGGACAATGAGAGTGGAGACAAGAGGTCTAGCCGACACTCCTGTCGGTTTCATCTATTTTACTTTCCTTGCCTGGATTCCGCTTCCAGAAATCCTCTCCTGTTTAACAACCAGATGCTATGGTGCCACTTCCCAAAAGCTCCAAGCTTCCTTGTTGTGATCCATAGTTGTGCAGCTTAATCCCAACCGGCTGGCTTCTCCCTGGAAGAAGTTCCCCACATGCTCTGTGGCTGCACATCCTGGGATCAAAGCCTGCTCTGCAGAAAGTGACTAACAAGCTTGCTCTATAGCCTGCTCCTGAACACCAGTTATAGTATACATGCAGATGCACGTACAGGATTCTGTATGGCAATGCAATTATGAGTGGACACTGTGGCATCTAACTGCCAGGGTTTGAATCTTGGCTCTGAATCTTACTAGGTACATGACCTTGGGAAATATACTTAACCCTCCGTGCCTCAGTTTCTTCATCTGGAAAATAAGGATGATAAAAATACCTACCCTTCTGTTAACCTAGAACTGAAACCATTCCCGAAGCCAGCTCTTCAAACAAAGATTAGACTGGACTATAAGACATAAAAGGATACTCGTGAAGAGTGTGCTTCTCAGTTCAAGAGGATACACGAGGCTAAATGGGCAGCTCCTGTCCGGAGGAGGGATGAGAAGGCAGAAAGGAATAGGAGCTGGTTGAATGGACACGGGAAATGGAAAAAAGGAGCATGCTGTCATGTTACAGAGATGGCAACTAGGGTCATATAACAATGCGTGTATAAATTTTTGTATGAAACTAACTTGAGCTGTAAACTTTCGCCTAAAGTGCGCACACACACACAAAACCTACCTTATCTTTTGAGGATAAATGAATATAAATGTAAAGCACTCAGCACAGGCTTGACACAGGGTTCAATATCAGTAGACGCTAATCAGCGTTCCTTTATAGGCACACCTGCTTGTTTACAGAAATGTAAATCTCATGTATCTCTCCGAAATTCACTGCAAGTGGCAGAAACCAACTGTCAAAATAGCTTGGGAAAAGGAGGTAATCTTTTGGCTTATTTATTGTAGAGTCCAGAGGTTGAGCTCACCTTAAACCTGGTTATATCCAAAGTTCAAATGGTGTCAAAGGGTGCTGGTTGCCCAAACATTGGGCCAGTGAGTTTTACAACTGTGGTTTCTGGATGTACGAGTCAAGAAGTCAGGATTCAAATCCCAGTTTTGCCATTTGTCAACACGTGAATTTTGGGGAGTCAATCCCTGTCTTCCAGAACCTGAAGGAAAATCCCCAACATGGGGACTGGGACCCTCCTCGTCATATAATAATGCTCCCCTCCTCCCTTAGACAGGAGCTAAATTAACAGGCTGTGACTATCATCTAGGAAAAGCGTGCTTCTTCTCACAAGATAGGCTGCTTATCTGCTACAAGAAAGAAGACCACGTAGCTGGTAAAAATCCCCTACTCAAAGGACATCTTGGTTTAGAAATGATGCTTTCCTCTTTTTTATGTTTCCTTAAAAGAACAGGAAGAGACCTGCTCCTCAGTGTCCCAAGGCGTGTCCAGGACTCGTCATGTTCGCTCCTGATGAAACAAGGTGAGGGATGAACGCTTTCGTCTTTCTCAGGAGTGGCCTGGTCAGGCCCACACAGGCAATGTTTCTGTCAACCCTCTCCCTACCCTACACGTACCCCTGCCCAGTCTTAGAAGAGAAGCACAGGCCTACAGTTAGAAATTGTTTAGATGATTAAAGAAACCCACCCTCACGCAGAAGGTTGGAAGCAGTATGGGTGATTCCTGAGCATTTGACAGGGGGAAAAAAAAAAAAAGACCCAGCAAAACCTTTTGATCAGTCTCCAATTTTAACCTCTTGCTGTCCTGAAATTTATGTTGTCATCATAAAGCATGCAGAATGGGGAAGGCATCTGAGACTGGAAGACCCAAGTAAACTGCTGTAAGATTTGGTTTCTAGTCTACAAATAATACAGGTTTATTGTAAGGGTCAGTGTCCCTGAGTGGTGAAAACGGTTAATGCACTTGCTGTTAACCAAAAGGTTGGAGGTTCAAGTCCACCCACAGGCACCTTGGAAGAAAGGCCTGGTGATTTACTTCGAAAAGATCAGCAATCGAATACCCTACAGTGCACAGTTATACTCCGACACACATGGGGTTGCCACGAGCCGGAGCTGACTTGACGGCAACTGGTAACTTGTTACTGTAAGGGTCATACAAGACACTGTATGAACAAGTGCTCTGTGGACTGTTAAAGGCTGTACAACTCAAGGAATTGCTATTATGCCTCAGGAAAAGGCATTGCACCAACAGGGGATTTCATTTTTCTATTAATCGGTTTTCAATTTATCTTTAAAGGAAAAAATACATATTTATATCTTTCAAAGGCTCTCAATTTCCACAAAAGAATACCTTGCTGGAGAGGCTTTGTGTGAATACTACTAATAAACCTTATTAAAATGTGGCTATTTTATTATGTTGTATGCAATCCAGATAGAAGACAGCATGGTGGTCCAAGAGGATTCAGCCACAAAGCACGCTAAGAATTAATTTGGAAGGTGTGGAAGAAACCACAGAGGGAAGCAAGGAAGCTGCATGCTTGTACACATTAAGGGTGTCATCACTGTCAGCTGTCTGCCATAGGGCTGATCCCACACATCCGCTGTCATCCTTTTTCAGCTGACTAACAGAATGCTTCACGTCCTAGCAACAGCCATCCTATTGGAGGCAAAGGCTTCTGAGCACGGAGGTTAGAGGCAGCAAATGCCCCTCAAATTATTAGGCCTCCAGATCTGCAGTGTTTTCTATGTATGTGGCTTCTGACTTTAGAAGTACACTTTTTTTTTTTCTTGTGCTTTAGGTGAACGTTTACAGCTCAAGTTGCTTTCTCATACAAAAATTTATACACACATTGTTATGTGACCCTAGTTGCTATCCCTAAAATGTGACTGCACATTCTTCCTTTCCACCCTGGATTTCCTGTATCCATTCACCCCGCTACTGTCAATTTCTGTCTTCTCATCTCGCCTCCAGATAGGAACTTCCCATTTAGTCTGGTGTATCTACTTGAACTAAGAAGCACACTCTTCACGAGTATCATTTTATGTCTTATAGCCCAGTCTAATCTTTGTCTGAAGAGCTAGTTTTGGGAATGCTTTTATTTCTGGGTTAACAAAGAGTCCAGGGGCCATGTCTTCTGGAGTTCCTCTAGTCTCCGTCAGACCTTTAAGCCTGGTCTTTTTACTAGGATTTGAGTTCTGCACCCCACTTTTCTCCTACTCCTTCAGGGACTCTTTGTTGTGTTCCCTGTCGGGGCAGTTTTTGGTAGTAGCTGCGCACCATCTGGAAACCCTGGTGGCTTAGTGGTTAGGTGCTACAGCTGCTAACCAAAGGGTCAGCAGTTCAAATCTGCCAGGTGCTCCTTGGAAGCTCTATGGGCAGTTCTACTCTATCCTGCAGGGTCACTATGAGTCGGAAGTGACTCGATGGCAACAGGTTTGGTTTTTTGGGGGGGGGCACTTTTTTTTTTACCATCTAGTTCGTCTGATCTCAGGCTAATGGAGTCTCTGGTTTATGTGGACCCTTTTGTCTCTTGGGCTAATACTTTCCTTGTGTCTTTGGTGATCTTCATTTTCTTTTGCTCCAGGTGGGTTGGGACAAATTGATGCATCTTAGATGGTCACCTGCTAGGTTTTAAGACCCCAGGTGCCACTCAGCAAAGTGGGATGCAGAACATTTTCTTAAGAAACTTTATTATGCCAATTGACCTAGATGGCCCCAGAAACCATGGTCCCCAGACCCAGCCACTGCCACGCTGTCACTCGAAGTTTTTGGTTGCATTCGGGAAACCTCTTAGCTTTTGGTTTAGTCCAGTGGTGCTGACTTCTCCTATATTGTGTGTTGTCCTTCCCTTCACCTAAGATAACTCTACTATCTAGTTACTGATTTCCCCTCTCCCTCCTTTCCCACCCTTGGAACCATCAAAGAATAGTTTCTTCTGTGTTTGAACCTTTTCTTGAGTTCCTATAATAATGCTCTCATACGATATTTGTCCTTTTGTGACTAATTTCACTCAGCATAATACCTTCCAGAGGCATCCATGTTATGAGATGTTTCTCAGATTCACTGTTGTTCCTTACCTTTGCATAGTATTCTGTTGTGTGAATATACCATAATTTTTTTATCCATTTGTCTGCTGATGGGCACCTAGGTTGTTTCCATCTTTTTGCTATTGTAAATAGTGCTACTATGAATGTGGGTGTGCATATATCTATTCCTATGAAAGCTCTTATTTCTCTAGGATTTTTTTTTTTTTAAGACAGCTTAGGATTGATGGTATGGTACTTCTATTTCTAGCTTTTTAAGGAAACACCAGATGGATTTCCAAAGTGGTGGTACCATTTTATATCCCCACCAGCAGTATATAAGTGTTCTAGTCTCTCTACAACCTCTCCAACATTTATTATTGTGTCTTTTTTGATTAATGCTAGCCTTCTTGGGGCGAGATGATATCTCATTGTAGTTTTGATTTACATTTCTCTAATGGCTGATGACTGTGAGCATTTCCTCATGTGTCTGTTAGCCACCTGAATGTCTTCTTTGGTGAAGTGCCTGTTCATATCCTTTGCCCATTTTTAAAATGGGTTATTTGTCTTTTTGTGTTTGAAGTTTTGTAGTATCTTGAAGATTTTAGAGACTAGATCCTGACCGGATATGTCGTAGCCAAAAATCTTTTCCGTGTCTGTAGGTAGTCTTTTTACTCTTTTGGTGAAGTCTTTTTATGAGCAAAAGTTTTTGATTTGTAGACGTTCTCAGTTATTTAGTTTCTTTTCTGATGTTTCTGCATTGTTAGTTATGTTTTGTATTTTGTTCATGCCACATATAGGGCTTCTAGCGTTGTTCCTATTTTTTCTTCCATGATCTTAATCATTTTAGATTTTATATTTAGTTCTTTGATCCATTTTGAGTTAGTTTTTGTGCACGGTGTGAGGTATAGTTCTTGTTGCATTTTTTCGCAGGTAGAGATCCAGTTATGCCAGCACCATTTGTTAAAGAGATTGTCCTTTTCCCATTTAATGAACTTTGGGCCTTTGTCAAGTATCAGATGCTCATAAGTGAATGAATTTATGTGTGGATTCTCAATTCTGTTCCTTTGGTCTATGTATCAGTAGTTGTACGAGTACCAGGCAGTTTTGACCACCAAGGCAGTATAAACCCAACCCAGTACCCGGTGCCGTCGAGAAGGCAGTATAATAGGTTCTAAAATCAGGTAGTGTGAAGCCTCCCACTTTGTTCTTCTTTTTCAGTAATGCTTTACTAATCCAGGGCCTCTTCCCTTTCCATATGAAGTTGGTGATTAGTTCCTCCAACTCATAAAAAAAAGTCTGGAATTTGGATCAGGATTGAATTCTATCTGTAGATCACTTTGGGTAGAATTGACATTTTTACAATTTTGTATCTTCCTATCCATCAGCAAGGTATATTTTTCCACTTATGTAGGTCTCTTTTGATTTCTTGCACTAGTGTCTTGTAATTTTCTTTGTATAAGTCTTTTACATCTTTGGTTAGATTTATTACTAAGTATTTTATTTTCTTGGGGGCTATTATAAATGTTACTGATTTGGTGATTTCCTTTTCAAAGTTCTCTTTGTTGGTGTAGAGGAATCCAACTGATTTTTGTATGTTTGTCTTGTTTCCTGATACTTTGCTGAAATTTTCTATTAGTTCCAGTAGTTTTCTTGTGGATTCTTTGGGGTTTTCTGTGTATAAGACTATATTATCTGCAAATACGGATACTTTCACTTCTTCCTTATCAATTTGGATGCTCTTTATTTCTTTTTCTATCCTAATTGCTTTGGCTAGGACCTCCAGCACGATGTTGAATAAGAGTGATGATAAAGGGCATCCTTGCCTGATTTCAGTTTTCAAGAGGAATCCTATCAGACCCTCTCCATTTAGGATGATGTTGGCTGTTGGCTTTGTATAAATACCCTTAATCGTGTTGAGGAATTTCCCTTCTATTCCTATTTTGCTGAGAGTTTTTATTGTGAATGTGTGTTGGACTTTGTCAAATGCCTTTTCTGCATCAATTGATAAGATCACGTGGTTCTTGTCTTTTATTTTATTTATGTGATGGATTACGTTGATTGTTTTTCTAATGTTGAAGTATCCCTGCACACCTGGTATGAATCCCACTTGGTCATGGTGAATTATTTTTTTGACATGTTGTTGAATTCTATTGCTTAGATTTTTGTTGAGAACTTTTGTGTCTATGTTCATGAGGGATATTGGTCTGTAATTTTCTTTTTTTGTAGTATCGTTACCTGGTTTCGGTATCAGGGATATGGTAGCTTCATAGAATGAGTTTGGGAGTATTACCTCCTTTTCTGTGCTCTGAAATACCTTTAGTATTAGTGGTGTTAACTCTTCTCTGAAAGTTTGGTAGAATCCTCCAGTAAAGCCAGCAGGGCCAGGTTTTTTGGGGGGGCAGTTTTTAAATTACCTTTTCAATCTCTTCTTTTCTTATAGGTTTATTTAGTTGTTCCACCTCTGTTTGTGTTAGTTTAGGTAGGTAGTGTGTTTTTAGAAATTTGTCCATTTCCTGTAGGTTTTCAAATTTGTTGGAGTACAATTTTTCATAGTGCTCTGTATGATTCTTTTAATTTCAGTTGGGTCTGTTGTGATATTGCCCACCTCATTTCTTATTTGGATTATTTGCTTCCTCATGTGTTTTTCTCTTGTCAGTTTGGCCAATGGTTTATCAATTTTTTTTATCTTTTCAAAGAACCAGTTTTTGGTCTTGTTAGCTCTTTCAATTGTTTTTCTATTCTCCATTTCATTTAAATCTGCTCTAATTTTTATTATTTGCTTTCTTGTGGTGCCCGAGGGCTTCTTTTGCTGGTGTCCTTCTACTTATTCAAGTTGTAGGGTTAATGTTTGATTTTGTCCCTTCTTTTTGGATGTGTGCATTTATTGCTATAAATTGACCTTTGAGTCCTGCTTTTGCTGTTTCCCAAAGGTCCTGGTAGGATGTGTTTTCTTTTGCATTTGATTCTGTGAATTTCTTTATTCCATTTTTTTTTTTTTTAATTTCTTCTATAACTCAGTAGTTTTTGAGCAAGGTGTTGTTCACTTTCCACGCATTCGATTTTTTTTCTCCTTGCTTTTTCAGTTATTGATTTCTACTTTTACAGCTTTATGGTCGGAAAAGATGTTTTGTAATATTTCAGTGGTTTGGGATTCTGTTAATGCTTGCTTTGTGGCCTAATATGTGGTCTGTTCTGGAGAATATTCCATGTGTATTGGAAAAGAAAGTGTACCTGGCTGCTGTTGGGTGGAGTATTCTGTATATGTCTATGAGATCAAGTTAGTTGGTTGTGCCATTTAGATCTTCCATGTCTTTACTGGGCTTCTTCATGGATGTTCTGTCCTTCATGGAAAGTGGTGTGTTGAAGTCTCCTACTATAATTGTGGAGGTGTCTATCTCTCTCTTCAATGCTGTTAGACTTTGCTTTATGTATTTTGGAGCTGTGTTGTTGGGTGCATAAATATTTATTATGGTTATGTCCTCCTGGTGTAATTGACCCTTTAATCATTATATAGTGTCCTTCCTTATCCTTTGTGGTGAACTTTGCTTTAAACTCTATTTTGTCAGGGATTACTATTGCCACTCCTGCTCTTTTTTGATTGATATATTTTTTCCCATCCTTTGAGTTTCAATTTGTTTGTGTCTTTAAGTCTAAGATGTGTCTCTTGTAGGCAGCATATAGACAGATTGTGTTTTTTAATCCATTCTGCCACTCTCTGTCTTTTTATTGGTGCATTTAGTCCATTGACATTCAGCATAATTATTGATAGGGTTGGGTTTAGTACTGTCATTTTGATGTATTTGTGTGTGTGTGTGTTGTTGACAGTTTCTTTGTTCCACTTAATTTTCTGTGCCGAGTCATTTTTCTTCTCACCTTTTCATTATTGTTGATTTGCTGAGTCTTTATGTTTTTCTTGTTTTTTATTTTGATATGTAGGATTGTTAGTTTCCTTTGTGGTTACCTTAATATTTACCCCTATTTTTCTAAGTTTAAACCAATCTTTTATTTCCTTATAGTGCCTTGACTTCCACTGCATGTGAAAGACCTGTGACTACATTATTTAGTCCCTCCTTTTTGTTCTAATGCTCTCATCTTTTACATATTGACATCTCTGTTTTCCTATTTTCAGTGTTTTAGCTTTGATTTATTTTGTGATTTTCTTATCTGGGTTGATATGTGGTTGCTCTTTCCTGTGTTCTAGTCTTGGGTTGTTATCTGATGTTATTGATTTTCTAATCGGACGATTGTCTGTAGTATTTCTTCTTAATTTTTGTTTGGTTTTTACAAATTCCCTAAACTTCTGTTTATCAGGAACCTCCCAAATTTCACCATCATATTTGAGAGACAGTTTTGCTGGACTTATTCCTTGCCTGGCATTTTTTTTCCTTCAAGGCTTTGTATATGTCATCCCATTGCCTTCTTGCCTGCATGGTTTCTGCTGAGTAGTCAGAGTTTAGTCTTATTGACTCTCCTTTGTGGATGACTTTTCCTTTATTCCTAGTTGCTCTTAAAATCCTCTCTTTACCTTTGGTTTTGGCAAGTTTGGTTAGAATATGTCTTGTTGGCTTTCTTTAGGGATCTACCTTGTGTGGGATTTGATAAGCATCTTGAATAGATATCTTCTTATCTTTCATGATATCAGGCAATTTTCTGCCAACAAATCTTCAACAATTCTCTATGTGTTTCCTTTAACCTCTCTGTTCTGGTACTCCAATCACTTGTAGATTATTCCTTTTGATAGAGTCCCACATAGTTCTTCGGGTTTCTTCTTTTCTTTTTTTTAATTTATCTGATTTTTCCTCATATAAGTTGGTGTTAAGTACTTTGTCTTCTGTCTCGATAATTCTGACTTTCATTTCCTCAATTGTGGTCCTATGATTTTCTACTGAGTTTTCTAATTCTGAAATTTTATTGTTAATCTTTTTGATTTCTGTTTGCTGTCTCTCTATGGATTCTTGCAGCCTGTTAAATTTGTCATTATGCTCTTGTGTAATCTTCTTAAGTTCCTCTATTGCTTTGTTTGTGTGTTCCTTGGCTTGTTCTGCATTTTGCCAGATCTTCTTCCAGATTCTGTATATTAATCTATTGTATTCTATCTCTGGGAATTATCTTCCTCTGGAAGATTTCTTGCATCTTTGTTTTGGTGGCTTGTTGAAGGCATCGTGGTCTGCCTTTTTATGATGTTGACTGTTGTCTCTGAGGAAACCATGGTGGCAAAGTGCTTAAGTGCTACAGCTGCTAACCAAAGGGTAGGCAGTTCATATCCACCAGGCGCTCCTTGGAAACTCTATGGGGCAGTTCTACTCTGTCCTATAGGTTTGCTATGAGTCGGAATCGACTCGACGGCACTGAGTTTTTTTTTTTTTTTGGTTGTCTCTGAGCCATCAATAAGTTGTATTGATTTATTTTATGTTTGCTTACCATGTCCTAGCTTCTTGCTTTGTTTTGATATTCCCAAATAGGCTGGTTGTGTGAGCTTCTTTGATTAGTGGCATCTTTGAAGCTGTCTCCAGATGGCTAGAGCTCTTACTAGGTATGCGAGCCCAGGAGTCCATTCACTTTTACTGTATGGATTCAGCTCAGGTATCCAGGTCATTGGTCACTTGAGTGTGTGGTGCGGGCTATCACCTACAGTCCTAGATGGGCAGGGATGATTGGAGTAGGCACAGGTAACTGGCTGCAGTATGGGGTCATGCACTGATGAAGGCAGGGGGCTGACTGCTGCCCCTGAGTGTCTGGATGGAAGGCATGTCCCTGTTCCCTAGAGCATGTAGGTGGGTGCGTTTTGCAACTGGACTATGGGCATCCAATGCTGTTGACCTTAAGAACTGGGAGTCACCACTGACTCTTGGACTTCCATTGTGGGTGGCTTGGTGGAGTGGGTGGAGCCACCAGTCCTTAGGCCCCCTGATGTGGGTAGGTGAGGACACTGCCTAATGGGCAGGGCGGTATTAAATATCATGAATCTGCCGCTCTCCCTTATAGCTGATACAGATGAAAATAGGTTTCAGTTATATACCCTGTTGTACTGTGTTAATGAGGGCCTACGCTGTTGAAGTGGGTCCACACAGGTCTATGCAGGGGTGAAAGGCATTCAAAGTTCGTGGGACCCATTGTGCCTGTGCCTAGGCAAAGGAGCTGTGCCTACCCAAGTTCCTGGAGCATATTGTTTTTTCCTATTTGTTAATTTTTTCCCTCTCCAAAGCTGGGAAAATGGCTTAGGGCACATGATGGGTCTTACTTCTGGTCCAGGGAGCACAGCAATTGCTGAAGATGGACCAGGACTTGGAAAAGAGCGGGGAGGAGGCAGGTAAATGGGAGAGAGGTACTTCCCAAAAGGGATTTTTTTTTTATCTGCACAGTAAGTCAGATGTTTGTGCTTATCTTACACCAATTGAGCACCGTTTCTCACTGGTTCTGGAGGCTTGAGCAGACTCCTTGCTGCTTGGTCTTTCCTGATGTGGAAAATGTGTCCTGAGTGCCACTGCTTCCCTCATCCCTCATGTGCTAGCCAATCCAGCCTGCAGGGTACCAGTGCTGGCCAGGTCGGGTCTAGCAACTCCTCACTGCTTCTGAAACATCTCTCCCTCCCCCGCCACTCAGTCTGATTCCTCAACTTTGTCTTTAATGTTCAGAACTCCTAAATTGTCATATGTAATTGATTCACTTGTTTTTTTGGGGGGGGTCTTTGTTGTAAGAGGGACCACAGAAAACATCTGGTTA
This sequence comes from Elephas maximus indicus, assembly GCF_024166365.1. Taxonomy (NCBI): domain Eukaryota; kingdom Metazoa; phylum Chordata; class Mammalia; order Proboscidea; family Elephantidae; genus Elephas; species Elephas maximus. The sequence continues at coordinate 46,968,758 of NC_064844.1, forward strand.
TTCTGCCCTCTTGGCCCTGCCTCTCGAGGTGTCTCAGTTTTTTTAAGTTGTCTAATTCTGAAATTTTATTGTTAGTCTTCTGGATTTCTGTTTGCTCTCTCTTTATGTATTCTTGCAGCCTGTTAAATTTGTCATTATGCTCTTCTATAATCTTCTTAAGTTTCTATTTTGCTTTATCTGTGTGTTCCTTGGCTTGTTCTGTGTTTTGCCTGATCTCCTTCCTGATCTCTCGAAGGGATCTGTATATTAATCTTTTTCATTCTACCTCCAGTAATTCCGGGATGTTATCTTCATCCAGAAGATTTCTTGATTGTTTGTTTTGGGAGCTTGCTCAAGCCATTGTGGTCTGCCTTTTTGTGTGATTTGATTTGATATTGACTGTTGTCTCTGAGGCATCAATAAGTTATTATATTTATGTGAGGACCCTGCTTAATAGGTAGAGTGGTGTCAAATGTCACAAACCTGCCACTCCACCATATAGCTGATACAGTGAAGTTAGGCTTCAGGTATATATCCTGTTGTATTGTGTTAATGAGGGCCTACGCTATTGAAATGGGGCCACACAGGTCTATGCAAGGGTGAAAGTCATTCAAAGTCTGTTGACCCCTCTTGCCTGTGCCTAGGCAAAGGAGCTGTGTCTGCCCTGAGTTCCTGGCTTAGGGGAGCTGGCAGATTATTTTTCCCTCTGTGTTAATTTGTTCCCTCTCAAAGGCCATGAGAATGGCTCAGGCTGCTTAATGGGTCCTACTTCCCACCCAGGGGACATGGCAATCACATAAGCCAGCCCAGACCCACACAGAGCAGGGAGGGAGCAGATAAATGGGAGAGAGGTTTTTCCCAAAGGAGTGTTTTTTAATCTGCCTGGTAGGTTAGAAGCATGTACTTATCTTTTACCAATTGAACGCTGCTTTTCACTGGTTCTGGAGGCTCAAGTAGACTCTCCGCCACTCAGTCTCTCCCGATGTGGAAAACTAGTTCTGAGAGCCACTGTTTGCCTTACCACGTACAACTGATCCAGCCTTCAGGGTGCCAGTTCCCGCTGGCTCAGGTCTGGCAACTCCTTTCTCCTTCTGAACCATAATTTCTCCTTCCCCCTGCCACTCAGTCCAATTCCTCAACTTTGCCTTTGATGTTCAGGGCTCCTAGATTGTCATATATAATCAATTCACTTGCTTTTTCAGATCTTTGTTGTAAGAGAGACCACAGGAAGCCTCTGACTACTCTGCCATCTTGGTCCCGCCTCTGTTAGTTTTCTTTAAGGAAGTGTTTTATGAAGATTTTACAAATCATTGACATCTTTAGGAATTCTATGAGGTCAAACTAACAGTGGGGAACATTATAGTATACGTTAAAAATAACAAAAAAAATGATAAAAAAGGATCATAGTAATATCACACACACACACACACACACACACAAAGCAAAATAAGATAAACCCTAGCAGTGGGACTAGAAAGATATTTCCTAGTTATCAACAAGGTGAATCTTTTTTTCAAGTTCAGGAGACTTTTATTTTTGGAGTGTAAGAGCTGAAAGAGATCCTAAAGGCCTTCTTGTCCAACTCCCTTATTTTACTCCAGAAGGTACAAAAAGGAAAATCATATACCCAAGGCCACACAGCTGGTAGCTGAGCTTTTACCAGAACTGGTAATCAGTGACCCATTTGCTTCAAGCTCTTATTACCAGCATGTTTAATACCAGCTAAATAAAAAAATAAAAACTTTTTTTTTTTTTTTAAATGATTACATCCTCTTCTTTATCTTTCTGTCTTGTGGGTTTTCTCTGGTGGATTTTGATGTCCTGTGTTATGTCTCCCTGGTACCCTGCTAGCCACGTGCACAGGTTGACATGTTTTCAGATAAGCGAGCTCATTATACTAACATAAGCACATGTACTGATTTCAAACCTGATTTGGCTAATTTACTCCATTGTTCCACTTCATTAGAGTGAATCACCAGGAGTGAACACTTGTGCATACTCATTGCAATTGAATCCTCCCAGTAGTCACTCTTTGACCCATAAAACTGGAGAGTACTTTCATTGCAGCCCAGTTGTTTCCAGAGTTTTGTGAATTTTTTTCCTGTTCAACCCTCTGCTGAATTTCTGTATTGGTTTGTCTTTTCTGATTGTTTAATGCTTTATTTTATTTTTAGTGTCTGCACCTTGTGGGTTACCATTTTTGTTATAGGCTGGTTACCAAGGCAGCTGGTGTGTCTAAGATGAAGCAAGCTGATTGTAAAGGAGTGAGTAGAGGTAAGGATGGATTAACCAGTAAGCACCGGTTTACAGTAAGCAAGGTACACACGGGCTTAATTGTGTTTATTTACTAATCTGTAGTGAACAATTTCACATGGGTTTCACATCTGTGACATGGCAAAAACCAGGTGAAACTGTATACTACAGATTAGGAAGTAAACACAATTAAGCCTGTGCATACCTTGCTTATTGGATAATCTGTCACTAAGAGGGGACTTCTGGACAGAAACAGCGATATTAACAGGATTGAATCTAAGGCCCATGTCTCAAATTATGAATGATGGTTTTTTGGTTATCTACCTGGCAATCTGCTCTCGTAAAAATTACAGACTAAAGAATTCTATCAGGCAGTTCTATCCTGTCACATGGAGTCACTTTGAGTTGCAATTGACAGCACCCAACAACAGCAACACCGCCTAAGGGCAACAAAAACCTAAGGGCATATGGCATACAAGCAGGACATACTGTATGTATTAAATAGTTCTTGAATCAGTGAATGATAAAATAAATGAATTGATAAAACGGGAACCCTTCTTACCACTTATTTTTACCTCTACTCTGAAGATATATTGCCTGCCGCTTGTAGCTAAATCCAAGGGTCATTTCTCAGTCCTCACCTTACTTAACCCATAACTAGTATTTGACAGGTTGCTGTCTCTTCCTTCTCCTTGGCACATGTTCTTCTCTTGGCTTCTAAGATACTGCTGTCTCTTGATTTTCCTCCACCTTACTACTTGCTCTTTGCATTCTCTGGCTGATTCCTCTTCATATTCTCAACCTCCACATTTTGGATTGACCCAAGACTCAGTTGTTGATTCTTTTCTCTTTTTCATACACATTTATTCCCTTGTTGATCTCACCCAGGCTCATGATAGATAACTCCTCAAATTATTTCTCCAGTATGGACCTCTCTGCAGAATGCCCAATCTGTTTATCTAACTACCTACGTACATTTCCACTTGGACATATAATGGGCATTTCAAAGTTAACATGTCTAAAAGTGAGCTCCGGATCGCCATGCCTTAAACCTGCCCCTCCTGCAGCCTTCCCCACATCAGCTAATGACAACTCTGTCTTGAAGTTGTTCATGCTGAATGCTTGAAGTCATCCTTGTCTTTATTGCTCAGATGAGGACAACATCCTAGGGTATGGTGGAGCCACAGGGTAAAAGGAACCTGAGATCCTGAATGGACCACAGCTGCCTTGCAAGGCTGGAATATTACACGACAAAGAAAGATGTTCTCCATTATATAAGCCACTGTATTTTTGGATCTCTTTTTCACATCAGCTTCCTTAGCCTGTGCCCTAACTAGCACAGGAGGTGAGAACTGGAAGTTGTGAATGTAGAATCCATTCTTTTAAGGAGCCTGAGAATGTGGGAAGGAGCGAAATAAATAAGGCATTGCTGGGATGTTTTAGTGAAATGGTTGTGAGAAAATTTGGCTCTGGGGGAATGTATTAAAATGTAGCCAGCTTGCTGAGATGTAGGCCTGTGCTCTGAAACAGTAAATTAACTGAATGTCCACTGGAGAATCCAACTCGCTCAGGACTTTGGGGGCAGAGGGTGGACCTGGGAGGGCTTATTTAAGATATTCATCTGACCCTATTTCTAACACTATTTCTTCTGATTGAGAAAATATACACTGTAATTTTTAAAATAATGACATTGATGACGCACTAGTATAAGCACAGGTTGAGCTATTTACTTCTTAAATAGGTGAGATTTAGCACCAAATTGTCCATACTCATCATTCCTTCCTGTAACAAAAAGCAGCGTACCTGGCCAGGGATGATAAGAACAATATAAGAAAATAAATATACTAAGAATTCTCAGATATTAAGCACCTAAAATGATTCCTGACCTATGCTGGGAGCTTTACGTATATAAATTTAGAGTCTGGTCAAACCACATGGCCGCTGGAAACATGATCTTGACTTTGTTGCCCCAGGTTATAATTCAATCCAGAGGCTTCCAAACTGAGCTCTGCAAAGCCCTAGGGACGCTTGTAGGTACAGTCTTGTGGGACAAGCTTAAGGGGGAGCCAGCAGGGCTCCATGCTGGCTCCAATATCCACAAAACTGCTCTAGGAAATACATTTAACCTTGCTCTCTAGTTCATACATGCATATCTTTGTATATATTTAACTGAATCAAATTGTTCATGTTACAATACTTTCTCTTTACTATGTGTGATGCACTGTAGGGTAATGCTATTCAGTATATGCCTCCCCTCCCTAATGGAGTCAGCTTTGCTCTTCCCCGAAGCATGCTGGGGATGAATTTGGGATGGACTCGGGCTAACGTACAAGGCCAGGAGCAGCATGACTGGGCGAGCAGGCCAAGGCCAAAGAATGCCTTAGCAACAAGAAGGAAAACATCTGGGCCTGGACGTGAAGTCCCTGGGAACACTGACTGCCCAAGGACGTGGGAGAAAAAGATGAGCCTTGGTCCCAATTGGAATAGTATATAAGCTTGGGTCCCTTGCTAGGTGGTTGCGGAAAATACTCCAGCTGCCCACCACTGGAGAGCAGCTGCTTGCCCGTGTCAGTAAGTTTCCCTGAACTCATGAATCTGGAAAGGACTATGTGTCAGTTCTTCAGATTATCTGCCAGGACGCGCAGTGAGGGTCTTTCCTTGCTGGGGCTGTCCCCTGACATGCACTCTGATATTGTCTATTCTATTCCATTTTGTTACATTTAAAAAGTGCTGGCTGAATCCACTAAAGTGATCTCACAAAGTTCTAATAGGGTGGTAACATGCAATTTTTTAAAAAATGACATCTTTGATGAATAGAATGGAGAGGCTCCCATAGGTCAGCCCATTAACAAACTGAGGAATTTTTCTTACCAGTTTATAGGCTTGGCTTCCTTAAAAATTACAAAATGACAACTCTTCTGTGAAATATCAAAGTATTTATCCTGTATACAACCAAGCCCCACTCAGCAGCCTTCCATCTGACTGGGGTGGACCCAGACCAGCTCACCCAGCTCTGCAGAGAGAGGACCAGAGAGATGAGAGACAGGGAAGGGGGAATGTCAGGAAGGTGGGGCAGGCCAGGAGTCAGAGGAAGGCACTGGGTCCTGGGACTGGGAAAAGTACAGTAGGTTCAAAGTTCACCTATCAGAAGGTTCTAGGGAGCATCAGGAGAAAAAAAATCAGAGAGATTGGCAGCCTTCTCCCCACTCCTCTTTTTCCTTTTCAACCCTGCAACGTAGTCTTATAGGGTCACACATCCCAGCCTCCTAGGTGCCTTGGGTGCCTCCCATGATTTTAGGAAGTTTTTCCCCTGGTTTCCTGAATTTCTACCCTAGGAAGAATCCAATGACGGCCCCCTTCCCTTTTGTCCAGTTCCTGCCTAAGCCTTTCCCGCCAAGAGGAACTAAATTCATAGATGAGAGAAGGGGTCCTGACTTGCAACCCAGCATCCCTTTCACCAGGCTCCAGCTCCCACAGCACGGAGTGTTCAGGCCCTACATGATCATGAGCCCTGAGCAACCTGACTTCTCAGAACTCAGCATATTAAAGGCAGCACTGAAGGCAGGGAGGTGCTGCACAGTCTTAAAGGTGACTCTGAGTCATCAGGAAAAGGTTTAAAATACATTTGGCCCCTGAGAGAGTGCAAAGAAATGGAAACCACATTTTTCAATATTTCCACAAAAATGTGTTAAAATTAAAGTCTGAACAGAGTGTTCAGCTTCAGCTATTTGGAAACTGCACACAGGCATAACACGCCTCGCTCTCCTGATTGGGCTGAATAAATAGATTGTGTCTAGGCTGATAGGAAAGAGACAGGGGAATTAATAATATTATGACCAAGACATGAAATACCTTTCCTCAGGAAGCTACACATCTGAGGGAGACTCATTAAGAATCAAAGTTCTACTTGGTTTGTCGTGTGAATGCCCATGACCCAGAGTGGAGCCCTGGTACAGGTGGCTGAAGCCATGACTGAGGCTCCGTGCTGAAGAGAGGTCTCCTGCATTCTCCAAACCTAAAATCAAATCCCAGTATCTACTGGCTACTTTCCGGCTGGCCTCCCTATAGCCACCTACTTACTGATCTCTCTTTCATGTAAGAGACAGGCAGATGGTCATGGCTGCCCTATCCTCCAGACCAGACCTACTCCTTATTCCTCCTGCTGTATAGAAAAGCAGAAGAGAAGGAGGGGAGCTTATTGTCTGCTCCTCCCACTTGTTCTAATTGTCACATCCAGCCACCACACCATCAACTAAAATATGGGGGTGCGCCTTCCCTTGCAAATCTTTTGATAAAATCTCTTCCACTGTCCCAGCAGAGTGTCTTCTATGTGCATTGATCAGAACTGGGTTAGCTGCCCACCTGAACCAGATAAAATGGGGGAGCTGCCAGCAAGAAAGAAGGTAGCAATGGATTCATGGTAAGCAACCACCAGCATCTGCTGCAATAATGGCAACAATAAAAGTACATAATGATAGCTGCCATATATCAACCACTTATGGTGTGCTTGGTGTGGTATACGCATCATTTCACTTCACTCTCACTAAACTCCTTTAATGTAAAGAATTTTTTGACACGATCTTTTTACAGATGATACAACTGTAAATCATGGCAGAGTCATGACTGGAACTTTATTCTAACTCCGAAGTCCATGCCCTTTCATATCAATCACACTAACTTTACTAGTTAAAGATTTTTCAAGGTTTCTCAAAGGTATTGATCTTTATTGATGGGACTTTGAAGTTCTATTCATGACATAAATCAGACCCAAATCAATAGCAGCTTTGATACTGACATTGAGACTCTGCAGGTTCCTTCAGTGAAGCTCCCGTGGATTGAGGTTGCAGAATACTCATGGGCTAAGCAACTGGGCACAGGGTTCATGAATGTTAGGTCAAGCTGGGAAGTGCAACACCTGAAAGGGTTCATAGTTGCATTGCTATGTTAGAGAAGCAAGTGATAATTACAGGTGAAGGTGAGAGAGGCAAAAACATGCATAATGCCTTAGCCAGATAAAGGTGTAACAGAAACAAAAAGTAGAACTATTAGTGGATGGCAGATTGGAAGTCGAAGCACAAGGCATGGGTCAGGTGTGAGGTTCAGGAATAATTCAGTTAATTGCGGTATGGACTGGATTATTGGGCACGTGCTACAGGGGGTTCAGGGATGTAGAGAGGCTATGCCAGGCTGCAAAGTCCCTAGGTGGTGCAAAGTCAAAGCACTTTGTTGCTAACTGAAAGGTTGGTGGTTGGAATCCACCCAGAGGCACCTCAGAAGAAAGGCCTAGTGATCCACTTCCAAAAACTCAGCCATTGAAAACCGTACGGATCATAGTTCTACTCTGACACACATGTGGTCACCATAAGTAAGAATTGACTTGACAGCAACCAGAATGCCAGATTGCATGGAGACTTTAAAAAGGAGGCTGAGAGGAAGGACTCTTGAGGGGACTCTACCCTTTTAAGTGCATTCTCAGATAACCCTTCTCTTGGGAACTGGCTACCTTGCCATGTGAAAATACTGCTGCATTCTTCACTCCACTCCTGAGCCTCTACCCATTTACATAGGACCTCTGTGTGGCTGAAGTTCCTTCACATTTCCTTTAAAACCCTTGAGTGAAGGTCAAGGTCAGAGGTGTAACTAAGGTACGGCAGGTAGGGCACCTGCCCTGGGCACTGCTTTAGTAGGGGTGCTAATGAGCAGTTTCTATTGGCCATCACAGTTTCCATTACCAGCTGTGAGAGATCATTCAGCAATTTAACACTAATTGCCATAGGCACTATTTTCCCTCTTCGGGGGCTCAGGAAAGCAACAGAGAAGAAAGGAGTCAGTTAGGCCAAAGGGTATAGGGAAAGCCCTAGAAGATCGGTTAATAATTCAACTGAGTGTGAGCACCCCTCATCCTTCTTACTGATTTTTATCAAGTTATAAGGCAGATGTCATTTAGAAGCTACACTCCCTCCTTTTATCAGGACTGTTCTCTAAAATCTGTGAATTTGTGATTGAATAATCAAGTATTACATGTCCTCTTCCATCTCCTGGTTGGGTCCAGATTCTTAGCATCAAGAAATGAACTAATATGTATATATCAAACCAAAAAAGCCAAACCCATTGCCGTCAAGTCGATTCCAACTCATAGCGACCCTATAGGACACAGTAGAGCTGCCTCACAAGGTTTCCAAGGAGCGCCTGGTGGATTCGAACTGCCGACCTTTATGGTTAGCAGCCGTAGCTCTTAACCACTACTCCACCAGGGTTTCCAAAACATATATATATATGTTTGCAATCACCTATTATCTAAAAAAATAAAGAAATCTAAGCCAGAGAACCTCTTCCCTCCCTCATACCTTTTTCATTTTAAATCTTATGTGGAATCTCAATATATAAAAAAAAAAAAAAAAACTGAGCTGCTGGGGTTTGGGGAACAATGGAGTACTGGAACCTTTCCTTGACCTCCAAGGTGGCCCCTGAGTGAACATCACCCATGTGGTTCATGTTCTTCATTTTACAGTAGAGTCTGACACCCAGAGCAGAAAGTGATGTGCCTCAAATTACACAGCTGCCCTTAGAACTAGGTCTGAAAGCCTGAGGTTGTTCAACATCAATCGTAGTGTATTATCCAAATTATTCAAGAACTATTACATCTCTTGATTAATGTTATCCTTTCCAAAACAACTGATTTTCATAGACTCAAATTCCACCAACCACCCACAGAAACTCTCCTGGGCATACTGTATACTCCCAACAGAAGGCAGAATGGCTTCCTGTGGAGCCTGGAGAACTACTGCTGTGGCCACTCTTCCCCCTGGGAACTTTACATTCCCATCTTGAAATTTAAGGGTAAAGGGACAGTTTCTAAGAAGACATCTGAGGGGATTGGAGGGCTGTCCCTCATAGGTCCACAACTACCTGGTGTTTCGATTGCAGAATTCTTACATTTCCACATTTTATTGTAGGGAGGTGAGAACAGCGTGGGAGTGCATATTTTGGCTTTCTTCTGGTGATACCCTTCCAGGAGGATTACAGCCAAGAAACCCCATGGGGTGGTTCTACTGTCACAGGGGGTCACTATAAGTCAGAATCAGCTCAAAGAGACCTAACCACAACAACAAAAAGTTTGAGCAGCAGTCAGCAGAAGGGAGTAGCAAGGAACAAAAAAGAAGGAAAACTCTGTAGGGGAGTGATGACAAAATGGCAGATACCTGACAGACTGGAGTAAGTGGGGTAGGAGAAATCTCTCTCTCTTTCTCTCTCACACATATGCAGACACAGCTTCTGAAGTGTTTATGCTGCAGGAGTAGCTGGGCTTTGCCCCGTGCCTTAACGCTCCTACTATATACGCCAAAAGGGATATTATATTCACATACTAAACATTGATGAGCACTACCATCTAGCTTTTGTCTGTCTGCCCCTCTACAATCTCTCAAACTGAAACCCTGAGGGAGGAGAGGAAGATGAAAACAGTTAAACAGAAGGCACAGCCTACGTTTTTCCTTGGAGTAAATGAAATTGTGCGCACATCCAGAGTTACTTGTATAATTTTGACTCATTTGCCAACGCATTTACGTAGTGGAATTAAGATTAGCATCCTTTCCATTTTTTATATTGAAATCTCCTCTGTAGCTCTCATATAATTTGTCACTGATATGAGAGACTGCAGTCAAAGAATGTGTAGCTGGGTAAAATGTGTAATCAAATGCTAAAGACGATCATTATTATCAGCAATGATAATTAGCCATCTAAGATTATAAAGTGAAAGCATAAGAACTTCATCCAGAACCAAGTGCCTGTCTCTTCATTTAGATAAAGTGAGGACAGGTGCATTCCAGACTCCATGGTCCCTCTTAGCAGGACTGTGACCATGGTGAGTAGGTGTTATAAAGCCAATTTGCAGCCTTGGAAGTTTACCACCTTGGCGTCTATTAATTTTTCCCAGTTGTCCTTTCACCCAGTTTCTGACATGGCCATTCCTATCTTGTTATCCAATCTCTCAACAGTTGTAGGCTCTAACTAGCCCTCTCAGCCATGCCCCCATGCAGTTTCCTGTGATAAAAAAAACCCCATCTGGTAACCCAGTCTCTCAATGGCTGGAGTTACTCCTTGCCCCTCCCCGCTATGTCCCCTATAATTCCCTGTAATAAAAATTTAAGGAGTCCTGGTGGCACAATGGTTAAGAGCTCAGCTGCTAACTAGAAGGTCAGAAGTTTGAACCCACCAGAGGAGGCTCTGAGAGAGAAAAAACCTGGCAATCTGCTCCTGTAAAGACTACAGCCTAGGAAACACTATGGCAGCAGTTCTAGTCCCTATTTGTCAGAATCCACTCAATGGCACACAACAACAGTAAAATCTTTCTCCTTTTTCCTTTGTAAATGCTCTAGAAACCTTTAAACTGATCAATGACTTCAGCCCTGGAACCCTGGCTAACCCCACCTTGCTTGCCATTCATAAGCCCTCTCCTATGGTTCCAGTTTGTTGTTACCTTTCCCTGAGTACAATCTCCTGTGTAGCCCTGCATCATGGCCCATGAGTGCTACATTTTCTGGGCTTCCTGCATGAGTCTCACTTCATCATGCTGCACCTGACAGACCATCCAAGACACTCACAGACAAGCGTGGATTAATCAGTTCATGAGGTACACACGGGCTTACTTGTATTTACTTACTAATCTGTAGCGCACAATCACATGTGGGCTTCACCACATTACAGGTGAAATTGTGCACTACAGATTAATAAGCACAAGTAAGCCTGTGCATACCTTGCTTATTGGGAAATCCGTCCCTGCTCTCAGCACCCTGCTTTGGGTCAAACAATACAATAGGATACCGGGACTGATCTAAACAGAACATGAGCTATCCAAAACATTGTTTGCAATGGTGTCTAACAGTCAGTTTTAAAGATATTATTACCGTGAGTTGGGATAAAACCTTTAAAAAGAAAAAATCTTCTAAAATCTTGTATTCTGTTGCCAGCTGCTGGAGTAGCATATCGTGATTGGCAAAATTTCAGTGGGCAAGCATGCGTTCCTACAGAAAGAAGAGGTTAGGAGAAAAAAGGTAAAAATGGCATTAAATATGCCTTCTTAAACCCCAAATAAACAACAGTTCTAGAAAGCAGCCATGCTCCAAATCAACCAGAGTCTGTGGATAATCAGTCCTTCAGTTCAGAGAACAGTGCTGTGGCTCTGTGACACGTGTAGGCTGGAGCCCCCACAAGTTTTAAGTTATGTTGATTTAATATCTCTCTAAAGTTTTAATATCAGCCCTTCTGGGTTGAAATTTAATGCTGTCTGTGCTTGTAAACTTTTTAGTTTCAGTTTTTCAAGTCTCAGCAAAAATTGTGTAATCCCCTGACAAATTCATGAATTCTGGTGCTGCCCAAGGACATATTTTCTGGGCTCACTTTCCTATTCATAAAATGAGAAGTGAAAAATAAAGGGAGCTCCTTTATCTGCCTTGCCCCAGAGGTCCTCTTGGTAGTTCACGAGAGAGGGCAGCAGTATTTCTTGTCATGTTCTTTGGGGGCTGAAGTGAACTGCTCAAATGCTGAGCAGTCCCCTTACGTCATTAGGTGAGTCATGCAGCTACAACCCAGGGAATCTAAATTTAAGTCCAGCAATCTTTTCACTATATTCAAGATGACAAATACTCTTTTCTTTCAGTGCAGAATCTGATTGATTGGTAAGAGCTCCCTGGAAACTTTATTGAAAAGGTATATCTGGATTTATCAGAAAAGAGTGCTGTAATTGATTGGTGATGTCTGCTGTGGTTGAGGGATTCAGAATATGACAACACACAGGTAGTGTATTTCTGAACCTAAACAATCATGCCTTCTCTACGAAAGCTATCTTCTCAATAAATCTCCCTTCAAGAGTAATTGGAGGGGGCCAAGATGGCTAACTGGTTAGAAGCTTCCGCTAAACACTCTTGCAACAAAGACCTGAAAAAACAAGTAAATCAATTACATATATGACAATCTACAAACACCGAGCATCAAACACAGAACTAAGGAATCGACCTGAGTGACAGGGGTGTGACAGACGTTACAGAAGCAGTGACAAGTTGCTGAACCAATGCAGAGCCTCAGCTCCAATTCCTTGGTGCCATTCTGTGGTGCGAATGTGGCGGGGCTGATGGTAGTTTCCTAAGACAAGGCAGAATCAGCAAAAGAAGGCAAACAAAGTGACTCACCCCTGACCCTGTGGCATTTCTACAGCAGGGCTGGTCACAGAGTTTAGGAAGCAGCTGCTTCAGTGAAGAGCCAGCACCCCGACCCCCCAGTGTGATGGCCGTGGGTCTGGCTGTGGGGTTTAGGCAAAGCTGCTTCAGCTAAAGAAGGCAAGTGCGTGACACAACCCTAACGCCCTGGGGAAATCTCAGCAGGGACCCAGCCAGCACACACAGGCTATACACGCCTCTGGAATCTGAGATGAAACAGTGCTCTCGACACAAGATAAGTGATTTTGTCAGACTTGCTGTGCGGATCTCATAGCTCCTTCTTCTGAAAGTACTCTCTCCTATCTATCTGATCTCCACCCCCCCCCCCACACCCCGTCTACCCCAGCCAGCTTCATTAGCAGTTGAATTCCCTGGGCCTGAGCTAGAATGTGCTGCCCGCTCTCTTGGCCTGGGAGAAACAGCAAATTAACAAACAGAGAGGAAATGCTTTCCCGACTCCCCTAAACTGAAAGCTCAGAGCAGAAGCAGCTCCAGTCCAGGAATAAGTGATCCACAGACTTTGGCTGTCACCCCTACATGGATTCAGTGGCTATTATAATGTGAAGGCAAACCTGTTAGAGGTCTGACTGTAATTGTTTCAGGTGTGTGGTGGAGAGGCAGGTTTTGGAGGTCTGATGCCACTCTGCCTATTAAACAGAGCCCTAACCTACCCACAGCAGGGACCTGAAGGCTGAGGCTCCATTCACGCCACCTAGCCGCTGGCGAAAGTGGTCTGAGGATAGTGGTGCCTACCGGTCTTTATAGGTATAAGCATTGGGTGCCTAAGGTACAGCTACAGAGCCCACCCACCAGAGCACTTTAGAGAACAGAGAAGCTACTTCCTCACTAATACTTGGGGAAAGGCTGTCAGCACCCTTCCCTCCTCAGACTGTGACACCCTGCTGCTACCAGAAACCAGCACATACAACCATCACCACTACTCCTCTAAGATAGTAGGTGAAAGCCTACACCACACACTAGGTAACCGACTATCAGGACACCTGAGCTGAATCTATACAAGAATAGTGAATGGACTCATAGGCTCATCTACCTGGTAACAGCTCTAACCATGTGGTAACAGGACATTAGAGCTTCAAAGGCTCCAATAATCAAGTTAGTGCACTCTAGTAGCCTCTCTGGGTATATTGAAACAAAACAAATCAAGGAGATAGGACACAGTGAGCAAACATAAAATAAATTATTACAATAACTGGCTTGGAGACAGTAAAAAGAAAAAAAAAGTGATCGATATCAAATCACATAAAGAAGCAGACCATGATTGCTTCAACAAACTCCCAAAACAGAGAATCAAGGACTCTTCCAAATGAAGATGTATTCCGGGAATTGCCAGATGCAGAATAAAAATACAAAAGATTAATATACAGAATGCTTCAAGACATCAGGAATGACGTCAGGAATGAGATCAGACAATATACAGAAAAAGCCAAGTAACACACAGATAAAGAAGTTGAAGAAATTAAAAAGATTATTCAAGAACATCATGAACGATTTAATAAGCTGCAAGAATCCATAGAGAGTCAGCATTCAGAAATTCAAAAAATTAACAATAAACTTGCAGAATTAGACAACTAAATAGTAAGTCAGAGGAGCAGAATTGAGGAGCTGGAATACAGAATTGGGGAGCTGGAGCATAAGACACTTGGTACCAATATATTTAAAGAAAAATCAGATAAAAGAATGTTAAAAAATGTAGAAAACCTAAGAATCATGTGGGACTGTATCAAGAAGAATAACTTGTGAGTGATTGGGATACCAGAACAGGGAGGGATAAAAGAAAATACAGAGAGAATTGTCAAATATTTGCCGGCAGAAAACTTCCCTGACATCATGAAAGATGAAAGAATATCTATCCAAGGTGCTCATTGAACCCCATACAAGGCAGATCCCCAAAAAAAGTCACCAAGACGTTATCATCAAACTTGCCAAAAACCAAAGATAAAGAGAAAAATTTAAGAGCAGCCAGGGATAAACAAAAAGGCACCTACAAAGGAGAATCAATAAGAATAAGGTTGGACTACTCAGCAGAAACCATGCAGGTAAGAAGGCAATGGGATGACATATATAGAGCATTGAAGGAGAAAAATTGCCAGCCAAGAATTATATATCCAGCAGAACTGTCTCTCAAATATGAAGGCGAAATTAAGTCATTAACAGATAAACACAAGCTTAGGGAATTTGCAAAAACCAAACCAAAACTACAAGAAATACCAAAGGGAATTCTCTGGGTAGAAAATCAATAATATCAGATGTCAACACAACACTAGGACACAGAACAGAGCATCCAGATATAACTCAGACAGGGAAATCACACACACAAAAAAATTAAGATAAAAAACCACTCAAAACAGGGAATCAGTGGTGTCATTATGTAAAAGATGACAATAATCAATAAAGAGGGACTAAATAAAGTAGGCATAGATCTTCCATATGCAGAGGAAATCAAGGTGATATAGGGAGATAAGAGTTAGGTTTATACTTAGAAAAATTGGGGTAAATATTAAGGTAACCACAAAGAAGACTAACAATCCCACAATTCAAAATAAAAACCAAGATAAATGTAAAGACTCAGCAAAAATAAATTCAACTAAAATGAAAGAGAGGAACACACAATTTACAAAGAAAAACTCAGCACAAAAAAAATGGAAAAATGAAACTGTCAACAACACACAAAAAAAGGCATCGAAATGACAGCACTAAACTCATAAAAAAAACTCATACCTATCCATAATTACACAGAATGTAAATGGGCTAAATGCACCAATAAAGAGAGTTGCAGAATGGATTAAAAAAAAAAAAAATGTGATCCAACTATAAGCTGCCTACAAGAGACACACGTTAGACTTAGAGACACAAACAAACTAAAACTCAAAGGACAAAAAAAAAATACATCAAGCAAATGAAAATCAAAAAAGTGCAGGAGTGGCAAAATTAATTTCTGACAAAATAGACTTTATAGTTAAATCCACTGCAAAGGATAAGGAAGGACACTATATAATGATTAAAGGGACAATTTACCAGAAGGATATAACCATATTTAAATATTTATGCACCCAGTGACAGGGCTGCAAGATACATAAAAAAAACTCTAACAACACTGAAAAGTGAAATAGACAGGTCCACAATCATAGTAGGAGACTTCAACACACCACTTTCGGTGAAGGACAGGACATCCCGAAAGAAGCTCAATAAAGACACGGAAAATCTAAATGCCACAATCAACCAAATTGACCTCATAGATGTATACAGAACACTCCACCCAACAGCTGCAAAGTATACTTTTCTAGTGCACATGGAACATTCTCTAGAATAGACCACATGTTAGGTCATAAAGCAAGCCTTAGCAGAATCCAAAACATTGAAATATTGCAAAGCATCTTCTCTGACCATAGGCTATAAAAGCAGAAATCAATAACAGGAAAAGCAGGGACAAGAAATCAAATACTTGGAAACTGAACAATACCCTGCTCAAAAAAGACTGGATTATAGAAGACATTAAGGATGGAATAAAGAAATTCATAGAATCTAATGAGAATGAAAACAGCTCCTATCAGAACCTTTTGGACACGGTGAAAGCAGCGCTCAGAGGTCAATTTATACCACTAAATGCACACATACAAGAAGAAGAAAGGGCCAAAATCAAAGAATTATCCCTACAGCTTAAACAAATAGAAAGACAGCAACAAAACAAATGCTCAGGCACCAGAAGAAAGCAAATATGAAAAATTAGAGCAGAATTAAATGAATTAGAGAACAGTAAAACAATTGAAAGAGTTAACAAGACCAAAAGCTGGTTCTCTGAAAAAATTAACAAAAGTGATAAACCATTGGCCGAACTGACAAAAGGAAAACAGGAGCGGAAGCAAATAACCCAAATAAGAAATGAGATGGGCGATATCACAACAGACCCAACTGAAATTAAAAGAATCATATCGGATTACTAGGAAAAATTGTACTCTAACAAATTTGAAAACCTAGAAGAAATGGATGAATTCTTCCTACCTAAACTAACACAAACAGAGGTAGAACTAAATAGACCATAACAAAAGAAGAGGTTGAAAAGGTAATTGAAAATGTCCCAACAAATAAAAAAGCCCTGGCCCAGATGGCTTCACAGCAGAGTTCTACCAAACTTTCAGAGAAGAGTTAACACCACTACTACTAAAGTATTTCAGAGCATAGAAAAGGACGGAATAATCCCAAACTCATTCCATGAAGCCACTATATCCCTGATACCAAAACCAGGTAAAGACACCACAAAAAAAGAAAATTACAGACCTATATCCCTCATGAACTTAGATGCAAAAATCCTCAACAAAATTCTAGTCAATAGAATTCAACAACATATCAAAAAAATAATTCACCATGACCAAGTGGGATTCATATCAGGTATGCAGGGATGGTTCAACATTAGAAAAACAATTAATGTAATCCCTCATATAAAAACCCAAAAACCAAACCCAGTGCCATCGAGTCGATTCTGACTCATAGCGACCCTATAGGACATAGTAGAACTGCCCCATAGAGTTTCCGAGGAGCACGCAGTGGATTTGAACTGCCAACCCTTTGGTTAACAGCCGTAGCACTTAACCACTATGCCACCAGTGTTCCCCTCATATAAATAAAACAAAAGACAAGAACAACATGATTTTATCAATTGATGCAGAAAAGGCATTTGACAAAGTCCAACAAGCATTCTTGATAAAAACTTTCAGCAAAATAGGAATAGAAGGACAATTCCTCAGCATAATAAAGGGCATTTATACAAAGCCAACAGTGAATGCCATCCTGAATGGAGAGGGTCCGAAAGCATTCTGCTTAAGAACAGGAACCATCCTTACGCCTTTTATCACCATCCTTATTCAACATTGTGCCGGTGGTCCTAGCCAGAGCAATTAGGCAAGATAAAGAAATAAAGAGCATCCAGATTGGCAAGGGAGAAGTAAAAGTATCACTATTTGCAGATGACATGATCTTATACAAAGAAAACCCTACTCCAGAAAACTGCTGAAACTAATAGAAGAGTTCAGCAGAGGATCAGGATACAATATAAACATACAAAAATCAGTTGGATTCTTCTACACCAACAAAAAGACCATCAAAGAGGAAATCACCAAATCAGTACCATTTACAATAGCCTCCAGGAAGATAAAATACTTAGGAATAAATCTCACCAGAGTTGTAAAAGACCTATAGAAAGAAAACTAAGAGACACTACTGCAAGAAACTGAGAGAATTACATAAGTGGAAAAACATACCTTGCTAATGGATAGGAATACTTAACATTGTAAAAATGTCTATTCTACAAAAGGCCATCTATAGATACAATGCAGTTTTGATCCAAATTACAACAACATTTTTTAATGAGATGGAGAAAAAAATAACCAACTTTATATGGAAGGGCAAGAGATGCTGCATAAGTAAAGCATTTCTGAAAAAGAAGAACAAAGTAGGAGGCCTCACTCTACCTGATTTTAGAACCTATTATAAGACCACAGCAGTCAAAACAGCCTGGTACTGGTACAACAACAGACACATAGACCAATGGAAGAGAATTGAGAATCCAGACATAAATCCGTGCACATATGAGCAGCTGATATTTGACAAAGGCCCAGTCAGTTAAATGGGGAAAAGACAGTCTTTTTAACAAATGGTGCTGGCATAACTGGATATCCATCTGCAAAAAAATGAAACAAGACCTATACCTCACACCATGAACAAAAACTAACTCAAAATGGATCAAAGACCTAAATATAAAATCTAAAACAATAAAATCCTGGAAAAAAAATACGGACAATGCTAGGAGCCCTAGTACATGGCACAAACAGTATACAAAACATTACTAAAAATGCAGAAGAGAAACCAGATAAGTGAGAGCTCCTAAAAATCAAACTCCTATGCTCATCCAAGACTTCACCAAAAGAGTAAAGACTACCTACAGACTGGAAAAAAGTTTTTAGCTATGACATTTCTGATCAGCATCTGATCTCTAAAATCTACATGACACTGCAAAACCTTAACTACAAAAAGACAAATAACCCAATTAAAAAATGGGCAAAAGATATGAACTGACACTTCACTAAGAAGACACCCAGGCTGCTACCAAATACATGAGGAAATGCTCACAGGCATTAGCCATTAGAGAAATGCAAATCAAAACTACAATGAGATTCCATCTCACCCCAAGGCTGGCATTAATCCAAAAAAACACAAAATAATAAGTGTTGGAGAGGTTGTGGAGAGACTGGAACACTTAGACAGTGCTGGAGGTAATGTGAAATGCTACAACCACTTTGAAAATCAATTCGGTGCTTCCTTAAAAAAAAAAAAAAATTTTTTTTTTTTTTTAAAAGACTAGAAATAGAACTACCATAGGATCCAGCAATCCCACTCCTTGGAATATATCCTAGAGAATTAAGAGCCTTTACACGAACAGATACACGCACACCCATGTTCATTGCAGCACTGTTTACAATGGCAAAAAGTTGGAAGCAACCAAGGTGCCCATCAACAGATGAATGGATGAATAAATTATGGCATATTCACACAATGGAATACTATGCATCCATAAAGAAGAATGATGAATCCACGAAACATTTCATAACATGGAGAAATCTGGAAGACATTATGCTGAGTGAAATTAGTTGCAAAAGGACAAATATTGTATAAGACCACTATTATAAGAACTCAAGAAACAGTTTAAACAGAGAAGAAAATATTCTTTGATGGTTATAAGAGGGGGGAGGGAGAAGGGTTTTCACTAATGAGTAGATAAGTTTTATTTTAGTTGAAGGGAAAGATAACACACAATACAGGAGAGGTCAACACAATTGGACTAAACCAAAAGCAAAGAAGTTTCCTGAATAAACTGAATGCTTCAAAAGGCAGCAAAGCAGGGACAGAGGTTTGAGGACCACGGCTTCAGGGGACATCAAGTCAATTGGCATTATAAAATCTATAAAGAAAACATTCTGCATCCCACTTTGGAGAGTGGCATCTGGGGTCTTAAAAGCTAGCAAACGGCCATCTAAGATTCATCAATTGGTCTCAACCCACCTGGAGAAAGAAGAATGAAGAATACCAAAGACACAAGGTAATTACGAGCCTAAGAGACAGAAAGTACCACATAAACCAGGGACTACATCATCCTGAGACCAGAAGAACTATATGGTGGCCAGCCACAACAGATGGCTGCCCTGACAGGGAACACAACAGAGAACCCCTGAGGGCGCAGGAGAGCAGTGGGATGCAGACCCCAAATTCTCGTAAAAAGACCAGACTGAATGGTTGGACTGGAACTAGAAGGACAATGGTGGTCATGGTCCCCAGACCTTCTGTTAGCCCAAGACAGGAACCATTCTCGGGGCCAACTCTTCAGACAGGGATTGGACTGGAATATGGGATGGAAAATGATACTGGTGAAGACAGGCTTCTTGGATCAAGTAGACACATGAGGCTGTGTTGGCATCTCCTTTCTGGAGGTGAGATGAGAGGGCAGAAGGGGCCAGAAGCTGCCCAAATGGACATGAGCAGAGAGAGTGGAGGGAAGGAGAGTGCTGTCTCATTAGGGGGAGGGCAATTAGGAGTGTATAGCAAGGTGTGTATGAATTTTTGTATGAGACACTGACTTGATTTGTAAACTTTCACTTAAAGCACAATAAAAATTAATAAAAAAAGAGTAATTGGACTATAATTTTATTCACAAATGGCTTTCAAAAACACATCTGGTTAACTCTTATTCATTCTGTGGAACTCGGCTGAAACATCACATCTTCAGGGAAGCTTGCCCTGACCATTTTTAAGTCATTTTTTATTATATACTCCCATTGTACTGTATTTCCTTCTTTTCTCTCATCTAACTCAGTTTGAAATATATATCTATTAGTTTGCTTATTAGATTAATAGCTGTGCCATCCAACCACCAAGACAGTAAGCTCACTAGAGCAAAGGTCATGTCCTATTTCACCATTGCATGCCCATTGTCTATCATATTGCCTGGCACTTAATAACCCACTGCCGTCAAGTTGATTCCGACCCATAGCGACCCTACAGCACTGAGTAGAACTGTACCATAGAGTTTCCAAGGATAGACACTCATTAAACATTTGCTGAATGGAGTCAAAAACAGGCATTCATTTACTTTTCTCTGAAATTTCTCTAAGACCCAGGCCAGATATGTCATCTTTCATTGCATATCCTTTCCGGAGACTAAGGCATATGAAAGCACCTGCTTATCTGATCAAGGTTAGAACTTGGAGATGCTGGAATTTGTATCCTAGGTGTATGAATCTGTAGGTCTCGTCTCCATGTCCATTACACACATACTACCTGTGCGGCTATCTGAAGATGTTCATTTTAGGTTATAATAAATGGTGGCATAGTCTGAAACAAAAACAACAAGAAAAGCCTTTTAATGGAGGCGGTATGTCAGAGTGCAGGGAACACTGGACTGGCAGTGAACAAATTTGTGTCCTAATTCCACCACTTATTACCTTCGTGACCTTGGAAAACTAAATTCATCTCTCTTCATCAGCACAATAAAGAGATGGAGTTGATAGTTTTCAAAATTATTTTTTTGCTGTGGAACCCTTCACGTAAAATCTCAGAAATCTCATGTAGAAACACAACATGTAAAAGAGGTGAAGTGGATTTTCTCTGAGCAAAGGTGTGTGGTAGAGGGTACACCTGAAATTCTGCTCACATAGCCTCTCCTGTACCTGCAAGGAAGCCCCTGAAGCACATGCAGGAGTTTCATTAAAATGATAAAATTACAGATTTATAGGAAGCTGCACAGAGAGTACAGACAGGTCCTATGTACCTTAACCCATTTTCTCCCAATGGGCCCATTTTTAAAAATCTTAGGATTCACTACCAGACATTCCTCCAAGGCCCGTCCAAAATTCTGTGACCATGTGAATAAAAAAATGTTAGATTATCCTCACTGCATCCAGAGTCAGGGACTTCTAGAGCTTGAATGTACCTTAGAGATCAGCCAGTATAAGATATAGTCCAAGTTTTCTGCTTCTCTTCAGAGTTTGTCTCTGTCATGGAATTTAACTAGAGCCTTGAGTCTGGTCACACTGGTGTTTTTTTTATTAGTTTCTATTTCCATATTTTCTACTAGTAAATCCCTGTTGACTTTTTTTTTATGGCCTCTTCGGGGGCTGGTTCTTTTCATTTACTTAACTCATTTTGATTTATCTAATGGTGGAAATGCCCCTCATAGTGGGCTTGGCAGTCGTGGCTTATATTATTTTCCATTTCCAACTCCACATTACAGTGTTCTTTATGGCTGCATCAAGGCATGTGGGCTGCACTGAAATGGCCACGGGCTCAGTGAAACTCATTCCCCCTTATTCTCTTTGTTCTTTTTTCCTCTTTAAGTATTTATGTATATAAACAGATCCATATAATTTTACATAAATTCAATATATGTGATTGTATCATTACATACTTATTTTAAATGTAGCTTTTCATTTTGGTTTAGCTTCCTTTTCCCCATCTATTCCCCTTCTTTCTGCATTTCCTTCTCATACACCCAGGTTCATCACGTTAACAACCCACTGTATATACTTTCATATTATTCTTTGTGTCCATATGATTATAAATAAATGACTACACATGATGCATATATGTATAGTGTACGTAAGTATATAATATACAGCTAGAGAAGGGTTTTGTCCTTATTTTGTAAAAGTTGCAGCATACGTATACTTTCGAATCTTGCTTTCTCTCACTCAACAATAAGTCTCTTTCTATTGGCTGTAGAACATCTTGTACTGCAATGGGCCATGATTTATTCGACCATTCCCCTACTGATGGGCAATCAGCTCGTTCTACTATTTCTTTTGTGCCTCTGAAATAGTACTGCAATAAACATCCTTGTATATATCCTTGTGTACTTGTGCTTTTATTTCCTTGGGAGCTGATGCCTAGAAGTAGCATTTGTGGGTCAAAATGTATATGCATTTAAAATTTTAACAGATAGCATTACATTATATTTCAAAAATAATTGCTGCAATTAACCTCTCACCAGCCACATGTGGGAGTACCCTTTCCTCCACATTCCTATTGGTAATAGAAGTTGTCATTCCTTTCAGTTTTAGCTAGTGTATTAGTTTGAGCATATTTTTATATATTCCTTGGACTTTGGATCTTCTCATTTTTCTATTTTGTTCCATGCTCCCTTCTTTATGATTTTTCAGAACTCTTTTGTATTGGAAATATTAACCTTCTGTCTGTTCTCTTGTTGCAAATATTTGTTCCACATCTATTATTTGTTGATAGACTTTGTTTATTGTATTTTTTGTAATGATATCTGCAATGTGCCGGGCAGTATTCTATGCACTGAGGAGTCAACAGTGAAAAAAATAGACAAAAATATCTTCCCTCTTGGAGTTTTTATATTCTGGTGGTGAAAGACAGACAGGAAATAAATAAATACTGCTTTTAGTATTTGAATATAATTTAAAAATTTTTTATGCTGTAACAGGTCTAATTTTTCTTATAGTGCTTCTGGATTTCCAATTTATCCTTCAGTTATATATGTGATCTCCTAGATTTTATTGCTCTAATTGTTTTTAAAACATGGCTAGTATGAATGCTATTGCCAGACTCAAATTAAGCAACACCTTTAGTTCTCAGAATTTCAGTAGATTATTTTGTCATGATTACATCAACCCCTCTCATTCTGTTCCAATCTGAAGTTGTATTTTCACCATGTAATTCATCAAGAATGCTACTAAATATCAAAGTTAATTACCAATTATGAGATTGAACCATACGAAACTGCCAATTTTGTAGGTAAAAAAATGGTTGAATACCAGCAACTGCATATGGTTCAACTAGTAGATAAGGAATGGGAAAGAAACACTCATTAAACTCCAATTACTTGCTGGACACTATGATAGACATTTTACATGATATTTCACTTAATCCCCCATCAACACTTTGAGGTAGGTAACATTAACTCGATTTTACAGAAAACTTAAGCTGATAGAGGTAAGAAATCTGACCAATACTTCAAAATTATTAAGAGGATGAGCTAGTATTGATCTCGTTAGGTTGATACCATACATGTTTCTCTCATATTAAAATGCAATTCATTAAGTGTGTTGGAAAAATCCTGAAACAGTTAATAGTGATGGTTGAAAACGTAATGAACACATTTAATGTCACTAAACTGTATATCTGAAGATTGTTGAAATGGCAAATGTTTTGTTACGTATATATTTAACTCAATAAAAAAATGTACTTAGAAATGTAATTCAACAAGAATTTTAAAAAGCACTCTAAAAGCCTTTGAATAGTTGGAATCGACTTGATGGCGATAGGTTTTGTTTTTTTTTTTTTTTTGAGGGCTTTAAAAAACGGTGGGCAAGCTCAGCACCTAGAACAGCACCCAATATGCAGAAACAATCAATACACCTTTGTTAAACTGACTCTGAGAACCTTCTGGAGCACGGGTACTGGTCTACCCTACAAGAGCTTACATAATAATGGGAAAATAAAACGTACACAGGAGTCAGTGCAAGAAAAACTCCAGGTGTCTGATGGCTACTAAACCAAACCAAAAACCAAACCCAGTGCCATCGAGTCGATTCCGACTCATAGCAACCCTGTAGGACAGAGTAGGGCTGCCCCATAGAGTTTCCAAGGAGAGCCTGGCAGAGTCGAGCTGCCGCCCCCTTGAATGGCTACTATAAATGAAAAATGCGGGTTCCATTTGTTTTATTTTTTTGTAAGAGTAAGCATTACTTGAATATATGCATTGCATAGTGCTTACCACATAGTAGGCATACAACTAATACTGGTTATTCAAGTAATGAAATAAACCAATTCACTGTAAAGTATTTGGAAATTACAGAAGTATAAAGAATAAAATTTAAAATAATATATAGTTCTACCACCTACACTCACAGATTTTTTAAAATTCACTCCCACAAAGTTTTAATTCTTGAAATTAGAATATAAATCATTTCTACCTATTTTTAACTTGACATTAGATATTAAGCAGCTTCTCATGCCATTAAAATTCTTATAAAAACAATTTTTGATGGCTGCAAAATAGTTTATTGCGTGGATGCTATTAATTTAATTAACATTGCTGTTTTCTCCTAAATAGGTTTTTCCCCCCAAATTCTTATTATATAAATAATAGCATGATAAACTTCCTTGGATGCAGATCTTTGTTCATATCTCTGAATATTTTACTTTGGATAGATTTCTGAAATTGGAATGACTTAGTAAAAATCTACGAACATTGTTAAGACTCTCGATATGTATTACCAATTTGCCCTAAAGAAGTACGGTACCAAGAACTGATCCACTTAAAATTACATTTGAATATGTGTTTATTATTTTGGAAATTTATTTTTAAAAAAACCTGTGAGCATTCAAATCTAGAAAAACCAAGATGTCATTTGATTTCTCCCTCATCTTGAACCTCCACTCAGCTCCTTGTGTCCACTCCAAGTTGGACACAACCATCTTTTGGGTCAATGACTCTCAAGTGGCATCCACTGATGTGCTCTAAGGGGTGCATGAACCACTGGGCGTTATATGCAAATTTATGTGTGTCTGCAAATGTGCATTTTTTTTCTGGAGAAGATAGCCATATCTTTTATCAGATTTTCAAAGGGATTCATGACTCATAGAAGATAAAGAACCATACCTTTATGGTGGATATAAACAACAGAGCCATGATCTTGAATGTTCCACGACTAATGGGCAGTAGGTTAAATTTCAATGAATTTCTTCCTTTGAATTATAGACTATGTGGGAACTAAAATAACAGAAGGTATCTGAGATAGTAATACGTGATTAAGCAGCGTGGGCACTAATTAGCAATGTTTGCTTGCAGACAAACTGAAACTTGGAAAGCAGATAAGCACAGTAGCTATGTTTTATGACCTTGTGGTCTCCATTAGACACACTGCCGTTTACTCTCCCACCTTTGTGGAGAGCTTCCTTCTCAAACCAATATTTCAAAGCTAGAGGCATTTTTTTTTCTCATTTTACCTCTCAGACTAATTACAAAGAAATGAATATTTTATCATCTTTCCTATGATAACCCCGGGCTATTGAATTTTTGAATCAGAGCCATTATTTAATTCCATCATTAAAATATACTATTAAAAAAGACTTTTTTACATCCATGAAAATGCACATGAGTATTTCATAAAATTTCATGATATTTAAACTATGAAATGTTTTATTCTCGAGAACCAGCCACACTGGGACCCAATTAAAAAGGTGAATCCCTCACAGTCACATTGATTAGGATTTCTTCTTCTCTTCCCCATGGTTGCTTTTTTAATTAGCTTATACCAGTGCCTAAACTTGGCCTGAAGTCACCTCTTCTCCTTTTGTCTGAAGAAAACCACCCAGACTCATCTCTCTGCCATACAATAACACTCTTGGGTATTCTACAGAGCCACAAATGTCCTTCAGCAAAATGTCAGGGCAATTCATTCTTGTACAACATCTTTCTCCTGGTGCTGATGAGAACCCTCCAAGGGTTAGGCTGGTGTGTCCCCCATGGAGACACACCATGTGGTCCCTTCTTATGCTTTAATAAACTCTCAGCAGCTTGGATAAGGGCAGACAGCATTCTGCAAAACAGACTCAACCTAATAAAATAACCAGGCCAAGCCTGTGGAAAAATTTCCCCACTGAACTCAACAAATCAAATAGCTCAGAGGCATTCATCTTTCATAAAATGCAGTTCCCAGCCTCATCCCTGATGTGGCAGGAGAAGAAATTGCATGGGTAACAGCGACTATTCTCCTACCAGTTTTGCTTCCATTTCATCAGGCATATTTGTTGTCAGTTGAAAACATGTCCTTTAGTTCTTCACCTCCACTGCTCTGTAGTCTCCCCATCTCCTCTCAATAGTGTTTCTTCATAACCATCTTTCTTAAGTGATAACAAAGGCCAAGCCTTATGTTATTTTAAGAATATAAGAATAATCTTTAAAAAGACTTGTTAATGGAAAATTTGGCTAATATTCTAATTCACTACCCAACAAAAGATAACATCTCTTTATTCCTAGATGGAAAAATGGTTACATTGATGTGTTTGTGTTTTAATAATAGCTACAATTTTTTAAACCTTACTTTGTCCCCTTACTATTCTAAGCACTTGATGTACCTTGGTTCATTTGAATCTCACAACAAACTTGTGAGATACTTGTTATTTCTCTACTTTGTAAATTAGACAATTAAGTCTCATGGAGGCTATAGAACAGGTACAAGTTCATCCAGGAAGTAGCTGATTTTGGAATTATACCTGGATCTCTTTGACACTTGAGACCATGTTCTTAACTATGACTAGATTGCATTGCTTTAAATATGACCTCACCTCTGGAATTAATCTCCTAAACTGGTCATTTGCTCCTGGGTAGAATCCATCCAGTAAAGCGAAAGTTTTAAAAGGATCCTGGGTAAAATATCAAGTAGGGATGTATCAATGGAACCAATCAGGGAAGCAGAACCACTGTAAGTGATGTGGAATAAGGGATTTATTCTAGGGATTATGAATTTATGCAATTGTGGGAGCTGGTAAGAAGTCTATGGAAGGCTGTTGCCTCTGCATCTGATTGTGGGCTGAAAGCTCTGCAGGTCAGTAGGGTGGGCAGCAGGGAAGAAAGTTAAACGTGAAATGGGAAAGAGAAATGACAAGCTGAAATTCAGTCTGCCTCTCACCACCTCCAACTTTGATGACACAGGTGATCTGCAGAAAATGCTGGTGCCCTTTGCTACACTGCTGTACATGCACCTGGCTCAGGACTTAGAAGAGCTGAAGAGGGAGATCTGGGGGAGCTGCAGAGTTGGCTGTGGCAGCACACCAATGAGGTAAGACTGCAGATCGGTGACAAGGTGTGCAAGCCGCAGTGGTACATGGTGACCTACACTGACCTTGCTGTTTCACTTCCATCTTTCAAATCTCATGCAAAGTTTTCTTATGGTCAACCTTACCCCAGAACCACAAAAGAAAGGAAATTTGGGGAAATGAAATTCTAGCCATTCTAGCTTAGTTAGGTTGACACAGTTCAAAACCACCACAAGTAACTACTGAAGGGATTATGCAATTGGAGACTTATATGTGGCACACACTACACTATCAAATTATCTTTCTCTACTCAGAATGCCTTCTCTCCCTTTGCCTTTTGCTAACAGACCCTGCCTCTCTCCTGTCTGGGAGGATGAAACAGTATCATTTATCCATGAGTTCATGGAGCTTATAAACAATCCTATGGGGAAGTTCAACTCTGTCCTATAGGGTCATTATAAGTCAGAATTCAACTCAACAGCAATGGGTTTAGACGCTTTTGAGAATGAAAATATTAAATACATACATATGGATAATTGAAACAGGTTTATCATGAGTGAAGCCATTTTCATTATGTGTTGTTATTGTTGTTAGGTGCCATTGAGTCCATTCCGACTCATAGTGACCCAATGTAAAACAGGGTGAAACACTGCAAGGTCTTGCATCATCCTCACATTCTTTGCTATGGTTGAGCCTATTGCTGCAACCACTATGTGAATCCATCTCATTGAGGGTCATCCTCTTTTACGCTGACCCTCTACTTTACCAAGCATGATATCCTTCTCCAGGGACTGGACCCTCCTGATAACATGTCCAAAGTATGTGAGATGAAATCTCCCCATCCTTTCCTCTAAGGAACATTCTGGTTGTACTTCTTCTGAGACAGATTTGTGCATTCTTCTGCAAGTCCATGAAATATTCAATATTCTTCTTCAACACCATAATTCAAAGACATCAATTCTTCAGTCTTCCTTATTCACTGTCCAGCTTTCACATGCATATGAGGTGATTGAAAATACCATGGCTTGGGTCAGGCATACCTTAGTCCTCAAGGTGTCATCACTGCTTTTTAACACTTCGAAGACGTCTTTTGCAGCAGATTTGCCAGATGTAGTATGTCATTTGATTTCCTGACTGCTGCTTCCATGGCTGTTGATTATGAATACAAGTAAAATGAAATCCTTAACAACTTCAATCTTTTATTCATTTATCATGATGTTGCTTACTGCCCAGTTGTGAGGTTTTTTGTTTTCTTTATGCTGAGGTGTAATCCATACTGAAATCTGTAGTCTTTGATCTTCATCAGTAAGTGCTTCAAGTCCTCTTCATTTTCCCCAAGCAAGGTTGTGTCATCTGCATATCACAGATTGTTAATTAGTCTTCCTTCAATCATGAGGTTGCATTCTTCATATAGTCCAGTTTCTCAGATTATTTGCTCAGCATACAGATTGAATAAGTGTACTACTCTGAGGCACATCCTTCCTGATTTTAATCCATGCAGTATTCCCTTGTTCTGTTCTAATGACTGTCTCTTCATCTATGTGCAGGTCCCTCATGAGCACGAGTGAGTGTTCTGGAATTGCCATTCTTTGCAATGTTATCCACAATTTGTTACGATCCACATAGTCAAATGCCTTTGAATAGTCAACAAAACACAGGTAAACATCTTTCTGCTATTCTCTGCTGTCAGCCAAGATCCATCTGACATCAGCAATGATATCCCTTGTTCCACATCCTCTTCTGAATCAGGCTTGAATTTCTGGAAGTTCCCTGTCAATGTACTGCTGCAGTTGATTTGGAATTACGTCCAGCAAAATTTTACTTGGGTGTGATAGTAATGATATTGTTTGATAATTTAAGTATTCTGTTGGATCACCTTTCTTTGGAATGGACACAAATATTGATCTCTTCCAGTCTGTTGGCCAGGTAACTGCCTTCCAATTTTCTTGGCATAGACAAGTGAGCACTTCCAGCATTGCATCATTTGTTGAAACATCTCAGTTGGTATTCTGTCAATTCCTGGAGTCTTGTTTTTCATTAATGTCTTCAGTGCAGCTTGGACTTCTTCCTTCAATACTATTGGTTCTTGATCATATGCTACCTCCCGAAATGGTTGAACATCGACCAATTTTTTTTTTTTTTGTACAGTGACTCTGTATTCCTTCCATCTTCTTTTGATATTTCCTGGGTTGTTCAATATTTTCCCCATAGAATCCTTCAATATTGCAACTCAAGTTGTGAGTTTTTTCTTCAGTTCTTTCAGCTTGAGAAATACTGAGTGTGTTCTTCCCTTTTGGTGTTTTCACTCCCGGTCTTTTCACATTTCATTATAATACCTTACTTTGCCTTCTCCAGCTGCCCTTTGAAATCTTCTTTGTAGCTCTTTTACTTCATCATTTCTTCCATTCATTTTAGCTACTTGATGTTCAAGAGCAAGTTTCAGTGTTTATTTCCTGTCTTTTTAATGACCTCTTGCTTTCTTTATATATGATATCATTGATGTCATCCCACAAGTTGCCTGGTCTTCGGTCATTAATGTTCTATGCATCAAATCTGTCCTTAAGATGGTCTCTAAATTCAGGTGGTATATACTTAAAGTTGAACTTTGGCTCTTATGGACTTGTCTTAAATTTTCTCCAGGTTTTGCATCTGGAGGACATTATGCTGAGTGAAAGAAGTCAATCAGAAAAGGATAAATATTGTATGAGACCACTACTGTAAAAACTCATGAAAAAGTTTGCACACTAAAAGAAACAATCTTTGATGATTACAAGGGTGGGGAGGACTGGGAATTAAAAAACACTTAATAGACAATAGATAAGTGGTAGCTTTGGTGAAGGGTAAGACAGTACACAATACTGGGGAAGCCAGCACAGCCTGTACAAGGCAGGACCATGGTAGCTCCATAGACACACTCAAACTCCCTAAGGGACTGAATTGCTGGACTGAGGGCTGTGGGGACCATGGTCTCAGAGAACATCTGGCTCAATTGGCATAACAGAGTTTATAAAGAACATGTTCTAAACATTCTACTTTGGCGAGTAGCATCTGGGGTCTTAAAAGCCTGTGAGCGGCCATCTAGGACACTCCACTGATCGGGAGCAGGGGAAAATGAAGAAAACTAAAGACACAAGGGAAAGACTAGTCCAAAGGACTAGTGGACCACATCGACCACGGCCTCCACCAGACTGAGTCCAGTACAACGAGAGGTACTGGCTACCACCACTGACTGCTCTGACAGGGATCACTACAGAGGGTCCCCGACAGAGCTGGAGAAAAATGTAGAACAAAATTCTAACTCAAAAAGAAAGACCATACTTGTTGGCCTGACAGAGACTGGAGAAACCCTGAGAGTATGGCCCACAGACACCCTTTCAGCTCAGTAATGAGGCCACTTCTGAGATATACCCATCAGCCAAAGATTGTACAGGCCCATGGAACAAAACAAAACTAAAGGGGAGTACTAGCCCTGGGGCAGGGAATGGAAAATAGGAGGGAACAGGAAAGCTGGTAAGAGGGAATGTAGGGTTGAGAAGGGAGAGTGTTGACATGTCATGGGGTTGTTAAGCAATGTCATACACCAACGTGTGTACTAACTGTTTGATGAGAAACTAGTTTATTCTGTAATCCTTCATCTAAAGTTCAATAAAAAAAAAAATTTTTTTTTCTTCAGGTTCAACTTGAACTTGCGTATGAGCAATTGATGGTCAGTTCCGCAGTCGGCCCCTGGCCTTGTTTTGACTGATGATGTTAAGCTTTTCCATCAACTCTTTCCACAGATGTAGTAGATTTGAGTCCTGTGTATTCATTTGGTGAAGTCCACGTGTATAGTCTCATTATATTGTTGAAAAGAGGTATTTCCAGTGAATCAGTCGATGGCCTTGCAAAATTTTATCATGTCATCTCTGGAGTTATTTCTATCACTAAGTCCATATTTACCAATTACCGATCCTTCTTCTTTGTTTCCAACTTCTGCATTCTGGTCATCAGTAATTGTCAATGTGTTGATTACATGTTTGATCAATTTCAGACTGCAAAAATTGGTGAAAATCTTCAATTTCTTTATCTTTGGCATCAGTAGTTGGTATATAAATTTGAACAATAATCTTATCAATTGGTCTCTTCCTTGTAGGTGAATGGATATTATCCTATCAGTGGCAGCATCTTGTACTTCAGGATAGATCTTAAAATGTTCTTTTTGACAATAAATGCAACGCCATTCCTCTTTAATTCGTCATTTCCAGCATAGTAGACCATACGATTGTCTGATTCGAAATGGCCAATGTCAGTACATTTCAGCCTAGGCTATCTATCTCAAGTATTCTGTCTCATTTTTGGCACCCTCCAATTTTCCTAGATTCATACTTCATATGTTCCATGTTCCAATTATTAATGGATATTTGTAGCTGTTTCTTCTCATTTGGAGTCATGCTACATCAGCAAATGAAGGTCCCCAAAACTTACTTCATCCTCATCATTACAGTGGACCCTACTTTGAAGAGGCAGCCCTTTCCCAGTCATATTTTGAGTCTCTTCCAACCTGAGGGGCTCATCTTCTGGCACTATATCAGACAATGTTCCACTGATATTCATAAGGTTTTCACTGGCCAGTTTTTAAGAAGTAAATCGCCAGGTTCTTCTTCCTAGTCTGTCTTAGTCTGGGAGCTCTGCTGAAACTTGTCCACCATAGGTGACCCTGCTGGCATTTGAAATACCAGTGGCATAGTTTCAAGCATCACAGCAACATGCAAGCCACCACTGTATGACAAACTGACAGATGAGTGGCTGTTTGGGAGCATTAAAAAACATTGGTGATCTCTGATGCTTTTCATGTTTTGGGAGAATCTCCCATTCTACCTTCTCTAAAATACATTGAAAAAGCATTCACAAACTCTTTTCTCAAAGAGTCATCATATTCTAGATGAACTTTTTCTTCCTGTGTTTTGAAACTATATAATGAAACATATAATAAAATTTATAAATAAGAAAGGTTTCTCCCATTTCAATCGGGGATACTTGCAAACCATTTAACGATTTTAAACAATAAGAGTGTCATAGTCAGATTGGGTTTTAAAAAGACTTATGTGGAGAACACAGAATGTAGGTACTAAAGAAGATGCAGATGGATGTGTCAGGAGACCAAAGCAGTAGTCTGGCCAAGAGAAGGTGGTGGCTTAGATGAGGAAAATAATGGTGTATAGAGAGAGATTTGGGTAGATTCCAGAGATACTTGAGAAATAAAATTGATAAATTGTAATGTGCAGAGTCTTTCCAAGAAAGACTTCAAGGTTTTGGCTTTCAGTTTGTCCAGTGATATTAG
Source organism: Elephas maximus indicus (assembly GCF_024166365.1). NCBI lineage: Eukaryota > Metazoa > Chordata > Mammalia > Proboscidea > Elephantidae > Elephas > Elephas maximus. The sequence continues at coordinate 47,001,374 of NC_064844.1, forward strand.
TCACTTGGATACTAAACATGGAAGTTTTGTGGGGAAGATCATGAGATCATCCATAAACATGATGATGTACTAAATTTGAGGAGCTCCTAAGACACTCAAATGGAGACGTCAGTTCGGTAGTTATATATTTAGGCTGGGAGCTCAGAGGAAAAATTTGGGCTGGAGATATTAATTCAGGAGACAAGCATGTATAAGTAGTAACTGAAAAAATGATATCAAGGAATTTCCTTAAAAATAATAAACAGTGAAGATGGGTGCTATAGACAGAAGACCCATGCCATCCCTCCACAGCAAATACCTGAAAAACTAAGTAAAATACAGACAAATATCAATCCTGGAACCCTAAACATCAACTGTAGGGATAAAGAACTCAACCAAGCACCAAATGGAATAAAAAACTGACAGAGAACATAGAGAGAGAGCAGAGATGCAGAGTGGAGGTTCCCTATCAGCTAATGAGGCATGGATTCATCACCTTAGACTCCTCAGCCACTGAGAAGAGCAGACAGGGAGTGCAGAAAGACAGCTTCATGGAGATCCCAGCAGGAAACAGAGCACCCAGTAACCAGTGGTACACACTTTCCCATCACCTACGCTTATTTTCCCATGCTCGGCCTCCGCCACTTTCCAGTGGGCTGTGATCACATGACCAGGGACATGCTGGCTCCTTGCCACTTGGATTCGCCCTGCACACACTGGCCGTCTCCTTCAGTGCCATTTTTTGTTGTTGTTGTTGCTTTTTTTTTTTTTAATAACTTTTATTAAGCTTCAAGTGAACGTTTACAAATCCAATCAGTCTGTCACATATAAGTTTACATACATCTCACTCCCTACTCCCACTTACTCTCCCCCTCTTGAGTCAGCCCTTTCAATCTCTCCTTTCTTGACAATTTTTCCGGCTTCCCTCTCTCTCTATCCTCCCATCCCCCCTCCAGACAAGAGTTGCCAACACAATCTCAAGTGTCCACCTGATATAATTAGCTCACTCTTCATCAGCGTCTCTCTCCCACCCGCTGACCAGTCCCTTTCATTTCTGATGAGTTGTCTTCGGGGATGGTTCCTGTCCTGTGTCAACTGAAGGTCTGGGGAGCATGGCCGCCGGGATTCCTCCAGTCTCAGTCAGACCATTAAGTTTGGTCTTTTTATGAGAATTTGGGGTCTGTATCCCACTGATCTCCTGCTCCCTCAGGGGTCCTCTGCTGTGCTCCCTGTCAGGGCAGTCATCGATTGTGGCCGGTCACCAACTAGTTCTTCTGGTCTCAGGATGATGTAGGTCTCTGGTTCATGTGGCCCTTTCTGTCTCTTGGGCTCTTAGTTGTCGTGTGGCCTTGGTGTTCTTCATTTTCCTTTGCTCCAGGTGGGTTGAGACCAATTGCTGCATCTTAGATGGCCGCTTGTTAGCATTTAAGACCCCAGAGGCCACATTTCAAAGTGGGATGCAGAATGATTTCATAATAGAATTATTTTGCCAATTGACTTAGAAGTCCCCGCAAACCGTGTTCCCCAGACCCCCGCACTTGCTCCGCTGACCTTTGAAACATTCATTTTATCCCGGAAACTTCTTTGTTTTTGGTCCAGTCCAATTGAGCTGACCTCCCATGTATTGAGTGTTGTCTTTCCCTTCACCTAAAGCAGTTCTTATCTACTGATTAATCAATAAAAAACCCTCTCCCACCCTCCCTCCCTCCCCCCCCTCGTAACCACAAAAGTATGTGTTCTTCTCAGGTTTACTATTTCTCAAGATCTTATAATAGTGGTCTTATACAATATTTGTCCTTTTGCCTCTGACTCATTTCGCTCAGCATAATGCCTTCCAGGTTCCTCCATGTTATGAAATGTTTCACAGATTCGTCACTGTTCTTTATCGATGCGTAGTATTCCATTGTGTGAATATACCACAATTTATTTACCCATTCATCCGTTGATGGACACCTTGGTTGCTTCCAGCTTTTTGCTATTGTAAACAGAGCTGCAATAAACATGGGTGTGCATGTATCTGTTTGTATGAAGGCTCTTGTATCTCTAGGGTATATTCCTAGGAGTGGGATTTGTGGGTTGTATGGTAGTTCTATTTCTAACTGTTTAAGATAACGCCAGATAGATTTCCAAAGTGGTTGTACCATTTTACATTCCCACCAGCAGTGTATAAGAGTTCCAATCTCTCTGCAGCCTCTCCAACATTTATTATTTTGTGTTTTTTGGATTAATGCCAGCCTTGCTGGTGTGAGATGGAATCTCATCGTAGTTTTAATTTGCATTTCTCTAATGGCTAATGATCGAGAGCATTTTCTCATGTATCTGTTGGCTGCCTGAATATCTTCTTTAGTGAAATGTGTGTTCATATCCTTTGCCCACTTCTTGATTGGGTTGTTTGTCTTTTTGTGGTTGAGCTTTGACAGAATCATGTAGATTTTAGAGATCAGGCGCTGGTCGGAGATGTCATAGCTGAAAATTCTTTCCCAGTCTGTAGGTGGTCTTTTTACTCTTTTGGAGAAGTCTTTAGATAAGCATAGGTGTTTGATTTTTAGGAGCTCCCAGTTATCGGGTTTCTCTTCATCATTTTTGGTAATGTTTTGTATTCTGTTTATACCTTGTATTAGGGCTCCTAGGGTTGTCCCAATTTTTTCTTCCATGATCTTTATCGTTTTAGTCTTTATGTTTAGGTCTTTGATCCACTTGGAGTTAGTTTTTGTGCATGGTGTGAGGTATGGGTCCTGTTTCATTTTTTTGCAAAGGGATATCCAGTTATGCCAGCACCATTTGTTAAAAAGGCTATCTTTTCCCCAGTTAATTGACACTGGTCCTTTGTCAAATATCAGCTGCTCATACGTGGATGGATCTATGTCTGGGTTCTCAATTCTGTTCCATTGGTCTATGTGTCTGTTGTTGTACCAATACCAGGCTGTTTTGACTACTGTGGCTGTATAATAGGTTCTGAAGTCAGGTAAGGTGAGGCCTCCCACTTTCTTCTTCTTTTTCAGTAGTGCTTTGCTTATCCGGGGCTTCTTTCCCTTCCATATGAAATTGGTGATTTGTTTCTCTATCCCCTTAAAATATGACATTGGAATTTGGATCGGAAGTGCGTTAAATGTATAGATGGCTTTTGGTAGAATAGACATTTTTACTATGTTAAGTCTTCCTATCCATGAGCAGGGTATGTTTTTCCACTTAAGTATGTCCTTTTGAATTTCTTGTAGTAGAGCTTTGTAGTTTTCTTTGTATAGGTCTTTTACATCCTTGGTAAGATTTATTCCTAAGTATCTTATCTTCTTGGGGGCTACTGTGAATGGTATTGATTTGGTTATTTCCTCTTCGGTGTTCTTTTTGTTGATGTAGAGGAATCCAAGTGATTTTTGTATGTTTATTTTATAACCTGAGACTCTGGCAAACTCTTCTATTAGTTTCAGTAGTTTTCTGGAGGATTTCTTAGGGTTTTCTGTGTATAAGATCATGTCATCTGCAAATAGTGATAACTTTACTTCTTCCTTGCCAATCCGGATACCTTTTATTTCTTTGTCTAGCCTAATTGCCCTGGCTAAGACTTCCAACACGATGTTGAATAAGAGCGGTGATAAAGGGCATCCTTGTCTGGTTCCCGTTCTCAAGGGAAATGCTTTCAGGTTCTCTCCGTTTAGAGTAATATTGGCTGTTGGCTTTGCATAGATGCCCTTTATTATGTTGAGGAATTTTCCTTCAATTCCTATTTTGGTAAGAGTTTTTATCATAAATGGGTGTTGGACTTTGTCAAATGCCTTTTCTGCATCAATTGATAAGATCATGTGGTTTTTGTCTTTTGTTTTATTTATGTGATGGATTACATTAATGGTTTTTCTGATATTAAACCAGCCTTGCATACCTGGTATAAATCCCACTTGATCAGGGTGAATTATTTTTTTGATGTGTTGTTGGATTCTATTGGCTAGAATTTTGCTGAGGATTTTTGCATCAATGTTCATGAGGGATATAGGTCTATAATTTTCTTTTTTTGTAATGTCTTTACCTGGTTTTGGTATCAGGGAGATGGTGGCTTCATAGAATGAGTTGGGTAGTATTCCGTCATTTTCTATGCTTTGGAATACCTTTAGTAGTAGTGGTGTTAACTCTTCTCTGAAAGTTTGGTAGAACTCTGCAGTGAAGCTGTTCAGGCCAGGGCTTTTTTTTGTTGGGAGTTTTTTGATTACCGTTTCAATCTCTTTTTTTGTTATGGGTCTATTTAGTTGTTCTACTTCTGAATGTGTTAGTTTAGGTAGGTAGTGTTTTTCCAGGAATTCATCCATTTCTTCTAGGTTTTCAAATTTGTTAGAGTACAATTTTTCATAATAATCTGAAATGATTCTTTTAATTTCATTTGGTTCTGTTGTGATGTGGTCCTTCTCATTTCTTATTCGGGTTATTTGTTTCCTTTCTTGTATTTCTTTTGTCAGTCTAGCCAATGGTTTATCAATTTTGTTAATTTTTTCAAAGAACCAGCTTTTGGCTTTGTTAATTCTTTCAATTGTTTTTCTGTTCTCTAATTCATTTAGTTCAGCTCTAATTTTTATTATTTGTTTTCTTCTGGTGCCTGATGGATTCTTTTGTTGCTCAATTTCTATTTGTTCAAGTTGTAGGGACAGTTCTCTGCTTTTGGCTCTTTCTTCTTTTTGTAGGTGTGCATTTATTGATATAAATTGGCCTCTGAGCACTGCTTTTGCTGTGTCCCATAGGTTTTGATAGGAAGTATTTTCATTCTCGTTGCTTTCTATGAATTTCCTTATTCCCTCCTTAATGTCTTCTATAACCCAGTCTTTTTTCAGAAGGGTGTTGTTCATTTTCCAAGTATTTGATTTCTTTTCCCTAGTTTTTCTGTTATTGATCTCTAGTTTTATTGCCTTGTGGTCTGAGAAGATGCTTTGTAATATTTCGATGTTTTGGACTCTGCAAAGGTTTGTTTTATGACCTAATATGTGGTCTATTCTAGAGAATGTTCCATGTGCGCTAGAAAAAAAAGTATATTTTGCAGCAGTTGGGTGGAGAGTTCTGTAGAAGTCAATGAGGTCAAGTTGGTTGATTGTTGTAATTAGATCTTCCGTGTCTCTGTTGAGCTTCTTACTGGATGTCCTGTCCTTCTCCGAAAGTGGTGTGTTGAAGTCTCCTACTATAATTGTGGAGGTATCTATCTCGCTTTTCAATTCTGTTAAAATTTGATTTATGTATCTTGCAGCCCTGTCATTGGGTGCATAAATATTTAATATGGTTATGTCTTCCTGATCAATTGTCCCTTTTATCATTATATAGTGTCCTTCTTTATCCTTTGTGGTGGATTTAAGTCTAAAGTCTATTTTGTCAGAAATTAATATTGCTACTCCTCTTCTTTTTTGCTTATTGTTTGCTTGATATACTTTTTTCCATCCTTTGAGTTTTAGTTTGTTTGTGTCTCTAAGTCTAAGGTGTGTCTCTTGTAGGCAGCATATAGATGGATCGTGTTTCTTTATCCAGTCTGTGACTCTCTGTCTCTTTATTGGTGCATTTAGTCCATTTACATTCAGGGTAATTATAGATACATAAGTTTTTAGTGCTGTCATTTTGATGCCTTTTTATGTGTGTTGTTGACAATTTCATTTTTCCACATACTTTTTTGTGCTGAGGCGTTTTTCTTAGTAAATTGTGAGATCCTCATTTTCATAGTGCTTGACTTTATGTTAGTTGAGTCGTTACGTTTTTCTTGGTTTTTATCTTGAGTTATAGAGTCGTTATACCTTTTTGTGGTTACCTTATTATTTACCCCTATTTTTCTAAGTAAAAACCTAACTTGTATTGTTCTATATCGCCTTGTATCACTCTTCATATGGCCGTTCAATGCCTCCTGTATTTAGTCCCTCTTTTTGATTATTGTGATCTTTTACCTATTGACTTCCATGATTCCCTGTTATGTGTATTTTTTTTTTAATTAATCTTAATTTGTTTTTGTGATTTCCCTATTTGAGTTGATATCAGGACGTTCTGTTTTGTGACCTTGTGTTGTGCTGATATCTGATATTATTGGTTCTCTGACCAAACAATATCCTTTAGTATTTCTTGTAGCTTTGGTTTGGTTTTTGCAAATTCTCTAAACTTGTGTTTGTCTGTAAATATCTTGATTTCGCCTTCATATTTCAGAGAGAGTTTTGCTGGATATATGATCCTTGGCTGGCAGTTTTTCTCCTTCAGTGTTCTGTATATGTCGTCCCATTCCCTTCTTGCCTGCATGGTTTCTGCTGAGTAGTCAGAACATATTCTTACTGATTCTCCCTTGAAGGAAACCTTTCTTTTCTCCCTGGCTGCTTTTAAAATTTTCTGTTTATCTTTGGTTTTGGTGAGTTTGATGATAATATGTCTTGGTGTTTTTCTTTTTGTATCAATCTTAAATGGGGTTCGATGAGCATCTTGGATAGATATCCTTTCGTCTTTCATGATGTCAGGGAAGTTTTCTGTCAGGAGTTCTTCAACTATTTTCTCTGTGTTTTCTGTCCCCCCTCCCTGTTCTGGGACTCCAATCACCCGCAAGTTATCCTTCTTGATAGAGTCCCACATGATTCTTAGGGTTTCTTCATTTTTTTTAATTCTTTTATCTGATTTTTTTTCAGCTATGTTGGTGTCGATTCCCTGATCCTCCAGATGTCCCAGTCTGCATTCTAATTGCTCGAGTCTGCTCCTCTGACTTCCTAGTGCGTTGTCTAATTCTGTAATTTTATTGTTAATCTTTTGGATTTCTACATGTTGTCTCTCTATGGATTCTTGCAACTTATTAATTTTTCCACTATGTTCTTGAATAATCTTTTTGAGTTCTTCAACAGTTTTATCAGTGTGTTCCTTGGCTTTTTCTGCAGTTATCCTAATTTCATTTGTGATATCATTAAGCATTCTGTAAATTAGTTTTTTATATTCTGTATCTGATAATTCCAAGATTGTATCTTCATTTGGGAAAGATTTTGATTCTTTTGTTTGGGGGGTTGGAGAAGCTGTCATGGTCTGCTTCTTTAAGTGGTTTGATATGGATTGTTGTCTCCGAGCCATCACTGGGAAACTAGTTTTTCCAGAAAATCCGCTAAAAAAAAAATGCTGTCAGATCCCTATCAGAGTTCTCCCTCTGGCTCAGGCTATTCAGATGTTAATGAAGCCTCCTGGGGAGGGTGGGGGAGGGAACAGAGAGATAGGAGAGTAGCACCTCAGAATATAGCCAGAGTTGCTTGTCTTGCTTGGAATGACTACTATATCTGAGATTCCCGTGGGCGGGTCGCCTATGTGTGCTGGCTGTGTGGAGATTACCCCCAGGGGGTCTGGCCCGCTGGAGTCACGCTCAGATCCTCCGCTTCCAGCCCCATGCCCAGCGTCAAGGCTCCCCTACTGGGACGGTGCACTCTCGACTCCAAAATCAGTCACTGCCTCCCGGGGACTTCTCGTCCCTCCAGCCGCGTGGCCTTGCCGCCCCCGAGAACCAGTTGGGCCTCCTCCCAGGGTTAGTTCAGATGGGTGGAGCAGGTCCCCGTGCTTGTGCCGTGACCGAGTGTCCCGGCTGGGACGCTGTTCTCCCCGCTGCAATACCAGTCGCTGCCTCCCAGGGACTTCTCCTACCGGCTGCGTCCCACGCCGCCCGCGCGACCTGGCTGGTCCCCTTCCCAGGGTTAGTTCAGGGGGGTGGAGCAACTCTCTGTGTTTATGCCATACCTGCGTCCAGTCCAAATCCCTGAGGGATGGTTCCCCGGCTCGGACGCTGCTCTTTCTGCTCCAAGACCAGTCACTGCCTCCTGGGGACTTCTCCTACCGGCTGCATCCCACGCCGCCCGTGGAACCGGCTGGTCCCCCTCCCGGGGTTAGTTCAGGGGGGTGGAGCCGCTCTCTGTGCTTGTGCCGTACCTGACTGGTACGCTGGCTCCAGGCTCTGGAAACAATCGCTGCTTCCCCGTATTAGTTCGTTCTCCGTCTCTAAATCTGTGTTTGTTGTTAAGGTTTCGTAGATTGTTATGTATGTGATCGATTCACTTGTTTTTCCGTGTCTTTGTTGTAAGAGGGATCCGAGGTAGCATCTGCCTAGTCCGCCATCTTGGCTCCGCCCCTTGTTGTTGCTTTTTTTGACTTCTTTGGTTTCTTCTCTCTCTCTCACCTCCTTCCTTTCTTTCCTCTTGAACACCTGGCTCCGTGTGCCATCTCTGCTCCTTCTTGACAGGCTGTGAAGTGTAGCTTGGCTGGGGAACCACTTCCCTGGTCTCCTCCACCATACTTGTGGGCTTTCTGGGGACACTTTTTTCTCTTTTTTCCTTTTTGTTTTTCTTCATTTCTTCTTTTTTTTTTTTAATCTCTCTCTACCTTCCTTCTTTTCCCTTCTCCTGAATACTTGGTGCTGTGTGCCATCTCTGCTCCTTCTAGACAGGCTATGCAGCAATGCTCAACTTGGGAGCCACTTCACTGGTCCCCACTGAGAAGCCAGTGAGTGCCCTTGGGATTTTTTTTTCTTTTCTTGGTTTCTTGTCTCTCTCTACCATCCTTTCCTTCTTTTCTCCTGAATACCTGGCACTGTGTGCATCTCTGCTCCTTCTATATGGGCTGTGCAGTGCTGTGTGGCTTGGAAACCACTTTCCTGATCTACACCACACTAGTGTGCTCCCTCGGGGCATTTTTTTTCTCTTTGTCTTCTTTTCTTTTCTCAGATTCTTCTTTCACTATACCTTCCTTCCCTACCTTTCTCCTGAACACCTGGCACCATATGTCATCTCTGTTCCTTCTCTCTTTTTTTTTTATTGTGCTTTAAGTGAAACTTTATAAATCAAGTCAGTCTCTCATACAAAAATTTATATACTCCTAATTGCTCTCCCCCTAATAAGACAGCACACTCCTTCCCTCCACTGTCTATTTTTGTGTCCATTTGGTCAGCTTCTGACCCCCTCTGTGCTCTCATTTCCCCTCCAGAGATGCTAACATAGTCTCATGTGTCTACTTGACCGAAGAGGCTCTTTCTTCACCAGTATCATTTTCTATCACATTGTCCTGTCCAATCCCTGTCTGAAGAGTTGGCTTTGGGAATGGTTCCTGTCTTGGGTCAATAGAAGGTCTGGGAAAAATGACCACCAGGGTGCTTCTAGTCTCAGCCATTAAGTATGGTCTTTTTATGAGAATTTGGGATCTGCATCCCACTGTTCTCATGTTCCCTCAGGGGTTCTCCGCCGTGTTCCCTGTCAGTACACTCATTGGTTGTAGCCGGGCACCATCTAGTTTTTCTGGTCTCAGGCTAATGTAGTCTCTGGTTTATGTGGCCCTTTCAGTCTCTTAGGCTCATAATTACCTTGCGTCTTTGGTGTTCTTCATTCTCCTTTGCTCCAGATGGGTTGAGGCTGATTGATGCATCTTAGATGGCCTCTTGCTAGCTTTTAAGGCCCCAGATGCCACTCTCCAAAGTTAGATGCAGGATGTTTTCTTAATAGATTTGATTATGCCAATTGACTTAGATGTCCCCTGAAAACATGGTCCCCAAACTCCCGCCTCTTCTATGCTGGATTTCAAAGCATTCAGTTTATTCAGGAAACTTCTTTGCTTTTGGTTTAGTCCAGTTGTGCTGACCTCTCCTGTACTGTGTGCTGTCTTTCCCTTCACCTAAAATAGTTCTTATCTACTGTCTAATTAGTGAATACCCCTCTCCCACCTTCCGTCCTTCCCCCCCTCGTAAAAATCAAAGAATGTTTTCTTCTCTGTTTAAACTACTTCTCGAGTTCTTATACAATATTTGTTCTTTTGCAACTGACTAATTTCACTCAGCATAATGCCTTCCAGATTCCTCCATATTATGAAATGTTTCACAGATTCATCACTGTCCTTTACTGATGTGTAGTATTCCATTGTGTGACTATACCATAATTTATTTATTCATTCATCTGTTGATGGGCACCTTGGTTACTTCATTCTTTTTGCTTTTGTAAACAGTGCTGCAATGAACATGGGTGTGCATATATCTGTTCATGTAAAGGTTCTTATTTCTCTAGGGTATATTCTGAGGAGTGGGACTTCTGGGTTGTATGGTAGTTCTATTTCTAGTCTTTTAAGAAAACGCCAGATAGATTTCCAGAGTGGTTGTACCATTTTACATTCCCACCAGCAGTGTATAAGAGTTCCAATGTCTCCACAACCTCTCCAACATTTATTATTTTGTGTCTTTTGGATTAATGCCAGCCTTGTTGGAGTGAGATGGAATCTCATGGTAGTTTTGATATGCATTTCTTTAATGGCTAATGATCATGAGCATTTCCTCATGTATCTGTTAGCCACCCGAATGTCTTATTTGGTGAAGTGACTCTTCATATCTTTAGCCCATTTTTTAATTGGGTTGTCTCTTTGTAGTTGAGTGTTTGCAGTATCATGTAGATTTTAGAGATCAGGCGCTGATCAGAAATGTCATAGCTAAAAACTTTTTCCCAGTCTGTAGCTAATCTTTTTACTCTTTTGGTGAAGTCTTTGGGTGAGCATAGGTGCTTGATTTTTAGGAGCTCCCAGTTATCTAGCTTCTCTTCTGCATTGTTAGCAAAGTTTTCTATACTGTTTATGCCATGTATTAGGGCTCCTAACATTGTCCATATTTTTTCTTCCATGATCTTTATTGTTTTAGATTTTTTATTTAGGTCTTTGATCCATTTTGAGTTAGTTTTTGTGCATGGTGTGAGGTATGGGTCTTGTTTCATTTTTTTGCGGATGGATATCCAGTTATGCCAGCACCATTTGTTAAAAAGACTGTCTTTTCCCCATTTAACTGACTTTGGGCCTTTGTGAAATATCAACTGCTCATATGTGGATGGATTGATGTCCGGGTTTTCAATTCTCTTCCATTGGTCTATGAATCTGTTGTTATACCAGTACCAGGCTGTTTTTACTACTGTGGCAGTAAAATAGGTTCTAAAATCAGGTAGAGTGAGGCCTCTCACTTTGTTCTTCTTTTTCAGTAATGCTTTACTTATTAGGGGCCTCTTTCCCTTCCATATGAAGTTGGTGATTTATTTCCCCATCTCATTAAAAAACGTGCATTAGAATTTGGATTGGAATTGCATTGTCTCTATAGATCGCTTTGGTAGAATAGACATTTTTACAATGTTAAGTCTTCCTATCCATGAGCTAGGTATGTTCTTCCACTTCTGTAGGTCTCTTTTTGTTTCTTGCAGTTTTCTTTGTATAAGTCTTTTACCTCTCTGGTAAGATTTATTCCTAAGTATTTTATCTTCTTGGGGGCTATTTTAAATGGTACTGATTTGGCGATTTCCTCTTCAATATTCTCTTTGTTGGTGTAGAGGAATCCAACTCATTTTTGTATGTTTATCTTGTATCCTGATACTCTGCTGAACTCTTCTATTAGTTTCAGCAGTTTTTTTTGAGGATTCTTTAGGTTTTTCTGCATATAAGATCATGTCATCTGCAAATTGAGATACTTTGACTTTTTCCTTGGCAATCTGTATGCCCAATTGCTCTGGCTAGGACCTCCAGCACGATGTTGAATAAGAGTGGTGATAAAGGGCATCCTTGTCTGGTTCCTGATCTCAAGGGGAATGCTTTCAGACTCTCTCCATTTAGGATGATGCTGGCTATTGGCTTTGTATAAATGCCCTTTTTTCTGTTGAGGAATTTTCCTTCTATTCCTATTTTGCTGAGAGTTTTTATCATGAATGTGTGTTGAACTTTGTCAAATGCCTTTTCTGCATCAATTGATAAAATCATGTGATTCTTGTCTTTTGTTTTATTTATGTGGTGGATTACATTAATTGTTTTTTCTAATGTTGAACCATCCCTGCTTACCTGGTATAAATCCCACTTGGTCATGGTGAAATTTTTTTTTTTTTTTTTTTTGATATGCTGTTTAATTCTATTGGCTAGAATTTTGTTGAGGGCTTTTGCATCTAAGTTCATGAGGGATATAGGTCTGTAATTTTCTTTTTTTGTGGTGTCTTTACCTGGTTTTGGTATCAGGGGTATGCTGGCTTCATAGAATGAGGTTGGGTGTATTCCATCCTTTTATATGCTCAGAAATACCTTCAGTAGTAGCGGTGTTAACTCTTCTCTAAAAGTTTGGTAGAACTCTGCAGTGAAGCTGTCCGGGCCAGGGCTTTTTTTTTATTGGGAGTTTTTTGATTACCTTTTCAATCTCTTCTTTTGTTATGGGTCTATTTAATTGTTCTACCTCTGTTTGTGTTAGTTTAGGTAGGTAGTGTGTTTCTAGGAATTCATCCATTTCTTCTAGGTTTTCAAATTTGTTAGAGTACAATTTTTCTTAGTAATCTGATATGATTGTTTTAATTTCAGTTGGGTCTTTTGTAATATTGCCCATCTCATTTCTTATTCCAGTTATTTGCTTCTATTTGTTTTTTTCTGGTGCCTGAGGGTTTCTTTTGTTGGTCTCTTTCTATTTGTTCAAGTTGTAGGGATAATTCTTTGATTTTGGCCCTTTCTTTTTTTGTATGTGTACATTTATTGATATAAATTTACCTCTGGTCACTGCTTTCACTGTGTCCCTCTGTTCCTTCTTGACAGGCTGTGTAGAATCACTTAGCTGGGGACCCACTTCTGGTGTGTTCCCTTAGGGCATTTTTTTTTCTTTTTTCTTAGTTGCTTGTCTTTCTCTACCTTCCTTTCTTATCCTTATCCTGAACACCTGGTGCCTTGTGCCATCTCTCCTCCTTTTTGATGGGCTGTGCAGTGCTGCTCAGCTGTGGACCCACTTCTGGTGGGCTCTCTTGGTGCATTTTTCTTTCTTTCTTCTTTTTTTCTCAGTTTCTTATCTCTCTCTATCTTCCTTTGTCTCATTCATCCCATCCATGTGTTATCTCAGCCCCCTCTTAGTTTCTTTTCTTTCTCTACATTCGTTCCATTCCTTTCTTCCAACCACCTGATCACATGTGCTGTTCTCTCTGTGTCTTTTTTTTTAAGCTAGTTTCATATCTCTCTCTCCCTTCCTGACTTTCCTTTCTCCCACCCACCTTGCTCTGTGTGCCATATCAGTCCATTCTTGACAGGCTCTGCCACACCACCCAGCTAGAAAGCCACTGGCACATGGCTTCCCCAGGTCTATGCCACTCAAATGGCAGACTTCCTCAGTACTTTTTTTTTTAACTCTTGTTTCTCACTCCTCTTTCTATTCTTTCCCACATCCACTTAGTTCCACACATCACAACCTCCCCTTTCCCTTCTATTTATCTGCACTGTGTGCAGAGCCTCACACCCCTGAACAGGACAGGCATGGTCTACCAGAACCTGCCCTGCATTGACCCCCATACCCACCCTGTTGGCCCCAGTACATGCCACAAACGACCTGTCCCAGAACCTCCCCCTCCACTGGGCCTGCCCTGCTGCACAATAGCTGAGTGACTTGTCCTGCCCATTGAAGTAGGTGGTGAGAAGAATCATGCCCACAGACTAGCAAACAGCAAGGAAGGCCCAGTCTGCCTGCTTTGACGTAACCAAATAAAACAAAAACACAGAATGAAACAAACAAATCTACAGTGAATTAAAAAAAATTCCTAAATGTCCCAAAGACAACAGACAGTATGAAAATATATTTTAAAAAGTATAGAATGGTTCTAGTAGGTGTCCAAAATAAAACATCAGTTGACCTTCCAGTAGAAGAAAAGGCGCTGGAACTACCTGATAGGAAATTCAAATCTCTAATGTTCAGATGTATTCAAGAGTTGAAGGACAAAGCAGACAAAAATGAGGAAAAAAAAATAAACAAAATCATGGAAAATACAGACAAAATGTTGGAAAAGACAGACAAAATAATGGAAGAATTCAGGAAAATAATACAGGAACTAAATGTCAAAATAAATTCAAAACTAGAAATCATACAAAAACAGCAATTAGAAATCCAAAAGATAAACAAGATTTCAAAAATGGACAGTGTCATAGAAGGTTTGAGGAGCAGGTTTGAAACAATAGAAGACAGGATTAGTGAAATTGAAGACAAATACTTGGATACCACATTGTTTGAGGAAAAATCAGAGAAAAGAACAAGGAAAAATGAAGGAACCCTGAAAATGACGTGGGATACAATGAAAAGCAAAAATTTTCCACTGATCAGAATTCCAGAAAACAAAAAGACCAAATCCACTGCTGTAGAGTAAATTCTGACTCATAGAGACCCTATAGGACAGGGTAGAACTAACTGTCCCATAGGGTTTCCAAGGATTGCCTTGGATATTTGAACTGCTGACCTTTTGGTTAGCAGCCATAGCTCTTGACCACTACACCACCAGGGTTTCCAGATTTCCAGAACTGGGGGAGAAAATGAAAAACACGGAGAGTGTCATTGAAGAATTGCTGACAGAAAACTTCCTGAATATCATGAAAGATGAAAAGCTGAACATCCAGGAAGCTCAACAGACCCCATATAAGATAGAACCCAGAAGAAAATCAACAAGGCATGCCATATTCACACTCATAATATCAAAGACAAAGAAAGAATCCTGAGAGCAGCATGAGAAAAATGAAAAGTCACATACAGAGGGGAACCAGTAAGAACCCCTGGCTCTGATTGTTTAGCAGAAACCATGCAGGCAAGAAGGCAATGGGATGGCATATATAACATGTGAAAGAAAAAAATTGCCAGCCAGGAATAATATATCCTGCAACAATTTTGCTCAAACATGATGGTGAAATTAGGACATTACCAGGTAAACAGAAATTAAGGGAATATGTAAAAACCAAACAAGAGTTACAAGAATTATTAAAGTGAGTCCTTCAGTTAGAGAACAAACAACATCAGATGACAGCCTGAATCTAGGATGCAAGACCTCACCAGTCAGATACCAACCTAGGAAATGAACTCTCAAGGATAAATCAAAACTAGAAGATTTACAACAGGGAACCAGAGAGGTTAATCTGTAAATAACAACAATGTCAGAACAATAAAAGAGGGAAATAAAAGGTGTAGGGATAGAACTTTCAAATGGAGAGGAAGTCAAGGTGATACCAAGTAATAAAAGACGGGTTCAAACTTAGAAAGATGAGGGCAAATTTCAAGTTAACCACAAAAAAAGTTAACAAACATACTCGCGAAAATAAAGAAGAAAAACAGTCTCAGTAAACACAGAATCTACAAAAACAAAAGAAATGATAAAAAATCCACAAACAAAAGGAATTCAGCATAGGAAAATAAGGGGAACAAAGGAAATGTAGCACTCCCCCAAAAAGCACTACAAAATGACAGCAATAAAGTCACACCTATCAATCACTACACTAAACATAAATGGCCTAAACGCACCCATAAAGAGACAGAAAGTGATGGAATGGGTAAAAAAAGAGGCCCATCAATATGCTGTCTACAAGAGACACACCTTAGAAACAAAGATATAAATTTATTATAAATCAAAGGATGGGAAAAAAATATACAAAGCAAACAGCTACCAAAAAAGAGCAGGAGTGGGAATACTCATCTCAGATAAAATAGACTTAAAAAAAAATCCACTGTAAAAGACAATGAAGGGCATTATATAATGATTTTTAAAGGGACAATCCATCATGAAGACATAACCATAATACATATCTATGCACCCAATGACAGGGCTCCAAAATAAATAAAGCAAACACTAACAGAGAAATTGACCATTCCACTGTAATCATAGGAGGCTTCAACTCACCACTCTTGGTAAAGGACAGAACATCTAGAAAGAAGCTCAACAAAGATACAAAAGATCTAAAGGCCACAGTCAGCCAACTTGACCTCACAGACTTATATAGAACACTCTACCCAACAGCTGCAAAGCACATTCTTTTCCAGTGCACTTGGAATGTTCTCCAGAATAGACCACATCATAGACCACAAAGCAACCCTCAACAAAATTCAAAACACTGAGACAATACAAAGTATCTTCTCTGATCACAATGCCATCAAAGTAGAAATTAATAATAGGAAGATTAAGGAAAAAAATCAAATATGTGGAAACTGAATAACACCCTGCTTAGAAACCACTGAGTAATAGAAGAAATCAAAGATAGAATTAAAAAATTCCTAGAATCAAATGAGAATGAAAACACATCATATCAAAACCTTTGGGACATAACAAAGGCAGTGCTCAGAGGTCAATTTATAGCAATAAATGCACCCATCAAAAAAGAAGAAAGGGACAAGATCAAAACATTAGCTACACAACTTGAACAAATAGAAAGAGAACAGTAAAAGGAGCCCACAGCCACCAGAAAAAATGAAACAATAAAGATCAGAGCAGAAATAAATGAAATAGAGAATAGAAAGAATTAACAAAACCAAAAGTTTGTTCTTTGAACGTATCAACAAAATAGACGAACCACTGGCCAAACTTAGAAAAGAAAAACAGAAGAGTACACAAATAACCCCAATAAGAAATGAAATAGGGAGCATTAGAACAGACCCAACTGAAATGAAAAGGATCACAACAAAGTACTATGAAAAACTATACTCTCCAAAATTTGGAAACCTAGGGGAACCAGACAAATTTCTAGAAACACACCAATCTTAGGCTGGGTTCTCTAGAGAAGCAAAACCAGCAAAGCATATTAATACATATATAGAGAGAGATTTATATTGAGGAAATGGCTCTTGTGATTGTAGAGGTCGGAAAGTCCCAAGTCCATGGGTCAGGACAGAGACTTGTCTTGATTCACATAGTCACAGGGGCTGCTGAATCCAAGATTAGCAGGGCTCTAGCTCACAGACTGTGAATATCGACAAATCCCAAGATTGGCAGGTAAGCCGATAGCTCAAATCCCAAGAACTTGAGGTCAGACAAACAGGAGACCGTCTCAGGATCTGCAGTGAGCAAAAAAGGCAGAAGGTCTACTTATATTTGGATGCAGGCCACAACCCCAAGGAAAACCCCTTTCAACAGATTGGCTACTCATAGCAGATTCGATCATGGGAGTGATCACATATAAACACTGAGAATCATGGCCCAGCCAAGCTGACACACAATCTTAACCAGCTGCAAACATCCATTAATAATTGGAACCTGAAACATATGAAGTATGAATCTAGGAAAATTGGAAATCATCAAGAATGAAATGGAACACATAAACATCAATATCCTAGGCATTAGTGAGCTGAAATGGACGGGTGTTGGCCATTTTGAATTGGACAATCATATAGTCTACTATGCTGGGAATAACAACTTGAAGAGGAATGGTGTTGCATTCATCGCCAAAAAGAACGCTTCGAGATCTATCCTGAAGTACAATGCTGTCAGTGATAGGATAATATCCCTATGCCTACAAGGAAGACCAGTTAATATGACTATTATTCAAATTTACGCACCAGCCACTAGGGCCAAAGATGAAGAAATAGAAGATTTTTATCAGCTGCTGCAGTCTGAAATTGATTGAACATGCAATCAAGATGCATTGATAATTACTGGAGATTGGAATGTGAAAGTTGGAAACAAAGAAGAAGGATCAATAGTTGGAAAATATGGCCTTGGTGATAGAAACCATGCCAGAGATCAAATGATAGAATTTTGCAAGACCAACAACTGCTTTATTGCAAATACCTTTTTTCACCAACATAAATGGCAACTATACACATGGACCTCGCCAGGTGGAACACACAGAAATCAAATTGACTGTATCTGTGGAAAGGGATGATGGAACAGCTCAATATCATCAGTCAGAACAAGGCCAGGGGCTGAGACCATCAATTGCTCCTAAGCAAGTTCAAGCCGAAACTGAAGAAAATCAGAGCAAGTCCACGAGAACCAAAATATGACCTTGAGTATATCCCACCTGAATTTAGAGGCCACCTGAAGAATAGATTTGATGCATTGAACACTAGTGACCGAAGACCAGATGAGTTGTGGAATGACATCAAGGACATTATACATGAAGAAAGCAAGAGGTCATTGAAAAGACAGGAAAGAAAGAAAAGACCAAGATGGATGTCAGAGGAGACTCTGAAACTTGCTTTCGAACGTCAAGCAGCTAAAGCAAAAGGAAGAATTGATGAAGTAAAAGAACTGAACAGAAGATTTCAAAGGGCCTCTCTAGAAGACAAAGTAAAGCATTATAATGACATGTGTAAAGAGCTGGAGATGGAAAACCAAAGGGGAAGAACATGCTCAGCGTTTCTCGAGCTGAAAGAACTGAAGAAAAAATTCAAGCCTCGAGTTGCAATAGTGAAGGATTCTATGGGGAAAATATTAAATGACGCAGGAAGCATCAAAAGAAGATGGAAGGAATACACAGAGTCATTATACCAAAAAGAATTAGTGTTCAATCATTTCAAGAGGTGGCATATGATCAGGAACCGATGGTACTGAAGGAAGAAGTCCAAGCTGCTCTGAAGGCTTTGGTGAAAAACAAGGCTCCAGGAATTGATAGAATATCAATCGAGATGTTTTAACAAACAGATGCAGCGCTGGAGGTGCTCACTCATCTATGCCAAGAAATATGGAAGACAGCTTCCTGGCCAACTGACTGGAAGAGATCCATATTTATGCCTATTCCCAAGAAAGGTGATCCAAACGAATGTGGAAATTATAGAACAGTATCATTAATATCACACGCAAACAAAATTTTGCTGAAGATCATTCAAAAACGGCTGCAGCAGTATATCAACAGGCAACTGCCAGAAATTCAAGCCGGTTTCAGAAGAGGATGTGGAACCAGGGGTATCACTGCTGATGTCAGATGGATCCTGGCTGAAAGCAGAGAATACCAGAAGGATGTTTTCTTGTGATTTATTGACTATGCAAAGGCATTCGACTGTGTGGACCATAACAAATTATGGAAAACATTGCAAAGAATGGGAATTCCAGAACACTTAATTGTGCTCATGAGGAACCTTTACATAGATCAAGAGGCAGTTGTTCAGACAGAAAAAGGGTATACTTATTGGTTTAAAGTCAGGAAAGGTGTGTCAGGGTTGTATTCTTTCACCATACCTATTCAATCTGTATGCTGAGCAAATAATCTGAGAAGCTGGACTATATGAAGAAGAACAGGGCATCAGGATTGGAGGAAGACTCATTGACAACCTGCATTATGCAGATGACACAACCTTGCTTGCTGAAAGTGAAGAGGACTTGAAGCACTTACTAATGAAGATCAAAGACCACAGCCTTCAGTATGGATTACACCTCAACATAAAAAGAAAACAAAAATCCTCACAACTGGACCAATGAGCAACATCATGATAAACGGAGAAAAGATTGAAGTTGTCAAGGATTTCATTTTACTTGGAACCACAACCAACAGCCATGGAAGTAACAGTCAAGAAATCAAAAGACGCATTGCATTGGGTAAATCTGCTGCAAAGGACCTCTTTAAAGCATTGAAGAGCAAAGATATCACCTTGAAGACTAAGGTGCGCCTGACCCAAGCCATGGTATTTTCAATCGCATAATATGCATGTGAAAGCTGGACAATAAATAAGGAAGACCAAAGAAGAATTGATGCCTTTGAATTGTGGTGTTTGCAAAGAATATTGAATATACCATGGACTGCCAAAGAACGAACAAATCTGTCTTGGAAGAATGCGGCCAGAATGCTCCTAGAAGCAAGGATGGAGAGACTGCATCTTACATACTTTGGACATGTTGTCAGGAGGGATCAGTCCCTGGAGAAGGACATCATGCGTGGCAGAGAACAGGGTCAGCAGAAAAGAGGAAGACCCTCAACAAGGTGGATTTACACGGTGGCTGCAACAATGAGCTCGAGCATGACAACGATTGCAAGGATGGCTCAGGACTGGGCAGTGTTTCATTCTGTTGTGCATAGGGTAACTATGAGCCAGAACTACCCGACAGCACGTAACAACAACAAGGTGTGTCAAGAAGCAAAATTAACATGGATACAGGCTCTCCCTATATATAGCCTTGTTTATTTTTTTTTTTTAGGGTTAGGGCAGCTCCCCAAAGCAAGCTCAGATTAAGCTCTTTTGGGCTACTATATGGGAAGCCCCTCCCGAAAATATCATGGCGCGACGAATGGTGACCATTTATTTGTATTAGGTGAAAAAAACTGTACAAGAGTATTTGCTTTCTTTGTTTGCTGCTCTTTATTCTCTCCACAGATATGCCTTTTCGAGAAAAGAACACCGTCCTGAGGCCAGGTTTACCCATTTCAACCTAGAGATTGGGTCTTTTTGCATGTCTGGAAAGGCGAGCCTCTCCAGCTCAAGTGGAAAGGACACTTTGAGGTGCTTCTTATCACCCATACTATAGCCAAAACGAAAGGAGTCAAACCTTGGATTCACCACACCTGGCTGAAAGCGGCACCTACCCCAGACCTTGACCCTACAATGGCAACTCTTCGGGACAGCTGGAACAAGACCTGAAGTATCTGTTTAAGAGACTGAGTTTTTAAGCTATAGAGTCAGCTGTGGTTTTTTTCCTCCCTATTTATATTACACCTGTTTAAGATAGTAGGTCTCTTAAGCTAGACCCTGTTCCATGAAAATACGAAGCTGTAGTACCTCACCTTCATTCTTGTCCTAACTCTGTCCCTCACATAGTCTTGGCATACTTAATGCTTTTGCCAAACTAGCACAATCAGTAGTGTGATCAACATGACTAAATGTTGGATTTGTAAATACGTTAGAAAGCTACTTAGCTTCATGTTCCTGAGATAGGTCAAATATCTTTGACCGGCTCACCTCCTGGTTGCCTAACTATAATTGGCTAAAGCATTTGTTCACTATTTTTATTTTCTTTGATTGTAACAGGAATTTTTGTCTGCTGTTCTATACAATACAATTCCCTACACTGAGGAGCCATTGTCCAATTTCGAAGATGCTCTCCACAACCCAGGGTATAGGGCTTATCGCCATATCTCCAAAGAGAGGGAGGGATTGAAAAGCAAAGCAGCCAGGAGCCATTGCCAAACAAAGCCTTAAGCGCTGAGTGTTGCTCAAGCGAGTTAAACCCAGTTTACTCACCCACATGCCAAAGAAAAACTGCAATTTGTATTACTGCATGCCATGATAACCTGTGTAGTCCATAATGTTTGTATGTGCTTCCTTGGGAGAGATGGTATAAAATGTTCTGCCTCCCTTTGTTCAGGGAGCTTAATTTGAGGTATACACCTCCTTGTTCCTTGCCTGAGTGCTTGCAATAAATGCTTTTCCTCCCTCCTCATCTCGGTGTGTCTTTATTGACAAGAAGTCACACTGAGCAGAACTCGCTTTAGGTAACAACAACAGCACAGGAGAAAACTCACCAGCAGCATAAGCAACATTCAAATGCAATGTTATCAGCGTATTATCAGCATTTGATATGCATGAGCACCCACTGAGTGCCAGCTCTGTGCTGGGTGGTTTCATGTATGCCATCTCATTCTGTTTTCAACACTGGGAATAACTGAAAACATGCCATTAGTAGCTCTCTAATTTTGCCAGGGGGGAAAAAATGGGTATTTTGCAAATAACTCATTTCAGTCTATGTAGTTCAACATGATTTCAAAATCGACCTTTAACGATAAATATAAATAAAAATTTAACCATGATGTGATATATCATTTTTGTGTGGCCTTTCTCACCATGGTCTTGTAACTCCCATCCAATGATTGGGCAGGACTGTACGAATAAGATAATTGTGGCCACCACAGGGGTTAGTCAGTTTTGCCTTCAAGGAAAGCCAATTCCAGAGCAGAGAGATGATCCCACCACCACCAAGGAAGAACGGCCAGGAGCCAGCATGTCCTTTGGAACCAGGTTCCCTGCCCTGAGATGCTCCTGGAACCAGGAGACAGAGAGAAAGAGAAATGTTAACACTGAAGGCAGTGAGAAGCGGCAGCAGAGACACGGCAGCAGAAACCTGGCAGCAGGAGATGGTGTGGTGGGCTTCTCAGCTCAGGGAGAGAGAAAGCTAAGTGCCTTTGGGAGGAGGCCAAGGGCCAGGGAGAGGCATGCCTGCGAGCACAGCTGGGAAGAGGCTGTCTTGTTGGAAGAACTGTATCCTTAGTGTTCTTGAGCCTGAATTTAACTGTTACTTTGATAATACACCCCATAATCATGAGTAAAGTCTGTGAGTTCTGTGTGGCCATTGCAAAGAATTATTGAATCCTGCAGAGAAGCACAGAGTGCCATGGGAGAGACAGTTGGTGTCAGAACTGGTAAAGATGGTGGAGAAAGGAGGCATGTCTTGCCTATGCCTCATAGGAATCAGTCTTGGGCTGTAGGTCTTGATTATCCTTCTCCCTTGTGAGGTTAGAGGTCAGACACCACCCCCACTCCATTTTTACATTAACAAAAGGCTCAGAAAAATTTTTTTTCCCCCGTTGTCAACTGTCCTTAAGCGATAGAGAAACAAAATGGCAAACTAAAAACTAGTTGCAAACTATCAAGAGGTCTTGCCTTTCTTAAGATCAGTATATTAACAAGCATATTCGGTCTTTTATTTAACATGAGTTCATTCTTGTTTCAATTTTAAAGCAATCTACATATTAGGCTCCAACCAGAGGGAGAAAGCTAATGTGCGTACATTCTGTAATGGAATGGCAAGTCAAGGGTCTTTTCTCTTGTGACATCAAGAAAGGAGGGAAACAAACGGGAGTTTTCAATTTCTTCTTTTGCTCTCCTTTGTATTACAATTTTTCAACAATGAGACTGAATTACTTTTGTAATGAAGGAAAAAAGAGAGTGAAGAGAAAGATTGGAATTATTTTGGTAATGTTTATTAAAACTACAAATATAAAGACTTGCAAAAGCCAGTTACTAAAATTTAATATTGATTTCTTAATGCGATAAAACAATCACAGTTATGTCATGTCTGGTCTTCTTTTGTTCATTTAAGATGAAAGAGTCCTTCAGGGAGACTGTGAGGTATTAATCTACCTTGCCATCAGCCATCCCCACCTCTCCTTAAATGGTGTTAATGAGGGTCAATTTATATGCTCAAGTCCATTTGGCCAGTCCCTGGTCTTGATGTGAGACTTTTTGTAATTTTTTTTTTTTTTTTTAAATAACCACAGCCTTGACAAGACTGCTTCTCACAGAAGCACCTATTTAGCCCCTCCTCAAAGATCCAGCACTGTGAATATCTGATTCACCATCCTCACGACTAATGGTCAGCAAGAAAGGGCCAAGATGTATGAAAACATAAAAAAGCGAACCTACAAAAGATCAGCTGCATAAGCAACGATCAAATTTAGATGATTCAAAGGGGACTCCTAAAGAAGTTGAAAGAAATAACAGATTTTTGACTTAGGCAGGCCTGAGTTTGAATCTCAGTTTTGTCGTTTATTAATTAAGCAACCAGTAACGTTTCTAACCTTTTTGAAGCTCAGCCTCTTCATTAGTGAAAGAGGCATTTAACAAAGATTAAGGATTGAGGGAGATGACATGCATAGCACATGCAGGCACTTAACAGTAGGAAATGGAAACAATCATCCTTATTTTGGAGAGTAACTCTGCGGATTATTTGAAATAACACCTGAAAGACACATATCACAGTATCTGGCACATAGTGGGTGCTCAATATATAGTATGATTAATATTGTTCTCTTTTAGTTCTCATATCCTAACTCCTTTGAAGAGTCTAGGCTGAGGTATTGCCTCAGGGAAAAAAGAAAGCCAATTTCAAAACCTAGAGTTACTGACAAATGAAGTTAGGCTAAGTCTGGCTAAAAATAGCAAAAACACCAGGCAGACAGAGAAGAAATAGAAGTAGCTTCATTTTTCTGAGATTTCTATTTCTACGGGCCACAGATCAAGACAAGTGTATAAACAAATGCCCACTGTCAGGTTTTTATTGTAAACAAGTCAAATGTCATTAGGTACTGCAGTCCTCTGATGGTGATATCAGAGCACTTCTGAGTTCCAAAGACTAAGGAGCCTTTCACTAAGACCAAATAGAAATGCACATATTCTTTGGGTATTATCCATACCGACCCAGTAGAGAAAGAATGGAGATGTCGCTGAAAGTTTATTCATTCCAACAAATTTACACCCTTCTTACTCTGTGCCAGAATGGGAATGGTAAAGCCTTTTAATATAGGCAGGCTTGTGAGTGACTTAGATTCTCCCCTGAGGATCCTTTTAAATGGATGGATATAATAATAATAATATATATGACTATTGTTTGTTTCTATATTTAAAATAATCTTTTTTCCTTTCTGAATTTCATGTGTTGCTCTTGACATCTACATAGAAAAAATTGACAATAAAGAATAAGCCCTGCATCACAACAATACAAAACAAATTTTACATACAAAAACATAATCATTTCTCAATAACAGTGAGCATAAAAAATAACAGGCATTAACAGTTCAGACCCACTCAGTGGTATCACAGAAGAAACAGGCCGAGCAATCTGCTTCCATAAAGATTGGAGCCAAGAAAACCCTATGGAGCAATTCCACTTTGTAAACTTATGGGATCGCCTAAGTCACACAAATACACACACACACACACACACACACACACACCAGGCATTAAAAATTATGAGTGAAATACGTTTATGGTCCCTTGTCAATGACACCAGTAAATTTAGATTTTAAGAGTGAAGTCAGCCACCTTCAACATAAGTGAGCCTACAATGACCCCAAGCCAGAGAGAGAACGTTATAGTTGATGCTTAATTACACATCAGATCATACTTTACCAAGTTTTATTTTAATGTATTAGCAAACTATAATTTTTAACTAAAGCACTTATATTTTTATAAAATAGTAAAAAGTAAAGGATTTCCAATTTAAATCACCTGACATAAGCAGTCATCCTCTTAGTAGTTCCTGGAAGTACTATACATAATTCCTAGTCACAGACTTATTTTAAAATTCTGCCAACATTATAGAAAGTGCACTAAGATTTAAACTATCAGTGGGATGGTTCACTGAAGGCATTCAACAAAGACTGAAACATTTCTAGAATGATTGATTGCTTCCCATACCCAAACGGGCCTCAAAACCATTTCCACTAACCATTGCATTTGCTAGCGGCTTTGCTTGCAACCCGCTGGGCCAGGGCCGTGTCCTTCGCTCCTGACTTAGAATAATTGGGCCAGGATTGAAGCGAATGTGTGAATGAGAGACTGAAAAATTCGTTTTTAGGCTATTCCCTAGAAAATTGTCTGTTTCTTTCCAACAACATGCAGATTTGAAAGTTGTCTTGATGTCCATTGGTTTAACTTTTGTATTTATCAAGGCATATAACCTATAAGAGTGCTGGTAGTGCAGTGGTTAAGCACTTGATTGCTAACTAAAACGTTGGCGGTTGGAACCCACCAGGTGCTCTGCAGGAGAAAGATGTGGCAGTCTGCTTCTGTAAAGATTTACAGCTTTGGAGCAGTTCTACCCTGTCCTGTAGGGTCACTGCGAGTTGGAATCAACTCGATGGCAACAGGTTTTTTTACAGGGCATTTTATATAAGAAGTTTTTTCTAAGAGCTACAGGAAAACAATGGCTCACGGGAATGTTAAATAGGTTTCTGGCAAGCAAGAAAGATGATCTTAGAGGCTTTAGTCATTATCAGACCCAGAGTCTTTTCTGTGGGGCTCACACACAGCCATTCATCATGGAGCCCAGTAGCTCATGCTCCAACTCTGTCTGCTGGTGCCTGTTCAGAACCAATGGTGTCTTTATTCAGTTTCATTTGATTCCATTCAGAGTCACTGAAATCATTAACCCTGGAAAGGGAAGAATATTTTCTTAGTGTTTGAAAGACAAAAGAAGGACAGAATCATTCAAGGTTTCTAGAAACTGAACTACCACTTTTAAGCACCTGCAATTGCTCCCAGATAGCTTGTCCTTGAAGTCAAAACAGTTGTGAGGTTGTGTCTTCAGTGTTTAGGATCATGTACGCTGGAGCCAGACTGTCTGCGTTCAACTCCTGACACTGTCACTTAATAGATGTGTGGTGTTAATTAAGTTACTTAAGCCTCTTTTCACCATGATTTCTCCTCTGTTAAATGGTGATAATAATAGCACCTACTTCAGAGAGCTGCAAAGATTAAGTGAATTAATGTCTTTAAAATACTTAGAGCAATATTTTAACAAATACTTATACACCAGAATAAGTGTTATGTAAAAATAAATCTTCTCTCCACCCTCACAATAACCCATCATATTTCTTAGTTACCAGGTCTCAGTGACTTTGCTTTCTAAACACCTCTCAAGCCTGTCCCCTTCTCCTGATGACCAGCCTTATATTTTTGGCCTGGATGACTGTAATCATTTTCTAACTGGTCTCCTTGACATCCCTTCTTCCCTCCTATTGGCTACCAGGGACATCTTTCTATATTCTAATGAAGTCACTCCATGCCTCTAACGGCCCCTCATTAATGTGGGATGTGGTTCAAACCCATGGCATGGCATCCCAGGCCTTTCATACTCTGGTCCTAGCATACTTTTCCAGCTTCAGCTCAAGCCACTCCTTCTATTACCCCACATGCCCCAGTCTCATCAACTACTCATGGTTCCTCCTACATGCTATGTTCTGTCATACAGCCACGCTTTAGCACACATGAACTCCTTGGCCTAGAACGTCAGCCCATGCACACTTCTGCCTACTTTTTTTTTTTTTTAACTCCTACTTGTTCTGAGGGATCCCCGGAGGTGCAGTGGTTAAGAACTCAGCTGCTAACCAAAATGTCAGCAGTTCAAATCCACCAGTTGCTCCTTGGAAACCCTACTGGGCAGTTCTACTCTGTCCTAGAGGGTTGCTATGAGTCGGAATTGACTCAACGGCAATGGGTTTTGTTGTTTTGTGTTAGTTGTTCTGAAGTCCCCATTTACTTGTTCAAATATTCCCTCTTCAGTGAAACTTTCTCTGACTTTCCCTGGCAGAACTAGTTTCTCGTTCTTCTGTATTCTATAGCTCTTTCAATTCCCAGCTATTAAACCACTTATCACATTGTATCAGAGTATGAGTATTTTGAGGACAAGGATATGTCTTTCTCATCATACATTCATTTATCCAATCATGGTAGGGCTTGGGACAAAATTAGAAACAAGGCACACTTGATCCCAGTCCTCATGGAGAGTATAGTCTAGTAGTGGAACTAAGAAATAAATAAGCAAACCCCCCAAATTAAATAACTACAAAGTGCAGTGTGTACCAAGAAGGAACAAACATGCTGCTGTGATGGAGAAAAATAGGAGGCG
The DNA here is from genome assembly GCF_024166365.1 of Elephas maximus indicus. Taxonomy (NCBI): domain Eukaryota; kingdom Metazoa; phylum Chordata; class Mammalia; order Proboscidea; family Elephantidae; genus Elephas; species Elephas maximus. Next base: position 47,028,418 of record NC_064844.1, read on the forward strand.
ACATTGCTATATCCTCAGTGCTGATCATGCTATCGGGCTCATAGAAAATATCCATGAAACTCTTAATAAGTGAATAAATTAGTAAAGGCATTGCCACTTACAGTCTATACTCATCATTCCATCATGTTCTAGATACAAATGCATGGACTTCTCCTTAATTTCAGTCTTAATGTGTCAGTCTTAACAAACACTATGCGCAGCTGGCTGTGAGACTAAGACCTTGGCCTAGTAAGTGGCAGGCACTAGCAGATGCAGAATCCAGCTAAGGCTTTGGGACTCCTTTAACTCCCTCAATTGTACTCCTTTAACCCCCTAAATTGTCTATCATCTACCACCCACTTCTGAAAAATTAGCCACTGAAAACTCTATGGTTTTATACAGTTCCACTCTGACACACCTGGGGCTGCCATGAGACAGAGTTGACCAAACAGCAAATGGTATCTATCTATTAGTCCTCACTTCACTTCAAACAGGACGGAGGTAGCTAATGGGGACAAATAAAACATACCAAGAGTACAAAACAGAAATAAATTAAAAACAAAACAAAGGCAAGGAACCAAGCTATTATCCTTACTATTGATATTCATAATAAAAGAAACAAACAAATCAAACTCGTTGCCATCGAGTTGACTCCGACTCATATTCATAATGGATAATAGCAACAACAAAAATACCTTACAAATTTATGGAGTAATGCAGTTTAAAAAATATTTTCACAGATATTATCTTGATTACTCCTAACCATGGAACTCTTAAGTACTAAGATTTCCATTTTTGAGATGAAAAAACTGAGGTTCAGAAAGGTTAAGTGCCTTACCCAATATTCCATGCCAGTACCTAATGTAACCAGGACTAGAATCTAAGAAATCTACTCCAAGTCCTTTGAAACTTCCCCCCTTACTATGTGGCACACGTGATGTTTTCTTGCCTCCGAACAGGTAACAATATTGCGTCTTTATGTGTGAATCTTTCTTCAGTGAAAAAAAAAAAAACCCAGGTGTGCGCAGAAACAATTCCTAAGACCCTCCCCAGCAAAGCCTGTTCAACCCCAGATTCTACACAGGAGTACAATTTTCTCTGCTCCTTCTATGATATGTGTGACTTCTCAGGGTCCCCAATTAGAAATTGTGGTAAACGAAGTGATCAGTTGTATGAAGGACTGCAAATAATAAACATGTTCCACCTATCAAAATATACAGGAAAAACACTACTGCTGACCTACCGTCCACAATATAGACCTGTTTGTGGTGGTGCATGAATCACTTTCTTTGGATTGAAAAATTGGTATACTTTAATTTAATATAGTCAACAGGGAAGCCGTCATCAATGTAGTCATATCAGGGGAGGCCATTGTGATTACTCGTTTTGATTATCAAGCGATTGATTTCATTTTTAACTCTAATCCCAAGCCCTGTATAAATACATCACTAAAATAAGAATTACTATCGCAACTATTTACTTGCTATTGTGAAACTTTCACATAGCCTAGCCATTCATCAACCTACATTAGGTAAACTACTGATGTAGAACTGAAGGAAAATTCCAGTCCTTTAGGAAATGTGAGTCTACATCAGAATCAGACAGCAATTTGTGGCTTTTAAATTCTGGGCCAAGATTAGCTTAAGCTCTAAAGGACACCTACAGGGAAGAGCGGTTCTCCGTAAAGTGTGGCCCCTGGACCAGCAGCACCACTTGGGAAATTGTCGGAAATGCAACTTCTCAGGGTTTGCCCCAGACCTGCTGTATCAGAAACTCTGGCAGGGACCAGAAATCTGTGTTTTAACAAGCTCTCCAGGTGATGGTGATGCACATTCATATTTGAGAAATCGCTGACCTAGAAAATGAATTTAAATCTTGCCTGATTTGTCACATTGGTTGACTCAAAGTTTACTCCTCCTTATTTGATAGGATTATAATGAAAGGAGGCATTTCAGGTATGTATGCATGCTTTCTGGTCTCATGTCCCCAAACCTTCTTCCATGAAAATACTTGCTACTTCCTAATTATGTCAGGTATTTCTGTGCCCTGTGCTATTGCTTTTGCCTGAAAAATTGGTAAGTACTAAAAAAATTCCAGTTCAAATGTCATCAACTTTGGGACAGCATTTCCGACTTCTCCAGCAGAATTAGTCACTCTGGTTTTGCCATTTTATAATATGTTGCACACATTTCCGCCCTTCATTATAACATACATTGATTACTAGCAGAGTATATTTTACGGTCCTTTCTTGCTAACTGGAAACCGTGGTGGTGTAGTGGTTAAGAGCTACAGCTGCTAACCAAAAGATTGGCTGTTCAGTTCCACCAAGCCCTCCTTGGAAACCTTATGGGACAGTTCTACTCTGTCCTATAGGGTTGCTATGAGTTGGAATGGACTCGACAGGTCTTTTTTTTTTTCTTGCTCACAGCTCCTAAAAGAGCATCCCTATACAGTATATGTCCTTGGCACATGTTCCCCACTATGAGTGAATGCCTCATTCAAAAGCAGCCAGTTCTTGCTTACTCATGGCTTGAGTGGCCTGTTTCAAATCAATATGCTTGATTAATCAGAACCTGTCACTTGAGAATTTGAACTCTATGTATCAAAATGGCTGCCAGTTGGCAGTGGGAATTAATGCTAGAAATTCATGACGTAGCAAGGGGCCAGGGTGGGGAAAACACGAGGTCATGCACAGGATGATGAGTGCCTTAAGGGATTCTCTCTGCCATGAGAGAGGAATAGAGCAGGTATGCAGATGAAAGTAGGGGGATGTCCCTGAAAGTGGAGAGAGTGACCCCAGTTTCTGATGGTTTACCTGTTCCCATGAATCTCAGGATATTTTATCGCCTGTTCATAGAGTTTATGAGAATATCCCTGTTATAAAACTCATTTTATCTGAATGATCTTGAGGAGGCTCTGTCCCTTGCAATTACAAGATCACTGAATGAACAATTAGCTGCCATGTTGACTTTTCCTACTAAACTATGACAGTATCGATGGAAGAGATAGTTCCTAATTCATCTTTGGGTTTCCATGTCTGAGCATAATACTTATCCCATAGTAGACCATCAAAATATATTCACTGACAGGTCAAATTGATACCACTGGGCTTCCTGGAGTTAGAAGGGAAGAAGAGAAAGTGCATTGGTGATTAAAGTGTTCTGTGAAGCCAGCTGGGACCTGGGGATTCCTGAAGGTCAAAAAGATTTTCAAGGCTAGTGTAGGAATCCAAAAGAATATCTGAGGAATATTGCACAGAATTGTTAATCCTCACTAAAGAAGACAATGGAATTTACTGATACTATTTTTTTTTTTTTTATGAGTCAAAATTGTGATAGCAGGTCAGTCAAGGGTAAGCATGTACAAGTTGCAGATCACAGGTTCAGTCAAAATCAAATTTAGGAGAGGAGTCATGAATAAGAAAACCAAGAGGAGATAATCATGAGGGTCTGGGTGGGTCCAACTGTGGTGATGTGTATTCTTGTTGCCTATTGCTGCATAACCAATCATCCAAAAATGTAGTGTCATAAAACAACAACCATGTATTTCGTTAAGATTCTGTGGGTCTGGAGTTCAGACCTGGCTCAGTGGAATGGCTTGTCTCTTCTGCACACTCTACAATGTCTTGAACCCAGCTGGGAAGATTTGAAAGACTGGAGGCTGGAATCATCTGGAAGCTTTTTTGCTCATATGCCTGGTACCTTGGGTAGGATGGTGGAAGCCTGAGCTTAGCTGGACTGTCAAATGGAATGTTTATACATGAGCTCTTCATGTTACTTGGGCTTCCTCACAGCTTAGGAGCCTCAGAATAGTTAGACATCTTAGAGGGCTTCACAGCAAATGTTCCTATAAATGAGACAGAACTTGCATGGCTCTTTACGACCTAGTCTTGGAAGTCATATAGCAGCACCTACACTGAATCACATTCATCAAAACAGTTACAAGCCAGTGCAAAATCAAGGGGAGGAGAGCTTGATGGAAAGAGAATTTGACACCATGTTTTAAAATCAGCACGTGATAACAACAGGCTTCTTTAAATGACAGACTATGTTCACTAACTCCAGCTGTGGGGAATAAGACCTCACAGAAAAGAAAATATAGGGCGTTTGCAGATATTACAAACTTTAATTTTTTTTTGAATTTGCCCATCACCATGTAAGTTATATAATAATGTGGCTTCAGTGTTTTTGAGGTGTACAGAGATTCTGGCACTACGTATTATCTTTCCAAGGTACATTAAGACAGAAATAGATTTAGGATTACATAACCTACCTTAGCTTAGAATACACAAAGAAACTTATACATAAATAATAAGACAAACAAACCAATCAAAAAAATGGGTAAGTGATTTCAATAGATATCTCACAAGAGAAGATAGATTGCTAATAAGCATGTGAAAAGATGCTCAACATCATTGGTCATTAGGGAAAGGTGAATATAAACCACAGTGATATACCATTTCACATTCACTAGGATGGCTATAATAACAAAGACAGAAAATAGCATATGTGGTAAGGATATGAAGAAAGCGGAAAATTTATACATTGCTGATGGAGATGAAAAATCGCGCACCTCCTTTGGAAAACAGTTCAGCAGTTTATTAAAAAGTTAAACACAAATTGACCCAGCAATTCCATTCTTAGGTATCTACCCAAGAGAAATGAAAACATATATCCATACAAAGACTTGCAAAGAAATGTTCTTAGTGAAATTACTCATAATAGCCAAAAATTGGAAACAACAAAATGACCATCAACCAGTGAAGGAACAGGCAAAAGGTAGTATATTCATGCAATGGAACACTATTAAGTAATGAAAAGGAAAAAAAAAAAAACTACTGATACATATTATGACATGGGATGAATCTCAAAACCATTGTTATTCCTGTTGTTAGGTGCTGTCTAGTTGGTTCCGACTCATAGCGACCCTATGTACAATGGAATGAAACACTACCTGGTCCTGTGCCATTCTCACAATCATTGTCATGCTTGAACCCACTGTTGCAGTCACTGTGTCAGTCCATCTCATTGAGGGTCTTCCTCTTTTTCTCTGACCTCTACTTTACCAAGTATGATGTCCTTCTCCAGGGACATCATGTCCAAAGTATGTGAGACATAGTCTCATCATCCTTGCTTCTGAGGAGCATTCTGGGTATACTTCTTCCAAGACAGATTTGTTTGTTCTTTTGGCAGTTCATGGTATATTCAATAATCTTCTCCAACACCACAATTCAAAGGTGCCAGTTCTTCTTTGATCTTCCTATTCAATTGTCCAGCTTTCACGTGCATATGAGGTGATTGAAAACACCATGGCTTGGGTGAGGCACACCTCAGCCCTCAAGGTGACATCTTTACTTTTTAACACTTAAAAAAGCTCTTTTGCAGAAGATTTGCCCATTCATTTGATTCCTTGACTGCTGCTTCCATGGGTGTTGATTGTAGATCCAAGTAAAATGAAATCCTTGACAACTTCAATCTTTTCTCTGTTTATCATGATGTTGCTTATTGGTCCAGTTTTGAGGATTTTTGTTTTCTTTATGTTGAGGTATAATCGATACTAAAGGCTGTGGTCTTCCATCTTCATCAGTAAGTGCTTCAAGTCCTCTTCACTTTCAGCAAGCAAGGTTGTGTCATCTGCATAATGCAAGTCGTTAAGGAGTCTTTCTCCAAACCTGATGCCGTGTACTTATTCATACAGTCCAGTTTCTCCGATTATTTGCTCAGCGTATAGATTGAATAAGTATAGTAAAAGATATAACCCTGACACACACCTTTCCTGACTTTAAACCACTCAGTATCCCCTCGTTCTGTTCGAATGACTTCCTCTTGATCTATTTATAGGTTCCTCAAGAGCACAATTAAATGTTTTGGAATTCCCATTCTTTGCAATGTTGTCCATAATTTGTTATGATCCACACAGTCAAATCCCTTTGTGTAGTCAATAAAACACAGGTAAACATCTTTCTGATATTCTCTGCTTTCAGTCAGGGCCCATCCGACATCAGCAATGATATCCTTGGTTCCCTGTCATCTTCTGAATCTGACTTGAATTTCTGTCAAGTTCAAGTTGAAACTGAAGAAAATTAGAACAAGTTCACAAGAGTCAAAATATGACCTTGAGTATATCCCACCTGAATTTAGAGACCATCTCAAGAATAGATTTGATGCATTGAACACTAATGACTGAAGACCAGACAAGTTATGGAATGACATCAAGGCCATCATTCATAAAGAAAACAAGAGGTCATTAAAAGGACAGGAAAGAATGAAAGGAACAAAATGGACATCAGAAGAGACTCTGAAAGTTGCTCTTGAACATCAAGTAGCTAAAGTGAAAGGAAGAAATGAAGTAAAAAAGCTGAACAAAAAATTCAAAGGGTAGCTTGAGAAGAAAGAGTAAAGTATCATAACGAAACGTGCAAAGACCAGGAGATAGAAAACCAAAAAGGAAGACGTGCTTGGCATTTCTCAAGCTGAAAGAACTGAAGAAAAAATTTAAACCTTGAGTTGCAATATGGAAGGATTCTACAGGGAAATATTACACAATGCAGGAAGCATCAAAAGAAAATGGAAGGAATACACAGAGTCACTATACCAAAAAGAATTCGTCAATGTTCAACCATTTCAGGAGGTAGCATCCATGATACTGAAGGAAGAAGTCTAAGCTGCACAGAAGGTATTGGCAAAAAACAAGGCTCCAGGAATTGATGGGATACCAACTGAGATGTTTCAACAAACAGGTACAGCGCTGGAAGTACTCACTTGTCTATGCTAAGAAATTTGGAAGACAGCTACCTGGTCAATTGACTGGAAGAGACCCATATTTACACCTATTCCCAAGAAAGACGATCCAACCAAATGAGGAAATTACTGAACAATATCATTAATAACACACTCAAGTAAAATTTTGCTGAAGATCATTCAAAAGTGGCTGCAGCAATATATGAAAACCATATGTTACGTAAAGCCAGACACAAGAGACCACATATTGTATGTTGTAATTGTTGTTAGGTGCCGTCTAGTTGGCTCTGACTCATAGCAACCCTACGAACAACAGAACGGAACACTGCCCGGTCCTGTACCATCTTCGCAATTGTGGCTATAGTTGAGCCCATTGTTGCAGCCACTGTGTCAGTTCATCTCATTGACGGTTTTCCTCTTTTTTGCTGACCTCTGCTTTACTGAACATGATGTCCTTCTCCAGGGACTGATCCCTCCTGATAACATGTCCAAAGTATGTGAGACGTAGCCTCTTCATCATTGCTTCTAAGGAGCATTCTGGTTGTACTTCTTCAAAGAAAGATTTGTTCATTCTTTTGGCAGTCTGTGGTATATTCAGTATTCTTCTCCAACATCACAATTCAAAGGTATCAATTCTTCTTCTGTCTTCCTTGTTCACTGTCCAGCTTTTGCATGCATATGAGGTGATTGAAAGCACCATGGCTTGGGTCAGGTGCACCTTAGTCCTCAATGTGACATCTTTGCTTTTCAACACTTTAAAGAGGTCTTTTGCAGCCAATTTGCCCAATGCAATGCATCTTTGATTTCTTGACTGCTGCTTCCACGGGTATTGATTGTGGATCCAAGGAAAATGAAATCCTTGACAATCCCAATCTTTTCTCTGGTTATCATGATGTTGCTTGTTGGTCCACTTGTGAGGATTTTTGTTTTCTTTATGTTGAAGTGTAATCCATACTGAAGGCTGTGGTCTTTGGTCTTCATCAGTGTCATGGATTGAATTTAGTCCCCCCAAAAATGTGTGTATCAACTTGATTAGGTCATGGTTCCCAGAATTGTGTGGCTGTCCTCCATTTTGTGATTGTAATTTTATGTTAAGAGTATTAGGGTGGGATTGTAACACCACCCTTACTCAGGTCACCTTCCTGATTCAATGTAAAGGGAGTTTCCTTGGGGTGTGGTCTGCACCATCTTTTATCTCTTAAGAGATAAAAGGAAAGAGAAGCAAGCAGAGAGTTGGGGACTTCATACCACCAAGAAAGCAGCACCAGGAGCAGAGTGCATCCTTTGGACCCGGGATCCCTATGCCTGAGAAGCTCCTCAACTACAGGAAGATTGAAGACAAGGACGTAATTCCAGAACAGAGAGAGAAGGCTTCCCCTGGAGCTGACGCCTTGAATTTGGACTTTTAGCCTACTTTACTGTGAGGAAATAAATTTCCCTTTGTTAAAGACATCCATTTGTGGTATTTCTGTTATGGCAGCACTAGATAACTAAGACAATCAGTAAGTGCTTCAAGTCCTCTTTACTTTCAGCAAGCAAGTTTGTGTCATCTGCATAATGCAGGTTGTTAGTGAATCTTCCTTCAACCCTGACACTGCATTCTTCTTCCTATAGTCCAGCTTCTCAGATTATTTGTTCAGCATAAGGATTGAATAGGTATGGTGAAAGGATACAACCCTGACGCACACCTTGATCTGTTTGAAAGACTGCCTCTTGATCCGTGTACAGGTTCCTCATGAGCACAATTAAGTGTTCCAGAATTCCCATTCTTTGCAATGTTTTCCATAATTTGTTAAGATCCACGCAGTCAAATGCCTTTGCATAATCAATAAAATACAGGTAAACATCTTACTGGTATTCTCTGCTTTCAGCCAGGATCCATCTGACATCGCAATGATATCCCTGTTTCCAAATCTTCTAAATCTGGCCTGAATTTCTGGCAGTTCCTTGCAGCCTCTTTTGAATGATCTTCAGCAAAATTTTCCTTGCATGTGATATTGATGATATTGTTTGATAATTTCCACCTTCAGTTGGATCACCTTTCTTGGGAATAGGCATAAATATGGATCTCTCTTCCAGTTCTTTGGCCAGGCAGCTGTCTTCCAAATTTCTTCACATAGACGAATGAGCACTTCCAGTGCTGCATTGGTTTGTTGAAACATCTGTATTGGTGTTCCCAGAACCTTGTTTTTCTCCAATGCCTTCAGTGTCATTGGTTCCTGTTCATGTGGTACCTCTTGAAATGGTTGAATGTTGACCAATTCTTTTTGGTATAGTGACTCTGTGTGTTCCTTCCATCTTCTTTTCATGCTTCCTGCATTGTTTAATATTTTCACTGTAGAATCCTTCAGTACTGCATCTCGAGGCTTGAATTTTTTCTTCAATTCTTTCAGTTGAAAAATGCTGAGACTATTCTTCCCTTTTGGGGAAGAATATGTCATCATAGTACTTTACTTTTTCTCCTCAGGCCACCCTTTGAAATTTTCTGTTTAGTTCTTTTACTTCATCATTTTTTCCTTTTGCTTTAGCTACTGAACGATCAAGAGCAAATTTCAGAGTCTCCTCTGACATCCATTTGGGTCTTTTCTTTCTCTCCTGTCTTTTTAATGACCTCTTGCTTTCTTCATGTATGATGTTCTTGATGTCACTCCACGACTTGTCTGGTCTGCAGTCATTAGTGTTCAAAGTATCAAATCTATTCTTGAGATGATCTCTAAATTCAGATGGGATATACTCAAGGTCATATTCCAGCTCTCATGGACTTGCTCTGATTTTCTTCAGTTTCGGCTTGAACTTGCATAGGAACAATTGAAGGGCCGTTCCACAGTTAGCCCCTGGCCTTGTTCTGACTGATAATATTGAGCTTTTCCGTAGTCTCTTTCCACAGATGTAGTCAATTTGATTTCTGTGTGTTCCATCTGGCAAGGTCCATGTGTATAGTTGCCATATATGTTGGTGAAAAAAGGTATTTGCAATGAAGAAGTTGTTGGTCTTGCAAAATTCTATCGTGTGATCTCCAGCATCGTTTCTCTCAGCAAGGCCATATTTTTTAAGAACCAGTCCTTCTTCTTTTCCAACTGTCACATTCCAATCTCCAGTAATTATCAGCGCATCCTGATTGCACGTTCAGTCAACTTCACACTGCAGAAGTTGGTAAAATCTTCAATTTCTTCATCTTTGGCCTTAGTAGTTTCTGCATAACTTTGAATAATAGTCGTATTAATTGGTCTTCCTTGTAGAGCATATGGATATTCTCCTATCACTTACAGCATTGTACTTCAGGATAGATCTTGAAATGTTCTTTTTGACGATGAATGCAACACCAACCCTCTTCAAGTTGTCATTCCTGGCATAGTAGACCATATGATTGTCTGATTGAAAATGGCCAACACCAGTCCGTTTCAGCTCACTAATGCCTAGGATATCAACATTTATGCGTTTCATTTCATTTTTGACAACTTCCAATTTTCCTAGATTCATACTTTGTACATTCTATGTTTCAATTATTAGTAGATGTTTGCAGCTATTTCTTCTCATTTTGAGTTGTGCCACATCAGCAAATGAAGGTCCCAAAAGCTTGACTCCATCCACATCATTAAGGTCGACTCTATTTTGAGCAGGCAGCTCTTCTGCAGCCATCTTTTGAGTGCTTTCCATCCTGAGGGGCTCATCTTCTGGCACTATATCAAACAGCGTTTTGCTACTATTCATAAGGTTTTTACTTGCTAAATCTTTTCAGAAGTAGACTGTGGGGTCCTTCTTCCTAGTCTGTCTTAGTCCGGAAGTTCAGCTGAAGCTTGTCTGCCATGGGTGACCCTGCCAGTATTTGAATACCGGTGGCATAGCTTCCAGCATCACAGCAACATGCAAGCTCCCACAGGACAACAAACTGACAGACAGGTGGGAGCCCCATTCACTACAATTCTAAAACTATTGAACAGATAAACAATACTGTTTGGAAAAAATACTATATTTCAATAAGTTACACATAAATCTCGTCTTTCGGTGCTTAATACAGTACCTGGTTTAGTGGACACTTAATAAATGTTAGTCAAAAAAATGATTTTAAAAAAGCAATATAGTTGCTGTTACATTAAGCTTTAATGTATAAATGAATGCTTAATTTAAATTGGTGCTTATCTCAAGATCTTATGGAACATTTATTGTTTTCTTTTTTAACTGGCTAGCTTGTACTCAATTGTTTCTAGGGCTGGGATAGATGGCTGCAAGATTCTGAATAAGTATGGTATCAGAACTTTCCAACCTCTCTCTTAGGCTTTTGGCTATCAACACACTAGATTATCTCCTCTACAGTCTTAAAAAAAACGAAGGTCTAGTCTCTTCTTCTCAACGAGTAGTTACTGAGTTTATAGGTATCTTCCTAACATCAACTAGCAAAAGGAAAAAAAGCCAGGAACAAAATAATGACAGTATCTCTTCTCCAGTTCACCGCTGTTATCTTCCCTGACCTTCTCTCTACGCAGCAGTAAAAGAAGAGAGAACACTGCAAACTGTATCTCCACCTCAACAGGAAGTCAGTTTTAACAATCTGATGGGAGTCATTTTCCACTCTTTAAGGAATAAAGAGCTTTTCCTCCTGAAAGATATCTCCTGCTTCTGACTTCTCTTCCAGATACTGCTTGAAATTAAATTCAATGGTAGTGTCTTCTCTGCTAAGAAAGCCCATGAAGCTTGTGACTTTTGTAGTTTAGACATAGAAAAAGGCAAGAAAAGAACTTCAGAGATTATTTTAATCCAGTTCTCTTGAGTAAAGTTTGCTTCTGAGACAACTTTTAGTGAGAGTTCCTTCAAACTAGCATTTTTAAGATTTTGTGTCTATACTGCCTATATAAAAAATAAAAAATAAGCTCATTGCCAGAGTCAACCCCAACTTGTGGTGACCCCACATGTTACAGAGTAGAACTGCTTTATAGGATTTTCTTGGCTGTAATCTTTACGGAAAAAGATCTCCAGGCCTTTCTTCTATGGTGTCACCAAACTTTAGGTTAGTAGTCCAGTGCAAGCTGTTTGCACCACCCAGGGACCGTTATATGTTTATATACATACACAGAGAAATATTCTGAAACGAAAACAGTTATAAACACTTAACGTGCCTCATAACCACAGTGGTTCTCAAACTTCCCCAGGCTTCAGAACCTCCTGGAGGGCTCATGAAAACAGACTGCAGGGCCCCACCCCCAGAGTTTGCAATTTGGCAGGTGTGTACTATGGACAGAGAGTTCACATTTCTAACAACTTCTCCCCACACGTCTGTCCGTTCCTTGTACTGTGGGGGCTTGCGTGTTGCTGTGATGCTGGAAGCTATGCCATCGGTTTTCAAATACTAGCAGGGTCACCCATGGTGGACAGGTTTCAGCTGAGCTTCCAGACTAAGACAGACTAGAAATACAGACTAGGAAGAAGGACATGGCGATCTACTTCTGAAAAGAAATTAGCCAGTGAAAACCTTATGAATAACAGGTCCAAAAGACCTCTTTTTCAATTACCTCACATGCATGTGAAAGGAAGACCAAAGAATTGACACCTTCGAATTGTATTGGTGGAAGAATATTGAATATACCATGGACTGCCAAAAGAAGGAACACATCTGTCTTGGAAGAAGTACAACCAGAGTGCTCCTTAGAAGCAAGGATGGTGAAACTACATCTCACATACTTTGGACATGTTGTCAGGAGAGATCAGTCCCTGGAGAAGGACATCATGCTTGGTAAAGTAGAGGTCAGCGAAAAAGAGGAAGACCCTGAATGAGATGGATTGACACAGTGGCTGCAACAATGGGCTCAAGCATAACAAAGATTGTGAGGATGACACAGGTCCAGGCAGTGTTTCGTTCTGTTGTTCATAGTTCTCGGGCGATGCTGATGATTACAAGGCCCACACTTTGAGAATCTTTGTTCTAGAGGCAAAACTACTCTATGTGCTGACCCAAACTCTTAAAAAGTCACCTTTATTAACTGCAGTATTCAAACAAAAGATTTTCCATCATAAACCTTCTGAATGAATAATACCTCTGAAACCTTAACTATGCTGTTATCTTTTTTTTTTTTTTTTTTACTTCTTTTTTTAACAGGGACTTTTGTTGCCTAGGCAACAGACATGGCGACGTTCTGGTTTCTTAAAACCAGAGCGTTGCCCAGTTTGAGATTTTATTTACTACAATCCAATAGATGTCTTCAAGCAGATCACTTCTCTTTTCCATATCTCTGCTGCCCTATCTCCATATAGGATCAAATTTTATTTTTATCACATAATTATTTTAAAACGATAAAAAGTAAAAAAATTAGACTATCTTTTTTTTTTTGTAAGAATTTAGTATTGACACACAGATGTCACTGGTTCTCACATTTAGTCCTTTTTATGTGGGCATCATACAGTTGCATAGGATTTTATCTTCTTCCCTCTGTGCTCTTGGGGTGTACATGGTAAGAAAAGCATCATTGTGTAACTAGCAGGATATTGTAACCTGGAAAATTCTTAATATAGGTTTGACTTCATAGAATTGCTTCCAAAAATTGACTATAAATGAACCCGAATGTCAAATCCTATTCTCTCACTGGCTCTCTTTATGAAATTAAAGATAGGCTCCCTTGGGGGAAAAAATTGGCTCTAGCATAATAAAATCATGACCTAAGACTTTAATAAACTCTCTAAACAGAAAAATGGTAATTTTCTGATAAAAATAATAACAGCCAATGTGTGCCACAAAATATGAGTACCAAGTAGCTAGGGTCATTCTCATGTTTGATACCACTTGTTTAAAGGTCAAAAAGAAAAATAACTGTCAGGCTAGCTCCAAAAAACTTTCTGAATGTAAACATCACTAAGATTTTGCAAAGAGCTTAACATTGCATTGGAAAAACTCATTGCCATCGAGTCAATTCAGACTCATAGTAACCCTATAGGACAGAATAGAGCTACCCCATAGGGTTTGCATAGAAGTATTAAATAAGGTACAGCTTGCTGTGGCTGATTGTTCCAGTAGCACTTTGTGGAAGCTTCTCTCTTTTTAAAAGCACCTTTTGGCCTCTTTTGAATTGGAGGGAAACTAAGAAACCCAGTAATGACAAAATGCAACAATAAACATAAGCTTAAGACAGTGCAAAAAAAAAAAAAAAAATTTTTTTTTTTTTTTTTAAGATAGTGCAGTCACTACAGCTGCTGGCCAGGAGATCTGAAAACACTGTAAAGCTACTCAGTCTGGTAAAAGTCTGGTAAAAACTAAAAAGTCTGGTAGGGTATATCAAATTAATTCTTTGGAATTAATATTTTAGTAAAGAATTTTGTTAAGAGACAGTGTAGCAGCAGTAAGACCACAGACTCAACCAGACAGCTTTGATTCTATTCCTGGCTTTGCAACTTATAAACTGCGTCACCAAGTCCTTGCTACCACAATCAGCAGCATTAACTTTATGTGAGAGCTTGTTAGAAAGGCAGAATCTAAGCCCCAGCCCAGACCACTGAATCAGAATCTGCATTTTTAAGATGATCATCTGGTTATTCATAAGCACATACACAGTGGATGCTGATGCACTGCCCAGTTTCCTCTTCAAGACAGAGGAACTTATTTTCCTGATGGCTGCCAGTGCTGCCCTTCTCTGGAAATTGCCGTTGGTAGGAGAGTTTCTTCATCAAGGTCATATCCCTTTTCCAAGGACAGCCTTTGTCTGATGGCTGGTCCTGTGGAAGTCTACCCTTCTCACCCTACCTGACCACCCTGAAGAGCCTCCTCAGCTTCAGAGCTCCCTACAGTGTTGAGTGAGGCTTTTGTTGAAACTGTATTTGGTCCAAGTCTTCTATCTGTGCAATGCTGCTTCCTTTCCTTTCACAGGTGTTGATCCTGAGAGAACTTTTTATTAAAATTTCTGCAGACTCATCTCTACCTCAGGTTCTGTTCCCTGGAGAACCCAACATGAAGTGACCTTGTGTGAAAAATGTCATGGTGGCAGTGTCTGACCTTCTCTAACTTCACAAAGGGGAAGAAGAATCAAGATGAACCGCCCAAGGCTGATTCCTATGAGGCAGAGGTCAGACATGCCTCCCCTTTCCACCATCTCTACCAATTCTGACTCCAACAGTCCCTTTCACGGCAGTCTCTACTTCTCTACTGGGTTCGATAATTCATTGCAATGGCCATAGAGAATTCACAGGCAATACTTATGATTATGGGGTTTCTTAGGGAAGTAATAAGTTACAGTTTTGGTTCGGGAATGCTCAGGATACAGTTCTTCCATCAGGACAGCCTCTTCTCAGCCGTGATGCAGGCATGCCTCTCTCTGGTGGTCAGCCTCTGCCCTGCTCAGGAAAGTGTTACCAAGCTCTTTTAGCTCTGCTGATGAGTGCCATGAGGCACCCTATTCCGCCAGTAAGCCTTGGCCCAAAGGTGTTCAGCTCTAGCTCCATGGGTCAGCAAACCTAGCTCCACTAAGTGCCCAGAGGCACCCTACTCTACCAGCAAGCCTCCTGCCCAAAGGCATTCAGCTTTCTTGCTACATGGGCCAGAAAGCCCACCACGCAGTTTCCTGTTTGTCTCCTGGTTCTGCTGTTGTTTCTCTGGCACCACTTCTCACTGTCTTCAGTGTTATGGCTCTCTTTCAATCTCCTAGTTCCAGGAGCTTCTCAGAACAGGAATCCCAGGTCCACAGGACACACTCCACACTTAGGCCTTCTTTCTTGGTAGTGGGGTCCTCTCTCTGCTCTGGAATTGGCTCCCTTTTAAGCCTAGTGGGGTGGCAAAACTGACCAACCCCTAGATGGGCCACAATTACCTTATTTACTCAGTCCACCCATTCACTTGGATAGGAGTTACAAGACCACGGCAAGAAAGGCCACACAAAATGATCCATTGCACCACACTTTGACATTTAAGAAGTTAATTGACATTCATGTAAATTCATTTCTGGGTCTTCATTCTTCTCATCTGTAAAACGGGGATAGTGACAGTATCCTCCTCCAGGGTTGTTGTGAGGATTAAGTTACCTAATATTTATAAAACACTTAGAACTGGTTCATTATTGTTGTTAGGTACTGTTGAGTTGGTTCCAACTCATAGCAACACTATGTACAACAGGACAAAACACTGTTCGGTCCTGGGCCATCCTCACAATCGTTGTTATGCTTGAGCACATTGTTGCAGTCACTGTGTCAATCCATCTTGTTGAGGGTTTCCTCTTTTTCGCTGATCCTGTACTTAACCAAGCATGATGCCATTAGATAAGCGTTAGGCATCACTATATGGTGAGTCTGTGGATAAAGAGTTATGTTAACATCTGTCAAAGAAAACACAACCACTGCTATGCAAAAATTAGGCTCAACTGAGGAATAATCTGCTTATGTATTCAGTCGCTTTGCAAAGGCTGATGGGAACGAAGTGTAGGAGCACATACACTTTACATGTTATCTGAGTTAGGATCAAGAATATCAAGCTGATAAAAGCAAATGGGTTACACTGTCTTCAAAATATAGCCAGTGAAATTCATATTTTCCATTAGGCAGAGAATAGTATAAAACAGAGAAGAGCTCTACGGCATGAATCAAAAAGACAGTGATACATGGAAGCATTAAAAAAAAAAAAAACTAGTGCCATGGAAGTATTAGAATCAAATAATTTCAGGGGAGAAATGGATCTTATGTATCCAGTCCAACTATTCATGTAGAAGTAGATAAATCTAGAGGCCAAATCTAACGGATATGTTTGAACCTTATCTTGTTTCTCCTGTTTGCAGCCTTAATAGTGAGTATTGACTGCACACATATACACACACACTTAGAATTAATGCCTTGACCCTTCCTCCTGATTTTGGTCCCATTCAATTCTGGCTTTATGACCCAGCAGCACCTTCCAGGGATACTCCTTTACCTGAGTCTTGACTGGCCGTGAGGTCATACTTTTAATGAATAAATCACTACAGCTCAATTCCCACAACTCATATGATGGTATACATCTAGTCTTTGCCAGATTTCCCTCCCTAGTTACTTTTGGGAATCCTCAGGTATTTGCACTGGTCAGCCATCTGGATGTGAACTGCTGCTCTACTCTGCATACTTGCTTCTGTCCATTCCCTTGCAAGTTACATTTCGGGGTTTCCCACTGGCTGCTCTCCTCTGTACTGCCTCTTTGCAAGTAGGGGAGGGGGCAATAATACCCTTTTCTCAATCCTTTCCAGTGATAAGAACATCTTGTTGGCAACATTAAGCTAGACTCTACAGAAAGCTTGGAGATAACTGAAGGCATAAAAAAAAAAACATCTATTATCAATCCCAATTCTGTAGGTTGCTTGGGTGGGCATGGGTTCTTCTCTGTCATGTGACATCAGCTGGGATTGCAGCCATCTACAGGCTCACCTGAGCTGGAACATCCATTTATGCAAAACAATTTTTAACACAAAGCAATGCTCAAAATAAAGAAAGCTAATTCCACATTACTACAGGGGGAGATGAGACCCAGATATAAGGTCTTAGTGACCAGAAGCCAGGGCTTCAAACCAGTTCAAACCTCTGCTGAGAATTTGCATTTCTAACAGGTTCCCAGGTGGATGCTAATGTGGCTGGTTAGGGGCCAATTCTGAAAACCACTAGTAGAGCAATGGTTGTCAAAATTTATTATACCTAAGAATCACCTGGGTGATCTTGTTAAACTGTAGATTCTGATTTAGTGTATCAGGGATGGAAATGCAAATTCTCAGCAGGGGTGTTTGAACTGGACTGAACCAGCTTGAAGCCCTGCCAGAAGCTGGGTTTTAGTATCCACTTAAGGCAGGAGAGAGGTAGCCTTAGTGGCACAGTGGTTAAAGCGTTTGGCTGCTAATCAAAAGCTCAGCAGCTTCAACCCATCAGCCACTCAGAGGTAGAAAGATCTAGCAGCCTGATTCCATAAAGATTTACAGCCTTGGAAACCCTATGGGGCAGCTCTACTCTGTTCTGTACGGTTGCACATGAGTCAGAATTGACTTGACAACCAGGGTTTGGTTTGGTTTAGGGCAGATGTGACTGAGGCCTGAATGAAATGAGGAGATAGAACTGCACATAGATCTCCATGGAATGGGATATAAAATCACTCTGCTCCTCTGCCCAGGGAAACTTGTTATCTAAGTTTCTCAGTAAAATTATTATTTTGTTTGAGCAGTCAAAACTACAAGCCTATGCTAAACAGTGGTTAAGGTAACTAAATTCATACACTTTATGTAGTGTAGGAATCCCAAGTGGAGAAATTAATATAAAATATAGTCTTGGACCAGTGAAATTCTTGTTCTCCTCCAGGAGAAACAAATGAAAAAACATTTTATATGAACATTTAAAGAGCCTAGGATGGAAAGAAATTCCACGGATGAGGGAAATATGAAATGGGTCACAATTAACAACTATTAATCACACGAGATAATGATCTACCATGATACAGAATAGAAGCCACAAACAAAATTAGCTTTCTAAGAACTGGAATAATAAATAATCTGAAAGGGAGAACCAAACTTTATAATAGAGCATGAGGCCCTGATCCGAGCAGTCAGCAACTTGATTTTTGTCTGCATGATACAAAGGTGGGTAGTTCAGTGGACAATTTAAACTGACCACTAAAACTCCCACCTTCTCCTATAACCTGCTCACTGGAGACACCATCGCATGAAGGCTTTCTGCTAACTCTTGCCACCTACCATTTTTTAAAATTCTGGTAAATATATATGTAACAAAACGTTTGCCACTTCAATATTCTTCACATGTACAGTTCAGTGACATTATGTTCATCTTGTTGTTCAACCATCATCCTTATTTTTTCAAAAATTTTCCAACACCCTTAATAGAAGCTCAGTGTCCCCTAAGTGTTGAGTCCTACTTTTACTCTCCCTCCCTCATGTCAAAGATTATTACTGGTTAAATGGTAATTTTGGCAAATTGAGAACACTTTTCTAAAGAAAAATCCCTTTTGTCCCTGGCAGAGGGAGGAGAAAAATAACCCTTTTAAAATACATCTATAGCATTCTCTATAACAAAGGTCTACTCTCCAGGGGAAAAGATCTTACCAGAGCCTTATTTCACCTAAGGGGAAGACAATTACCCAACTTTAGTGCTTTCTGGATTTCCTGTCTTACCTAAGGGGAGGGAGAGGCCAAGAAACATTCGTAAAGGTCACAGTCCAGGGATAAAAGCCCAATAAAACATTGAGATCTAATCATAAGATTATGAAATGCTTTCTCACTCCAATTCCTTTTCATCAAATCAATATGGCTTCAGTAAAATAACAGGGAATTACAGATGAAAGAATTGCAAGACACAGTCTCTACTTAAGAAGTAATTCTTAGGTAAACCCAGAGACAATAGAGGAGACAAGAACAAAGACTCTAGAGATATTCAAGTCCTCTGGAACCTACAGCTACTGGGAATATTAAACACAGCCCAACTACTAGACAGATCAACATAAAATCTCACACTAAATTATATTTACCTCTGTTCCTATTACCTGATACATCATGTCAAGTTTCCAACAAAAAAAATTATAAGACACTCTAAAAGGTACGACAAAACACAGTCTGATAAGATAAAGCAAGCATCAGAACTAGGCTCCTATATGACACAGATTTTGGAATTATCAGAATTAAAATTATTTAAAATAATTATAATTAATACACTAGGGGTCTAGCGGAAAAAGTAGAGGACATGCAACTATAGATGGCAAAGTAAGCAGATATGGAAACTCCAAGAAAGAATCAAAAGGAAATGTTAGAAATAAAAAATGCTATGACAGAAATGAAGAATGTGTTTGACAGGCTCATCCATTGACTGGACATGATTGAAGAAAGAATTAGTGAGCTTGAAGATATGTCAATAGAAATTTCCCAAACTGAAATGCAAAGAAAAAAAGAAATGGGGGAAAGAGGAAAAACAAACAAAAAGTGGAGCAGAATATCTAAGAACCATAGGACAATTTCAAAAGACACAACATATGTATATTTGGAATACCAGAAAGAGGGGAGAGAATGGAGGAAAAGAAATATTTGGAGTAATAATGGCTGAGAATTTTCCAAAATTGTAGACAGACACCAAACCACTGCTGCAGGAAGCTCAAAGAACACCAGGCAGGATAAATATCAAAAAATATACTCTGAGGCATATTTTATTCAAACTGCAGCAAATCAAATATGAAGAGAAAATCTTTCAAGAAGCCAGAGGAATAAAAACACCTTACCTATAGAGGAAAGAAAGAGGATATGAATTATAGCAGAATTCTCATTTAAAAAGAAAAAATGCAAGAAAGAAGAGAATGGAGTGAAATATTTAAAGTTTTAAAAAAAAAAAAACACAAATCTAGAATTCTGTGTACAGTGAAATTTTCCTTTAAAAGAGAAGGAGAAATAAAGACTATCAGAAAAACAAAAACTGAGGAAATTCATTGTCAGCAGACCTGCTGTGTAAGAAATGTTGAAAGAAATTCTTCAGAGAGAAGGAAAATCATAGAGGTCAGAAACCTGGATCTATATAAAGAAAGAAAGAGCACTGGAGAAGGAATAAGTGAAGATAAAATAACATCTTTTATTTTTCTAATTCTTAATTGATCTAATAAATAACTTTCAAAGTAATAATATTAGCAGAGTATTGGGTGATTATAGCATACAGATAAGAGAATGTATGACAGCAACCTTATAAGAGACGGAGAGAAATTGGGAATACCCTGTTATAAGTTACCTGCACTACCCATGAAGCAGTATAGTATTACAGTATTTGAAAATGGACTTAGATTAGTTGTAAATGTATATTTCAAACTCTAGAACAACTATAAAAAAATTAAAAAATAGAATTGATATGCTAAGAGATGAGAGAAAATGGAATAAGATAAAATCCTCAAAAACCAGAGAAGGCAGAAAATAGGGAAAGGAAAAAAGAAACAAAGAACAATTGCAACAAATAGAAGAAAGCAGTTACAAGCATGGCAAAATCTTATTCCAGCTGTATCAATAATCACTTGAAGTGGGAATAGTCTAAACACACTGATTAAAATACAGATTTACAGACTGGTTAAAAAAAATAAGACCCAACTGTTTGTCTTCTAGGTTGGATCCACAACAGATCATGGGAATGGCACAGGATTGGGCAATGTTTCATTTTGTTGTGCATGGGGTTACCATGAGTCACAGACTGACTTGATGGCAGTTAACAACAACAGAAATGTTTGTTGTCTACAAGAAATCCACTATAAATACAAAAACACAGATAGTGTTGGAGTAGCTATATTAATTCCAGGCAAAAAGACTTCAGAGCAAGGAAAATTATCAGGGACAAAAACAGGCATTACATAATGATAAAGTGTTCAATTCTTCAAGAAGAAATAACAATCCTTAAACTATGCACTTAACAACAGTGTGTCAAAATATGTGAGGCAAAAAATGATAGAACTGCAAGGAAAAATAGACAAATCCACTATTATAGTTGGAGATTTCAACACCCTCTTTCAGTAATTGATAGATAAAGTAGGCAGAAAGTCAGTAAGTATATTGTTGACCTGAACGTAATTATTAACCATTTTGATCTAATTGGCATTTATAGAATTCTCCAGCACCCAACAAGAGCGCTGTCTTAGACTGGGTTCTATAGAGAAGCAAAATCAGTAAAGGTTATAAATATATACATAGAGAGAGAGAGAGAGGGGTCTATATCAAGGAAACAGTTCACACGATTGTAGAGGCTGGAACATCCCAAGTCCACAGATCAGGATTGAGGCTTCTCCTGATTCACATAGCCACAGGGGCTGGCGAACCCAACATCAGCAAGTCAGAGAGCAGGACTCTTGCTCACAGTCTGTGAAGGTTGACAAAACCCAAGATTGGCAAGCAAGACCACAAGTCTTCTCCTGATTCACATAGCTGTAGGGCCTGGTGAACCCAAGATCAGTTGGCCAGAGAGCAGGACTCTTGCTCACAGGCTGTGAAGATCAACAAATCCCAAGATCGGCAGGTAAACTGCTAGCTTGGGTCCCAAGAACTGGATGTCAGACAAACAAGAGGCAGCTGCAGGAACCAGAACAAGTTAAAAGCCTTGGAAAGGTGAGCAGGAAAGAAGTTGACGGTGGAGGGCAGAGAGATGAAGGCTGAGGGGGTGGTGAGCTGTCAGAGGCCCCACCCCCAGTGGTACCACTCAGCAGATTCCATCACCGGGGTGATCACATATCAAATTTCGACAGGGAAGTGATCACAACATTATACAACTGCCAAAACACTGAGACTCATGGCCCAGCCAAGTTGACATGCAATATTAACCATCACAAGCACAATACACATTCTTCTTACATCCAACATTCATCAAGATAGACCACATTCTTAGCTTTAAAGCACACCTTAACAACTTTAAAAATTGAAACTATTCAAAGGGTGTTCTCAAACAGATGCATGAAAGATGCTCAGCATCATTAGCCATCAGAGAAATGCAAATCGAAACCACAATGAGATACCGCTTCACTCCCACTAGGACGGCCAAGATAAAAAAGAAAATAACAAGTGTTATAGGGGATGTGGAGAAATTGGAACCCTCATCCGATGTTGGTGGGAATGCAAGATGATACAGCAGCTAACAACAACAGAAATGTTTGTTGTCTACAAGAAATCCACCATAAATACAAAAACACAGTTTGGAAAACAGTCTGGCAGTTCCTCAAAAAACTAGAGGTAGAGCTGTCATATGACCCAGCAATTCCACTCCCAGGTATATATCCTAAGGGTCTAATAGAAGTGACACAAACAGACATGTGCACACCTATGTTCATCACAGCACTATTCACAATAGCAAAAAGATGGAAACAACCTAAGTGTCCATCAACAGATGAATGGATAAGTAAAATGTGTACATACATATAATGGAATACTACTTAGCCATTGAAGATGCATCAATTGGTCTCAACCCACCTGGAGCAAAGGAGAATGAAGAATGCCAAAGACACAAGGAAAATATGAGCCCAAGACAAAGAAAGGGCCACATAAACCAGACTTAGCAATAAAGAAAAATATGTTCCCAAAGTATGTTCTCAGACCACAATAGAATTAAACTAGAAATTTATAACAGAAAGATAGCCAGGAAATTCCAAAGTATTTGGAGATTAAAGCACACACTTCTAAACAACATATGAGTCAAAATAGAAGTGCCAAGAGAAATTTAAAAATATTTTTAACTTAATGAAAATGAAAATGCAACCTATCAAAATTTGTAGAATTCCACTAATTAGATAGTAGATAAGGATTTTTAGGTGAAGGAAAGGACAATACACAATATAGGAGAAGTCAGCACAACTGGACTAATCCAAAAGCTAAGAAGTTTCCTGAATACAACCAAACACTTCGAGGGACAGAGTAGCAGGGGTGGGGGTCTGGGGACCATGGTTTCAGGAGACATCTAGGTCAATTGGCATAACAAAGTGTATTAAGAAAACGTTCTGGATACCACTTTGCTGAGTGGTGTCTGTGGTCTTAAAAGCTAGCAAGCGGCCATCTAAGATGTATCAATTGGTCTCAACCCACCTGGAGCAAAGGAGAGCGAAGAACACCAAAGACTCAGGGAAAATATGAGCCCAAGAGACAGAAAGGGTGACATAAACCAGAAATTCCATCAGCTTGAGACCAGAAGAACTAGATGGTGCCCAGCTACCACCAGTGACTACCCTGACAGGGAACATAACATAGAATCCACAATGGAGCAGGAGAAAGTGGGATGCAGACCTCAAATTCTAGTAAAAAAACCAGACTTAATGGTCTAACAGAGACTGGAGGGGCCCCAGAGGTCATGGCTCCCAGAATGTCTGTTTGCCCAGGATTGAAACCATTCCTGAAGCCAACTCTTCAGACAAAGATTGGTTTGGACTGTAAAACATAAAATGATACTGGTGAGGCGTATGCTTCTTAGGTCAAGTGACACATGAGACTATGTGGGCAGCTCCTGGCTGGAGGCTAGATGGGGAGGCAGAGGGGGACAGGGGCTGGTTGAATGGACACGGGAAATACAGGGTCGAGAAAAGGAGTGTGCTGTCACATTGTAGGGAGAGCAACTGGCGTCATACAACAAAGTATGTATAAGTTTGTGTATGAGAAACTGACTTGAATTGTAAACTTCCACTGAAACCACAATAAAAAAAATGAAAAAAAGATCTGTAGAATTCAGTAAAAGCAGTGCTGAGAGGAAAATTTATACCATTAAATGCATGAATTAGAAAAGATGAAAGATCTAAAATCAATAATATAAGCTTCTACCTTACCCAACAACTAGAAAAAGAAGAAAAATTGAAGCCTAAAGTAAGCAGAAGAAAATAAATAATAAAAGAGCAGAAATCAATAAAATGGAAAATAGGACTACAATAGAGAAAATCAGCAAAAAAAGTTACAGATAAATAAAATTTTAAATATTTTAAGGTATCTGTTCTCTACTGATTTAAAATCCAGTCTTTATAATTGCTCTTATACTTTTCCATTAATCTGTTTTAAAATCTATGGTTTTATGGTTGTTTTGGAATGTAGTAGAAAAGTCTTCCCTCAGTTTTCTTATTAATTTTTGTTGTTGTTTTTGCTCATTTTCTCTTCCAGATGACTTTGAGAATCAATTTTTCCGGTTCCATAAAAAATAAAAATCTGTGATTTTGATGGAAATTTCACTGAATTAATGGTTAATTTGAAAATTTCGATAGCAGCATAATATTTTAAAATTCTAATATTCCTGTTTAAGGATATCTATCTGTCTCTCCATTTATCTGGGTATTTTCTGATGTATGGCAGAATCAGTATTTTTTTTTAAGTTCTAAAATATCGTTCAAATAAGTCATCACTTTTTGTTGGGTTTATTCCTTTAATTTTGTGATGAGGATTTTTCCCTGTTACTTTCTCTTCCTGGTTATTGCTGTAATATAGGAAAGGCTGATTTTCTAAGATGATTTTATATCTGGTAGCAACTCTTTTTTAATTTTATTTTTTTGTCTTAAGTACATTTTTATGAAATAGTCATAATACTTCATAAACCTTATGTGCATCGCATCATGAATTTTCACAAAAGGAGTACACCTAGCATCCATCTAGAACTTTCACACACCTTACTGCTTGGCTGTCCTATACTTTCACAGAGAGGTCCATGACTAAAGTACTATTCTTAGATTAAATCCTATTAAAAACTTCATTTTATTCCATTGGGGCTAATTATTTCATCCTATCAAGATTCTGATAATTGTTGTACTCACAAACCTAATTTACCAACAAAAGCTTACTACATCGGGGAACATCTAGCTCATACGGCATAACATAGTTTATCAGGAAATGTTTTACATCCTACTTTGGTGAATAGTTTCTGAGGTCTTAAAACCTTGTGAGTGGCCATCTAAGATACTCCACTGGTCTCACCCCATCTGGAGCAAGGGAGAATGAAGGAAACCAAAGGCACGAGGGAAAGAGGTTTGTCCAAAGGACTAATGGACCATAACTACCATAGCCTCCACCAGACTGGGTCTAGCACAACTAGATGGTGCCTGGCTACCACTACCAACTGCTCTGACAGGGATCACAGTGGAGGGTCCCGGGCAGAGCTGGTTGGAGAAAAACGTAGAAGAAAATTCTAACTCACAAAAAAAGACCAGAGTGACTAGTCTGACAGAGACTGGAGAAACCCTGGGAGTATGGCCCCTGGACACCCGTTTAACTCCGTACTGAAGTCACTCCTGAGGTTCACCACTCAGCCAAAGATCAGACAGGCCCATAAAACAAAATGAGACCAAATGGACATATCAGCCCAGGGCAAGAACAAGAAGGCAGGAGAGGACAGAAAAGCTGGTAAAGGGGAGCCCAAGGTCAAGAAGGGAAGAATATTGACATATCGTGGTGCTGGCAACCAACGTCACAGAATAATGTGTATAAGCTATTTAACGAGCAACTAATTTGCTCTATAAACCTTCACCTAAAATACAACAACAAAAAAAGCATATTACAACATGAGAGCAATTTTTCAAAAGTACAAAACAAATGTTGAGCTCTAGCTCTTTGGGAAAGAACCAAATCATAGACTCATCCTCCTATCCTGAAAATATCAGCAAGCACCTAGATTTGTTTAACAGGCTGTCTTAGTCATCTAGGGCTGCTATAACAGATTTATACAAGTGGGTGGCTTTAACAAACAGTTTATCCTCTCACAGTCTAGTATGATAGAAGTCTGAGTTCGTGGTGCCACCTCCAGAAGGTTTTTTCTTTCTGTCGGCTCCAGGGGAGGGTCATTGTCATCAATCTTCCCCTGTCAAGACATTTTCAGCACTGGGAACCCAGGTCCAAAAGACATGCACTACTGGCTCTTCTTGCTTGATGGTAATGAGGCCCTCCTGTTTCTCTGCTTGCTTCTCTCTTTTATATCTCAAAAGAGATTTATTTAAGACACAACTTAATCTTGTAGATTGAGTCTGGCCTCATTAACATAACTGCCTCTAATCTTGCCTATTAACACTATAGAGGTAGGATTTACAACAAACAGGAAAATCACATCAGATGACAAAATGATGGACAATCACACAACACTGGGAACCATGGTCTAGACAAGTTGAGGGATATTTTGTGGGACATGATTCAATCCATGACACAGATCAAACTAAATGACTTTGTACTGAGAGCAGGCCAAGTCAAATTTGCCTCTCGATAGAGCTACAGGTCTTCCACTGAGGATTAGCTTTTGAAAGGGAAGCCAGCAAAAGGTAAGGCAGCAGCATTTTGTGCTGGGCCTGAAGGGACAGAGAGGGAGAATGAAATTAGGACTTCAAGGGATCCAACCACTAGCTCTGAATCTTGTATTAGGAAAGAATCACACTGAGCCACTTCTATAGTTAGATACCTGTCATGAATTGAATTTTATCCCCAAATGTGTCCGTCAGCTTGGCTAGGTCATGATTCCTAGTATTATATGATTGTCCACACTTTTGTATCTGATGTGATTTCCCTATCTCAAACCCTGGCGGCATAGTGGTTAAGAACTATAGCTGCTAACCAAAAGTTTGGCAGTTAAAATTCACCAGGAAACACTAAGGGACAGTTCTACTCTGTCCTGTAGGGTCACTATGAGTTGGAATCGACTTGATGGCAACGGGTTTGGTTTTTTGGTTTTATGATGTGGCAGTTATGTAAACTCAACCTACAAAATTAATCTACAACTTAAGCCAATCTCTTTTGAGATATAAAAGAGAGAAGTTAGAAGAGAGACAGAGAGACTTCATAGCACCTAGGAAGTAGTGCCAGGAGAAGAGCTCATCCTTTGGACCCGGGGTCCCTGTGCTGAGAAGCTCCTCTACCAGGAGAAGATTGATGACAAGGACCTTCCTTCAGAGCCAACAGAGAAGGAGAAAGCTTTCTCCTGGAACCAATACCCTGAATTTGGACTTCTAGCCTACTAGACTGTGAGAAAATAAGCTTCTGTTTGTTAAACCCATCCACTTGTGGTATTTCTGCTATAGCAGCACTAGATAACTAAGACAGAATTCGGCACTGAAAGTTGGATGCTACTCTAACAGATAACTAAAATGTGGAAGTGGTTTTGAAACTGCAAATGGATAGAGTGCTCAGAAGAAAATGAGGAGGGCTGTTACAATGGAGACAGCACAGATGGTAAAAAGCAGCATTAGAGGATTGGCAGCAGTAGAGGACTAGCAGCAACAGAGGACTGGTAGTAGCAGGGGACCAGCAGCAGCAGAACCAGGATACCAGTGCAAGATGGCACTGGAGCCAACACACAGAACAAAAGACCTGAGTATCTTTGCTCAGGAGCCTTCCTGGTGGAGTGAGGTGCCTCTGAGCACTAACTGGTGGAGCTAGGCCTGCCGACCCACTGAGCAAGAGAGCTGAGTGCCTTCTACCTGAAGTTTACTGGTGGAGTAGGTTGCCTCCAGGCACTTATTGGTGGAGCTACAGAGTTTTGCAACACTTGTCCCAGCAGAGGAGGTGCTGTCTGAGAGGCCAAGAGCTGAGGGGGCCAAGAAACTAGGAAGCAGAAGCTGAAGAGACAAGGAACACAGGAAGCCAATTTGCCTCAGTCTCAGAAGGTATGGCCACAACCTCTGGGGTTTCAAAAGGTGGAACCATGGCTTCTGGTGTTTCTAAAGGTGGAGTCGCCACTGAGATGAACTAAGAGGATGGTGCACCTAAAGCTGAGAGAGCAGAGTTGCCATCTCAGTGGGCCTGGAAGACAGAGCTGAAGCCCAGGGATGAGGGGTGTCCACTCAGAATATGGAGACTGTGGCCAACACCTAGAGTCTGGAGGTCAGGCCATTGTGTAAATGGTCTCAGAGAACAAAGGATTGTTTTCAAAGCCTTGAAGGCTAATATAATGTGTCCTGCTGACTTGCTGACTTATTGCCTGTTACCCATTCTTTCCTTCCAATTTCTCCAATTTGTAATGGAAATGTCTAGCTCGTGCCTGTTCTATCATTGCACTGTGGAAGCAGACAGCTTGTATTATAGATTTCACAGATGAAGAGGAATTTTCCCCCAGGATGAAATTTGCACTTGGAGTTGAATTAAGACTTTTGTTAAGATATAATGGGATGAATGTGTTTTACATGTGACAATGACATGAATTTTGGTTTTTTTTTTTATTAAGGGTAGAATGTCATGGATTGAATTGTGTCCCCCCAAAATATCTGTCGACTTGGCTAGGTCATGATTCCCAATATTGTATGATTGTCCACCATTTAGTTATCTGATGTGATTTCCCTGTGTGTTGTAAATCCTATCTCTGTTATGTTAATGACATGGGATTAGTGGCAGTTATGTAAACTCAATCTACAAGATTAATTTATGACTCAAGCCAATCTCTTTTGAGATATAAAAGACAGAAGCGAGATATAAAAGAAGCGACATCATACCACCTAGAAAGTAGTGCCAGGAGAAAAGCATATGCTTTGGACCTGGGATCCCTGCACTGAGGAGCTCCTCAACCAGGGAAAGGCTGATGGCAAGGACCTTCCCCCAGAGCCAACAGAGAGGCGGAAAGCTTTCCCCTGGAACTGATGCCCTGAGTTTGGACTTCTAGCCTACTAGTCTGTGAGAAAATAAACTCCTGTTTGTTAAAGCCATCCACTTGTGGTATTTCTGTTATAGCAGCACTAGATAACTAAGACAATCCAAAAATTTGTTCTTATTGTTGTGTGCTGTTGAGTCAATTCTAACTCATTGCAACCCTATATGAACTGCCCCATAGGGTTTCCTAGACTGTAATTTTATGGGGTGAAGTTGAAGAAAATTAGAACAAGTCCACAAGAGCCAAAGTACGACCCTGAGTATATCGCACCTGAATTTAGAGACCATCTCAAGAATAGATTTGACTCATGACTAATAGATTTGACTAATGACCAAAGGCCAGATGAATTGTGGAATGACATCAAGGAGATCATACATAAAGAAAACAAGAGGTCATTAAAAAGAAAAGAAAGAAAGGACCAAAATGGATGTGAGAAGACACTCTGAAACTTGTTTTTGAAAATAGAGTAGCTAAAGCTAAAACAAGAAGTGAAGCAAAAGAGCCGAACAGAAGATTTTAAAGGATGGCTTGAGAACACAAAGTAAAGTATTATAACGAAATGTGCAAAGATCTAGAGATAGAAAGACAAAAGGGAAGAACATGGCCAGCATTTCTCAAGAAAGAACTGAAGAGAAAAATTCAAGCCCTGAGTTGTGATATTGAAGAATTCTATGGGAAAAATATTGAACACAGGAAGCATCGAAAAAAAGGATGGAAGGAATACACAGAGTCACTGTACCAAAAAGGAGGTAGCATATGCTCAAGAACCGATGGTACCAAAGGAAGAGGTCCAAGCTCACTGAAGGCACTGGCAAAAAACAAGTCTCCAAGAATTGACGGGACATCAATAGAGATGTTTCAACAAACAGATGCAGCACTGGAAGTACTCACTCTTCTATGTCAAGAAATTTGGAAGACACCTACTTGGCCAACTGACTGGAAGAGATCCATATCTGTACCTATTCCAGAGAAAGAAGACCCAACAGAATGCAGAAATTATTTAACAATATCATTAATATCACACACAAGTCGAATTTTGCTGAACATCATTCAAAAGCGGTTGCAGCAGTATATCACTAGGGATCTGCCAAAAATTCAAGCCGGATTCAGAAGAGAACGGGGAACAAGAGATATCACTGCTGATATCAGACAGATTCTGGCTGAAAGTAGAGAACACCAGAAAGATGTTTACCTGTGTTTTATTGACTATGCAAAGGCATTGGACAGTGTGGATCATAACAAATTATGGATGACATTGTGAACAGTGGCAACTCCAGAACCCTTAACTGTGCTTATGAGGAACCCATACCTAGACCAAGAGGCAGTTGTTCAAACAGAACAAGGATATACTGCGTGGTTAAAATCAGGAAATATGTGAGGCAAGGTTGTATCATTTCAGCATACTTATTCAATCTGCATGCTGAGCAGAGAAGCCGCACTATATGAAGAACAGGACATCAGGATTGGAGGAAGATTCAATAATAAACTGTGATATGCAGATGACACAACCTTACTTGCGAAATGTGAAGAGGACTTGAAACACATGTTGATGAAGATCAAAGACCACAGCCTTCAGTATGCATTACACCTCAGCATAAAGAAAACAAAAATCCTCACAACTGGACCAATAAGCAATATCATGATAAATGGAGAAAAGATTGAAGTTGTCAAGGATTTCATTTTGCTTGGATCCACAATGAACACTCAGGGAAGCAGCAGTTAAGAAATCAAACAACACATTGCATTGCGAAAATCTGCTGCAAGAGATCTCTTTAAACTCTTAAAAAGCAAAGATGACGCTTTAAGGACTAAGGTGGTCCTGACACAAGCCATGGTGTTTTCAATCGCCTTATATGCATGTGAAAGCTGGACAATGAATAAGGAAGACAGAAGAAGAATTGATGCCTTACAATTTTGGTGCTGGCAAAAAATATTGAATATACTATGAATTTTCAGAAGAAGGAACAAATCTGTCTTGGAAGAAGTACAACCAGAATGCTTCTTACAAGCGAGGATAGCGAGACTTTGTCTCACATACTTTGGACATGTCTTCAGAACATCATGCTTGGTAAAATAGAGGGTCAGCAAAAAAACGAAGACTCTCAACAAGATGGACTGACACAGTGGCTGCAACAATGGTGCAGGAACAGGCAGTGTTTGGTTCCATTGTACATAGGGTTGCTGTGAGTGGAAATTGACTTGATGGCACCTAACAAAAACAACAGTCTTAATGGGAGCAGATTGCCAGGCCTTTTGTCCTGAGAAGTGGCTGGTGTGTTAGCAGCCAAGTACTTAATCCTTGTGCCCCCAGGGCTCCTTCAGTATTTGCTTAGCAAGTGGTAAATCCAAAATAACATTTTCTCTTGGTCTTCTCAGACTCAAGACTGTGACATGAAGAAGCAATTCTCAACATATATGGAGGGGTCATTTTTGCAAGCCATTTGCCCTATTTGTTTGAAATATTAGTAAAGGACCCAACCACCAACCTTATTATGAGTCCCCTGCCTGGAATATTATTGCTTGTTCTCACCTTCAACCAAGAAGGAAAAGGAGAAATCTAATCTCTCTTTTCCCTTGCACCTCTCCTATCCTATTAAATCAACAGGTAATTATGACACAGCAATCTTGACTCGAAGTATTCCGAGTCTTAGAAAAATGCCTTGTTCTCTTCATTCATTTAACAAGTGTTTATTGAATGTCTTTGTGCATCTCATTGCTGGATGCTGGTGATATGGATATGCTATTTGCCTGCAGAGAGCTTCAGTATTGGCTCCCTCTTCAGTATTGGCTCCATCATATGCTGGTGATATGGATATGGTATTTGCCTCCAGCGAGCTTCAGTATTACATCTCTAATCATTTGGCCAATTGGCCAATTGAAAAAGATGTTTCATATTTCCCTCTTATGTATTGCAAATAACTAGTGAGAAAATTACTTGAAACCTTGTAGATATTTGATGTTTAACATCTTCCATATGCAATCCAACCAAATATCTCTCAGTGCCGTATCTTCTCGAAACTCTTACCTCTTGCGGTCCACTACTTTGTGACTGATTTGATAAATTACTGGGATATTTCTACCTCAGGGTCTGAATTTAGTCTTAAGAGATTTTGCAGATATGCAAACTTCTAACTTTTTTTTTTGCAGCACAGGTGTCTCCACAACATTTAAGAAATGTCCTACAGAGGCAGGCCCAAGACGGGGAGTAGTCAGATGCTTCCAGTGAACCCTCTTACAACAAGGCCCCCCAAAACAAGTGAAATAATTATATTTATAACAAGCTAGGAGCCCTGAACATCAAAGGCAAAGTTAGAAAACAGACTGAGCGGCAGGGGGAGGGAGAGATGGTTCAGAAGCAGAGAGGAGTTGCCAGAGCTGAATCACTGGGAACCCTCAGGCACCATTTCCGGGAGTGAATGCAGCGGGCTGGTGATAGCACTTAGCCGCAGTTTCCTCAGGGAGAAACAGCCAGCCACACAGTCTACTCACACCTCCAAAACTAGAGAAGAATGGCACTCTCGGCAAAAGCTAAGTACTTGTGTATATTTTACTGCACCCCCAGCCCCCAAGCAGACTTCAGTGGTGGTCAATTTCCCTGGGCCTAAGATAGGCTCTGCTGAGTGCTCTGAGCCATTCTTCTGGCCTTGGAGAAGAAATAAATTCACAATTGGGGTAAAAGATAATCTGCCAGCTCCACTAAACTGGGGAGCTCAGGACAGAAGCAACTCCTGTCCAGGCATAAACGGTCTGTGGACTTTGAATACATTTCCCACCTGTATGAACCTGTGTGGGCTTATTTCAGGAGAATAGGCCTTTGTTGGCAGACTGCAAATGTTTCAGCTGTGCGGTGGAGAGGTGGGTGTTTGATGCTTGACACCCCGTTGCCTATTAAACAGGGTCCTCACCTACCCACATCAGGGGCCTAAGGACTGGTGGCTCCACTCAGGTCACCCAGCCACACATGACAGGGGCCCAAGGATAAATGGTACCTCTCAGTCCTTACAACCAAAAGCACTGGGTGCCCAGGGCCCATCTGCAGAACCCACCTGTGCAGCGTAGGGAATAGAGACATGCTTTCCTCACAGACACTCACGGTATGGCTGTCAGCCCCTGTCTTGTTCAGAGTGTGACTCCCTACTGTAACCAGATACCAGTACCTACACCAATCACTCCTGCCCCCAAGAGAGTAGGACAGAGCCTGAACCACACACTTGATGACCAAATACCTTGACAACTGAGCTGAATTCATACAAGAAAAGTTGATGGACTGGTAGGTGGATATACCTGATAACAGCTCTAGCCATCTGGTGACAGGATGTTAGAACTTCAAAGGTGAAAATAATCAAGCTGGCTCACTCAAGCAACCTATTTGGGGCATATCAAAACAAAACAAAGCAAGAAGCTAGGATACCGTAAGCAAACATAAAATAAACTAATACAAAAACTTATAGATGGCTCGGAAACAACAGTCAACACCAAATCACATAAAGAAGCAGACCATAATCACTTCAACAAGTTCTCAAAACAAAGAATCAAGGGGTCTTCTGGATGAAGGGTATTTCCTGGAATTATTGGATGCAGAACACAAAAGATTAATATACAGAACTCTTCAATACATCAGGAACAAGATCAGGAAGGAGATCAGGCAACACACAGAACAAGCTAGTTGAAGAAATTTAAAAGGTTATTCAAGAACATAATGAAAAATCTAATAAAAAAAAATAAGCTGCAAAAATCCATAGAAAGAGAGCAATCAGAAATTCATAAGATTAAAAATAAAATTA
This sequence comes from Elephas maximus indicus, assembly GCF_024166365.1. Lineage (NCBI taxonomy): Eukaryota > Metazoa > Chordata > Mammalia > Proboscidea > Elephantidae > Elephas > Elephas maximus. The sequence continues at coordinate 47,061,941 of NC_064844.1, forward strand.
CAGAATTAGAAGACTTGATAGAAAGTCAGAGGAGCAGAATTCAGCAAGTAGAAGGCAGAATTGGTGAGACTGAAGATAAAGCACTTGGCACTAATAATTTGAAGAAAAATCAGATAAAAGAATTAAAAAAAAATTAAGAAACCCTAAGAATCAGTGGGACTCTATGAAGAGAAATAACCTAGGAGTGACTGGAGTACCAGAACAGGGAGGAATAACAGAAAATACAGAGATTTGTTGAAGATTTGTTACCAGAAAACTTCCCTGATATTGTGAAAGGTGAGAAGATATCGATCCAAGATGCTCATTGAAATCCATATAAGGTAGATGTTAAAAGAAAGTCATCAAGACATATTATCATCAAACGTGCAGAAACCAAAGATAAAGAGAGAATTTTAAGAGAAGCTAGGCATAAACAAAAAGTCACCTACAAAGGAGAGTCAATAAGAATAAGCTCGGACTACAAGGCAGAAACCAGGCCAGCAAGAAGGCAATGGGATGACGTATATAAAGCATTGAAGGAAAAAAATTGCAAGCCAAGAATCGTATATCCAGCAAAACTCTCTCTCAAATGTGAAGGGAAAACTTTGAGATTTCTAGATAAACAGAAGATTAGGGAATTTATAAAAACCAAACCAAAACTACAAGAAATACTAAAGGGAGTTCTCTGGTTAGAAAATCAATAAAATCAGATATCAACTCAAGACTGGAACACTGGACAGAGCAATCAGATGTCAACCCAGATAGGGAAATCACAAAAATAAATCAAGATAAAAAAACAACTCTCAAAACAGGGAAACAGCAATGTCATTATGGAAAAGAAGACAACATTAAAACAATAAGCAGGGACTATGAAATGTACTCATAGATCTTTCATATGAAAAGGAAGACAAGGTGATATAAAGAAATAAAGGTTAGGTTTAAACTTAGAAATATAGGGGTAAATATCAAGGTAACCACAAAGGAGACTAACAATCTTACTCATCAAAATAAAATACAAGAAAAAAATAGAGACTCAGCAGAAACAAAATCAACAACAACGAATAAGAGGAAAAGACAATATATAAAGATAAACTACTCAGCACAAAAAACTAAGTGGGAAAAAGAAACTGTCAACAACACACAAAAAAAGACACCAAAATGATAGCACTAAACTCAAACCTATCCATAATTAGGCTGAATGTAAATGGACTAACTGCACCAATAAAGAGACAGAGAGTGGCAGAATAGATTAAAAATAAGATCCATCTATGTGCTGCCTACAAGAGACACACCGTAGACTTAGAGACACAAATAAACTAAAACTCAAAGGATGGAAAAAAAATATACCAAGCAAACAAAAATCAGAAAAGAGCAGGAGTGGCAATATTAATTTCTGACAAAAGAGACTTTAAAATTAAATCCACCACAAAGGATAAGGAAGAACACTATATAATGATTAAAGGGACAATATACTAAGATGATATAACCATATTAAATATTTATGCACCCAATGACCGGGCTGCAAGATACATAAAACATACTCTAACAGCATTGATAAGTGAGATAGCTCCACAATCATAGTAGGAGACCAACATACTGCTTTCGGTGAGGGGCAGAACAACCAGAAAGAAGCTCAATAAAGACACAGAAGATCTGCATGCCACAATCAACCAACTTGACCTCATAGACATATACAGAACACTCCACCCAACAGCAGCCAAGTATACTTTCTTTTCCAACGCACATGGAACATTCTCTAGAATAGGCCACATATTAGGTCTTAAGGCAAGCCTTAGCAGAATCCAAAACATTAAAATATTACAAGGCATCTTCTCTGACCATAAGGCCATAAAAGTAGAAATCGATAACAGAAGAAGTAGGGAAAATAAATCAAACACTTGGAAACTGAACAATGTCCCGCTCAAAAATGACTGGATTATAGAAGACATTAAGGATGGAATAAAGACATTCATAGAATCCAATGAGAATGAAAACATTTCCTATCAGAACCTTTGGGACACAGTGAAAGCAGTGCTCAGAGGTCAATTTATATAAGAAAATGCATGCATACAAAAAAAAGAAGGGCCAAAATCAAAGAATTATCCCTACAACTTGAACAAATAAAAGGAGAGCAACAAAGGAAACCCTCAGGCACCAGAAGAAAGCAAATACTAAAGATTAGAGCAGAATTAGATGAAATAGACAACAGAAAAACAATTGAAAGAGTTAATGAGACCAAAAGCTGGTTCTTTGAAAAAATTAACAATTTTGATAAACCATCTGCCAAACTGACAAAAGAAAAACAGGATAGGAAGCAAATAACCTGAATAAGAAATAAAATGGGCAATATTACAACAAACTCAACTGAAATTAAAAGAATCATATCAGATTACTATGAAAAATCGTACTCTAACAAATTTGAAAACCTAGAAGAAATGGATGAATTTCTAGAAACACACTACCTACCTAAAGTAACACAAACAGAGGTAGAACAACTAAATAGACCCATAACAAAAGAAGAGATCAAAAAGGTAATCAAAAAACTCCCAACAAAAAAAAGCCCTGGCCCAGATGGCTTCACTGCAGAGTTCTACCAAACTTTCAGAGAAGAGTTATCACCACTACTACTAAAGGTATTTCAGAGCATAGAAAAGGACAGAATACTCCCAAACTCATTCTATGAAGCCAGCATATCCCTGATACCAAAACCAGGTAAAAGTAAAGACCGCACAAAAAAAGAAACTTACAGACCTATGTTCCTCCCGAACTTAGACGCAAAAATCCTCAATAAAATTCTAGCCAATAGAATTAAACAACGTATCAAAAAAAAAAAAAAAAAAAATCACCATGACCAAATGGGATTCATACCAGGTACGCAGGGATAGTTCAACATTAGAAAAACAATTAATGTAGTCCATCATATAAACACAACAAAAGACAAGAACCACATGATCTTATCAATTGATGCAGAAAAGGCATTTGACAAAGTTCAACACCCACTCATGATAAAAACTCTCAGCAAAATAAGAATAGCAGGAAAATTCCTCAACATAATAAAGGGCATTTATACAAAGCCAAAAGCCAGCAACATCCTAAATGGAGAGAGTCTGAAAGCATTCCCCTTGAGATCAGGAACCAGATATAAGGATGCCCTTTATCACCACTCTTATTCAACATTGTGCTGGAGGACCTAGCCAAAGCAGTTACGCTAGGTAAAGAAATAACGGGCATCCAGATTAGCGAGGAAGAAGTAAAAGCATCTCTATTTGTAGATGACATGATCTTATACACAGAAAACCCTAAGGAATCCTCATGGAAGCTCCTGAAACTAATAGAAGAGTTCAGCAAAATATCAGGATACAAGATAAACATACAAAAATCAGTTGGATCCCTCTACACCAACAAAAGAACATTGAAGAGGAAATCACCAAATCAATACCATTTACAACACCTCCAAGAAGATAAAACACTTAGGAGTAAATCTTAACAGAGGCGTAAAAGACCTATACAAAGGAAATCACGAGACATTACTGCAAGAAACCAAAAGAGACCTACATAAGTGGAAAAACATACCTTGCTCATGGATAGTAAGACTTAACAGTGTAAAAATGTCTATTCTACCAAAAGCAATCTATAGATACAATGCAATTCCAAACCAAATTCCAATGACATTTTTTAATGAGATGGAGAAACAAACCACCAACTTCATATGGAAGGGAAAGAGCCCCAGATAAGTAAAGTGCTACTGAAAAAGAAGAACAAAGTGAGAGGTCTCACGCTACCTGATTTTAGAACCTATTATACCACCACAATAGTCAAAACAGCCTGGTACTGGTACAACAACAGACACATAGACCAAGGGAACAGAATTGAGAATCCAGACTTAAATCCATCCACATATGAGCAGCTGATATTTGACAAAGGCCCATAGTCAAATGGGGAAAAGACAGTCTGTTTAACGAATGGTGCTGGCATAACTGGATATCCATCTGCAAAAAAAAAAAAGAAACAAACCCATACCTCACATCATGCACAAAAAAGAACTTAAACTGGATCGAAGACCTAAATACAAAATCAAAAATGATAAAGATCATGGAAGAAAAAATAGGGATAATGCTAGGAGCCCTAATATATGGCATAAATAGTATACAAAACATTACTAACAATGCAGAAGAGAAACTAACTGGGAAAAAAAACTGGGAGCTCCTAAAAATCAAACACCTGTGGTGATCCAAAGACTTCACCACAAAACTAAAAAGATTACCTACAGACTGGGAAAAAGTTTTGAGCTATGACATTTCTGATCAACACCTGATATCTAAAATCTACGTGATACTGCAAAAACTCAACAACAAAAAGCCAAATAGCCCAATTAAAAAATGGGCAAAGGATATGAAGAGGCATCTCACTAAAGAAGACATTCAGGTAGGTAACAGATACATGAGGAAATGGCCACAATCACTAGCCATTAGAAAAATGCAAATCAAAACTACAGTGAGATTCCATCGTACTCCAACAAGGCTGGCATTAATCCAAAAAACACAAAATAATTATGTTGGAGAGGTTGTGGAGAGACTGGAACACTTATACACTGCTGGTGGGAATGTAAAATGGTACAACCACTTTGGAAATTGATTTGGCGCTTCCTTAGAAAACTAGAAATAGAACTACCATACAATCCAGCAATCTCACTCCTTGGAAATTATCCTAGAGAAATAAGAGCCTTTACACAAACAGATATATGCACACCCATGTTCACTGCAGCACTGTTTACATTAGCAAAAAGATGGAAGCAACCAAAGTGCCCATCACCGGATGAATGGATGAATTACGGTATATTCCTAAATGGAATACCACACATCGATAAAGAACAAAGATGAATCCGTGAAACATTTCATAACATGGAGGAATCTGGAAGGCATTATGCTGAGTGAAATTAGTCAGTTGTAAAAGGACAAATATTGTATGAGACCAATATTATAAGAACTTGAAAAATGATTTAAACAGACAAAAAAATATTCTTCGATGGTTACAAGTGGGGAGGGAGGGAAGGAGAGGGGTTTTCACTAATTAGATAGCAGAGAAGAACTATTTTAGGTGAAGGGAAAGGCAACACACAATACAAGAGAGGTCGGCACAACTGGACTAAACCAAAAGCAAAGAAGTTTCCTGAATAAACTGAACACTTCCAAGCCCAGCATAGCAGGGGCGGGGGTTTGGGGACCATGGTTTCAGGGGACATCTAAGTCAACTGGCATAATAAAATCTATTAAGAAAACATTCTGCATCCCACTTTGGATGGTGGTGTCTGGGGTCTTAAACGCTAACAAGTGGCCGTCTAAGATGCATCAGTTGGTCTCAACCCCCCGGAGCAAAGGAGAATGAAGAACACCAAAGACACAAGGTAATTATGAGCCCAAGACACAGAAAGGGCCACACAAACTGCAGACTATACCAGCCTGAGACCAGAAAAACTAGATGGTGCCTGACTACCACAGATGACTGCCCTGACAGGGAACACAACAGAGAACCCCTGAGGGAGCAGGAGAGCAGTGGTACACATATCTCAAATTGTCCAAAAAAAAAAAAAACCAGACTCAATGGTCTGACTGAGACTAGAAGGACCCTGGAGGACATGGTCCCCAGACCTTCTGTTAGCCCATGACAGGAACCATTCCCAAAGCCAACTCTTCAGACAGGGATTTGACTGGATTATGGGATAGAAAATGATACTGGTGAGTAGTGAGCTTCTTGGATCAAGTAGATACATGAGACTATGTAGGCAGCTCCTGTCTGGAGGTGAGATGAGAGGGCAGAGCGGGTACGAAGCTGGCTGAATGGACACGAAAATAGAAGGTGGAGGGAAGGACTGTGCGGTCTCATTACGGGGAGAGCAAATAAGAGTATATACCAAGATGTATATAAATTTTTGTATGAGAGACTGACTTGATTTGTAAACTTTCACTTAAAGCACAATAAAAGTTTTTTTTAAAAAATGCTCTACACCTATGCATTGTAAAGGCAATCTTTATTTCCTCCCTTTTCCATAAATTCTATGTCTAGAAACTAGACAGACTAGAAATCAGGTCTGTGTGGAAATTCCTGATCGTTAGAATATCTTAGGTGCTCTAAGGAGCATTGGAAACCCTGGTATTGTAGTGGTTAGGTGCTATGGCTGCTAACCCAAAGGTCGGCAGTTCAAATCTATCAAGAACTCCTTGGAGGCTGTACAGGGCATTTCCACTTTGTCCTATAGGGTCATTATGAGTCAGAATCGACTCTACTGCAATGGATTTAAGGAGCCCTTTTTTTGAAGCCCTAGTGGCACAGTGGTTAAGAGATTGGCTGCTAACCAAAAGGTCAGCAGTTCCAATCTACTAGTTGTTCCTTGGAAGCTCTATGGGGTAGTTCTACTCTGTCCTATAGGGTCGCTATGAGTCAGAATCTACTAGATGGCGACAGGGAAGGAGTCCTTGTGGTACAATCGTTAAACTCTCGGCTGTTAACCAAAAAGTTGGTGGTATGAACCCACCCAGAGGCTCCCTAGGAGGAAGCCTTGGCAATCTATTCTTGTAAAGATTACTGTCAAGAAAACAGCTCTACTGTGTCACATGGGGATGGGTGTGCTCTTAGTTGGAATCTACTCAATGGCACCCAACAACAATAAACCACCACCATTTTGGATGGGTTGGCCAGTAGGTAATTTTTAACACTGGGTCTAAGTTAAATCTTATCCCTTATAAATTATCAGCAACAAATCATGTTTATTTAGCTGCCAGCAGAATGTGAACGTTATGACATACCAATCTTAAATTATTTACACTTTAAGAGATAGCTTTGAATCGAATAAAGTTGGCATTTAAATCCAGCTTCCTTTAGAGTGCATTTTAAATCTCTGTTACAGTTAAAGGCGTTATTCTAATTGTTTTCTCCACAAATCAAAAGTTGTGGCTAGGCTTGTTTTTCTTGTAGAAGTATCTGTTTTTCTTTGTAATTTTTCACAAGGAAGAATGAAATAAAAAATCTATAGCCTTAGCAATTTTAGAAATTATGTCATTATTATGCCAATACACCATGTGGCAATCTGCTTCTGTAAAGATTACAGACTGGGAAACCCTATAAGGCAGTTCTACTCTGTCCTATCGGGTCACTATGAGTCGGAATTGGCTCAATGGCAGTGAGCTTGGTTTTGTTTTTTTATGCCAATATGCCAGGGAGACAACATCATAAGCAACTTACTTTGGAACACCTGCTAAAAATATTTTTTCTTTCCGTAAAGATTATGATTTCTTTTCTCTTGGATATTTATAAAATAAGTCAACACATACCCTATGGAGAGACAGCCTGATTTCATAAAAACACAAAGGAAGTATTTCTGCCCATTAGAGCTAAAACAACAACAACAAAAAATAGAATCCAATTCATTTTCTGAGGGATTTGTGCAGAGTAATTGCCATTTTAAAAACATACTATTAGCAAATTGAATGCGTATTCAGTAACTTTCCAGCTTTAATTTTTTGTTCCCTAAAAAAATACAGTAAACAAATGCATTCCTTCAGGTTTTGACAATTGGCTCTTCATTTTTTTATTCCCTAGAACTCAATATAACTAGATTTTATACCTTATTCACATGGCATATGTATGTTCAGCTTGGAATTAGTAAGAGAATAGGGTTAAATTCACCTTTTATTTGGTGGTATATGAAAAATCTTGAGTGGATGTAATTTCAACCAGCCCCTCAAAATACCAATTTTCTCATAATGCTAAGTGGGTTTGTCGGCTATTTAAATCAACTCCACAAGAAAGAATGTAAACAGTGCCTGGCACAGTGTTTAGCTCATTCAATTAGTATTTCATTAAGGGACACAATTCATGATACAAATTATCATCTAAGTAATGTAGGCCTCTACGTAGTGTAGGCTGGCTGCTCCTAAAGGTGCCCCAGATGGCTATATCAGTTAGAGGGATTTCGTGGGAGGTGAATGAAACTTATCACAAGAGTCCTGGCCCTGGGCTCTGTCTCACAGTAACCTGACCTGGTAGGCTTTGTTTCCCAAGCTCCTGTGTCCGCTGACTTTGGCTAATGAGAGAAATTGGTGGGAGTTTGGAGGCCAGGAAAAGGGAGAACCCAGGGTATTTCTCTCCTCTTTTCTGCCTCCAGTAGCTTCTCCTACTGCCACATAGGGAAAGCGTATGTGATTTCAGCTTCTTCCAGGTGACTCTGGGCTCTGATAACACTACCTTCTTCCTTTATCCTTCCAGCCTGAGGGTGGTTGGTAGTAGCTTCTGCGATGGCTAATTTCTAGGTTGTTTCACTGCTTAATTTAGGTTGGCTTCATAGATCTTCCATTGCCATTAACAACCACCTGCATAACCTTCGGAAACCCTGGTGGCGTAGTGGTTAAGTGCTACGGCTGCTAACCAACAGGTGGGCAGTTCAAATCCACCAGGTGCTCCTTGGAAACTCTATGGGGCAGTTCTCCTCTGTCCTATAGGGTCGCTATGAGGCGGAATTGACTCAATGGTAGTGGGTTTGGTTTGGATGGGGCATAACATTCTCTTTGTTATAAAAACACCTAAAATAATTTCTGTTCCCTAGTTAGACCCTGACTGACACATTGAGTAACTAGGGGAGGAAAAAGGGATTTACTGGAAGACTGGTGGGATAGTTTACAAATTGAAGCAAGAGCTGAACAAATAAGGCTTAGGAGTACAGGAACTAGGACACCTTTAGAAAACGCAGGATCAGGAATTCAAAAGCTCTGTTTTGAACATTGCCATTATATGACTCAGCTCCAACTGCCTTCTGTCCTGTGTCTATCTCCGCAAGAGATTCAAATTCCCGGAAGAGGAAATTTCATGGGTCAAGCTTGGGGCACAGACCTATTCCTGTGACCCATGGCACCCCTGGTGGCCATGGCTGACAGAGCTAAAAGAAGTCCAAAGAAATGGAAGACATAGAAGTTACTCAGAAGATGGAATGCTGAATAGATGAAATAAGAGATGCCCACTACTGGAACACTGACCTTGACATGGTCAGATTTTGAATCTTACAAGCTCAAGACATTGATTTTTGTGGGCACCCTAAGAATGGATATATGTCCAGGAATGGACTCATTTTAATAAAGTTTGCTAAGATTGAGTTTATGAAAAAGCCAATTTACTCATTTATAATAAAAAATACAACTGTCAGGTGAATTAGGTGTTTTAGATGGCCCGACCAGCACATTCTTCCCGCTTAGAGCAAACCATTTGAGAACAAGATAATAGAAGATTCTTTTAGGAGCATGAAGTTAGAACCAAGGGTGTTAGTAGATCTTGAGAGGGTTGTGTCTACTAAGGTGGATTGAGACACTTTAGCTGTCACAGCCTGGGTTCTCTGGCAGCAGATGCTGAGACCATATGGGGTGCACTGTGTTGTATCAGGGATCCAACTTTTGAAAGCAGGCAGGAGGCAGCAGAATGGGGCAAAAGAAGATATCAACCTATGAGGCAGGCCTAGTAAAGCCTTGGCCCCCCGGCAGGGAGATCCAGAAAAAGTCTTGCCCGTGAAAGTTGTTCAGCATTGGGCTGAGATAAAAATCAGGTCTTTACATTCGAGCCTCATTCAGTCACTGAATATGGCCTGACCTGGGAGGGGGTGTGACCTGAGGTGAGTGGCTCTTTGCCACTGAGGCAAACCCTGAAGGAGCTGGGCAACGCTCCGTGTTTACCACACACATTGTGGGTGTAACTTCCCCTGGAACAGCACAGCTCAGAGCCACTTAGGCAGTATTCCCTTTCTTCTTTTCAGACAAAGTCTTTGTGATCTGCCAGGCTCTGCTTCTTCTTGGACCATGCTTCCATGTGCCCTGACAATGTTTTCTTGTAACTCTCCTTTTAAAAATGCATTTATAGCTAACTAACTCATTTTGGGTTAACTCCTGTTTACCCCATCTTTACTGAAAAAAAAAGATATACAATGGAAATAATTTCTGCTCGAACACATTCAATCACTTCGTACTTCTACCTCCTTGAGATAACTGCTAGATAACTGTGATTGGTATTTTGAGCATTTCCAAACCTTCCAGATACGCAGGAACAATTTTATTTTGCTCTTACTTACAGTAGTCTCATCCAGTGTGGGCAGATGTCTCTAGATCCATTCTGAGGACAACCTTGGCTGCACTGACCGTAAAAAATGTTGTGGTTGTTAGCTGCTGTTGAGTCACCGCTGACTTATGGTGCCTTTAACAGAAAAAAATGTTGCCTGGTCCTGCACCATCTTCATGATCTTTGAAATTTTGAGCCCATTGTTGTGGCCATTGACAGAATGACACCACACATAATAGATATTCTTTAAACATCCTTTTCTCTTCTCTCTCCCTCTCTACACACACACACACAAACACATACACATGCATACACATCCTGGTGGCACAGTGGTTGATCACTCAACTGCAAGCTAAAATGTCGGTGGTTCAAACCCACAGCCACTCTGCAGGAGAAAGATGTGTGGCAGTCTGCTCCCATAAAGATTATAGCCTTGGAAACCCTATGCGGCAGTTCTACTCTGTCCTGACCATAGGGTCACTATGAGTCGAATCAACTCGATGGCAATGGGATATATATGTATATAAAACATATGCTTAATATATGGTTTATCACAGGGTTGACAATGAACTCAACCCTGTGAAAAATCCTAGTCTGGCCTTTTGTCCCAGTGGTCCCTAGACTCAGGTTGGAAGCGGCATCATTCCCGCTAGGTTTACCTGAACCAGAATAAATGATAAAGACGAACAATCCTTAACATATCAAGACAAAAGTGCCATAGAAAAAACACACGAGTTAAAGTGGTGGCAGTGTTTGCATTTCAGGGTACAGAGTCAATGATAATGCTAGTCACTGTCAGTTGAATAAATGTACTTATCTTTTTCTTCTCCATAAAATCTGCCAGAAAAACTCAAGTTAAAGTTAACACATCATTATTTGGTGAGGTCATTCTAAGAAGCCCCCCAGACATGATTCACAGCCCACATTATCTATGCATTACGAAGGGAAAGGGGGGGATTGGGAGGTTTTATCTCAGTTATTTTAAGAAATCAAATTATAAGCTATAGTGCATACATATATATACGCCCTAGAAGAAAAATGTAGACCATTTAAGGTTGAATATCAAATTAACTTATATTCTATCTCCATTCAGTCTTTCACAAGGTAATATCCAAGAATTATTTCTGATATTATTATAATTTGTTTATGTTCACCACCATCCATAAACATTTATCTACCATTCACCTTGCCTGTCTATGCATTCTTTGCCTTTCTAGTCCCTGTTGTCCGCTTTTTCCTTCTGCGATTCTCTCTCCCACGATAACCCCACTGTATTTGGAAGCAAACATTCTCTCCATGGAAATTTACCTCTCACAGATTGACAATCCAAAATCCAAGTATCACAGAGTAGAAAACAGAAGGACAACATCATGGCTAAATAAGCAAACGCTTAATTATTTAATCAAGTTTAGGGCCCATGTTAGAACAAATCAGAACACATGCATATTTAATTTTCACTCACATACTACCTAATAAACATCCCATAAAAGTCTACAGAGTGCCTATTTAAATAATAGATTGTGGGTATGCGCTTGTGTACACAAAAAGATAAAAAGCTTATATTTTCTCAGGAATTTTCAGAGAGTCGATGTAAAATATTTTGACCTATTGCAATTATGCTGCCTGGACAGCAAGATTCCTCAGATTCAGCTGGGTAAGATTTGGACTCCGTTCAGTTAGCCTACCCAGCAGAAAAATAGAAAAAAAAATTGATCTGGGCAATTTTTTGCCACATACCATTTTGTGTAAGCAAGTGTCAGAGCTGCTGCCCCAAATGCATTCCATACATTGACTTATTTTTCTTGCATTGTAAGGTTAGGATCTTTCTCTCCTTTCTTCTTTTTTTCAGCTAGATAGTATAATATCTTCTTTTCAAAAAACCCAATCTGTGCCCTTGTGAGTATTTCAACAAATTGAAATGACAAATCAATCTGCAATACCTTGAGAAATGTCCCCCGGTTGAAGTAAATGGGGCACCCGTGACAAACATCCTCCGTGTCACACTCAGTTTGTGACACATAGTATGTGTGTTCTGTTCATATGGTTTGTCCTTTATTATATATATTTTTTTCTAGCTACACAGAAGGAAGTAATTTCAGAGGTAACAATCAGAAGTAAATTTAATAGCTCCAACTTGATTCTAAATGAAAGAAAACGCCAGTATTTCAGAAAACTCTAGGCCCTTAAATAGACAGAATATTAAAAATATACAATGAGTCTAAGTAAAAAATTTGTTTAATTCCTCCTAAATTTCCTTTTATCATTAACAGACTGAATCTCACCAGTTTGGTCATATTCTTTCTCCTTGAATTCCCAAATAAAGTTCTTTCCACATCATGCTGAGGATTTTGGGGTTAGTCTGGATTTATCTTTGTCAAACAGTAGGCTTCTGATTTATCACCTCAAATCTCACGTGGGAGAATGGGGCGCAGGGAGGAAGAGGATGGAGCTATTCTGTATCTTGATTACGGTGGTGGTAGTTACCCAATTCTATGTGTTTGTTAAAACTTATAGAACTGTGCCCTAAAAAGGATAGATTTGACTGTATACAAATAATAGCTCAGTAAATCTGACTTAAAAAAAAGGCAAAATGATTCTGAACATACAGTTTAATTCCATTCACAAGAAATCATAAAGCAGGAAAAATGAATCTATGGTAAGGTTTTCAGCCTTGGCAGTACGGACGTTCGCACTGCATCAGCTTTGTGGTGGGCAGTGCCGGCTTCACGGGCGTACGAACTCTGCAGCCCCCCAGAGCACCGGGCTCCTGGGAGGGCCCGGCTCCTGGGAGGGCCCGGCTCCTGGGAAGGGCTTTACACGTGTTTTAATGCGGTGTGCTGCTGTCGCCTCTTAGGGGCCCTGGTCGTGCAGTGGTTAAGCGCTCGGCTGCTTACTCAAAAGTCGATAGTTCGAACTCACCAGCCACTCTATGGGAGAAAGATGTAGCAATCTTCCATAAAGATTTCAGTCTTGGAAGCCCTGTGGGGCAGTTCTACTCTCTCCTATAGGGTTGCTATGAGTTCGAATCGATTGGATGGCAATGAGTTTGCTTGCCACCTTGAAATCCTTAATGACTTTATCTTGAATATGTATGTTGTAAGTGAAGTCTGATGGGAAATCGAGCGCGCGTATGAGCAGAGGAGACACACTGAGTCTCTTTGTGTATGCTCTAGCTCAGGTCCACGGGAACGGGAGGCAGCAAGCTGCGTGAGCACGGAGAAGTTGGTCTTGGCTGCCCAGTGCCCGTGCAGGACTAGACTTCCAGCACTCCGCAGTGCTGCGGGACTTAAAAGGAGAGGCCAGGGCCAGAACCTGGGCCCAGATTTCTGACAGCAATGGCAGCAATAGCAGCCGAAGCAGCAATGGTGGCAGCAGTGACCACCAGTGAATTGCAGAAGAAAAGAGGGATTCAACACTGGGCAGTGCTGGCACCTGCACTGGGAGACCAGCTTGCCTGTCCTCCCCCAAGCTCATCCTTGCATCATGCATACAAATGTTAACTCTCTACCTTGAACACTAGGGCAGAAACTACCGGCACTCAGGTTGAAACTCTGTCAGGAAATTATTACAAAATAAAAGTGTACACAAGGGTGTTGAAAATAAGCACATCAGAGAGTTACTAAATTCTTCAAAGAGTTTAGATTTTTCTGATTTTGAAAAGCGCCACGACATTGCAAAAAATTCATGGGATTAGATATAGAAATTTAAAGATTGTTGCATTCAATGAAAAATAACTTTTTATATGAAATTTTTGGATGAGTCAATTATTAATGAGGAAGATATTTTAAAATCATTTTTTCTTATAATTGAATGTATTAATGCATAAACAAGTATTTCAAATTATGTGCAAATAAAGCCATCTTTAGTTTCTTGTACAACTTCCAAAAGTTATAGAAAATATTAAAATGCCGTTGCCTAAGCTTACATTTAAAGTTAAATTCTGACTAACAAGAATACAAAAAGATGTTCAACATCATTAGCCATTAAAAAACCAAAAACTCGTTGCCATTGAGTCAATTTCAACTCATGGTGACCCTGTAGGAGATAGTAGAACTGCCCCATAGTTTCCAAGGAGCACCTGGTAGATTCAAACTGCCAACCTTTTGGTTAGAAACCATAGCTCTTAACCACTTCGCCACCAGGCTTTCCCATTAGCCATTAGGGAGATGAAAATCAAAAAACAAAAATGAGATACCACTTCATCCCTACTAGGATGACAAAGATTAATAACAAACAAACAAACAGAAAGCAACAGCTGTTGGCAAGGATGTAGAGAAATTGCAACCCTCATCCATTGCTGGTGGGAATGTAGAACGGTATAGCCACTGTGGAAGACAGTTTGGCAATTCCTCAAAAAGTTAAACAAAGAAGTACCATATGATCTAGCATCCCACACCTACGTATATAACCCAAAGAATTAAAAGCAGGAATGCAAACTGATACTTGCACAACAATGTTCCTTGAGGCACTATTCTCAATAACCAAAAGGTGGAAACAACTAAGATGTCCATCAGCATTTTAAATGTGGTACACGCATACAGTTGAGTATTACTCAGCCTTAAAGAGAAATGAAGTCCCGATAAAGGCCACAACATGGATGAACCTTGAGAACATTGTGTTGAGTGAAATAAATCAGTCACAAAAGGACAAACGTTGTATTATCTCACTTATATGAAACAAGCAAATATATAGAAACCAGGTTTATTTGTGAAGCTGGCACCAAGGCTTCCCCCACTCCGCGAAGTCCCTCCCCCAGCAGCCCACCAAGCCGTGGTTTCTAACTGGGGTTTGGCCTGACCACACCTCAGACCATAACCGCAGTCTGAACTTGGGGCCGAAATCTCTGCATGCGCAAACCCAGATCTTGGCTGATCCACAGGACCTGAAGAGCCATGGCCCCGAACTTGACCCAGGAACTGAACTTCCCTAGAGAAGATGTACTCCGGCACACAGCTGCACCTGAGACAATTTGCAAAGCGAAAGTTCCCTTCCCATCAGGACAAGACAGGACAGGAACCCTCGTTCATTTACATTTGCAGCTGCCAAGGGTAGAACAGAGGGGAGAAAAGGGAGTTATTGCTTAGGGAGCATTGAGTTCACGTTGAGTGGTGGCATAATTTGGAAATTGATAGATAATTGTTGCACAACATGAAGAAAGTAATCAATGTCACTGAATTATATCTGTAAACATTGTAGAACTGGCAAATGTTTTGTTATGTTTTTATTACAATTTAAAAAGTTAAATTCATACTTACATGAAACTGATTTATACGAAGAGTTAAATCATTTTAGAAAAATTATTCCACAGGAATCATCAACTCTTGATGTACAAAAATATCTATTTTGAAATAATTTATTAGCAATTTATCCCAATGCTGTCGCAGCCTATGCACAACCCGAAGGAGGGTTCTTGTCCTGTCCTATTAGTGAATCAAAATAAGACAGATGCCACACCACCAGTTGCAAGGGAAACAAAAAGTGGAAATTTATTGTTCACGCAAACAAGGAGCAATGCGAGGCATAGTGAATCCGTCATCTAATAGGTTTTTGTCGAGCAGACTAGTGAATTGAAGTCAGCCAGACACAGGTTGGAAGAACAGAAAGGTTTATTCAGTTTGCCAACTGGGAGACAGGCAGGGTCTCATGACCTAAGGAGGCCAGCTCCCTGAACCGTGGTAGATTTGCTCCTTTTATAGGGAGTGACATACGTATAAAAGGAGCAAATCTGCCCTGGTTCCATAAGGGGAGGGTCTTCAGTCTTGTGATGCATGCTCAGTCCACAGAATTTTAGTGAATGGGGTTTTGTGCACAGCTCTAAAAATACTACGCACAGCGCTGAAAACATAGCTGGCTAGCTACTACCACCCCAGGAAGGTCATATTAGTGGGCAGATTCAGAGTCAGCTCACTGCCTGTGCCACAGCCTCCTGCCAGAAGACAAGAAACCTGGGGATTTGACCAATCATGGTGAAGTGCTGTAAAAGTTGTAACAAAAATGTAGGAAGAGTAGACTTTTCTGAAAAACAACTATTATGGGATGGTTAATAATCCTTAATAACCCTTTCATGACTGCCTGTTTCACTAGCAGCCAAAGACCATGGTGTTTCCAGTCCCAGGGGAGCTTGGAATTTTTATGCCCTCCGATCCCCAGGGGGTGGGAATGACACCCAAAATCCAACACCTGGATCCCTCCCATGTCCGTATTTGGAGATCCAGGAGCTGAGTCATTTGCAAGGAAGGGAACTTTCGCTATGCAAATTGTCTCAGAATTTCGCCTTGCAAATTGCTATGTGCCGGGAACATCTCTCTGGCCACGTTAAGGTCCAAGCTCAGGTCCAGGGCCGGTTTCCGGGCCAAGGCTCTTTAGGTCCTGCACGTGCGCCAAGATCTTGGTTTGAGCACGTGAGGAATTTTGTCACCAAATTCAAACTGCAGTTAGGGTCTGCGGTATGGTCGGGCCAAAGGGCAGTAAGAAACAGTGGCTTGGTGGGCCATGGGGGGTGGGGGGAAACTGTGGCATAGCGAGGGAAGCCTCAGCAGTGGCTTCATAATATACTCTTAACAACTTGAGGGACAGTTGCATCAGCAGAAAAATCCTTATCAAAATTAAAATGTATCATAAATTGTAATTTTGCATTTGTCAAGAGCAATTGGTGTCACTTTCAACCACATCAATAGAAAACGAAATTACTAAAGTATAAATTTTAATGACCTAATAAATAAACTTTCAGAAGGGTGACAAAAATTTTAAGATAAATTATATTGTATTAATTAAATAGTATTATTTATTGCATTATATAAACTATGACAGCAAAATATGTTTTGTTTTTGCAATTTGTAAGTTTACATCATTACCCAAGTCCCACAATTACCCTTGTTACATTTTATAAGTCGTAACATATTTTTAAAGGAAAAAGTTTTGTATTTATATGTACCTTTCCCTGTTTTGTAAACAAGGGGCCTGCATTTTCATTTTGCAGTGGATCCCACATGTTATTATGTGATTGGTTCTGTTTGTGGGAGGTGGTCCTGTCCAGTGTAGGATATTTAGCAATTTCTATCCACAGGAAGCCAGTAGCACCCCCAAGTTGTGATGATAAAAAAAAGTCTCCAGACATTGCTAATGTCCCCTGGGTGGCAAAATTCCCAATTGAAAATCACTGGTGCACAGTGACAGAAAGCAGATCAGTGGCTCCTAGGGCCTGGGGTAAGGGCAGGGGTAGGGGATTGACTGTGAGAGACACAAGGTAAATTTTTCAGGTCATGGAAATGTTACACTTCTTGATTGTGGTGGTGTTTACATGCATGTGTGTATATATCTGTCAAAACTCATCAAATTGTATGTTTAAATGGGTGCATTTTATTTTCTGTAACTTACGCCTCAGTGAAAGGTCTCTAGGTGGCACAAATAGTTTGCACTCAACTGCTAACCTAAAAATTGGCAGTTTGAACCCACCCAGTGGTAGGTAAAAAAAAAAAGGAACCTACCCAGTGGTAGGTACCTCAGAAGAAAAGGCCTGGTGATCTACTTCTGTTAAGATGACAGCCAAGAAAACCCTATGGAGACGTTCTACTCTGTAACACATGGGGTTGCCATGAGTCAGAATCAACTTGATGACGAGTAACGACATACCTCAACAAAGACGATTTAGGAAAAGAAACAAACAAAAAATCTAATCTTAGCATAGCATTCAAGCCTTCTTTAGAAAATGTTCACCAGTCTTATTTCTTATGAATCCTTTTTACCGATTCTCTTATGCATTAGTTCATATCTTTGCGTCATATCCTATACATTAGACAGGTTCCCGCTACCAAAAGGCTAAACTAATAATTAAGGGATTTGAAGGATTATAACAACAAATATTATTGGGTGCTAATTATGTAAGGCAGAGCTTCTAGACTAAGACAGATTAGGAGGAAGAACCTGGTGACTTTATGGCACCTAACAACAATTACGTAAAAGGTACCATGCTTACTATTTGATATATATTATCACAACAGCCCTGTGACATGGGTATTCATTTTACAAATGTGAAAATTAAGACTTAAAGAGTATATAATCTTTCTGAGGACACAAGGAGCCCTGGTGGCACAGTGGTTAAGCTCTTGGCTGCTAACAGAAAGGTCGGTGGTTTGAAACCACCAGCTGTTCCACGGGAGAAAGATGTGTCAGTCTTCTTCCATAAAGATCGCAACCTTGAAAACCTTAGGGACAATTCTACTTTGTCCTATAGGGTCACTATGAATCAGACTCGACTTGATAGCAATGGGATAGAAGGACACAAATTAAGTAGTAGAGTTGGGATTTGAACGCAGGCAGTCTGAACCCAGAACTCATGCTCATAACCACTATGCTATACTGCCACAAAACTCAGCTTGTGGCCCTCAGCAAGCATTTTACCTCTTGCAGGCTGCCTTTTCCTTGTCTGCCAAATAGGGGGTGAGAGAGAAGGTGTCTAAGATCCCTTACAGCTTTCATTATCTGTTCCTTGTCTATCAGTATTTTTTTTGTCTATCGGTATGCCCTTCAAAACTTGGCTCAAACCCTACCTGCCTCTACCTGTCTTTCTGTCAATCCAAGGTTACTATCAACATTTATCAACACTGTTTTCACACAGATTGTAGCTCATGATTTGGCTGTTTATTCTGGCAACTGGGCCACAGAGGACCAAACTATTTTTAAAATGCCGTTTTAGGGAGACAGACTCATGAGAAAAACTTACCATTTCACGTATGCAGAGATCGTGCTGGTGTCCACCAGTCACATCCAGAGAAGGGAAATGCCTCTGATTGGACACGGTGAATCTACTGGTGCGTACTTTGGGCAGCAATTTGGATTACGAGATGAGAAAGCAAGGGGCCATAATCCATGCAATAGCCAACGGCACATTCTTGGCTTCAAACGAAGGCTCGTGTGTTGCCAGGAAAAGCCCAGGTTGATAACAAGAGTTGGTGTCACCGTAAATCGCAGGTTCGAGCCGGCTGCCGCAAAGCCAATACTGAGACAGGAGGAGGTAAGCAGTAAAAGGGCTTTTTCGAATACCAGAATTCAAGAGACAGAGGGGGTTAAATCTCTCCCAAATTCTGTCTAATTCTAAAGAGCTAGAGGGAGAGTTTTATAGGGGGAAGGTTAGGGTTACCTAATGTTTTGAGCAAGGAGTCCACAGATGGTCTTATACATCACAAAACAACTACGAGAAACTCTTTACTAAAGATATGCCTGTCAGACACCTGGACTCTAATCAGTATATCTATAACAGGCTGAAAAAACTCACGTAAGAATCTCTTGGCCAGTGGGACTGTTCTGCCAAGTCCACTCTGGCTGAGATAGGGAGCAAGAAAGAAAGTTGTAGATTAAAAATGTCAGAAGGCTTTTCTAGCTGTCATCTTATAGACTGAAGGCCATTCCTCAAGAGAACGAAGAAGAGAAGAGAGACCAAGGCCACAGGAGCTGAGAGAGCTCTGTACCCCTTTGGAAGAGACGGGTGCAGCTGGTGCAATAAAAAAATGTTTTTAGAGATTACTTAAAGCATCATTATGGCGTGAGTTATGTCAAGTTCTCAATCACCCATTGTGAATAGGAGAAACATGTTGTAAGGTATTGGGGTGTTTGTTAAAAGCGGAACAGGCTGCTCAGCCATATCTTGAACAGAACCTGCACCATATTCTAAAAACTAGAGATTAATCACAGCTTATACAGCTACACTAAAACAGATGAGGAAATACATTCTCTCTAATATGAAAACACCAGAGAAAATGTATTTTCCCTACTTCACTGGCACATCGCCGTTTGGTGGGAAAAGGAATTACATCATCAGCAGGACTAGCCATAGTGGACAGGTTTCAGTGGAACTTCCAGACTAAAGTAGACTAAGAAGAAAAGTCTGGCAATCTACTTTCAAAAATTAACCAATGAAAACCCTATGGATCACACAGAATATTGTTTGATATAGTACTGGAAGATGAACTCCCTAGGCTGAAAGGCACTACACAACAGCCACACAACATACCAACGATTATGAAGATGGCATAAGACCAGAAACATTTCGGCCTGTTATACATAGGGTCGCCATGAGTAAGAGCTGACTCCAAGGCAAATAACAATTACAAATCATGCTTGCTGTCACTCTCAATTACAAATTCCTGTTTGGATCCAGGGCCCCAGTCTGATCAACCACGACTATACCATCATGTGGATTATACAGAGGACAGTTCCCAGCGGTAGGGCCAGGTGACTGGACTTCTAATCTGATAGATATCCAGGATAGATATTTCAAAGACTTAGTTCTTTATCTCAAGAAAACTTTCATTTCAGGATTTGGGCAATCCATTTAGGAATTGAGATTAGACATTGCTCACTCTATTACTACAAAATGATTTATAATATATTCAAAGATTTGGGAATCTTAGCCTACAACAAGGAAACTTCATTGTTATAATGTCCTTGCTATTTATACCACTAGCTGCTGTTCTTTTTGAAATCAGAGAAGGGGAATAACAACACAACATCTCCAAGTATAAATGAATCTTAAAATCAAATTTTAAAATCGACCAAACTCCAAATTTACTGTGCTTCCCTCCTGAGCATAATTTGCTGGAGAGCTCAGCAGGAGTCTAATCAGGAGCTATATCTGACCCAGAAAAAGCTAAGTCCTGTATTCTTTTTCATCTGAGGATATGCATAATATAAACATGTGGCCATTTTGGCAATGATCCACATCTCTTTTAAATTAAATTAGGCTCTATGACTTTTAAACATTACTGAACAGGCTGCTCCAGTGTTTGCCAATGTTAATTTCTGTGGAGCAATTTTATTTCACCTCCATCAAACTGTTTCTTGACATTCCTTATGTTTCCCCCAGGTCTTCTTCCTCCCCTGCTGCACAGATACTCGCAGAGCACATAATTCTAGTCTGCACCAAGGAAATAATGAATTCCAGGGTCTTACAAATACTGGGAGTGAGGAGAGTTGAGGGAAGAGATCCCCGCGGGAGGAATAGAAGGGCTCATTCCCATAATTAAAATTTCCTTTCTTCATTCTCAAGCAAAGATGGCAAATTCAGGATAATCTTAGTAGGTTCAGATGCTGGATGAATTTTAGACAACAAGTTATATCCATACGGGTACCAAATTTTAGCAATAACCTTATTTCTGACTACAGTGTCAGAAATAACGTGTAAATTTAATTAAGTGGCTGTGATTGGTTTATTTCCATTGGTGCTACCAGCAAGATCTAATTTTAGACCAGGGCACATTTAACTGTTATATTCACAACACATGGAATACCCGTAATTCGCTAAATGTGGGACTGAACCCAAAACACATCGTTCAAGGTCTTCATGCTTAAAAGTATTTGTCTGTTATCAGTCAGGACTAAAGTAAACAGCCATGAAGCTGAACGCTAATCCCCTTAATCATTTGATGAACATACCTGCTTGGAAAATTACAGTATAGCCAGTTATTTTAATTGAATCTTTGCTTTCAGATCAGAGGGCATTCCTCACCATAGTGGATTTAAAGAAGCGGAGACAGGCAAGGAGGTTGTTACTTAGACGCTGTGTATTAATCAGATTTTACAACTCTTGTCTCCCTCTGTTCCTCAGTATTCCAAAATGAGCAGCCTGAAGCTGATGGCAACAAAAGCTGTGATTTTTTGTTTCACCACCTTTAAAAATAAATTGAGGTGAGATTGACTTATTTATACATTTTTTAAATTCTTATATATCCTTTTTTATTATTCAAAAGGTCGCATCATTCCTATTAGTTCATAGAGATCTTCCTGACCTATTTATATTTATGGGGTGTCTGTTGCTTGGAAAATCCTGGGAAAGAAAAAATGGATCAAACTATGGGAGACACGCCAAGGCTGACTAATTTGCTGTTGCCTTCTTGGGGCCATGAGAACGAGATCTGTCCTAGAGCAAGGAGTAGGGATTGTCCCTTAAAGAGAATGGTGTCCCCTGCCCATCCCGTTAACGACCCTGGGATGCAGGAAAGCCTCGAGGGGGACATTTGACAGTTCTTGGAATGGGAAATAGAGGAAATTCCTCCTCTCAGGCCCTGACTCACAGCTTTGGGGAATCTTAAAGCATTATATTGGAGGGAATGAGGCCAGAAGCCAACAGAACTTCAACTGCCTCTGTAGCCCATTGATTGTGCCAACACCAGGACCCACAGCACAGAGAAGGGGAAGCACAGGAAATACCACAAAGAAACTCGGTGGTGGACACATTTCTGGAAATAGGTCAATGAGTACATATGTAAGGCTGAAGGAATATGGGATATAGCCAAATCTCAACCATATCTGTCATGAGCCATGCACTGTATTTCCCTGGTCTATGAGGATTCATTTATCTTTATACATAAATATTAAAATACCAGCTCCCATAGTTTCTTTAATCCTGAAATAATAAATACCCACAGTCCAAAACTTTTACAGGACTATCTCCTGCTTTGAGCAATAGCTCTGGTGAGGTGTCCACGTGGTTTAAGACTAAATTCTGTACTTTATTCCAAGTACTTCCTGCCCCTTAGATACTGATGATTTTTGTAATTATGTTAAAAACTGTATTTATGTAGACACATAGAGTAGAATATTAAGGATGAAAAAGTTGTGTGGGGAAATATTTTTTCCTTTTAAACATTTCGAAACTATTATTAAAATTATGGTTTGAAAGAATATTCAATGTCCTGGAAGAGGACATATTCACTGATAAGTGAGAAAAAAAGTAGGAATATAGAATGTGATTCCAGCACTGGAAAGAAATACAACAAATTGTCGGTAGTGATTCTTTCTCAGTAGAGTAATTAAGATAATTTTTATTTTTTTCTTTTGCAATTTTTAATAATTAGAATACCTTACTGCCTTAATTTAAAAAAGTGATTTTTAAAATGTAGCTTTAAAGAATCTTAAAATTCTAAGGTATATATAACTATGTGGAAAAAGTGGGAAAAAATGAAGGAATTTTTAGGGAAAAGAGATCTCAAATGAAGTATAAAAAAACAATTTAGTAATTGGATTAGGATGGCAGGATTATGGATGATTTAATCTCTCAATTGTCTTTAATGTCATTACACTTCTTTTATAGTGTAAAAGCTTAAGTAAAAATAACTCATTACTGTATTACAACTCTAATAAAACAGTGAATTAAAAATTAAAACTTAAAATCTAATTAGTAAACGTCGCGCAAGGGAAATTACAGAATTCTCTCTCTACAACAGAGATACATAGATAACATAGCCAGAATTGCTCTGCCTAGACACAGTTTCATGTGACTGAGGAAAAGATGTCAGAGACTAAAAGGCACCTGGAGGCAGAGTGGGGAGGAGGAGCCAGCACAGGCTTTGGAGCCACCCTACCTGGGCTTTAATTCTGAAGTTACTTACCACTTAATGGAGACACCTCAGGTAAGTTCCTTCACTTTCTGGTTTTCTCACCTGGAAGGTAGTATGATGCTAATTGCTATCCTCAGGGTTGCTGTGAGAATCTCATGTGAGTGAATGCACATGGAAGGCTATCTTAACCTGAAGCACATGATAAAAATTCTAATGGTTCTCTCATTAACTCTGATTTAGTCACACAACAACGGATACATGCTGTATCCAGAAAAGGTCTCCATCTTCCCATACCAAAACCAAATCCAGTGCCGTTGAGTTGATTCCGACTCATGGTGACCCTATAGGACAGGGTAGAACTGCCCCATAGAGTTTCCAAGGAGCGCCTGGTGGATTCGAACTGTCGACCCTTTGGTTAGCAGCCGTAACACTTAACCACTCCACCACCAGGGTTTCCAACAGTTGGGCCTAAATATTGCCTCCATATCAATTGTGAATATCCGTTACATAAAGACTAATTTCTCCAACTTGATGGTGACTCAAGAATCCTAATTACTCCTGACATATTATTTTAATAAACTGAAAAAGTTGAACTATGCATACAGAAAAGTCACAAATCATAACAGGAAAGCTCACTGATATGACATACTCATGTAACTACCATTCTTATTTTTAAAAAAAAAGATCACTACCAGTATCCTAGGAGCTACCTGCTTGCCCACTCTGGGTGGCTCCTCCTGGTTCTCCCCAAAGGTAACAACTATCCCGACTATTCTGACTTTAAACATCAGAGATTGATTTCTCCTCTTTAGAATGGAATCTTCTCTTTTGCTCAATTTCATATTTGTGAGATTCCTTCATTTTGTGTCTAGCAGTAACTTATTTCCATTGCTGAATTAATATTCCATTATATGAACACTCCACAATTATTTATTCATCTGACTGTGGTTGGAAACCTTGGTGGGGCAGTGGTTAAGTGCTATGGCTGCTAACCAAAGGAAGGACAGTTTGAATCCACCAGGTGCTCCTTGAAAACTCTATGGGGCAGTTCTACTCTGTCCTGTAGGGTTGCTATGAGTCAAAACTGACTCCAGGGCAATAGGTTTGGCTTGGTTTACCATGGGTGGACATTGGAATTGTTTCTGGCCGCATGCATAGTGTTGCTATAAACCTACTTGTACTGTCTTTTGGTGGACAAATGCACTCAATTATCTTGGGCATATACCAAGGAATGAAATTGCTAGGTTCTAGGATATACCCAGATTCTAGGATATATTAAGTTCATCTTTAGTTGATACTACCAAAGAGTTTTCCAAAGTGGTTCCCATTTCATTTTAACAATTCCTCTGTCCCAAAATGATCTCAACATCTCATCCATCTTTCTGTGACAATTCAGCCTGTGTTCTGGCCCTGGTCATCTGTGTGAAGTGACCGAGATAGGGCACTCAGGCTTGAACACAGAAGAAACCTAGCTTCTAATTTTAGTTCTGCACTAATTCACACAACTATTAAATAAGAAACATGAACCCCACAGGCATCCCAAAGTTTAATTCAGAAACACAGAAAGTTATGCTGATAAGATGAGCAATTTTTTTTTTAACATTTTAGATGTTAGACATCAAATGCATGCTTTGGCTTTAAAGAAATCACTTCATCTAGACTGAGTCAGATTCACACTGTTATTGCTTAAAGTCTCTCTTAAAACTCTTTTAATCATCTCCAGAATCTAAATTTAATTATTACATACCCATATTGGATAAGAACAAAGAGATTAAAGGAACTGAAGATTGAAAGTCAAAGAAAAAGTAGGATTCTTTCCCTCAAAGAGAAATATAGTGTAATAGCTACTGCTTTTATATATTTTCTGCCCAGGACCTCTTGCCCTCTCCCCTCAAATCCTTTCTGACTAACAAGTTGTGGTGACCACAAGGTGTGCAGTTCACATTCCCTTCAAAAGAATCCACTGTGGAGGGCATAGTTGACTGTCTCCAACTCCTGTACCTTTGGGTTCACTGCAGTGTTCACACTAAGATCATGCTTCCCTCAGGTGACTCCAGCCATGACTGAGCATGGTAGTGTAGAGCTGGGACATTCCTGCTTTATACAGCACTTCTCCAGTGAAGTTTTCTTGGGAATTCCCTACCATCTTGGCCAAGGCTTTCTCAGAACTGTGCTTTGACCTGAGGCTCTTCCTATTCAATCCTTCCTTCCTTCTCTCCTCTCACATGTGTTAGACCTGCATCACAGTCTAAAGGCTCTGCTTGCCCACTCCTGTTCCCTTTCAGTTTATCCTTCTCTGGTATTTGCCCCAATAAATTTATTGGAAATCTAATCTTGTCTTGGCATCTGCTTCTCTGAAGATGAACTGATCCACAGGGACAAAACCATGACCAAAGGGAACCAATCATCATACCTCATGTTGATGGTACCTAGGATTGGTCAAAGGGGTGAGCCTATGGCCCTGAGAGCACTGATTAGAATTCTTTCCTAGTGATTTTTAAAATCTGAAATAGGATTTCTTGGTGACTGTGGAGGCAGGGAAGGTCATTCTGGGGCAGTAAGGAGACAAGCTCAAACTTGCCTGAGGTTGTATTTCCTGGCAGAGAAATTCTGTGTGCTATTGAAAAGAATGAGACCAAGCATTACGGAGAAACAGAAGTGAGAGAAGAGTTGGGAATTGTCTTAGGCTGGGTTCTCTAGAGAAGCAAAATCAGTGAAGTGTAATTTATATATATATATATATAAAACATACATGTATATATGTATTTTTTTCTTTATATATATAAATGTATATATATATATATTTATAGAGAGAGAGACAAAGAGAGGGATAGATTTATATCCAGGAAATGGCGCATGCAGCTGTAGAGGCTGGAAAGTCCCAAGTCCGTGGGTCGGGCTGGAGGCTTCTTCTGACTCAAGTAGCTGCAGGGACTGGTAAACCCAAGATCAACAGATCAGACAGCAAGCCTCTGGCTCACAGGCTGCAGAAGCTGATGAATCTCAACATTGGCAGGTAAGACAGCAGCAGGCTGCTGGCTCACAGGCTCACAAGATCAGCAGGGAAGCTGCTAGCTCCAGTTCCAAAAACCAGCTGTCAGATGAG
Source organism: Elephas maximus indicus (assembly GCF_024166365.1). Taxonomy (NCBI): domain Eukaryota; kingdom Metazoa; phylum Chordata; class Mammalia; order Proboscidea; family Elephantidae; genus Elephas; species Elephas maximus. Next base: position 47,088,452 of record NC_064844.1, read on the forward strand.
GATCCAGAGCAAGTAAAAACCAGTGAGTTTTGCCAGAAAGTCCACATATATTGGATGCAGGCTACACCCCCAAGGAAACTCCTTTAACTGATAGGCTTCACATAACTCTCATCATGGAGGTGATTATGTTATATCAGATCTCATTATGGAAGTGATTATATCATTACATAGCTGCTAAACTACATCATAACTGCCAAACCACTGAGAATCACGGCCCAGTCAAGTTGACACACAACCTTAATCATCACAAGAGTAGAGTGGTAGGACCTGAGAGGACCTAGATTCTAGATCTGGAAACCAGCATCACACAGTCATGTTTGATCACACAAGTCAGTGATCACATGAGTCAGTTAAGTTCCCTGTTAGAACTGGGATTTTGTCACTTGCAACTGAGAGTCCTGATAATGTTAACCTCTTGGCTATCATCTTTCCAGGGCTTCCGTTGATTCTAGGAAAAAGCCCAAATTCCTTAAATTTCAACACTTTATTTTGAAAATTTTCCAAATTCAGGTGAAAATTTGCAAGAATAGTACAATAAATGGCCATATACCCTTCACCTAGATTCATCAATTGTTAATGTTCTGCCACATTTGCTTTATCACATTTAAGCATCTTTTGATGAGTCATTTAAAAATTAGTGACAGACAGAATACTTTATCCCTAAATTCTTCAGCATGTATCCCCTAGAACAAGGCATTCTTCTAAATAAGCACAATACAATGATCACATCCAGAAAGTTTAGCATTGATACAGTATTATGATCTAATATATACTCCATATTCAAATTCTACCAAAAGGCCCAATAATGTTGGTGTGTATATATATATACACACATACACACACACATTGGATCAAATCAACGTTTGCTTAATGCCTTTAGTTTTCAGGTCTCTTTAGTCTCGTTTAATTTAGAACAGTTTCCCAGCCTTTTTCTTTCAGTACCTTGGCAGGTTGTTGGCAGAATGTCCCTCAGATTGAATTTGTCTAGTTGTCTCCTTATGATTAGATTCGGGTTAAACACTTTCAGGAGTAAACAGAGGTTATATGATGCCCTCAGTGTATTTGCAAGGCTGTTTGCCAGCTGGCCCTGCCCATCTCTCTGGCCTCATTACTGACTGCTCTCCCTTTGATCCTTCAAGTTCCAGGCATATGAATTTCTTTTAGTTCCTCTAGCCTGCCACTAGCCTGCCACTCTTTTCCAGTTTTCACACATGAGACCCTCTTTCCTGACCCTCCCCTTTGTTCACATGTGCCACTGTTACATTATTTCGGGCCTTTTCTTAAGTATCACTTTATCCGTGAGGTCTTTCTTGACCCCTTGGAGTGGGTCGGCTTGCCCGGGCACTCATCTAATTATCACGCTCCTAGGCCAGCAGTCTTCAAAGTGTGGTCCACAGGCCTCTGGAATCTGGAGATCCTTTCAGGTGGCTCACAAGGTCAAAAGTATTTTTCTAAGAATACTGTGATATTATGTACGTTTTCTATTGTGTTCACATTCGCACTCTTTCTGCAAAAGCAACGGTGGGTGAAACTGCTGGTGCCTGAGCGTGAGTCAAGACCGTGGCACCAAACGGTACCAGGAGCCACCATCTTCGAAACCACTGTGCACTTGCAGAGAAAAAATGCTAGTTCACTTAAGAATGTCCTTGATGAAGCGGTAAAAATGATTAATTTTATTACGTCATGATCCTTAAGTCCATCTCTGTTTAATATACTGTGTGGCAATGAGAAGCATGCATAAAGCACACACCAAACTATAACGGCCATCTCAAGGAAAAGCATGTGTGTAATTGTTTGGATTGTGGCTTTTTTCACAGAGCACCACTTTTGCTTGAAAGAACAACAGACAGTGAAACTGTGGTTATTCAGACCTGACTATTGGGCAGGCATTTTCCTAAAATTGAACAAAGGTAGCATGTCATTTCAAGGAAAGCAACTCACAGGATGTGTTGTCAATGGTAAAATTGACATTCAAACAATGGTGAAATTCAAACATTCAAATAAAAATTAGAATTTTGGAAAGTTCATGTCTGCCACCATGAGTTTGACAATTTCCCAATACTTAAGCCTTTTCTGATGTGATCAGCGCTAACTTTGACAAATTTTTTTTTTGTATTGTAGAATGAAATATTTCAACATTTGAAAGATTTGTATAACTCAGTGAATCAGTGCTGTCCAAAGGTCCCATGCACGTTGTTACAAAATCATGCATAAGATCCCTTGAAAATGCAAGATGAACTAATGGATTTTAATGTGTTTTTAGTGTATACAAAGTTTATTGATATGGTTTCAGTTTCCACATTGTAGCCAACCCTTAAGAAACTACCACTTGTTGAGTTTTTGGGTGTAGTATCAAAGAATTCCCACAATTATCTGAAAAATCTCTTAAGATACTCTCTCTTTTTCAACTACATGTTGGGTGAGGCCAGATTTTTCTCTTATTGTTCAACCAAAACAACACTTTGCAACAGATTGAAAACCAAGGTGAATATGACAATCCAGCTATCTTTTATCAAGTCACACATTAAAGAGATTAGCAAAATTAAAAAACAGTGCTACTCGTCTTATCAAATGTTTTATTTTAGAAAATAGTGTAATCTTCTCATAATTGTACGTTGTTTACATACAATAGGCCCATTATATTATTTTATTTATATTATTTCATTATATTATTTAAAATTTTTCTAGTTTCAATTTCTAATACCACAAATATTTATAGGTATAAAACATATAATCAAAAGCTCCTTACAGTCCCCAATAATTTTGAAGAGCATTGCAGGGTCCTGAGATCAAAACATTTGCAAAGCCCTCCTCTAGGTTTTAAACCCTGTGAGGTCATTGGCTATGTTTGCCTTGTTCATTACTAGGAAGCTACAGCATGCTTCCACACAGGGCCATATATCCCACAAGGAAGATATTTGAAAAACAGCTGACAGTATTTGTTGAACAAGTGGCTGAATGGTTGACTGACTGACTGAATGAATTACACTTGAACAAGATCTTATAAGGCATTCCGGAGGGAATAGTCTGATAAAAAGGTCCAGAAATAAGAAAGTGTGGATTTTAAGACTACAGTAGGCCAGCCATGATCTTTTCAGTTGCTTCAAATGCATGTCAAAGTTGGATAGTGAAAAAGAAAGATAGAAGAAGAATTTATGTGTTCAAACTGTGGTACTAATGAATAATATTGAGTATACTGTGGATTGCCAAAATAATGAACAAATCAGTCTTAGAAGAAATACAATCAGAATGTTCCTTAGAAGCAAGGACGGGGAGACTTTCAATACATTATCAGGAAAGAACAATCACTAGAATAGGACATCACATTTGGTAAAGCAGAGGGCCAATAAAAACAATGGGAACTCTCAATGAAATGAATTGACACTATAGCCACAACAATGAACTCAACCATACAATCTCGAAGATGGTGCAGGAGTGGACAACATTTTGTTTTGTTATGCATAAGGTTGCCATGAGTCGAAGTTGACTCAATGGCAACAACAATAGCAACAAGTGTGTAGATTAGATTAGCGCTATGAGTAAAAATTTAGGCTTTGAACATGAACAATCCTGAATTCAAATCCTGGTTCCAGCCTTTTGGCTAAGTCACCCTAGGTAAACCAACCATTCTGAGTTTCAGCTTACCAGTTGTTTACCAATGCAAGTTACTACCTCTGTGCACTATCTTCATAAATTTGTGTTGACTGTGGTAAAGTGCTTAGAGCTGTGCTGTTCAACCCAATAGCCACTAGCCATGTGTGGCTACTGAGCATTTAAAATGTAGCTACTGCAACTGAAAAACTAAAATTTAAATTTCATTTAATTTTAAGTGATTGAAATTAAAAATTTTAAATTGAAGCAGTTTTGTCAGTGTGGATGAGAATAGTAAAGGAAATGATTTTTTGGTTCTTGATTCAGGCACTGGAAATCTTCTAAGTATGTTGGAACAACTCGAGTGTGTGAATCTACTTCTTCTCCTGTACATTTTAAGAAACCTTAATACAGACCACGTTTCCGGTGAAATTTAGCATCCAAATTCAGACGTACTGTAGGTGTGAAATACCCAGTGAATTCCAAAGACTTAACCAGTAACCGGTTGCTATTGAGTCAACTCTGACTCATAGTGACCTCATGTATGTCAGAGTAGAGCTTTACTCCACATGATTTTCAATAGCTGATTTTTTGGAAGTAGATTGCCAGGCCTTTCTTCTGAGGCACCTCTGGGTGAAATTGAACCTCCAACTTTTTGGTTAACAGCAAAGAGTGTTAACCATTTATACTACCCAGATACCCCTCCAAAAATTTAGTACTCCTCCAAAAAAAGGAATGTAAAATATCTCATTAATAATTTTTTGTATTGACTACATGGTATGTTGATAAAATATTTTTATTAGAATTAATTTCACCTGCTTCCCTTGACCTTTTCAACATGGCTAGTAGAAAATTTTAAATTACATATGTAACTCAAAATCTTATTTTTATTGGACAGTAGCTTAGAATGAATAAATCTGTCTTGGAAGAAGTACAGCCAGAATCTGCATTGGAAGCGAGAATAGTGAGACTTCGTCTCACATATTTTGGACATGTTTTCAGGAGGGACCAGTCCCTGGAGAAGGACATCATGCTTGGTAAAGTAGAGGGTCAGTGAAAAAGAGGAAGACCCTCAAGGAGGTGAATCGACACAGTGGCTGCAACAATGGGTTCAAGCATAACAATGATTATGAGGATGGCACAGGACAAGGCAATGTTTCATTCTGTTGTACATATGGTCACTATGAGTTGGAACTGACTCGACAGCACCTAACAACAACAACATATAAAGTGTTGTCTATCGTTTTATTATTTATCTATACTATAAAGATAATAATGTTTGTCTTATGTAATCATATAAATAGAAAATGAGATATTATGTAAAGCTCTTAGCACAATGTGGGACACATAACAAGGACCCATAAATGGTACTAAGACAGGGAACAGAGAGGCCCCCAAATCTTCAAACAAAGTAACAGGATATGGGCCAGGGCGCAGAAACAAAGCCATCCCCCAGAACAATGGGGCAGGGTATCAGAAAATAGCCTTCAACTTCCTTAAAGTCGTCTTTCAGAAGCAGCTGGAGAAAACCAGCCCGAGGGACATGTTCAGAACATCCACCTGTGACCGCTGTCTGACCTTCCACGAGGGGCAGTGAGGGGCTGCAGCAGCAGCAGGAGAATCGAACTCGGGGAGCGAGAGACTGTGCAGGCACGACACCCCGTAATAAGTCCTGCCACGAATCCCAGAGGCCTCCAGGACAGGAGCCATCTTAAAAAGCTGCTGCGTTTGCACCGTAGTTAACATATCTTCACCTATGCCTGTGAATAAACATGAATCTTTTCCCACCCAAGAACTTTTAAAAACCCAGGCAAGTCTTTTGTTCTGCGAGACAGGGGTATGCGTTGCTTAGGCCCTCCTCCCCTCTGCTTGCAAACCTCTTCAATAAAGTTTTGCTCGTGTAGAAAACTCTAAGTGCCTTACCTGCTCATTCTTGACCAGTGAGAGGCAAGAACCTTATTCTGGTAACAGTACCTGTCATCATTAAGTAAAGAGAACATTGTGTGTTTGTGGGAGACTGCTGATGGACAAGAGAACAGGAAAGCTAAGTGGGGGTTGCAAAATATAGAGTCTTAAAAATCAAGCTGAGAAGCTGGGGCTTAATTCTCTATGCAGCCGAGAGCGACCAAAGCACAGGATCCGAGGTGTGTTTTTGAAAGATAACTTTGACAGCATGTATCCTCAGAGGCGGGGAATGAGTTTTTGAAACAGTTCTAAGCCATTCAGAGCAAAGTCTGCTGAGTAAGTTGGTTGATCAGGCTAGGAATGCTGTCTCGGGTCACTAACAAAATCTCCTTTTGAGTGATGTGTCCTGTTTCATGGGAAACTCGTAATCCAGCTTTGTAGGCAATACTGAAAGAGAAGTTTAGCAGGCAGTTCTGAAAAATGACAGACAACATCATAGACTTAAGCAGATCGCCTTCCTCTATGGCTCTTTCAAATTGTGTACATGTTGGTGTGTTTACTCAATCAAGCAAATAAATAATCTCATCACATTTTAGTTTATTTGTGCACTCTGGATGAAGGACTCTTCCATCACAGCTTTTGTAGAAAAATTTTCAAACCCAAATACCCTAATCAGTCCTCCAAGTTCCTCTTTTGTATAAATAATCTCACCCTCCCCTAGGAAATATCAAGGCACTAAAACAAGCAAAATCAATATTCCTTACTAATATCCTGGCAAAAGATGCCCCTGTCCTAGGCCCCAAACCTCTTTTGTTACATCCTTCTCCTTTATTAGCTATCTAATGCTGCATAAAGGAGCCCTGGTGGACCAGTGATTAAGCACTTGGCTGCTAACAGGAAGGTTGTTGGCTTGAACCCACAGAGCAGCTGCATGGGAGAAAGACCTGGCAGTCATCTCCATTAAAAATTACAGCCTAGAAAACCCTATAGGGCAGTTCTACTCTGTTACATGGGGTCACTATAAGTCAAAATCAATTGGATGGCACCTAACAACAACAATGGTGCATAAAAAATCACTGCAAAAATCAATGCTTTAAACAACGGTAATTTATGTATCTCACAGTTTCTGTGGATCTCGAATTTGAGTGGCTTGGCTAGATGGTTTTGGCTTAGGGTTTCTCATGCGGTTGCAGTCAGATGTCAGTTGGAATTGCAGTCACCCTTTTTTTTTTTTTTTTTTAAAGGCTTAACTAGGGTTAAACCTTTCAAGGTGGCTTATTTACACAGCTATTGGCAGAAGACATCAGTTCTTCTCCACCTTCCCTTGTGGCTGAGGCTTCCTCATAAGCTCTATATAAAGTACTGCCTATCATTGCAGATGGTAGCTGGACACTAAAGAGAGAGAGCCAGGCAGAAGCTGTATCCTTTTTTTTGACCTAGCTTTGGAAATCACATAGTATGACTTCTGTACTCTTTGGTCTGGGCTGTCACAATCCCCTGTCCAGATTCAATGGAACAGAACACAGACCCAATCTCTTAGCGGGAGGTGTGTCAATCTCACTGTAAGAAGAGCTTCTAGGATGGTAAATATATAGGTGTGGCTGTATTTAGAAAATACAGTCTGCTACATACAGACAGGATAAACAGTACATTGGGCCAAGGGGACATGCACACAAGGAGCTTACTCCCCACCTTCTAGATCTGTACTGAACAATAGGGTAGCCAGTAGTTGCATGTAGCTCTTTAATTTTAAGTTTATATTAATTAAAATTAAAGAAACTTAAAATTAAGTTCCTCAGTCACACTAACCAGATTTTGAATGCTCAATAGTCACATGTGACTGGTGGCTATCATATTGAACTGCCCAGATATATGACATTTCCATCGTTGAAGAAAGTTATATTGCACAGCATTGATTTAGGTTAAGTTCCAGAATCCAAATGTCACTGTCCAAAAGGTCACAAGCTCATGGCTTCAGGCCACAGGCCTCTTCTCTGGGTTTACCTTTCAAGGGCAGACCATGTGGCTGGTATGAGCACCTCAAGGCCTGATGGGTGGCCAAAGACTGACTTTTCAGGATATGTAGATGGGGCATGGATGTCAGGCTGGGATATCCATGTGCTTGTGACAAGGCCACTCACAGAAGAAACTAGAACCACAGATGGAAAGAGAAGGGTGGGTGGGCCACAGATTGGAGGCTGGCTTCGCACTTCCACCTCATTCCAGAATGGAACTTCAAGAAATTTTAAAGTTCTAAACTCAAATGTGGCCTTCCAGGTTGTAACGAAGGTATATACGTCATTGTAGATGGATACAAAACTAATTTTATTTAACATTTTGTTAGCTTGATTTGTACATTTTAAATACAGATAGATGGTATGCAGGCCTCAATTTGTGCTCTTGAATTGGGCCCCATAAATGTTAGGAGTTCACAAGACTTTAATTACACAGTCAATGAAAATACTGAACTGATAAAAGAAGGGTGCTTTTAAATATCAGGCCCAACGTGGTGGTAAAAATCGGGCAGGAGAATTCGCTCTGCCCCAATATGTATTCCATAGACAGAGTATTTTCCAAGACTAAGAGTGTAATGTAGACCTCAACTATGCATAAGAATATTTTAAGGAGACTGCCAGATTCTCTGGGGGTGTGGCGGGGGGGGGGGAGAACCATATGGAACAGGCTTTGGAATGAGATATTGCAGTAGACACTGGTGGAGTCCATTTAGATCCCCTTTGCTGGGCTAAAGCACTCATCTCTCAAATGCTCTGATTGTTGACTGCTAATAGTTCAAATCTTCCTCCTTGCTCTGAAGAATTGCTCTCAGCTGCCGGGAGCTAATTCATCCAGGAGGTTATTTGTCTCTACTTCCAAATGGCTGACTAAGTGTATAATGGACCAGCCCCTTTACCTCAAGATGGGACAACTTCGTGGTGTTATTTATGCTTTAGAGACCTTCATGACTCAGACCAAAGCTAGACTTTACCTGAGACCACATTCTTGCTTAGCTTCTTCCCCTGCACTACCTTGATTCACTCCCTCCCCTACAGGTTTCTCCTAAGACCACGGTATCAATAAATCTTGTCCGCCTGAATGCCTGTCTCAGGCTCTGCTTCTAGGAAGTCTGACTTTAGACAGTTGAACTTGGTAGGCTTCAAGGATTGAAAACTAATTTGATCTCCTTCACAACTGCCCCTGCAAACTCATTTTGTTGACTTCGAACTTTCCTCTAATTTAAAGCTTCTCCTCCATTAAGTGTGATATAGGCTTGCATGGGGAAGAAAGGGGTATAAGGTCAGCTTCCTCATCATTTCCCTACCTTGTTTATCTATTCTTCCCCCCTCACCCACGAGTCTATTCCAGGCTTCCCAGGGAATGAGATAAAGCTCGAAAAGGGGCAGAAAAGATAATTCTTGACAGGTACAATTGTAATCTGGTGTTGATGCCCCCTGGTGAGATGGATGTCCAAACGCTAACTCTTTTTTCCCCTGGAACAGTTTTGAACTTCCTAGAAATCCTCCTACAGTCTCTCTCACCCATCCACATACCCACATACACCACACACCCACACGTACACACACACACACACCCACATACACCACACACATGCACGTGCACATGTACACACACACACACGCGACTTTCAAATTCAATTCCTTGGTGTGATGATGTCCTTTCAAGCCAGCCACCATCCTCAGCTTCTGGAGCAGTGGTACTCCTCCAGCCTCCTTCTGTCAAGGTCACCTCACCCGGAAGGATGCTGTCTTAGGAATAGTCCTTTTTCAGGACAATTCACAGTAGGATCACTTCCAAGAGATCCCTATCTTTGCCCCACCAGTGGTGACCTCCCTCCCTATGCCACTGTTTATCTTTCTGGTGCCACTGGCCTCTTTAGCTGTAGCCTCTAACCTTTAGACTTTTCCAGATGTGTGTTAGGTGTTTTCCCTCATATCTCTAAATTCCAGGAGATGCAGGCCAAGCTCTCTGAGTGGTATTCTTGACACATTCCACTCATTTGGTTTAAAGTGGTAGAGAAATACCTCCATTCCCTGAAAAGTAGAAAATCCTCACTTCTCCAACAACAGTTCTTTATTTAAAGAAATACTCATTTTCCACCTTCCCCTACTTAATATTTGACTTCCCTGGACTCTGGCAGAAGCAGGCTTTACTCAACCCCTTTGCAAGTCCTAAACAGATAGTCTAGGAGGCTTTGTGACTCATTTTGGAATACGGGAATACTTGGTGCCTACTCTTTTCAGCTCAGAAACCTCAGTCAAACAAACCTTTGAGATTTTAACATCCTGTTACATATTAGAATAACTGCTAAGTTCATGTCATGCCTATTATGTTTCAGGTATTTCTCCAAATCCTTTTCCTGCATTAAATCATTTATCCCCACACTGCTCACACCAAAACAAAAACCCACTGCCACTGACTTGATTCCAACTCATGGTGAGCCTATAGGACAGAGTAGAACTGCCCCCATAGAGTTTCCAAGGCTGTAATCTTTACAGAAGCAGACTGCCACATCTTTCTCCCATGTAGAGGCTGGTAGGTTTAAGCCACTGACCTTTTGGTTATGGTTAGCAGCCAAGCATTTAACCACAGCACCACCAGGGCTCTTCACACAGCTTATAAGCAGTTTTTAATCTTCATCTTTACAGATGAGGAAACTGAGGCACAGAGGGATCAAGATGACTAAGTGAGTAAGCGTTCAACTCTCCATTAGACTAGGGACAGTTGTGCTCCGGTACACAGCTAAGAATTCAGAATTCAGCTTGAATTCCTTGCCTGTACTCTAAGGTTGTTACTGGGATCCCACTGAGAGAACTTTCCTTTCAAGTGTCTTCTGGAACAGCCAACCCTCATCTGCTGAAATATTTCTTGAAACAATTGCACTAATTTTTTTCTACCTACTATAGCTTTAAACAAAAATGCTTGTCAGCAGTTGGCACTTAGAGAGAGTCACTTCCATTTTTCCATAAGTTTAAAAAATATTTTGGGATGTCCTGTAAAAAGTCTCTTTTTCCATATCAGCGAGTTCTCTAGCTGACTAATGTTCCCAAATCCATCTGGCCGCTGACAGTGAGAGCCCATATTCCTGACTACACAGAAAGCGGTCCTCCTGCCTCTGAAACCTTGGGTTGAAGAGCAAAGTCATGCCCTTGGCCTGGGCACCTGATGGCCTTTCTACATCACGGGAGAGACACTTTTGGCACATCTTCCTTTGTCCATACTCCTCTGACCTTGAAAGCCTTTGTGGAGTTATTACAATGTAAGTCAACATTGTGGATGCTGCAGAAGTTATCCACATTTCTAGACAAGATGGTAGACTTGAAGATGTGAGAACAAACCTGCACCCAACCTAAAATTATGCTCCAAATTATGTAGACAGGTCAGACTATATATATAGATATCTAGTCCGGTCCCATGCATTCTCACAATCATTGCTGTTTGAGCCCATTGTTGTAACCACTGTGTCAATCCATCTTGTCAAAGGTCTTCCTGTTTTTCACTGACCCCCTACCTTACCAAGCATGATGTCCTTCTCCAGGAACTGGTCCCTTCTGATAACATGTCCAAAGTAAGTCCCACCATCCTCGCTTCCAAATACAGCATTCTGGCTGTATTTCTTCCAAGACAAACTTGTTCGTTCTTCTGGCAGTCCATGGTATATTCAATATTCACCAATTCAAAGGCATCAATTCTTCTTCAGTATATGCGTGTGTATATCTATTTCTAGTCCAACCTGTTTGTTTGTATACAAACCAAACCTGGTGCCATCTAGTCAATTAATAGCTAAGTTCATGTCGTGCCTACTATGTGTCAGGTACTACTCCAAACCCTTTTCCCACATCAAATTACTTAATCCTCACACTGCTCTATAGATAGTTATACACACACACATAATTAAAAATAGGTTTGTGTTGTACAGTAAGAAACAAAGACTACCACATGACTGCATATTGATCTGAAACAAAACTGGACTCATTGCTTACTTGGCAAGGTAGAGCCACATCACTTCATTCAAGTGTGAATTCAGTGGGTCCCTCCAAGCAGAAATCAAAAAGAACTTGGTTATGGCAAAAAGAAGGACATGTACCAATAAGGCAAGATTCTGAGTTCAGGTCTCTGTTTATCCCATAAGGTGGGTTGTAAACTCTTGTTTTCATATCACTGATATGGTGAAGCCTGGTTCCAAACAAGTCCAGGATGGGTTGCCTAAGCTTTCGGTGGGCCTGGGGTCATTCCATGGATGGCCTAAATGCTCAAAGCTTAACGAGGTTTTCCTTTAATACACATGTAAACAAGAGTGAAATTCCTAGGAGCCAGAACTGAAAGATGGAGCCTGTAGATGGAGCAGTGGGTGTTGAATCTGTGCAGCCCACAGGATACAAGTCCTGGATATACCTTAAGGAGGGAGGTTTTAACACCTAATCAGGAAGCAGTCAGAGACAGAGGAAGCCAGAATGGGTCCCCACCTAATGCCAAGGGTCAGAAAAGCCCCACCCCACCTGGGTTTGGTTTTTTTGGTATCTGTGGTCTGGAACTAAAAAGGCACATCTGGAAGCAAGCTCTCTGCCCCAGGCCCTGGTGGAAACAACATCACTAGTGAAAAATAGAACTTTACAACTGAGTAACAGTAGCCCAGGACTTACCTGGTGAACATCTGGACCTACTTTAAGAACCAGCCACAAAACCACCATGAGGAGGCCTCCAAACCCAGGGAATCCCTGGGATTCCTGAGGAAAATGAGCTCTCTGAAACCTGTCAAATAGTGGTAAGCACTATGTTTAATGGCTCTCAGGAGACAGGGAAACAGGTAAGGAGTGCTTCAAGCGCACAGCGTGAGGCCCTCTGGAGCTCAGATACGTCATTTATTAAAAGCCACTGTGTGACAGGCACTGTGTTGGGCTCTTTACTATTTGTTGTCTCAAAACTTCCCAACAACCACAATCTACAGATGCCCCTAATCTGGGCAGGGCAACCTTTCTATACAGTACTCTTTGCAGAAAGCTCAACAAAGTCCCATTCTACTGAGACAGATAGGGTTAACTGTGCTGGCTTACAGAAGAGCTGTTAAAAGATTACCACCTGGAGGCTGAGTAAACAGGAACCACATCCTGTCAACATGAGATAAGGCTAAAACACCCCTGACTTACTTCCCTTTTAGTGTTTTTCTAGTCCTTTCCCCCTTTGCAGGCTCTGCATGCACAGAAGAACCAAGCGTGACTGCTGTTTCACTTTCCTGGGCCTGCCAATGGTGGGGGGGGGGGGGGGCGTAGCACAGAAAATCACTGTGCCTGCACTATCCCAAAATAAGTGATGCCAAGGGCTGCAGAGAGAATTCCATCTTGAATATCAGTGGGTTCCATCTTGGATCCCAGATGCCTGTGCAGGCTAATTAGTATGCATCGCCATTCTGAGAAGGGCCTAACCCCTCAAAGAAACATGCTGAATATGCATGACCTCCCCTTTTGTTATCTGGCTATGAAAAACTCCTAGATAACTCCTCTTAGGAGACAGTCCTGTGGTGAGACTTAGTCCCCACCCTCTCCTTCTACTTTCTGAAACTAAAATAAAATCTGCTTGAGTGAAAAACCTTTCTGATTGTCTCCTCTTTACATTCTTACAAGAGGTGGACAAAGACCCTTTGAGTCTGATAGAGAATTTGGGAGTCCTAACCTCCCGATCCCTGGGGTTAGGAATCCTGAGGCCCCGGTAACACTACCACATGCCTGAAATTCCACCATCTAAAATTCAGTGTCTTTGGGGGTCTTGATGGCATTTCCATCTTCATATGTACACACACTCATACTAGATTACAAACACTGGGCAATATAGTACAATGAAAAGGACTGTGAAATAGGAACCCTGAGACCTGGGGTCTGGGCTGGGTGACAGCATTCTGCCTGTGAGACTTTGGTCAAGAATCGTATTCAGCATCAATGGTCTATAAATGATGGTTTAGAATTTTTATTATTATTGTGCATTCCTGACCAAGGATTCAATATCCCTTACCAACATGTCAGAAAAGCAAACCGAGCCCTGCTGCATTGCATAGGGAAGAGCTGACAAATCCAGTTGACTGAATCTTTACATTCTTCAGAGTGAAACAGCAACGAGAAGGACAAAGCTCCCGCTTGCTAATACTGATGACTTCTCACAGTATACCTGTGATTTGGTATTAGGCTAAATGCTCCCTTCCCCACCAGAAGATGGAATAAGACAACGAAAATCCAGGGAGTAAAGAAACTTGTGGCACCATGCAAATATTCTACTATAAATCCCCTAATAATTTTAGAAAGAAATATTCTGTGTTGATTTCTATAATTTGGATACAACTCTCTGAACACATATATACCTCAGTAAACACAAATTTGATCTAAAACCAAACCCTGGCTCTAATAATCATAAATATGCAATAATACACAATAATCTGCCTTCTTATAATTTAGAATGGAGTATGACTTGAAAGACCCAGACAGAATTATTCAAAACTATTTCTATTTCTCAAAGGTGCTTCAAAAGTCCTCCAAGTGCTATGAGATACCACTTCACACCCACTGAAATGGTTATAATAAAAAGGACAAACAATAACAAGTATTGGTGAGGATATGGAGAAATTGTAACCGTCACACATTGCTGATGCGAATGTACGAAATAGTGCAGCAACTTTGAAAAACAGCTTGATAGTTTCTTAAAACGTTAAACATAAACTTACCTTACAACACAGCAGTTCCACTCCTAGGAATTTATCCAAGAGAGATGACTAAGATGGTAGCTGAGCACTTAAACACTGCTTCTTCCAAGCCGCACTGTCTTAGTCATCTAGTGCTGTTATAACAGAAATACCACAAGTGGATGGCTTTAACAAAGAGAAATTCATTCTCTTACAGTCTGATAGGTTACAAGTCCAAATTCAGGGCACCAGCTCCAGGGGAAGGTTTTCTCTCTCTGTTGGCTCTGGAGGAAGGTCCTTGTCATCCATCTCCCCTTGGTCTGGGAGCATCTCAGTGCAGAATCCTCAGGTCCAGAGGATGCACTCTGCTCCCGGCACTGCTTTCTTGGTGGTATGAGGTCCCCATGTCTCTCTGGTCACTTTTCTCTTTTACATCTCAAAAGAGATTGGCTTAAAACACTACCTAATCTTGCAGACCTCATCAATATAGCTGCTGCTAATCCATCTTATTACATCATAGTGATAGGATTTACAACGTATAGGAAATTCACATGAAATGGTGGACAATCACACAATACTGAGAACCATGGCCCAGCTAAGTTGACAGATATTTTGGAGGGACACAATTCAATCCATGACACACACCACTTGTACGTGAATGTTCATAACAGTATTATTCATAATAAGCAAACACTGGGAAACACCCCAATGTCCATCAGCTGGGGAACGGATGAACAACATTCAGCACTATAAAGGAAAAAACTGCTGATACACCCTCCCATATGGATGAACTTCATAAACGCTACACAAAGGCAGAGAACCAGAAGCCAAAGATGAGGTTTATGATTCCATTTACATAGAATGTCCAAAAAGGGTAAATTTATAGAAGCCAAAAGCATACCAGTGGTTGCCTGGGGCTGGCATGGCACAAGGCATTGAAAATCAATGGGTTTGAGAGAATCTTTTAGGGTGCTGGAAATGTTCTAAAACACAATAGTGGTGATGGTTGCACTACTCTGTAAGTCTGCTAAAAATCACTGAAATTCACACTTACAGTGGAAGGATTTTATGGTATGTAAATTATACCTTAATAACCCAGTGCTGTCGAGTAGATTACGACTCATAGCGACCCTGTAGGACAGAGTAGAACTGCCCCATAGAGTTTCCAAGGAGCACCTGGCAGATTTGAACTGCCGACCCTTTGGTTAGCAGCCGTAGCACTTAACCACTACGCCACCAGGGTTTCCATACCTTAATAAAGCTGTACAAAACAAACGAAAAAATTGCAAGTGGATGCTGAACATCTGTCTGACTTAAATTCTGATAGTAATGTTTCTCTTACTGAGAAGCTCTGTTGAAAGGAAAAGTCAACCCAGTGTTTTTCCTGCTTACCCTCAGATCAAATGAAGGGAACAAGACCACCATATGTGATGGTGCTCAACAGGCTTCCTACTTCATTGGAAGCCGCAAAAACAACCAGCAGGTCATGGGGACTTGATCAAAGGCCCTGCTCAAAGAATTTTCAAAGCAAGCAGGGGAGGGAAGGCAGAGACTTGAGATGGAGGGAAGAAATAAAACCATGAGTAGGTGGCAGGCAGAAGTGGGACAGAAGAGGAACATGCTTCAGAGCTCTCCTTTAAAACAGGATGTTGGGGTGGGCAATGCACTGTGGCAGACTTTGGACTAGTGAATTACGTCCTTCTTGGATAACTTGACAAGACAGCATGGAGTAGGGAATAGAGGACACCAGGTTGGAGTCCTGGCTCTGCCTTTTAATAGCTGGGAGACCTTGGAAGCATCACTTAGTCTTGCTGGGCTCAAATTGTTTCATGTGAAATGTGATTGTTTTGGGTCTTTTTAGCAACAAAATTGTAGTGTTCTAACGTCTCTAAAAAAAAAAAATACTCTCTTCATTTTAGATATGGTTTAAAAATAAATACCTAATGATATGCACATTCATTTGGAATGAGGATTGTGATATTGCATATTAAATACACACATGATCTTTGAACTCATTTATGCAACTACCACAAACGCGTATTCCTACTCCTCTTAGAGTTTGTTAAGGCAACTTTACAAAAAGGTTTAAATGTTTCTGCTTGATTTGGGGAAAAGTAATCTGCCTAGATGTTTCATAGACGCCTCAAACTTGGCATCTCCGAGAATTCATCTTCCTCCCCTTTAAATCCATTCCTCCTCCTGCAACACCTGTGTTAGCTGATGGCACCACAGTGTCTGCATTACTTTGGCTAGTGCTCACAGCCTTGAATTATAATCACAGCTGCCTTCGCAACTAGGCTGTGTACTCCCCGAGAACAGGGGTGTGTCCTTGCATCTATATCACCAAGCAGAATTCCTGGCCCATGCTAGCTACTTTAAAATTTTAATTAATTAGTTAATTATGTTTTCTCTGGGCTTAGAAATGTCATTGATCTGAAGCAGAACACAGCCATGACCCAGCCATTTAGTAATCTATCCAGTGAAGCCAAACAAAGGAGGGCTGAGATGAAAGCCCAGCGTCCCAGACAGATGCCACGGTCTTTGTCTGGGTACTGGTATCTGCATGTGACAGACACAGAGTTGGGTCAAGTTGAAGCTAACAAACTGTGTTTGAGACAGAGCCATTCTGACTGCCATTTCTATTTCCAAATGAGTGGTGTAAGCAGCAGGTACTACATTAAGGTAATTATTTTATACAAAATGTAATCAATTTCCCTGTACATTTCTTTCCAGAAAATGATTCTGCGTAAAGTAAATTTAATGTTTTGGCCTGGTTGAGAGGTTTTTTTTCTGGGATGGCAAAAAGAAGTGCTCCAGAAACCTTGCCAGACATTTTGAAATATCACTGAGTCTTCAAATATTGTACTACGTTGACCAATATTCATAAGGCTTCCACTTACAAAGTTGACTCAATTCCCTTGGAAATCACTCCCTGCTTTAGACCTCCTTTTCTCCATCTGCAAAATAAGGGGGATGGGTTAGATTATCTCTAAGATCCCTTTCCAGCTCTTAAAGTCAACTGTTTCAGAATTCTTATTTATTATTTCATTTGATCTCTTGTTTTAAGTCAACTGGTTATAACAGAAATTCAGTCATAAAATAAATTAAGGGATTATTCTTTGTAGAAAACTGTGGTATAGGATTTACCTTTAGATAGCAAGTTCCCCCGTTTCTTTAAAAACAGATTTTGGTTACAAATACTAGACCTACATACCACCTGTATTACACAAATCAACATTTATCTGCAGGATGGGGTGTCTGTGGGGCCCAGTGAAAAACTAAAATGTGAGGCTCCTTGTTAAAACATTATCAGAATTTCAAGACAATAACAGCAGAGCATTAAACCAAGCACAGGGCCAGTGTGCCTACCGGGTCATTTATCTGTGATGTTCTCCATAAATCTCAGGGAAGCAAACAAGAGAATCTGTTAGCACTAAGCACTTATCCCAACCCTGATTCCCAAATAAATCTAACAAAAAGGAATGAAGATGCACGGAAGAGGACAGATTACTATTTGGGTGTTGGGGGTTACAGTCTAAGCTACTTGATGTCCATTCAGTGCAAGAGCCCTGGGCTGGAATTAGACATGGATGCTGTGGAAGACGGTAGCCAGAGCTCAGCTTGCCATCTTTCCCCGTGAAGCATGAATGAGCCTTGTACTTAGGACCAGATGTGTTGGTCTGATCATTTGCATGGGATGAGAGTGTGGGCTGACTCCCATTTCTGGGGTGTCTCAACCCAAAACATATTCCAAGTAGATAGTGGCCTATCAGCACATCCCTCTGCTCTTGCCCTAAGTACGTCAACGTTCCCAGGAGCTGTTTAATTAATATGTGCATTATATAGCTCTTGGACAACCCTATTGCCATATCTGCTCCCAGTGGAGAGGGAATGGGGGTCCTTCTCCTGTAGCACAAGACGGGTGCATGCACACCATTTTCCTGTATCTGCTCTGGAGTAAGACCTTCTGACCATGGGAGACCAACACCCACTATTGAAGCTGACCTTACTTTGTCTCCTCCCTATATGAGTAAAGCACTGTTCCATCCAATGCTTGTGTGTGAGTTGTGCCTTTCTTGGTGATCCCAACATCTGAGACTGTGAAGTGGGTTACCATCCTCCATGTGATGGGACATCTCCCCTGGAGAGGATAACATGCATCAGTTGCTCAACAGACTCCATCCCCAGCTCAACCATTGGCCCGTTGGTAGGACTTTCATGATTCACTGGACTTCTGGAGCACTCGATTTCCCCCTCTTTAAATTAGGGAGTTGGGCCTCCTTTTTGACACTAGAATTCCACAAATCTTTGCTTGCTTTGTGATCCAGGGCTTGTTTCCCTGACCATGTAATTGTATTTTTAACTTTTTATAGAAGTACAATGTATATACAGAAAATTGCTCATATCATACATGTACAGCTCATTGAATGCTCTCAAGTTGAATACACTCATGTAACCAGCTCCCAAATCAATAAACAGAATACGATCAGAATCTCAAAAGTCCAGCTCAGATGATTTCCAGCTGCCCTCTCCCACTGCCGCAAGGGCAACAATTATCATGACTTCCAATATCATAGAATAGGCTTGCCTGATTTTGAATTTTAAATAAATAAAATTATACAGTATGTGCTCTTTTGTGTCTGACTTCTTTAACTCAGTATTATGTTTGAAATTCATCTACCTGTTTGTAGATCGTTCATTCTCATTGCTGCAATGTTCCATTTTGTAAATATACCACAGTTGATTAACCATACTACTGGTGAGAGGCATTTGTATAGGTTCCATTTTAGGCTGGTCATGTAATTTTATAATTTGCTAAAAATTTCCACCATTCCTGATTCTCAACAATTTTAGTAAGGTTGAAAATAAGCTTACTTTCTTTGACTTTATAAACAGTGAGATTGAAATGCCCTGTTACAGGGTTTTCTGGAAAAACCTTGAACTCTTC
The DNA here is from genome assembly GCF_024166365.1 of Elephas maximus indicus. Lineage (NCBI taxonomy): Eukaryota > Metazoa > Chordata > Mammalia > Proboscidea > Elephantidae > Elephas > Elephas maximus. Next base: position 47,107,579 of record NC_064844.1, read on the forward strand.
CTTTAATTCTGGAAGTCAAAAACAGGCAGAAGAGAATTTTATTGTTCCTTTTCCAACTCAGCTTCTGCTTGACATTTCACAATCACAGGTGAAGCTTCCTGGCTTGTAGAAGAAGCAATTATTGTCACTGTTCATTAGCATCTGACTAAACTGTCTGATGATGATGACTGCAGGGAAATGGCTTTTGAGTATATAAGGAGGAAAGCCTTCCAGAGTTATGGAAGCCTGTGATAGACAAGACCAGAAGGCGATGGGTACTGAGAATGGGTTATACCTACCAGGTACCTGGAGTCCTGGAAAAGGTATAAGGCATTGGGGGTGGAGGGGATGAGGGATGTGCTGCAGAGAGACAGGTGAAATATAGTGTCCAAAAATGTGAAAATAGACAAAATATGGCCATTTAGGCTGGGGGTCTATGGCTGGGAAGTTCAGCAGGTGGTAACAAGCAGTTCCTCTCCAGAGGAAACTCAGCAACCGTGGATATGAAAGGTTGGCACCAGGGAGGTTGGGAGGCACTGCTGGCTGTGGGCAGAACTAAGAAGATTAAGAAAGGACCCAGTGGGCAAGTCACTGGTACTCCAGGCAGGTTACCTAGGCAAGGGCTCAGACAGCCACCCTAACCTTTCTACCAGAACCAAGAGACCCAGCAGACTCAGTAGTAAGATTAAGCAGTGTTTCTGTCTTAGGCTTGGTTCTCTAAATAGAGAAATAAAACCAGTAAAATGTATAAATGTATATAGAGAGAAAATGGCTCATGCAGTCATAGAAGCTGTAATGTCCCAAGTCCACGGGTGAGGTTAGAGGCATGCCCTGCTTCATGCAGCTGCAGGAGCTGGTGAACACAAGATTGGCAGGCTGAAGAACAAGGCAGTTGCTCACAGGCTGTGAAGATCAAAGAATCCCAAGATCTGCAGACAAGACTGCAGGCAAGCTGCCAGCTCAAGTCTCAAGAACCGGAGGTCAGACAAACAGGAGCCAACTGCAGGATTCAGAATGAGCAAAAGTTCCTGGAGCCCTGCCTGAGCCTCCACCCAACTTGATGCAGGCCACGTGCCCAAGGAAACTCCCCTGCAACGAAGAGGGTACTCACAGTAGATCCCATCACAGGGGTGATCACATATCAAATTTCAACAGGGAAGTGACTACAACATTACATGACTGCCAAAACACTGGGTCTCATGGCACAGCCAAGTTGACACACAATCTTAACCATCACAGTTGCCATTAACTAATTCAGTGAACAATTATTGAGCCCCTAACCATGTGGGAAGCACTGCACTAAGGACTCATGGTGAGCAAAACATACATGGCAATATACCAGTTAGGATGGTTTGGTTGCAAGTAACAGTCATCTAAAAGTGGCTTAGACAGTAGTGGTTAATCCATAATCTCACATACACATCAGGAGGTAGGCAATCCCAGGGTTGCTTTCCATTGCCTGGGCGCTGCCTGAACATCTCTACAGCACGCCTCATGGTTGCAAGAAGGCTGAAGTAGCTCCATAAATCCAACCCTCACATAATAGTGGTAAAAGCAGGAAGGAATAAGACAATCTCTCCTTGCATGTCTTTCTTTTATCTGAGAGAAAAATCTTTTCCACAGCCTCCTAGCTGAATTTCTCTTATGTCTCCTTGTCCAGAACTGGGTCATATGACCTCCATTAAACCAATCTCTGGTAAGAGAAATGGAGTGGCCACAATTGCTTAGACCAATCATGATTCACTCGTGGACTTGAAATACTGTGCTCTGACACCTGAACAAACTCAGGGCATGTCAGTGAGGAAGAAGGGGATGATTGTGGAGTAACAATAAAAAAATATTGCCACCACTATTCGAACTCCTAAAAAAAAAATGCTCCATTCACTGTACTGGGGCCAGGATGTGTCCCAGAGCTTGGGGATCTCTTTTACCCACCAAAGTAAGTTGTATTAGTGAGCATCCTCTCTGGACAAGCATGTGTGGGGCTTCACCTGCAAAGGAAAGGTCAAATAGCTTTCAGCTGTGCGCTTTGGAAAGCTTGTGCTATCAAACAACCCACTTCAAATTCTAGCCAAACAGATTTCTTGTAAGGAACTCAAACCAAATGCATTGCCGTCAAGTCGGTTCTGACTCATAGAGATCATATGGGACAAAGTAGAGCTACCTCATTAGGGGTTCCAAGGCTTTATGGAAGAAGACTCCCATATCTTTCTCCTGAGGAGCTGCTGGCGGGTTCGAACCATTGATCTTTTGGTTAGCAGCCAAGTGCTTTAACCACTGCACCACCAGGGCTCCTTTGTAAGGGACAAAAAGAAAAAAAAAGCCGTTGCCATCAAGTCGATTCTGACTCATAGAGACCCTGTAGGACAGAGTAGAACTGCCCCGTAGAGTTTCCAAAGAGTGCCTGGTTAATTCAAACTGCTGACCATTTGGTCAGCAGCTGTAGCACTTAACCACTATGCCACCAGGGTTTCCAAACAGTAGATGTTTAATCCAGCCTACTGTCTCTAACAGTAGCACCAGGGAAGGTTCTCTGAAAGCAGTGATTGCTTCCTGTGCCCTCAGAAGTTTGGTATGTCATTAACATTAGGTCTTACCACTCAAGTTTTTCACCTCTCTTTGAACCTATTTACATTTTTGGTCTATACAATTTCCTGGGATGAGTTTCATTTGCTTCATAACTTGTCATGTAAGGCAACTCTCATTGCAACATGTCTTGAAACTACCTGCTTTAAGCTGCTAAGATTCTCCTTAACTATTCATCAGGTTTTCATTCATTAGGGGCTGACCTGCAACCCTATCACAGATTATTTGTTCTTTACAGATACCGTTGAAGGGAGAAAGGATAGAATGATAATAGCGGGCATTCACGGAGCAAGTGCCACATGCTATGTGCCACATGCTAGGCACCATTCTAAGTGTATTTACATGTATTAATGCATTTAATCCTCAACCAACCATGTGTATATAAAGGGCCTGATCTTTATATACTAGTTTTGTAGAAGAGGCACAGAGATGTTAATTAACTTGTCCAAGGTCACATAGCTAGTAAGTGGAGGAGTTGGGATTTGAACCCTGGCATCAGCAGCCACAGCCCGCATATTCAACCACTCCTTATACCACCTCTCTAAAATGGAGAAATGTCTTCCTTCTTGTAGGATCCCTGGCTCATTTTCAGCTTATGGCTTATAGGCACCTCAAAGGACTTGCTGGAATGAAGCAAAACCACACGTTTAACGTACAAAGCCAAGCAAACCAGGAATTACACGCCAATTCCTTTCCCCTCTGCCAGCTGCTGGTCTGTCCTCTTCTTCTGTGGAGTGTCTGCCGCATTTCCCAGTGAAAAACATACACTCACGTTTCCTCAGGCAGGTTGTCTCTAGATCACAGAGAGGTGGTATGGGCAAAGTGGCAATTTGAGAACAGCTGTAGGAACTGCATTTTCCTTCTGAGGTGGTTTTCAGAATAGCTTTTCTACAAGATGGAGCAACTTGTTCAGGGTAGATATCGCTGTCTCTCCGACACCTTTTTAACACTTAATCCCAAACCCGCTGAGCTGTGCTGCTCTTTGACTGTTTTGCGTGCATGCCTTGTTGTTCCAAAAAAAAAAAGGGTAAGTTCTTTGAGAATCCGGACTGTGTTTTATTCACAGGTCTAACAGTGTCTCCCCTGGAGACACTTAGTGAAATATTCTGCTTTGTGGTTGAGACTGTTCTCCAACAAGACTGACCATTTTCTGAGAGCTTCTGTGGAGTTTTCTTTGGCATATAATTCAGTTCTGGGTAGTGCCAGGACTTGGAGACCACAATGAGGTATCCCTCCCAAAAACTGAGAGGTAAGAGAAAAAACTGTCTGGTGACTTGTGTTCATTTTGTTTTTCCTTGTTCCTCATTAGAAGAGAATGAAGCATCCTCTTCTCCCAGCCCTCAAGCCAACAAACAGTTGTATTTCTAAGAAGTCTGAGATTTTCTGACCATACCACAACCTCCATCACCACCTTGGTGGGAAATAAACATTTATTATCAAGAAAAATAAAGCTGGGTCATCTCAGAAGTAAAACAGATGGAACCTGATACTTTAAGCTGGTAAAGTAGAAGGGTGGCACAACCACCAGAGAGATCTTCCCTGAAAATAGAAACAGACAATTTTCTGCAAATGGCAGACAAACTCATTACCTCAGACAGGAGGATAGCTGAGGCATGTCTGTGGATCCAGGGCACTAAGTGCCTAGCACTAGAATAGAGGTGACAGAGCCTTTGTTCTGCAAGAAGATCCTGTGTTGGAACAGTGGCACCAGTCATAGATTTCAAGGAAGGGTAGCAATGGTGAACACCATGAAAATAGAATCAAGTCCCTCCCCTGGCAGTCTCGTAAGTGCTGTTGGATTCTTATAAACCCAGGGAGAGCAGGGGTTTGTCCTTAAAACATTACCGAGTTGAATTTGTCACCATCCTGGGGAATATGGCCCAGGACAGAATAAATTTGATTTATAAACACGTAAAGTTATTTAAATAATTTCGTAATTAAAAATTTTAAATTAAACAGTTTAATTTAGAAATAAATAAAAAGAAAATATTTTGCATACAGGTATTATAGAACAAACTCAAACTCGCTAAAAATTAAGATTGTTTTCTGACAATTATACTCTAGACCAAGTGTTGGCAAACTATTGGCTGTGGGCCAAATCTGGCCCCTCTGCCTGTTTGGTCAGTAAAATTTTATTGGAACGTACCCATGCTCATCCATTTACGTATTGCTTATTGCTGCATTCACATTACAATGGCAGAGTTGGGTAGTTGCACCAAAGACCATATGCCTCACAAAACTAAAAACTATCTGGTCCTTTAGACCAATAGAAAATGGGTGTGGGCAGGCATTCCCCTGAAAAACACAACATGGATCCTGCCCAGAGAACTCCTTGGAGCCTGCTTAAATGGATAAACAGGCCTGAAGACCTCTGTGTAACCTGATAAAAACATTAGATATGTACAAGGAATGGTCTATCATCTTTATGGCCTCTTTGTTTTAAATTCAGGAGCCCTGGTGACCAGTGGTTAAAGCATTCGGCTGCTAAACAAAAGGTCAGAGGTTCGAACCTACTGGCTGTTCCGTGGGAGAAAGATGTGGGAGTCTGCTTCCGTAAAAATTTACAGCCTTGGAAATCCTATGGGCAGTTCTACTCTGTCCTATAGGGTTGCTGTGAGTCAGAAGCAACTTGAAGGCACTGGGTGGGTGATGGTGGTTTAAATTCCAGAAAATTTTTCTGGAACACCAGTCTATTGTTTTCTCATGCTACAGTTATAGGTTACCTCACCAACCAATTGCCTTTTGGGGGTCTTATTTGTCACTATTATTATGTATTATTATCAGTAGTTACTCAATACCACTCGCTTGTCAAGTATTGTTGTAAGCACTTTCCAGATGCTGTCTCGTTCAATATTGAAAACAATACATTGAGGCAGATGCTATCTTCTCACTTTGAGATGACGGATTGGAGGCCTGGGAAAGGTTAGAGAGAGGCGTGCCGAGGCCATCAGTCTATTGAGTAGCAGAGACAGGATACGGTGGTTAAGGTTATGTGTCAACTTGACTAGGCCATGATTCTCAGTGGTTTGGCAGACATTGTGTAATCATCCTCCACTTTATGATCTGATACGAGCAGTGAATCAGTTGAAAGGGGAGTTCCCTGAGGGCGTGGCCTGCATCTGATATATATATGGAAGTTCTGGCAAAGCTTGTGCTTTCTCAATCCTGCATCCTGCATACAACTCATCATCTTCTGACCTCCAGTTCTTAGGACATGAGCCAGCAGCCTGCTGTCTGACCTACTAGTTTTGGGTTTGTCAAACCCTGCAACCATGTCAGTAAGGAGAAGCCTCCAGCCTGATGCCTGACCCACAGATTTGGGACTTGCCAGCCTCCATAATATGTGAACCAATTCCTTGAAATAAATCTCTCTCTATATATATTTATATGTGTATGCTTCACTGGTTTCCCTCTTCTTATGGATTGAACTGTGTCCCCCCAAAATGTGTGTCCACTTGCTGAGAGACAGGGGGACCTCATTACCACCAAGCAAGAAGAGGCAGAATCACATGCAACCTTTTGGACTGGGGTCCTTGCACTGAGAAGCTCCTAGAACAAGGGAAGATTGATGACAAGACCTTCCCTCCAGAGTGGAGAGAGAAAGCCTCCCCCTGGAGCTGACACCTTGAATTTGGACTTCTAGCCTTCTAAACTGTGAGAGAATAAACTTCTGTTTGTTAAAGCCAACCACTTGTGGTATTTTCTGTTATAGCAGCACTAGATAACTAAGACACCCCTCTAGAGAGCCCAGCCTAAGACACAGGACTCACACCTAAGTCTGCCTGACTCAAGCCCCAAAGCTTAAAGCCATGTCCTGTCCCATGTTTTCCATCATGTCAAGCTTATTTTTGCTTCCAAGTATTTATCTATGCTGCAGTTAGAGGAGGAAAAACCTTCTCCCTTTTTCTTTCCTGGTCTATCCATCCCTCAAGGCTCAGCTCAAATCCCACCTCCTCCAAGAACCCTTTAGAAAAGCTTGAGACCATTGAAACCCACATCTCTTAGCACCTAATTCTATACCATCTCCTGTTGTTCTGAAATTGTTCCATACGTCCTAATCATTCTTACAAACTAAAGTTTTAAACTCTTCAAGGAAGAAACTAATGCTTAACCCCTTGGTGACTGTGTGCATCTGGAGATATGGTGGAGCTGATATGTTGGTTTTTCAGTCTGAAGATTGATTTTGTTTGTTGCTATTATCATTATCCAATTCTCCATGTTGCTTTCTGGTTTAAAAATAACTTTCTGCAACTAGAAGGCAAGACAGATCAGGCAGAGTCTAATCTTCTCATTCATTGTGATGCAGAAGAACTAGGACAAAAAATGCTTAGAAACAAACCTATATATATATATACTTGTGTGTGTGTGTGTATACACACAAACACTGGCATATATGTACAAAATTATCCAAATTTTGTGTAAATATATTTTCATATTTTATTTAGCTGGGAGGAAAAACACAAAAAATTAACAGTTATTATACCTGGGTATATTATGCCTGGATAAAGGAGTCCTGGTAGCACAGTGGTTAAGAGCTCAGCAGTTCAAACCCACCAGGTGCTGTGAGGGTGAAAGATGTGGCAGTCTGTTTTCATAAAGATTTATAGCCTTGGAAACCCTATGGGGCAGTTCGACCCTGTCCTATAGGGTCGCTATGAGCCGGAATTGACTTGACTGCAGCGGGGTTTTTTTCCTTTTTGGTTTATGCCTGCGTGGTAAAGATATGTCCCTGTATATCCCATATATCTACGGTAAAAATATGCTTTTTTATAATCAGAAATTAACAATAAGTGGTATTTTTAAAAACACCCCTGTTTTTTCCTAAGAGAAATGAAGATCACTCAAGATACTTGCCTAGATCAGAGGCATGTCAATACCACCACTCCACAACTTTGTTAAATATCTTGTCTCTTAACTGAATATTACAAAAGTATGGAAATTCAGTTGGTGTTTGCATGGCACCACTCACACTTATCAAGATTTATCAAAGAGCCATCGAGGCTGACCACAGGACTCTGCTAGTGGAATGTGGAAATTATTGAACAATATCATCAATATCACACACAAGTAAAAGTTTGCTGAAGATAATTCAAAGGTGGTTACAACAGTACACGGACAGGGAACTGCCAGAAATTCAAGCCAGATTCAGAGAAGAGAATGTGGAACAAGAACTATCATATCTGATGTCAAATGGATCTTGGCTGAAAGCAGAAAATACCAGAAAGATGATTATCTGTGTTTTATTGACTACACAAAGACATTTGACTGTGTGGATTATAACAAATTATGGATAACATTGCAAAGAATGGAAATTCCAGAACACTTAATTGTGCTCATGTGGAACCTCTACATAAACCAAGAGGCAGTCATATGAACAGATACCAGCATGGTTTAAAATCAGGAAAGGTGTGCATCAGGGTTTCACCATACATATTCAATCTGTATGTGGAGAAAATAATCTGAGAAGCTGGACTATATGAAGAAGAATGGGAAATCAGGATTGGTGGAAGGCTCATTAACAACCTGCATTATGCAGATGACACAACCATGCTTGCTGAAAGTGAAGAGGACTTCAAGGACTTACTGAAGAAGATCAAAGACTGCAGCCTTCAGTATGGATTACACCTCAACATAAAGAAAACAAAAATCTTTCTTCACAACCGAACCAATAAGCAACATCATGATAAATGGAGAAAATATTGAAGATGTCAAGGATTTCAATTTACTTGGATCAATCAATCCATGCAAGCAACAGTAAAGAAATCAAATGACATATTGCATTTGGTAAAGTGTTAAAAAACAAAGATGTCACTTTGAGGACTAAGGTGCACCTGACCAAGGCCACGGTGTTATCAATCGCCTCATGTGTATGCCAAAGCTGGACAATGAAAAAGGAAGAGCAAAGAAGAATTGATGCCTTTGAATTATGGTGTTGGTGAAGAATGTTGAATATATCATGGACTGCCAGGAGAAAGAACAGGTCTCTTGGAAGAAGTACAACCAGAATGCTCCCTAGAAGCGAGGATGGCAAGACTTCATCTCACATACTTTGGACATGTTATTAGGTGGGACCAATCCCTGGAGAAGGACATCATGCTTGGTAAAGTAGAGGGTCATAAAAAAAGAGGAAGACCCTCAATGAGATGGTTTGACACAGCGGCTGTGAGAATGGCGTAGGACTGGGCAGTATTTCATCCTGTTGTACATAGGATCACTGTGAGTTGAAATCAGCTCAATGGCACCTAACAACAACAGCTGCTGTACAGGAGAAAGATGTGGCAGTCTGCTTCCATAAAGATTACAGCCTTGGAAACCCTATGGGGCAGTTCTACTCTGTCCTACAGGGTCTCTGTGAGTCACAATTGAATTTACGGCAATGGGTTTGGTTTGTTTTTTTTAGTGGTGTCTACTGATACTGTTTAATTTCATACATTTGAGAGCGGTGAGTCCGTTCTTGGAAGAAATTCACATATCAGAAGGTTTTCTAGTAGACGAATTAGCTGAGAGAGAGTGTGACACAAAGAAGACACTCTAATAGAAGAAAGATGGAGCAGAGAGCTAGGGCCTCCAGTGGTGGAGCAGTCATCCAGGTGGAGCCCGTAGTGCAAGGGGAGCTCTCAATACAGCCCTGGGGTAGGAAGTTCTTTGAACTTCTGGAGGCTATTGGGCTAAATGTTGCTTATAGATGTTCTGAAAATATTATATATAGATTTTTAGTTTTCTAAGGCACACTACAGATGGGCAATTTTCCCTAGCCTAGATTTATAAAGTTTTTTCTGATGAGAGTCATTCCTTTTTTTTTTTTTTCAATAATCGTGCTATTTTCCCGTGGTGGAGTATACATAAGGAGATTCTACCAGGCCTGTGGGTCAGGAATCTGAAAGCACAGACTCCAAAACCAGGATACCTTAAAAAATAAAGTGTCTCCAGATCTTCTTTCTAAGATTAGACATTTCCTGACGCAGCCAGACACTGACTGAGAAAACAATGGAGTTTACATGACAGACCCCCAAGAATGGCCTTTTCCATCCAAACTATTGCTGAGGCTACAGTGGCCTTCACTTTCCTAAGAGCTAAGAGAACTGGCTATTCTAAATGAATTACAGTAACTATAAGTTTTGTTGAAATTTGAAAGCTAATTTTGATTTTGTACAAGATGTGTGTATATATATGTGTGTTTTTATAAAGTCTGGCAATTAGCTATTGAAAACAGGTTGCAGGAAGACGTAAGGAGTCTAGGATCCACAAAGATCCATAGGGTAAAGAGATTCTGTCAATTAAACACCTTAGCGATTTACAGGACCATAAGAGAGGTAGCGTTCCAGCTATCTACTGCTGTGTAACAAACTACCCCAAAACTTGTGGCTAAAAACAATAGCCATTTTATTGTATTTCACGAAATTGTGGGTCAGGTATTAGGGCAGAGCTTGGCTGGGTAATCCTTCTGCTCCACATGGCTTTGATGGAGGTTACTGCCGTCAGGTGTGATGGCAGCTGATGGATGGTCTGATCTGGAAGGTCCAAAATACCTTCACTGACATTTCTGGTGACTTGGCAGCTGGACTGAACTAGGATTGCCAACTACACCGTCCACATTGGCCTCCCCAGCATGGCTGTTTTAGTGTAGTTGGGCTTCCTATATAGCAGCTCCGGGATCTGAGAGACAGTGTTTCAATAGGCCCAGGTGGAAACTGCAAAGCTTTTTTTTATAACATAACCTTGGTAGTCTCAGGACATCACTTCTTCTGCATTCTGTTGGTCAAATATGTCACTAAGGCCAGCCCATATTAAAAGGTGATGAGTAGACTCCACAGGAGGAATAGCAAAAATATACAGCTATCTTTATCTTCTACAGGTGGCCACTAGGTGTTCCATGATGTTGACACTAAAATCTGTAGCATGTAAGGAGATGAGCACTGAGAACAAAGTTATTTTCTGGCTAGTGAGTCAGGAAAAGTCTTCTTCACATGGGTGCCCCTAAATGGTGGTGTTTTAAGTGAACATGTGGCCTTGGAGAGAGAAAAAGGGTTTTGGAGTTAGGCAGATATATATGTGTGTTCAAATATCAGTTCTTCCAGTGGCTTGTGGAGCCACCTTAAGTAATTTATTACCAATATCAAGTTACCTCTCTCCCCTAGAGTGTCCAAGGCTCCTTGGGCTCCAGTCTAACATATAGATGAGAGACACTAGTCCGGGTTTTCAGGATCTTAGGAGAAATTTTTATTGATGCCACGAGGCCTAGCTCTTCGTGGAGCAAAGTTATGTATGTCTAGGCTGTCTCAATTGGATATAGCTTAAGCAGAGTTTATAGAATATTACTTCAACTTTATACACTCATCTCTTTGTTTCAGCTTCTCCCCATCTTCCATCCCCATAACAACTTACAGTCCATTGAGGACAGCAGAAAAACCATCAGATGAGATGTCTTTTTGTGAGTTTCGGCATCTATAATAATATCTAACATCTATTTATATCCATAGGGAGATTTCCAGAAGAATCAGGATTTACCGATATCTCACCACATCAAATATATATGCATAACAAGATTCCCTAAATCCATAGGGAAAAGGTAAAGGCAAACATTTTAAAAGTAGATAAAGGTTATAACTAGTTAGCTTTTTTAATATATGAGGAAATACAGGATGATGGAACTGATAGAGTGAAGATTATTTCCATCCCAAATGTCAGAAATCTCAATTCATTATGCAGTAAGCACTAAGAGGGAAGTTAACTTGGCTCAAGTTACTGAACAGCTGAGAGAGAGATCTAACTGGAAAAAAAGCCCATATTACTATGTAACGGTACTAGTTTCCTGTTGCTGCTGTAACAAATTACTACAAACTTAGTGTCTTCACACAACACAAATTTATTATCTTACAGTTCTAGAGATAAGAAGTCTGAAATGGGTCTCACTGGTCTAAAATCAAGCTGTTGGCAGAACTGTATTCCTTTCTGGAGGCACTAGGGGAGAACCCATTATCTTGCCTTTTCCAGCTTCTAGAGGCTGCGTGCATTCCTTGGCTCATGGTCTCTGTTGTGGATTAAATTTTGTCCTCCAAAAATATGTGTTGTAAATCCTAACCTCTATGCATGCGGTTATAATCCCATTTGGGAATGGATTGTCTTTATTTTGTTAATGAGACAGGTTAGCGTAGGGTGTGTCTTGAGTCAATCTCTTACAAAACTTACATAGAGCAGGTTAGGACCAGCAAGCAAGCAGAGATGGCGAAAGACTGATGCCAAGCCAGGTAGAGATCACCAAGGAACCAGGAAACAGAAGCTAAAGAGACAAGGACATTCCCTCAGAGCTGACAGAGAAAGATGACCTTCCCCTAGAGCTGGCACCCTGGACTTCTAGCCTCCTAAACCATGAGACAATAAATTTCTGTTTGTTAAAGCCATCCACTTCTGGTATTTCTGTTATAGCAGCACTAGATAACTAAGATAGTCCCTTTCCATCCTCAAAGCCAGTAAGGACTGATCGAGTCTTTCTCATGATGCAACCTCTTTCATTCTGACTCTTCTGCCTCTCCCTTCCCCATTTAAAGACCTTTGTGATTATGTTGGAGCGCTGGTAGTACAGTAGTTCGGAGCTCAGCTGCTAACCAAAAAAGGGTAGCAGTTCAAATCCACCAGCTGATCCTTGGAAACACTATAGGGCAGTTCTATTCTGTCCTATACGGTTGCTATGAGTCAGAATTGACTCAACAGCAGTGGGTTTGGTTTGGGATTTTTTTGTGTGTGTGTGACAATATTGAACCCATCCATATAATCCTGGATAATCTCCTTTTCTTAAGTTTAGATGATTAGCAACCTTAATTCTCTCTTGGCATCTAACATAGCATATTCACAGGTTCCAGGAATGAGGACATGAACTTTTTTTTTTTAAGTTTTTATTGTGCTTTAAGTGAAAGTTTACAAATCAAGCCAGTCTCTCACACAAAAACCCATATACACCTTCCTACACACTCCCAATTACTCTCCCTCTAATGAGACAGCCGGCTCTCTCCCTCAAGGACATGAACATTTTTGTGAGGCCACAATTCTGTCTACCACAAATGGACAAATGGATAAATATACTGTGGTATATCCATACAATGGAAAACTCAGCAGTGAAAAAGAATGAACATTTGATAACACACAACTTGGATAAATCTCAAAGGAATTATGCTGAGTAAACACGGAGTCTCAAAAAGTTACATACTGTGTGACTTTATTTATGTGACATTATCAAAAAGGCAAAATTATAGTGATGGAGAACATGATCAGTGGTCGCTAGGGGACAGAGAGACAGAGGGAAGGTGTGGGTACAAAGTGATAGCAAAAAGGAGCTCTTTGGAGTCATGGAACTGTTCTGTATCCTGATTATGGTGGTGGTAACACAAAACTTACATCTGTTAAAATTCATAAAAGTATGTCAATTTTATTGTATAATAATTAAAAAAAAATTTTAAACGATACAACTGTATACTTCACCCCACACACACACACTCGCACACACGCGTACACACAGATGCTTACTACGATAGTTAATGCTAACGGTTTAAGGGAATGAAAAACAGGCCAAAGATGTTACACCAGACTCCAGCACTTTGGTAGTGAGTTCAGAAGAGCTCCCCAGTTTCTAGTTAGAGCTTCCCTTGAAACATTTAATCCACCTGAACCTGTACTTTCTCACCTCAAAATGGGGTTATTACTAACTTTACTGGATAAATATGTAAATATCCTGGCACATAAAAGGATGCTCAGTTCTGTTAACTACTTTGCTTTAGCAGTTTGTGTATCTGAATTTTCAGGTCTTCTCTCTCCCACAGACTAAGAGCCTTCAAGAATTGGAGCAACCCAATGCTACACGCACAGGGGCACATTTTTTCAAGAGAGATAGGATGACACATTGTCACAAAAGATGCTCCTGAGATGTGATCACTCCCAACGGGTACATTATATAAGGTCTGTCTCTGAGAACTATTTTATTCCTACTTTCTAATATAAATATAATCAAGAATTTTCATCATTGGCGTCTCTACAGATATCCTTCCTGCCTTCTTCTAGTTGCTTCCACCAGCTTCCCATCCAACATAAATGGCTAATAAGGCTGACTAGAATGGAATGGTCATCCAACCAATTATTCTTTTATTCAAACATTGAAACAAAAACCAAAACCAAACCCAGTGCCATCGAGTCAATTCCGACTCATAGCGACCCTATAGGACAGAGTAGAACTGCCCCGTAGAGTTTCCAAGGAGCACCTGGCAGATTCGAACTGCGGACCCTTTGGTTAACAGCCATAGCACTTAACCACTACGCCACCAGGGTTTCCAACATTGAACCCAGAGATATAAATGTGGATCAGCCTTTATTTCAGCCCTTGAGGCATTTACAGTCTGTTGAAGATCATAAAATATGAAGTTTTGTGAAGGCATGGGGTGGAGGTAGGAGGAGGCCGGGAATGGTATATTCTGCTTCTTTGTACGTTAGAACAGAGGAGTGTTCAGGTGTAAACTTGCTTGGAGAGCTACAGAAAGCTCTTCCAACCAGAATTCCAAAAGCAGAATTAAGTAGAGAAGGGCGCTCAGCAAGGGAGACTATAAAGAGGAAGTTAAAACTCAGTATCTGAGAAGAATAGCCAGAAACTAAAAATATTAAATAAAAAAGAGCACCTACCATTTTATCTAGACTCATCCTAAGGCAATTTGCACTTGTCTTGCTCTCAGAGTGTAAGTGAGGATTGTTTATTTGGCAAGGGAAAATTTGTAAGAAGACTTGGGTTTCTCACGGGAGAAAAGAAAAAAATGTTATATATGAGCCTAATGAGAGCAACTATCAAGTGGCTACAATAACGAGTTATATTATTAATTACATTAAGGGCTAGTGTTAGCATAGAATTATAAATGACTTCAGAAAACTTCAAATCTGCTGCACTTTGCCCATTCTCTCCCAGGGAGGATAACCACATATATATTTGAAGGCCTTCCTGTTACCGTGTCATTCTCAGCTCACTGAGTTTGGATGCCTCTGTTAAACAATTGGTCTCTGAACAATTTATTGTTGTTAGCTGCCATTGTGTTGGTCCCTGGCTCATGATGACCCCATGCACAGTGAAATAAATTGTTTCCCAGTCCTGCACCATTCCCATGATCCGTTATGAATCAGGCTGTTGTGATCCAGAGGGTTTTCATTGACTGCCTTTCAGAAGTAGATGGCCAGGCTTTTCTTCCTAATCTGTCTTAGCCTGGAAGTTCCATTGAAACCTGTTCAAAATCATACCAACATGATCCCTATAAACATGGATAGTTGTAGGAAAGGTGAAGAATGTCTGTTTTCCTCTATTTGGTATGGGTCATGTAGAATTTGGGATTTTTGTGGTCTGAGCATGGCCTATTTTGACATATTAAAAGTTGAAATCAATATCTTCTTGGGCAGTGTTTGAAAGTTATTCTTTACTGACAAGATATTGCCCATCTATGTTCCATACCCCGACCCACCATGTTGCCATACTGATTAGAGAGAGGAATGAAATTTGTGGAATGGGACTTAGCACATCATTTAGCATTTAGCTGGTATATCCCTTAACATGTCAGATGTGATCCAACAAGGCACTTCTGCTGTCAGGAGGAGGAAGTGGCAGGGGGGACATGGGGTGTATTCCAGAAAGTCATAATGGCGGGAATAGGGAGTATCATGCAGCAAAAATGTAATTATATATATTTAACCCAAAATAACCCTTTGCAGTGATATGTTTTAGAAGGTTAATTGATACCGACTAAGACAAAACAATGCTGTGTGTTGCTATGGCAGGCTTTACTGAGGTCCTGTTCGCCCCACGGGCACCAGGGCTGCAGACGGTCCTGGTGTTTAGCTCTGGAGTAAATCATCCATTTCTTCTCTGGCTGAAGCATCCAATTTCCAGCTTCCAGGTCTCAGAATCCACGAAATCCAAAAAATGTATCAAACTAATTAAGAAATATTTTAAGATATTTCTTAAAAATATCTACTAAATACTACTGCTAAGTAGGTAACAGCAATCCATTCCAAATATTTATGGAGTGCCCTCCCATGGCAAAGCCCTGTGATAGAATCAGCAATGTTTAATTCACAGTTCTTGCCCTTAGGCATCTTGCAACCCCAGAAAAGAAAATGAGAGCGCCACAACAGGGGCAGAAGTGCTGTTATTGTTAAGGAGGACACCTGTACCACATCAGAGGAGGGCTTGGTCACTTCTGGCTCAGAAAATAAGAAATGATTTAACATAGGAGGTGGGTACAAAGATGTAGAAGAGAGAAAGGCAAGGAGAAAAGCACAGTTGAGAAGACTTAAGAAAAAGTTGGCTCTGGCTCACAGAAGTAAGAGTGTGAGTTTAAATAAGAAAGGTCACGGGCAATCCTATAACCAAGTCAAGACTGATAAGGACTAACCAATGGTTAAGGTCCTTAGGTGGCGTAAACGGATCGTGCTTGACTGTTAACCTAAAGGTTGGCGGTTCAAACTCACCCAGCGGTACTGCAGAAGAAAAGTCCTGGTGACCTGCTTCCATCGAGATTACAGCCAAGAAAACCCTCTGGAGCAGTCCTACTCTCTAACACATGGGGTTACCGTGAATCAGAATCAACTCAAATGCAACAAACAACAAGCAATGATTACTGGATTTAGACTTCAGTGGCTAGTTTAATGGAAGGTACAGTTTCAACAGAGTGGTGGAAACAAAAACCAACCATAAACCAATCCTGGAATCATGAATATACTGTGTGGTGAAACCCATGTGAAATTGTTCACTACAGATTAGGAAGTAAGCACAAGCAAGTCCATGCTTACCTTGCTTTCAGGAGTTGTAAATTTGAAAAGAGGCTTTGATTCTGTAGGCAGGTGCTGTGGGATTAGGAGATAGATGCCAGCCATACCTGGAAGCAGAATCTTTGATGTGGTGAAAAAATGTGAAATTATTTACTACAGATGATCTGGTAAGCAAGGTAAGCACCGTGCCTTGCCTATTGGACAATCTGCCCCTGTATACAGTGCCTGGCACATAAAAGTTTCTCAATAAATTGTCTATAAGCAAAACAGAATATGAGGAAAGAAGGAACAAGTAGAGAAACAGAAAGATAAGGTGGAGAGAAGGAAGTTGAGAGAAATTGTGTCGAACCTCCTTGACCTCCTAAGGGAAGTGGCCGAGTCACCGCTGTGAGGAGGTCAGGGTGGGTTTGGTGGCGATGAAACTAGATGGTCAGGAGTAAGAAAGAGAGGAAGAAAGGGTAATGAGCGGCAGGCCAGGCAGGGTCTGGCCAAAGGTTGGACGGTGTGCCCTGGGCACGGGCCAAACTAGCAGGGCTTTGTGACTTTCTCTAGAAGTTCTTGGCAGTCCCAGCAAAGGACAAACAAAAGCAAATGGGAATTACTGAGAGCTGGAGTTGGCAAGGCAGGTGCAGCAGGACAAGTTGGTTTCAAACTTTATAACCAGCCAACACTGACATCCTGATTTATAAGGTCATGTGGGTTTGATTCCTAACATAGACAACTCATTTAAGAAGGATATTCTCAAAGTTTTGTTACATAATGCCTCATGAAGCCTTGTGTTCCAGCCATGTCTACTTTGCATTCTCACCTTCCTTAAAGGTGTAGATCACGTCATGATTTTGGGGATCGGAATCTGAAAAGTCACTTTTAGGCCCTTTGCTTTTCTGGAAGCAGGTAAGAGGCCTTTGGAAGAAGGACAGGTAGAGAGGCAGCTGATGGCAGGATGAAAGGTGGTGTCACTGACACCAAAACAAAATAGACGCAGGTGACCAGCCCCAAATTTTGTTTAACTTCTCTACATAACCAAAAAAAAAAAAAAAAAACTAAACCCAGTGCCGTCGAGTCTACTTATAGCGACCCTATGGGACAGGGTAGGACTGCCCCATAGAGTTTCCAAGGAGCACCTGGCGGATTCAAACTGCCAACCCTTTGGTTAGCAGCCGTAGCACTTAACCCCTATGCCATGAGGGTTTCCACTTCTCTACACAGCGGTTCTCAGGCCTTTCCATTCATCAGAATCACCTGGAGGGCTTGTTAAACAGGTTGCTGGGCCCCACCCCAAGAGTTTCTGATTCAGTGAGTACAGAGAAAAAAAAAAAAATTTTTTTTTGTTTGAAGAGTCTGAGAATTTGAAGTTTTAACAGGTTCCCAGGTGATGCTGATGTTGCTTGTCTGGAGAGCACGGTTCTAAGGCAAAGGGCTGCTTCCTTATGCTTCTCTCCCTGCCTTTTTGTGACTGACAGAAGCATTTATTGAGCAACTGCTATACGCCAGGCGCTATAACAGTTCTTAGAACAGAGCCTGATCCACAGTAGGTACTTAGTAGATATTTGTTGAATAAATGATTAAATGTGAGCAAAACCTAGACACAGTTCCTGATTTTGTGGAGTTTACAGACTGATGGGGAGGGGGGTTCTACATTAACATAACAGTCTCATAAGTAAATATACAACTATAAAACGTGATACTTGCTATGAAGACAAATTAGAGTGCTATTTATTATTTATTAGAGTAAAATTAATATTTCAAACCAAAGGGATTGAACTAGCCAGAGGTGGAAGGAGTGGCGGGGTGGGAGGCAGACATGGTGAAATGGGAATGAAATCACTAGTGATTTTAAAATTCTTTCACCGGACAAAAACGTTTGCGTGGAGTTATGAGCACAGAGCTCCACAGTCCATCCTACTGGTCCTTCCTCCAAATTCCAGGGTATCCACTGCAGAACTGAGCCAACAGAAAGTGCTCCATAACTAGTAACCTATGGCAGCTAAACCAGCTAGCAACTAGCTGAGTGGCTCTGGGCAAGTTAGTAAAGCTCTTTGGGTTTTAACTCCCTCATCTGTAAAATATTTCCCTTATTTTATGATTTGTTTGATCTATGATTTCTATGATTTTTACCAAGACTGGAGTTCTTGACTTTGATACTAGAGGCACTTTTAAAAAACAATGACTCCTGGGGCCCACTCCCAGAGATTCTGATTTAACAGGCCTGGGGGTAGCTTAGCTATCAGGATTTTTAAAAATCTCCCCAAAACCAAAACCCAGTGCCTTCAAGTCGATTCCGACTCATAGTGGCCTTAAAGGACAGACTAGAGCTGTCCCATAGGGTTTCCAGGGGGTGCCTGGTGGGCTCAAACTGCTGACCTTCTGATTAGCAGCCACAGCTCTTAACCACTATACCACCAGGGTTTCCAAAATCTCCCCAAGTGATTGTAACATGTAACCAAGCTTGAGAATCACTGGACTGGAGGGATTCCATGTGATTCCTATAATTGATTCCTGCAGCCAAGTTCTAAGATATTATGACTCAAGCACTCTGAAGTTGTAAGTCCTCATCCTTAGTTTCTAAACCAAAATATATTCAAATTTTAGGTAGATGGGCTCCATTTTAAACAAGTCTCCCAGAATGAATCTATGTTCAAACATAAACAATAGTTTCTCTTTCTTGGATTTATAGAAAACTTCATAGCAATTTTATTCAACCTGAAATCTCTGAAATGTAGCACAAACCTAATCTTGGTCAAAGCACATCTTTCCAGATTCTGTCTGTCTTACTGATAGCACCTATTATCATTTTGTTCAAGAGTTCTTTAGAGTGACTTCAAGCCAAGGCTGGGGATTAGGGCTGAAGAAGTGCTCTTTATTATGGAAATCCTGCCCATGTTGCTTTTTATATTTGGTAGAATCCAAAGACGCCTGTTTAGAAATATGTAAGTGTATTCAGTAAGGTTTTCCCATCCTGACTTGATTAGCTCAGCTAGAAGCATACAATTGGAGATTTCTTTCTTTCTTGCCAGATATCTTAATTAACCCACAGGAGAAAAACCTGGTTCATAATTATAATTGGCAACACTATGCCTTGATCACCATGAATCTCTCCTACCTCCTCATTGCCTCCTTCCTACTCTATGATACTTTATCCCTGAGACCCTCTGATTCCCACCCAGTGGTGTGTTGATTAATATTTAACAACTGGCTTGTGGGGAGGGGCTGGTGAGGGAGCCCTGATTTGACTTGTAGCATTTGCCATTTTCTTTGATGTAGACACTTGCACCACAGCGCAGCACAGAGATGAGAACAACTGGCTCTCCTGAGCTGGTACCAACCACTCCAGCCACCCCTGCTCCCACCAACAAGGTCCTCCTCAGGCAGAAGAATATAATCTCGTAGTTCATTCTTTGTTGTAAAGTAGGATTTTCTTCCATATCTTCTAAACCCTCAATCCCCACCGAAACTTACATATCTGTTTCTTCAAGGTCCTTGCACTCATCTCAAGTGAGAAGGCTGTGATGGGCACTAAATGAAGATTCAGAAGATTCTTAGACTTGATTTATACTTTTGCCACCACCCACTGGGCGTTTAAGCAAATCACTTGAACTTTCACTGTATCAGCTCTTTTTCAGTGAAATCTGGATAATGATATCCACCTTCCACACAATTGTTGTTAATCATTGAAGAACACACGTGTGTGTGTTTGCTTATCATATGTGTGTGTCTCTCCATGAATATATGTGTATATACCTGTATATAAACACACACACAATGCTTCTCAAGCTTGAGTGTACATCAGAATCACCTAGAGGGCTAATCAAAACAGATTCTTCCCCTCCCTCCTGAGTTTCTGATCAAGCAGCTCTGGGGTTGGGGCAGAGATTCTGCATTTCTAACAGGCTCTCAGGTGATGCTAATGCTGCCATCTGGAGACCAGATTTTGAGCAGTGCTGTGATAAAGCACCTTTTGAATTTTAAAATGCCATGTAAACTAGAGGGGTTATTAATATGTTGAGGGAGAGTGTGACTTAATGTCTTATCTGTTGCAGTAATTTATACATTTCAATAAGTTCTCCAAGGGACACAATAGTGGCTTTGACAAAGGAATGAATTCCATGCATTTCAACAAAGGGTTTAATGGGTTACACAGTGATATCTGGGAATGTTGGGAAGGCACCACGTGATATGGAGTGATGTATGACACACCTTATTCATTATCCAGCTTTCACATGCATATGAGGCAATTGAAAATATCATGACTTGGGTCAGGCACCTTAGTCCTCAAAGTGACATCTTTGATTTTTAGTACTGTAAAGAGCTCATTTTTTTATTTATTTTAAAGAGCTCAGATTTGCTCAATGCAATACAACCTTTGATTTCCTGATCCTAACTGCTCTTTCCATGGGCACTGATTATAGGTCCAAGTAAAATGAAATCCTTGACAATGTCAGTCTTCTCTCCATTTATTATGGTGTTGCTTATTTGTCTGGTTGTGAGGATTTTTGTTTTCTCTATGTTGAGGTGTAATCCATACTGAAGGCTGTAGTCTCCAATCTTCATCAGTAAGTGCTTCAAGTCCTCTTCACTTTCAGCAAGCAAGGTTGGGTCATCTGCATATCACAGGTTACTAATGAGTCTTGTACCAATCCTGATGCCACATTCTTCTTCATATAATCCAGTTTCTCAGCATACGGATTGGATAAGTATGGTAAAAGGATGCAACCCTGACACACAGCCAGAGTGCCCCTTGGAAGTGAGGATGGAGAGACTTCATCTCATGTAATTTGGACATGTTATCAGAAGGGATCAGTCCCTAGAGAAGGACATCATGCTTGGTAAAGTAGAGCGTCATCAAAAAAGAGGCAGACCCTCAATGAGGTGGATTGACATAGTGGCTGCAACAATGGACTCAAATATAAAAATGATTGTGAGGATGGTGCAGGACTGGGCAGTGGGCAGTGGTTCATTCTGTTGTGCATAGGGTCGCTATGAGTTGGAACAGACTTGACAGTGAGACCAGGGTGGAATGACAGGGATTTTCATGAAGGAACATCATGAGCCTCAATGAAACAGTAGAACACCACACTCTGGACTTGCTTAGCTCACTTAACCGCGAGGCTGTTTTTCTTGAGCAATCAGGTGCCAAGCATGTGCAGTGAAGAAGATGACCCTCTGCTAGAGACAGGAGTGAGCAAAAGTCCCTCACAGGGAATCAAGCTATGATCTTAACAAAAAGACCTCAACTGGGCATGTGTACACACACCTCATTATAATAAACTACACCCCTTCCTAGGAGACCACACCTATTCCTAGAAAATCCATGAATAAAGATGACATGATTATCTTACCCTAAACTATAAGAGCTGTGACCTCCCTGACTCTGGCGAGTCAGTGTTTTGGAGAGGCATAAGCCCCCACTGACTCCTTTTACTTGTCACAAGTAAAATAAACCTGTTAGAGCTGAACCCAAAATTGTCTCCTCTGTGTATTCTTACAAGAGAAAGGCAAAGACCCACTGAGTCCAGAGGGCCTCCGTTCCCTCAGCGGTAACAACACCTAACAACAACAACATAACATACCTTTATCCCCAGGAATTCCTGAGCCCCTGGGTCATGAGAATTGCACTATACCTACATATAGAACTTTACAAGACCCCAATCCTTCTCCTCTTCCAGTGTTTCCCAGCTCAGGGCATGGCTCCACCATCCAACTGGCTCACAGGCCAAAACCAAGTCCGGTTCACCTTACCACCTAATTATTTTTCAATTCCATCCTCTTCTCTCCATTTCACTACCACTATCACCACTCTGAGGAGTCCTGGTGGTGCAATGGTTAAGTTTTGGGGTTCTAACCAAAAGATTGGCTAGAAGATAGCTGCTCTGTGGGAGTAAAGACCTGGCAATCTGCTCCCCTAAAGATTACAGCCTAGGAAACCCTATGGGGCAGTTCTGCTCTGTCATACAGAGTCTCTATGAGTTGAAAATCAACTCAGTGGCACCCAATGACAACAACATCACCACTCTAAAACAAGCTTCCATCTTTTTTGCCTCAGTTACTCCAATGGCCTCCTAACTGGCTGACCTACAATAACTCTTTCCCTCTCTGATGCATCCTTCACTCTGCAGCCAGATTGATGGCCTCAAAATGTAAATTTGATCATGTTGCCTCTCACCCTCAGTAGCTTCTCTTTGCTCTCAGGGTCAACAGAAAACTTCTGAACATGATCTACAATGTTTTTTGTAAGCTGGCCCCAACTAAATTTCTCTAGCCTCACTTTGGAATATTCCAGCCACACTAAAACCCGTTGCTGTTGAGTCAATTCCAACTCATTGTGACTGTACAGGACAGGATAGAACTGCCCCATAGGGTTTCCAAGGCTATAATCTTTATGGAAGCAGACTGCCACATCTTTCTCCTGTGGAGCAGCTGGTGAGTTCAAACCACCCAACACTTTGGTTAGCAGCTGTCATGGATTGAATTGTGTCCCCCCAAAATATGTGTCAACTTGATTAGGCCATGATTCCCGGTATTGTGTGGTTGCCCTCCATTTTGTGATTTTCCTATGTGTTATAAATCATAATCTCTGCCTATGGTTAAAGAGGATTAGGGTGGGATGTAACATTCTTGCTCAGTTCACATACCTGATCCAATGTTAAGGGAGATTCCCTGGGCTGTGGCCTTTACCACCTTTTATCTTATAAAGGATAAAAGAAAGGGAAGTAAGCAGACAGTTGGGGGACCTCACACCACCAAGAAAGCAGTGTTGGGAGCAGAGCGTGTCCTTTGGACCCGGGGGTACTGTGAGGAGAAGCTTCTAGTCCAGGGGAAGATTAATGACAAGGACCTTCCCCCAGAGCCAACATAAAAAGAAAGCCTTCCCCTGAAGCTGACACTCTGAAGTTGGATTTCTAGCCTACTAGACTGTGAGAAAATTAATTTTTCTTTGTTAAAGCCATCCACTTGTGGTATTTCTGTTATAGCAGCACTAGATGACTAAGACGGCAGCTGAGCCCTTAACCACTGCACCATCAGGGCTCCTTCCCAACCTTGGTCTGGGATCATCTCAGTGCAGGAGCCTCAGGTCCAAAGGATGTGCTTTGCTCCCGGCACTGCTTTCTTGGTGGTATAAAGTTCCCATGTCTCTCTGCTCCCTTTTCTCTTTTATATCTCAAAAGAGTTTGGCTTAAAACACTACCTAATCTTGTAGACCTCATCAATGTAACTGCTGCTAATCCATCGTATTACATCATACTGATAGGATTTACAACATATAGGAAAATCACATGAAATGGTGGACAATCACACAATACTGAGAATCATGGCCCAGCTAAGTTGACAGATATTTTGGGGGAACACAATTCAATCCATGACACATACCAACAATTTTCAAAGGAAAACTCAGCAATGAGAAAAGATATGTGTTTTACAATGTTGGCAAGAGTCCAACCTTCAGAAGAATGGACACCCAGAATAAAGAATCAAGTCGTAAAACAGAAATTCCTCACTTGATTATCATGTCTGCAAGAATCATTATATACCTACAGACATCAAGGTTACAAAAAGTCAGAGATAAAGTTGTTTTCAACTTTCAGAAAGGGGCTCAAGGTGTTATCCACTTTGGGGTTAGTATCAGGCAGGCTGTTTCTGGGTTTTGTGGTTATCTCAAGATGCAAAGTTGCTTTTACTTTTCCCTCTTAGTTTCCTAGGGCTGCCATAACACAATACCACAAAGTGGGTGGCTTTAAAAAACAGGAACTTATCAACTCACAGTTCTGGAGGCTGGAAGTCCAAATCATGGTGTCTCCATGTTCATTCCTTCTGAGGTCTCTGAGAGAGGAACTGTCGCATGCCTCTCTCCTTGCTGCTGGTGGCTCCCAGCAATCCTTGGTGTTCCTTGGCTTGCAGCTGCATCTGGTCCATCAACACATGACCACCCTTCCTCTATCTAACTCTCTGTGTCTGTTCTTCTCGTTGATAAAACATCACTTGAATGGAATTATGACCCACCGTACTCTGGTATGACATCATGTTAACTAAAAAAACCATCAAAGATCCTATTTTCAAACAAAGTCACATTCACATGTACCAGAAGTTAGGACTTCAATTATCGTTTTGGGAGCATAATTCAATCTGCCTGTGTATGCAGTGGGGACACTTAATTATAATGGTGGCAGTGTTCCTTCCACATGATCTTTCAGTTCCTTACATTTACCCTGTGTCTTTTCCACTTTATAGGGCCTTTGGACATGCTGTTCCCAATACTTGAAATGCTCTCTCCTATCTCTTCTCCTAGTTAACTCCTATTTTTCCTTCAAATCATACTTCAGTTGTCTGTATAGCAGGGAAGCCATCTCTGACCTCTAACCTAGATCAGATCCTGATAATATAGCCTCTTATAGCATCATGCACCTCTTACTTTGGGAATTTGTCTGACTTAATGTTTGCGTTTGCTTGTGTGATTTTCAGAAAATAATATCTAATTTTCCCAGGAGACTATAGTAAACACATATGGGAAAAAACCAAGTCTATCTTTTCCCATCATTGCATCCCTGAGCCCTGGCAAAGTACATGGCATACAGTAAGTGCTCAATAAATGACTTTAGAAATTCCACATATGGGATCTCATTTGACTCACCATGAGGTGGGCAGGATATATATTACCCTCCTCTTTATTCCCATCTGACTGATGAAGAAATTGAGTCAGAGAAATACTGAAATGTCTTGCTATGGCTGATATGATTAGTAAGCAGGAGACTAGAAACACCATCCCTCCCAGCTGGATCACAATTCCTTCTGGCTCTATGAACCTCATGAATCTTTCCCAGTGAAGGGTCAGCTGAGTTGAAAACTCATGCAAAATATTCTAGGACAGAGGGGAAAAAAATGAAAGAAACAGAGGATCTTTCAGAAGTTGTCCTCAAATATCTGGCTTGGGAAATGTCAGATCAGATAGTCACCAAGACCTTGAAAAGGGCAAAGAGACTGTGAACTCTGCAATTATATAACCAATGCAAAACTTCCAGATATCTTTGTTCATGCTCTCTGCTTAGGAATAAGCAGACATCAAAGCACTGACAATATTGCTACTTGTTTAAAGTTAGAAGTTTGAGTAGGCGCCTGTTTGACTTCACATAATAAAATGTTAATTGAACTTCACAGTTGAAAAAAGTAAGAATATGTTATTTGCATAATGGCAAATGTGTCAGGTCTTCGGTAAATCTTTGATATTAAGCCTCATTGAAGCACTGCATGGTTAGAGTGGCTGGAATGTCTGAAGCAGCACTTTCCTCCAGCCTTCTTTTGAAAGTATCAATTTCAGACTCAATCCTATGGGCTCCCCTGTACTTGTGGTCTGTGATTTGACTGGAGAAGCACAATGTGCCCTAGCTTTGGCTTGAATACAGTATCTCAGAATTCTAGTCTCTGCAGTTTATATTCGCCCACGAGCGAATGGCATACCTACAAAACACTTATGCTTAATTGCCTCCTTGTTTTGCCCAGAATTTGGTGCCTGAGTTGATCAGGAGTGGATGGCTCTGATCTCATTGCACTTCAAGAAACTCCCTCTTACTCTATCCCGAGTACCTTCCTGTTGTCTCTGGGTCCCTATGAGTCAGTGTGGTGAGGGGAAAGTGAGGGAGAATAGGGTGGCTACAGCTGAATAGAGATAGGTGCAGCAGGAAGTTGGTATACTCCAAACTGCTGTCCCAACCCTAGGTCTGCTGAGCAAGAAGATCCAAGGACATAAAGTGCCCAAAAGAACTGCATGGACCATGGCGGTCATTAGGGAATGAGGGTCCCTTGCCAAGCAATAGAAGAACACTAGGAGATGGGGGGCTTGCAACCCTGATTGTACCACCAAAGACACAGCTGCACACGTCTATGGGCACATAGCTTATAAAGAAGAACGGCGTCCCTAAGGGACCCATGTGGCACCATAGTCTCAGGACAATTTTCCTTTAAATGTTAAAATGACCTCAAGATGTCTGCAAATGTAGCTGCAGGTGCAAGTTATACAAGGTAAGCTTTACCAGAGGAGACCAAAGTCACTAAAGAGCTCAGAAACAGCTGAGCAAAGGGTTCAGTACATGTCTAGAATATAAAGCAAACTGCCTTTTCATTAATAAAGTTCTTATTACTAAAATGTCCCACTCAGCACCCTTCCAGTTTACTGTGGGAAATAGCCTCCCTGCAATCTACGTGGTTACAGTGGGAACAGCAGGAAACGGAAACTCACTGTCTCAGTCAGGAACAAAACCAACAACACACACACACACACACACACACACGGAGAGAGAGAGAGGTTTATTAAAGGAATTGGCTCAGGAGATGGTAGAGGCTGGCAAGTCCTAAATCTATGGTCCAGCAACAGGCTGGAAATTCCAGTAGATTTCTGTCCCAAAATCAGTAAGCCAAACAGTGGAGGTAGGGATTCCAGCCAGATGTCTATTCATAGTTTTGAGGCAGAACTTTTCTCCCTTGGCGAACCTCAGATTTTTGCTTTTAAGGCCTTCAATTTGATTAGATGAGCCTCATCCACATTATGGAGGGTAATCTGCTTTACTCAAGGTCAACTGATTTAAAAGCTAATCACATGTAAATACCTTCATAACAACACCTAGACTAATGTTTGACCAAATTGGCACCATAGTCTCACCAAGCTGACACATAAAATTAACCATCATACTCACCCAACATGGGCCAATGAGATCCTTTCTTGGAGGATTTGTAATTGGATCTAAGAGATTCCAGTTGGTTTGGGTCTTCTGTGGTTATTCAGACATGTGAGCTGAAAGTAAAGACAGCGGCTCTAAGGCAAGAAGAGGAATAAAACAGATGCACAGGAAAAAGTGGGGACAAGAGATGTAGGGGGAAATTTCCTGGCTTCTACAGCCTTCCTTCCCAGATTTCTGAGACCCAGCTGCACCCTGCCCTTGGGTTGCCTGAAACAGTGCAGAATCCTTCGTTCTATTCATTTCTTTTCTTACTTAAGCTAATTCCAGTGGGGCTCTGTTACATGAAGCTCCTTTTAGTAAGAGAAGCCAAAGTATGTTTTTCATGTGTGTAATGCTAGATACGGTAACAAGAAGAATTACCAGTTGCCATTGAGTCAATTCCAACTCATGGCAACCCCATGAATGTCAGAGTACAACTATACTCCACAGGGTTTTCAATGGGTGATTTTGGGGAAGAAGATCGCCAGACCTTTCATCCCAGGCACTTCTGAGTGGGGACTTGAACCACTAAACTTTTGGTTAGCAGCCAAGTGTGTTAAATGTTTGCACCACCAGGGACTCCAATAAGAGAGAGAGCACTGTGGAAATAAAGACTTTCCAAAGAAGAACAAAGAGAGGCTAGTTACTCAGAGCTTGCCATAGCAAGGGAGTTAGCCATGCCTGCATTTGGAAGAAACTTAGGGAAGAGGAAAGTTTTATAACCCAGTGCCCTATAATAAATAGGGGAGGAAAAAAAGGAAGGTTTCAAGTATGCCTTGTTGGAGGTTCTTGGCATGGAGAACCTGGAGGGGGGCTGTCTTAGTTTCCTAGTGTTGCTATAACAGAAATAACACAAGTGGGTGGCTTTAACGGACAGAAGTTTATTTTCTTACAGTTTAAGAGACTAGAAGTTTGAATTTAGGGCACTGGCTCTCAGGGAAGGCTCTGTCTCTGTCGGCTCTGGTGGAAGTTCCTTGTCCCTTTTCAGCTTCTGTTTCTTGGTGATCTTCCCCTCTGTTTGTGCTTCCTTCTTTGAGACTAATCTGCTGTTTTTCTTATCTCAAAGGTGAATGGCTTGAGTAGGACACACTCTATAACTGATATGGTCTCATTAACGTAACAAAGAAGGTCCTAGTCCCAAATGGGATTACATCCACAGGTATAGGGGTTTAAGATTTACAACACATAGTTTTAGGAGATACATAACACAGGCTAATTAGAAGTGGAACATCTTACCATTGATTCTCATTTTTCTCAGTAGTTGTGTTCTATAAAGTCACCGAGAACACTGAATTTATGAATACTAAACCATTGGTGCACCTGACCCAACCCATGGTATTTTCAATCGCCTCATATGCGTGTGAAAGCTGGACAATGAATAAGGAAGACCAAAGAATTGACGCCTTTGAATTGTGGTGTTGGCGAAGAATATTGAATATACCATGGACTGCCAAAAGAATAAACAAATCTGTCTTGAAAGAAGTACAACCAGAATGTTCCTTGGAAGCAAGGATGGCGAGGCTGCATCATACATACTTTGGACATGTTCTCAGGAGGGATCAGACCCTGAAGAAGGACATCATGCTTGGAAAAGTACAGGGTCAGCGGAAAAGAGGAAGACCCTTAATGAGATGGATTGACACAGTGGCTACAACAATGGGCTGAAGCATAACAACAATAGTAAGGATGGCGTAGAACTGGGCAGCATTTCGTCCTGTGGTATATAAGGTCGCTATGAGTCGTAACCAACTTGACAGCACCTAACTACAACAACAAACCATTGCTGGTAGTGGAATGGAAACCACTGTTGCTAGGGGAAATACAGGTTTAGGTTCCTCCAAGTCTCTGGTCACAAATTTTTGTAAATCGATCAATATATAACCTTATTTTATATGTGTTTCTGTTTAAAGACACCTTATTTAATATATGTTGTTGATTCATTAACATTGAACTCACAGCCAACAGCACCATAACTCATGCCTGAATGAAGCTTATCCAACACGAATTTCTCTGTAAGGCACATCACAGTCTTTTTTGCACTTAGGAACACTACAGAACACTTCAGCACTACACTGAGGGATCATTTTAAGCAGCAAAATCACCAGCAAAAACACAAAACTGCAGAAAACGTGGCACAAAACAGCGAAAAGGACAGTATGAGAGCTGAAAAAAGAAGGCAGTGTCAGCTGGTAATGTGTGTTTGTGGGCAACTCAAATTTTTCATCACTCTGTACATGTTCATGAGTGACTGAGAAAGTGATGCAAATACTGATTTTGAGATTACAAATAAATTTTAGTGAGTAAGTGAATTCGCAGATACAGAATCCACAAATAATGAACGTCAACTACATGTGATAGGGAGGGCCAGGTTAAGGCATGTGAGGCCCCAAACACTGATAATTTCTGTGCTTACTCACACATTCGACAAGGGATATGTGAGTTATATATACATGTTTATACATGTGTTTGTATCTTAGCTATCCGTGATGTAACTTCTTTTTAAATGTGACTATAATATTAGTAATTGAATGCAAAAGTAGTATAGGCCATTTTAATGGGATGAGATGAACTGGATTATAAAATTTTTACTGGATGCGGGGTACTAAGATATTTACTATATGCCACATCTTCTGCAAAAGGAATATACCAAATATTCTACAACAAATAAAATGAGTCAGTGAACATAGCTGTTTCAATAATCAATGTAAAATTCTGTTGGTCTCCCACAATGAAAAATGGACTTTCGCCAGTTTTGCTTTAAATAGCTCATACTTCAATTTTGCTACTCGTTTCATAATAAATGCTGTAATTACAAATGAAAAGATGTCATAAAAAATTTAATGATGAGAAAACAAACATTACAATAAATTGCTATATTTTATTTTTAGTTAGATCTTTCATCTCTGTAATACGCTATAATTAAAAACATTTCTTTCTATCCATTGCTTTCACAAATTTTTCAGTAAGTTCATCACAATTAAGCTGCTGAACAATAACTACTTCCATACATAATGAGGACAATGAATTGAGTCTTTCTGAATCATTGTTGTGCAGCATCTGACTCTGGAGTTGCCACTGGTTGTTTACCAGGATGTGTGCAAGAGCATATTGTTTTATTTGTATCATCGTAAAGAGCATTGCTGGCCCTCCTGGCTGGAGCTGCTGGATGAGCAGATTGGGATGTTCAAGACAGTTCTCTCAAAATGGAGCGAGGACTGTTATCTAGTAACATAGTCCGTACTTGCCCAGTAACTGGATTCGGTTGCATATTGGGTGCATGTAGCAAGAGTTAGACTCTACAGCCCACCCCCACCTCTTGTTTATTAGAAAGAAATAGTATACTCTCAAGAGACCCCACCGAGATAAGGAGTTTCCATTACATGGGAGGGAACTTTAGAAGAGAGATGTCAACCAATGTGTTGAAGTGGTAGGGGCCTCATAGCATAAACAACGTTGCTTGTGGGCACCCTCGTGACCCTGTGTGAACTTTAATTCCAGCTGGCACATTCTCATGCACTGGAGCTGGTATCAATTTCATTTAGTGCCCTATCAGTTCCCTTCCACTGTGGTGTTTCCTTTTCCTTGCGTCCTGTCTGCTTGGCGTCGACGGGTCTTTGCTTTGGACAGCAGGTGTCCCTGTTTTGTTGATGCCCTCAGTACGTGCTTACCTTGATTATTGTGTAGTCTGTCCTGGTGATATGTTTGAGAAGCATATTTGTTTTTTTTCTGGTTGGTTCTGTTTTGGAAGCAGGAGCAAAAATAGAGAAGCTAGAAGTTGTTGACCAAGTTCTGACTGCTCTGATGTGATTGCTGTAGAGGCTGTAGTATGGTTTTCCAGGCTGGTTGCTATAGAGGTTGTGGGTCAGATTGTCATATATGGCCATTGTCCATTTGTATATTCAGTCTCTCAGCACAAAGATTCATTGAGCATCTCTTGAGTGATAAAATGGACATTCTCAATCCTGGTTGCATAATAGGTTCACCTGGGAAACTTTAAAAGCTCTATTCTAGACCAATCAATCAGAATCTTTAGCAATGGAGCCCAAACATCAGTATTTTTAATACCTTTTCAGGTAATTCCAATGTGTAGCCTAGGTTAACAAGCAAACACAGAACTGACGTGTTCTTCAGTAAGGCTACTGACCTCTCCTCTGATCTTCTTTTCTGAAAGACATGCCATTGGCCAAGGCTTATAGAAGTTTGACAGACCAGTAAAACTCAGAAGTTGTTAAATGAGGAGACTGGCTTCACCTGGCATGGAGTAGACACTTAAACATGTGCTCCAGAATAAATTTGCTTCCTAATATTTTCGTGCGTTTACAAGGTTATTCTCTGGTGGTGAAGGCTCCAAGAGGTTTTAAAAAGGAGATTTGAAAGATCTGACAAAACTTAACAAAACAAAAGTTGCTGTGGAGTCAAGTCCGACTCACGGCGAACACGTGTGTCAGAGCAGAACTGCACTCCGTGTAGTTTTCGGTGGCTGATTTTTTGGAAGCAGATCACCAGGCCTTTCTTCTGATGTGCCTCTAGGTGGGTTCAAACTGCCGATGTTTTAGTTAGTAGCCAAGCACTTAATCGTTTGCACCACTGAGGAACTCCTCACATAATAGTAGCTGTCATTTACTCGGCATGTTTCTTGTTCTAGACATACTCAGCACTTTGTGTGCTGTTCACTGTAGCTTTCGACACTTGTATCTCAACATTAAACAGAAGTGCAGATTTACCCAGAGGTAGCATTTGCCCTTGAATTAACATCTGAAATAATTTATTTAATAAGCGTTTAATGAGCACCTAGGGGCTAGACACTATTCTAGGCTCTGGGAATATAATAACGAGAAAAATAGAAATGGTTTTATTTCTGTGGTGCTTAAAGAATAATGAAAGATAACATTAATAAAATAATTACATGAAACATATCATTACAAATTGTATTTGAGTTTTGAAGGAAAGGCATAGACAGCTAATACCTAGCAAATTTTTTTTTCTGTGAATGACCAAAGGTACCTTTTAGGCTTATTGCCCAAACGATTTCTGTTGCAATGACTTAACTCTGCCATTATAAAGCAAGAGCAGCCATAAGACAATATGTAAATGCATGGGTGTGGTTGTGTTTAAATAACACTTTACTTATAAAAACAGACAGCTGGCTGGATTTGACCCCAAATCATAGTTTGCAGACTTCTGGATTATAACAAAGAGACTTAATCTAGTTTGGAGAGTGAGGGAAGGGGATTCTATAAGTGACATTTGAGTAATGACTGCAAAACCTGCCTTTGGTATTCTGGCATTCCAGAGCATCTTGCAATCTTTAAGTACCAAAGTACTGTTATTTTGCTGGTATAACTGGTTATGTTGACATTCTGAAAAAAAACTGAAGCCAGAATCATACGTGTCTTGAGCAATACCCATAGATATTTTCTGCATTAAAATTTTGGACAAAGTTGCACTCATTCTGAAATTGTTATTCCATCCCTCCAGATGCTCAGGAGAGAAAGGAAATGACGGTGAAAAAAGACCTTCTGAAAGAGTGTTGTAGGAAGGCAGCACTTCCCGCGGTTACAGATAACTGCGTTAGAATCTTCATTTATCCGTGAGAACGTCGAGGAAGACAAAAATGAACCAGAAATGCTTTCTTTGAAATAAAAATTCAGGTTCTGTATCTTTTTTTTTTTTTTTTTTAAGATTCTGTACAGGGAAAATTTCTCAGTTTCTATGTGAAGGAAAGTGTTCAGATATATCTTCTCAAAGTTATCACTCAAGAGATAGGATTATTTGAAGATGGAAGAGTCAGAGAGAAGTATGTGGTATTGGTTACAAACTCTTCCTTGTCGCTCATGGACCAGAGCTTTTCCTACAGCTGGAAATTTCTGCAAAAAAAATTCTCTGGGGATTCAATAATGACACCATTGACATTTTGTTTTATTAGGATCATAGCTGTTTAAAAAGATCAAAAAATATTTCACTTTCAGTGTTTTATTATTAATCAAGTTTTAGTCATTTTTATGCAGTATCAATGTCTTCTTATAATATTTTATTTATATTAATTGTGCCTTCAAATAATGTACAGCAGAATGATAATGCACGTTTAAACCTTTTTGATAAATTAATATTTTCATTTCCTTTTTGTAATAAGTTTAAAAAGTTGTATTTCAAATGTATTAAACATTGAGTTTGTGTTTTTTAATGAAATTATTTTTTTAAATAAATGCTACTGATTTGATACACCTCTATGAGGTGGATACTAGTGTTATAT
Organism: Elephas maximus indicus; assembly: GCF_024166365.1. Classification (NCBI taxonomy): domain Eukaryota; kingdom Metazoa; phylum Chordata; class Mammalia; order Proboscidea; family Elephantidae; genus Elephas; species Elephas maximus. Next base: position 47,140,894 of record NC_064844.1, read on the forward strand.
CCATTTACATAGAGAAACTGAGGTTCAGAGAGGTTAAGGAGCTTGCCAGGGTCAAACAGTAGTAAATAGCAGAGCTAGAATTCAAAGCCAGGCTGTCTGGCTCCAGAGTTCACGCTCTTAGCTACTGTGCTATGCTGACAATTTTTGAAAAATAATGTAATAATGTTAAAGTTTGAGATAAATACTGAAATACCAGCATTGTAATTTTGTTTTAGTATTGCAGTTATTACACTTGAACTAAAAACTGAAGGATGAGTGGGCATTAACTAGGTGAAAAGGGAAAGGAAGAATATTCCAAATAAGGAATAGCATAGACAAAGGCTCTGAGGCAAGAGCTACCACAGCCCATGGAAGGAAGTGAAAGAAGGCCTATAGTGAGTGGCCAATTATTCTGCACATGTTCATAATAACCAGAAAGCCTTCTTTTTTGGCTGCTAAGAAAATGTATGTGTGTGCTGGGAGCCCTAGTGTGGGTGAAAATAAAACTACTTTCATAGAGTGGTAGATTGTTGATACTTAACTTCATCCTGATGCAAGTGGATCAGAAATGGAAGACAGCTATTGGACTTCAGAGAGCTAAACTTGGATAGTGAAAGGAAATGGAATAGAAGTAAGTGATTTGGGGCCTGTTTTTTTAGAGGTGGAGGGAGTATGAAGGAAGAAGAAGGCCATGGGAAGATGGACTAAAGCATTCAGGTGGCCACTGTTATGGGTTGAATTGTGTCCCCCAAAAAGAAATGTTGAAGTCCTGATTCCTGGTAACGGTGAATGAGACCTTATTTGGAAATAAGTTTTTTGCAGATGCAATCAAGTTGAGTTCGTACTACCTTGTCCATTCCACAACCAGATGCTCTAATCCTCCTTCCCCAGTATGAGGTCAGGTAGGTTTAGCATGACCTCTGCTGGAGGATGCACTGCCTCAGGAAGTGTGATTGTAAAGGTTGTATATCATGTTGGCTGGGCCATGGTTCTCAGTGGTTTGGCAGTTATGATGGAGTTTGGAAGTCGTAAAACGATGTGATCACCTCTATGATGAGATCTGCTATGAGTAGCCAGTCAGTTGAAAGGGAGTTTCCTTAGGGGTGTGGTCTGCTTCCAATATAGGTGGACTTTCTGGCAAGGCTTAGGGACTTTTGCTCGCTCTGGATCCTGCGACTGGCTTCTGTTCGTCTGCCTTCCAGTTCTTGGGACATGAGCTAGCAGCTTATCTGCCATCTTGTCTGCTGACCTTGGGATTCATTGATCTTCGCAGCCTGTGAGCCAGTGCCTTCCTATCTGATTTGCCGATCTTGGGTTCTCCAGCTCCTGTGTCTATGTGAATCAGGAAAAGCCTCCAATCTGACCCACGTACTTGGGACATTCCAGCCTCTATAACTGTGTGAGCCATTTCCCTAATGTAAACCTCTCTTTATGTATACTTATAGGCTTTGCTGGTTTTGCTTCTCTAGAGAATCCAGCCTAAAACAGGAGGTGATGCTTCTGTTTTCAGACAGCTTCCTTTTCAAACATTCTTTCTAGTGCCACACCTACCCCTTCTCTTTCCATGCCCCACCCCAGTCACAACTGAAGCCAGTCACAACTGACCTGGGGGTTGACATGGTACCAACTTTTGAGAACTTTCTCTATAATTCACTTGATCCAGTGCTTTTTCAACTTTAGATAAGCTATTGTCAAGATGCCTCTTCGGGAGAATATACTCAAAATGGGTGGCCACTCCCACAACTCTCTGCCCCCATACCCACAACAGATACCTCAGATTCCAGGGACAGAAGGACATTGCTTTTCCATCAATGTATTTTAATTTCTTCTCAATCACTACAGTAGAACTTCCTATCATTCCTTGTGCTCTGTCACTTCGAACTGTGCTCTGCACCCCACTTACTGGCAGAACAGCATGAGCCCTCGGAAGCTCACTTAGGGGAGGGGAAGTTATCAGCTCCATCCCCACAAAGGAGTGACTACAAATTCATGAAACATTCTCCTTTCCTCTTTTAGAAACTGTGTGAAAAACATCAAAGTCCACTTTTCTAACACCAAACTGTAAGGATCAATTCAATTTTGTTATCACTTCTGTTCCCCTCGGTTCTGGCACCAGCTGCACATGCAGCCCTTCTTCCTCTGCCCCGACCACCTGGAGCCAGATCACGAGTCCCGGACTGCCAGGTCTGCCCAAGACCACACATGGCAGTCGCAAGCTTGGGGATTCCCAGAACTCCCTCACTTCTGACCTGCTGGCTACAAATTTGGGATTTTTTCACTACCCCTTCAGGATGTGAGCTGCAAGCTCAGGGGCCCTCCTGGCCACCCCCACTTCTGGTCTGCTAGTTAAAAATTCAGGAGTTTCCTCTATCCCCTCAGAATACCAGCCATAAGCTCAGGGATTCCTAGCCTCCTCATTTTTGACCTGTTGGTTCCCACTACTCTATTGGGTTTGATAATTCACTAGAGCAATTCACAGAACCTATAAAAGTGCTATCCTTACCATTACAGTTTAATTACAGCAAAAAGGATACAAATGAAGAGACACATGGGGTGAGGCCTGGGAGGGCTCCTAACAGGAAACTTTCATGTCCCAAAAGGGGCACACTGCCTTCCCATGTGCATCTTTTAGTTCTACCAACAAGGAAGCCCATGGAGTTTTTGTGTCCAAAGCCTTTTGGGGGGGCCTCATTGCTTAGTTATGACTGCTTGAATCGGTCCACTTCCCCTGAATTCAGCTGATATCATAAGGTGTTCTTTCTGGCCTCGCTAGCCCCCACTGAGTCTCCTCACTAGCATAAACTCTCAGATGTGGTCTGGAGGCCTATGGACAACAAAGGTACCTCAATTATTCAGCACATCCCAAAGGTTTAGAGTTATATCTCAGGAACCAGGGACAAAGACAAAATTACTTTAGGTAAATTTAATGTAAACTCCACAGATACCCTTTAATTACCCAAATGGTTTTAATGTCCCAGTCTGAGACTTTTACTTTTGAATTATGTCAATGAGTCTTTTATAGTGTGGTCTCCAGAAAAAATCAACATGATGCACCAATATGACCAGCTCATGTTGGATGATGCTATCATTTACTCTTTCTTTTATTCATTCACCAAACATGTGCTGAGTGTTTATTACAGACTAATCACTCTGCCAGACAAAAAAGAATATATATGCACGCCCCAGAAGCTCACCATTTAGTGGGGGGAGCAGACTCATAAATGGACAATTACAATACAATAACAATGATTGCATTGCATTCTGAATTTTAGATGCCCATGTAGTATGCATCTGTTGAGGTAGATTACAATATGCATTTGCTTTTATGGCAAGCACATCTTACCCTATGTGTTTATAAAAATAGTTGACATCAAAAATCTGGGTGTATTAGTTTACTGGGGCTGTTGTAACAAAGCATCACAAATCAAGCAGGTTATAAGAACAGAAATTTATTGTCTCACATTTCTGGAGTCTAGGAGTCTGAAATAAGGGCATCAGCCATGTTGATCCCTTCTGAGTGCTCTTATGAAGACTCTCTTCCATGTCGTTCTCCTAGCTTCTGGTGATGACCCGCAGACCTGGGAGTGCCTTGGTTTGTAGGTTATTCCAATCTCTGCCTGCATCTTCACATGGTCGGCTTCCCTCTGTATCTGTATCAGTCTTTTCTCTTTAAAGAGGTGACTACTCATATCGAATTAGGACCAACCCTATTCCAGTATGACCTCATGTTAACTAACATCTTCAAAGATCTTATTTCATTCACAGGTACCAGGGGTTAGGGCATATCTTTTGGGGAAGCACAATTCAATCCATAACAGTTGGTAAACATTTGTTGGGCCTCTTCTACCAAACAACTGGAAACTCTTGTCATGGCATCTGAAGACAGAATAAGCAGCTGCTTAATACCCAGCCAATTTGTCATGTCATGGATCAGGTGCAGAGAGAAAAATGACTGTCTGAAGCGATTAGGAAAACAATCACGTTAAAAAAGGAATAGTGAAGGGAGCCCACTGAGAGGACTAGACTAGCTATTTTACTCTGGTAATTAATAATCATAAACAAATGAGCTGAGGATTGCCAAAATTATCAAAATGATTAACCTTCTGCTAAGGGACAAGACAGCCCAGCCTCGCTCTTAGGAAGCCAGTGAAACTGTGTGACAAATGTGATTCCAGAGGCCACCTCCAAAAAGCTTAGTTCAAAGGTTTTAGATACGGTCCTACGAAGCAATGCAGTGAGTTAAACAGCTCAGTTTAGACCAGTGGTTCTGAAAATTGACTGTGTACCAGAATCCCCTGGAGGGCTTATTAAAACAGATTGCTGGGTCCCACCCCCAAAGTCTCTAAATCAGCAGGTCTGGAGTGAGGCCCTGAAGTTTGCATAGTTCCTAGGAGATGTTGATGCTGCAGGTTGGGCACCACACTTTGAGAATTGTGGTTATGAACCCTGGCTTTTCATTACCACCACTCAGGGAGCTTTTAAAAAATACCCACACCCTCTCCAGAACAATTAAATCAGAATCTCTTGAGCTGTACTGCAGGCTGCAGTATTTTCAAAAGATCCTCACGTGATTCTATAGTGTAGCTAGAGCCAAGGTACCAATAGGGTATAAGCCAGCAGAAAATACTAGTAACTATCACAGTTTATATGAGGATGGTTATGTGACAGAGATAATAAAGAATAGAAATTTAAGACCTGGAAGACTTAACCAAAAGCCCAAACGGGACCTTCAGAAACAGGATGTCACGTTTCTGGATGACTTTGTGTCTGGAAAGTTTCCAGGTGAAAAGAAAATTAACATATAGTATAGAATAAGAATGTTACCTACGTTGTTTTTTTTTTTTTTACAAGGGGGTAAAATGAGTACTTTAAGTTGATCAGCTGTGGAAAGAATTTACATACTCTGGAATTAAGAAATCACCTCCCAAAATGTAAACACCCACTAGACAGCAATGAATTTTAATCTTGTTTGTGCAAAATTGCAGTATGTTCTCTCTATAAAAGAAACGCTAACGGAGGAGGGGGGCCAAGAAGGCTGACTAGGTAGACGTTACCTCGGATCCCTCTTGCAACAAAGACTCGGAAAAACAAGTGAATCGATCACATACATGTCAATCTACGAACCCTGAACAACAAACACAGATTTAAAGAGTTGACCTGAGTGACAGAGACGGAGAACGAACAACTACAGGGAAGCAGAGAGTGTTTTCGGAGCCTGGAGCCAGCGTCCCAGTCAGGTAACCTTGGCGCCGGGCTTAGGACTGGGGGAAGGGGAGCTGAACACAACATCCTCTGACGGAGCAAACATGGGGCACAGCCCTACCCCCCTGAACTGACCTCGGGAGGGGGCCCAGCCGGTCAGCGTGGGTGGCAGGGTGACCCGGCTGGCGGGAGGAGAAGTCGCCAGGAGGCAGCGACTGGTTTTGGAGCCAGGAGTGCAGAGTCCCAGCCAGGGAACCTTGGCGCGGGGCTTTGGACTGGGTGCAGGGGGGCTGAGCAGGACATCCTGTCATGGCGCAAACATGGGGTGCAGCCCTATCCCCCTGAACTGACCCCGGGAGGGGGCCCAGCCGGTCCGCGGGGGCGGCCTCGGCGACGCGGCTGGCGGGAGGAGAAGTCCCCGGGAGGCAGTGACTGGTTTTGGAACCAGGAGTCCAGCGTCCCAGCCGGGAAATCTTGACCCTGGGCTTTGGATTGGCAGCAGAGGAATCGACCGTGGTTTTTGCGGGTCCGACCGTCGGGGGGGAATCTCTACCCAGCCAGCACACATAGGCGACACACCCCTCGGGAATCTCAGATAAAATAGTCATCCCAAGCAAGATAAGTAACTTTGTCTATATTCCAGGGTGCTACTCTCTCCTCCTGTTTTTCTGAACCCTCCCCTCCCCTTCCCAGGCGGCTTCAGTAACATTGGAAATTCCTGAGCCAGAGGGAGAACTGCTCCACGGCTTTTCTTTTCCGTTATTTATTTATTTATTTATTGGTCTTTTCCTAACCCATTCTTCCAGCCTGAGAGAAGCAACCACAAAAAACCCAGGGACCAAAAATCCTTCCCTAATTGGACTAAAAACACAGAACCAGCTCCCGCCAAGCATATGTGATCCATATCTCGGGCTTTCATCCCTACAGGGAACAGGTGGCTATTATAATGCAAAGGCATCTCTGATAGTGATCTGACTGCATTTTTTATTTTAGCGGATTTACTGGAAAAACAAGCTTCCCAGTTCTGATATCTCTGCGTATTAAACAGTGCCCTCACTGACCCACAACAGGGAACTGAGGGCTGAAGCTCCCCCCAGACCACCTAGCCTCCTGCCTTAGGGGTCTAAGGAGGGTGACACCTACCAATCTGTAGAGGTACATGCATTGGGGGCCTAAGGAACAGCTGCAGAGCCCTCCCAGCAAGGTGCTTTAGGAATAGAGACACATCTACCTCACTGACACTTGGGGGAAGCCTGTCAGCACCCTGCCCCCCCTGGAGTGTGAACCCCAGCTGCTAATAGAATCTGGTGCACACAACTATCACCACTACTTCTCAAGGTGGATAGGTGACAGTGTGCATCACACACTTGATGACCCAAAATCAGATTCTACTCAAGAATAGTGAATGGACTCAGGCATATATATCTGGTAACAGCCCAAACCAGCTGGTAATAGGTCATAAGTAAGTCAAGGGCTACAACAATCAAGACAGCACAATCTAGTAGCCCAACCACGTATATTGAAAGAAAACAAAACAAGATAAGACTCAGTGAGCAATTACAGAATAAACCACTACTATTTTATATCCTAGTGATGGCTCGGAGACAGCAGTTGATATCAAACCACATAAAGAAGCAGACCATGACAGCTTCTACAACCCCCCAAACTAAAGAATCAAAATCTTTCCAAATGAGGATACAATCCTGGAATTATCAGATACAGAATATAAAAAACTAATTTACAGAATGCTTCAAGACATCAGGGATGACCTCAGAAATAAAATAAGGCAAACTGCAGAAAAAGCCAAGGAACACACTGATAAAACAGTTGAAGAACTCAAAAAGATTATTCAAGAACATAGTGGAAAAATTAATAAGTTGCAAGAATCCATAGAGAGACAGCATTCAGAAATCCAAAAGATTAACAATAAAATTACAGAATTAGACAACGCAATAGGAAGTCAGAGGAGCAGACTCGAGCAATTAGAATGCAGAGTGGGAAATCTGGAGGACAAGGGAATTTACATCAACATAGCTGAAAAAAAATCAGATAAAAGAATTTAAAAAAATGAAGAAACCCTAAGAATCATGTGGGACTCTATCAAGAAGGATAACTTGCGTGTGATTGGAGTCCTAGGACAGGGAGGGAGGACAGAAAATACAGAGAGAATAGTTGAAGATCTGCTGACAGAAAACTTCCCTGACATCATGAAAGACGAAAGGATATCTATCCAAGATGTTCATCGAACCCCATATAAGATTGACCAAAAACAAAAACACCAAGACATATTATCATCAAACTTGCCAAAACCAAAGATAAAGAGAAAATTTTAAAAGCAGCCAGGGAGAAAAGAAAGGTCTCCTACAAGGGAGAATCAATAAGAATAAGTTCAGACTACTCAGCAGAAACCATGCAGGCAAGAAGGGAATGGGATGACATATACAGAGCACTAAAGGAGAAAAACTGCCAGCCAAGGATTATATATCCAGCAAAACTCTCTCTGAAATATGAAGGCAAAATTAAGACATTTACAGATAAACACAAGCTTAGAGAATTTGCAAAAACCAAACCAAAGCTACAAGAAATACTAAAGAAATTTGGTCAGAAAATCAATAATATCAGATACCATCACAACACAAGGTCACAGAACAGAACATCCTGATATCAACTCAAGTAGGGAAATCACAAAAACAAATTAAGATTAATTTAAAAAAAAATGCTCAACACAGGGAATCATTGAAGTCAATATGTAAAAGATCACAATAATCAAAAAGAGGGACTAAATACAGGTGGCATAGAACTGCCAGATGGAGAGGGATACAAGGCGATATAGGACAATACAAGCTAGGTTTTTACTTAGAAAAATAGGGGTAAATATTAAGGTAACCACAAAGAGGTATAACAACTCCGTAACTCAAAATAAAAACCAAGAAAAACGTAATGATTCAGCAAACATAAAGTAAAATACTATGTAAATGAGGATCACACAATTTACAAAGAAAAACGTCTCAGCACAAAAAAGTAAGTGGAAAAATGAAATTGTCAGCAACACACATAAAAAGGCATCAAAATGACAACACTAAACACTTATTTATCTATAATTACGCTGAATGTAAATGGACTAAATACACCAATAAAGAGACAGAGAGTCTCAGACTGGATAAAGAAACACGATCCGTCTATATGCTGCCTACAAGAGACACACCTTAGACTTAGAGACACAAACAAACTAAAACTCAAAGAATGGAAAAAAATATATATCAAGCAAACAATAAGCAAAAAAGAGCAGGAGTAGCAATATTAATTTCTGACAAAATAGACTTAAATCCACCACAAAGGATAAAGAAGGACACTACATAATGATAAAAGGGACAATTGACCAGGAAGATATAACCATATTAAATATTTATGCACCCAATGACAGGGCTGCAAGATACATAAAACAAATTTTAACAGAACTGAAAAGTGAGATAGACACCTCCACAATTATAGTAGGAGACTTCAACACACCACTTTCGAAGGACAGGACATCCAGTAAGAAGCTCAATAGAGACACGGAAGACCTAATTACAAAAATCAACCAACTTGACCTCATTGACTGATACAGAACTCTCCACCCAACTGCTGCAAAGTATATTTTTTTTCCAGCGCACATGGAACATTCTCTAGAATAGACCACATATTAGGTCATAAAACAAACCTTTGCAGAATCCAAAACATCGAAATATTACAAAGCATCTTCCCACACCACAAGGCCATAAAAGTGGAAATCAATAACAGAAAACTTAGGGAAAAGAAATCAAATACTTGGAAACTGAACAATACCCTGCTCAAAAAAGACTGGGTTATACAAGACATTAAGGAGGGAATAAAGAAATTCATAGAATGCAACGAGAATGAAAATACTTCCTATCAAAACCTCTGGGACACAGCAAAAGCAGTGCTCAGAGGCCAATTTATATCGATAAATGCATACATACAAAAAGAAGAGCCAAAATCAGAGAATTGTCCCTACAACTTGAATAAATGGAAAGTGAGCAACAAAAGAATCCATCAGGCACCAGAAGGAAACAAATAAAAAAAATTAGAGCTGAACTAAATGAATTAGAGAACAGAAAAACAATTGAAAGAATTAACAAAGCCAAAAGCTGGTTCTTTGAAAAAATTAACAAAATTGATAAACCATTGGCCAGACTGCCTAAGAAATACAGGAAAGGAAACAAATAACCCAAATAAGAAATGAGATGGGCCACATCACAACAGACCCAAAAGAAATTAAAAGAATCATATCAGATTACTAGGAAAAATTGTACTCTAACAAATTTGCAAACCTAGAAGAAATGGATGAATTCCTGGAAAAACACTACCTACCTAAACTAACACAATCAGAAGTAGAACAACTAAATAGACCCATAACAAAAAAGGAGATTGAAAAGGTAATGAAAAAACTCCCAACAAAAAAAAGCCCTGGCCCGGATGGCTTTACTGCAGAGTTCTACCAAACGTTCAGAGAAGAGTTAACACCACTACTACTAAAAGTATTTCAAAGCATAGAAAACGATGGAATACTACCTAACTTATTCTATGAAGCCATCATCTCCCTGATACCAAAACCAGGTAAAGACATCACAAAGAAAATTACAGACCTATATCCCTCATGAACATAGATGCAAAAATCCTCAACAAAATTCTAGCCAATAGAATTCAACAACATATCAAAAAATTAATCCACCATGACCAAGTGGGATTTATACCAGGTATGCAGGGCTGGTTTAATACCAGAAAAACCATTAATGTAATCCACCATATAAATAAAACAAAACACAAAAACCACATGATCTTATCAATTGATGCACAAATGACATTTGACAAAGTCCAACACCCAGTCATGATAAAAACTCTCAGCAAAATAGGAATTGAAGGAAAATTCCTCAGCATAATAAAGGGCATCTATACAAAGCCAAGAGCCAACATCACTCTAAATGGAGAGAGCCTGAAAGCATTTCCCTTGAGAATGGGAATCAGACAAGGATGCCCTTTATCACCACTCTTATTCAACATTGTGCTAGAGGTCCTAGCCAGAGCAATTAGGGTAGACAAAGAAATAAAGGGCATCTGGATTGGGAAGGAGGAAGTCAAATTACCTCTATTTGCAGATGACATGATCTTATACACAGAAAACCCTAAGGAATCCTCCAGAAAACTACTGAAACTAATAGAAGAGTTTGGCAGAGTCTCAGGTTATAAGATAAACACACAAAAATCACTTGGATTCCTCTACATCAACAAAAAGAACATCCAAGAGGAAATCACCAAATCAATACCATTCACACTAGCCCCCAAGAAGATAAAATACTTAGGAATAAATCTTATCAAAGATGTAAAAGACCTATACAAAGAAAACTACAAAGTACTACTACAAGAAATTAAAAAGGACCTACTTAAGTGGAAAAACATACCTTGTTCATGGATAGGAAGACTTAACATAGTAAAAATGTCTATTCTACCAAAAGCATCTATACACACAATGCACTTCCAATCCAAATTCCAATGACATTTTTAATGTGATGGAGAAACAAATCACCTACTTCACATGGAAGGGAAAGAAGCCTCGGATAAGTAAAGCATTACTGAAAAAGAAGAAGAAAGTGGGAGGCCTCACTCTACCTGATTTTAGAACCTATTATACAGCCACGGTAGTCAAAACAGCCTGGTACTGGTACAACAACAGGCACATAGACCAGTAGAACAGAATTGAGAACCCAGATATAAATCCACCCACATACGAGCAGCTGAGATTTGACAAAGGCCCAGTGTCAGTTAATTGGGGAAAAGATAGTCTTTTTAACAAATGGTGCTGGCATAACTGGATATCCATTTGCAAAAAAATGAAACAGGACCCATACTTCACACCATGCACAAAAACTAACTCCAAGTGGATCAAAGACCTAAATATAAAGACTAAAACGATAAAGATCATGGAAGAAAAAATAGGGGCAACCTTAGGAGCCCTAATACAAGGCATAAACAGAATACAAAACATTACCAAAAATGTCAAAGAGAAACCAGATAACTGGGAGCTCCTAAAAATCAAACACCTATGCTCATCTAAAGACTTCACCAAAAGAGTAAAAAGACCACCTACAGACTGGGAAAGCACCTGATCTCTAAAATCTATATGATTCTGTCAAAACTCAACCACAAAAAGCAAAACAACCCAATCAAGAAGTGGGCAAAGGATATGAACACGCACTTCACTAAAGAAGATATTCAGGCAGCTAACAGATACATGAGAAAATGCTCTCGATCATTAGCCATTAGAGAAATGCAAATTAAAACTACGATGAGATTCCATCTCACTCCAACAAGGCTGGCATTAATCCAAAAAACACAAAATAATAAATGTTGGAGAGGCTGCGGAGAGATTGGAACTCTTATACATTGCTGATGGGAATGTGAAATGGTACAACCACTTTGGAAATCTATCTGGCACTTTCTTAAAAAGTTAGAAATAGAACTACCATACAACCCAGAAATCCCACTCCTCGGAATATACCCTAGTGAAATAAGAGCCTTCACATGAACAGATATATGCACACCCATGTTTATCGCAGCTCTGTTTACAATAGCAAAAAGCTGGAAGCAACCAAGGTGTCCATCAACGGATGAATGGATAAATAAATTGTGGTATATTCACACAATGGAATACTGTGCATCGATAAAGAACAGCGATGAATCTGTGAAACATTTCATAACATGGAGGAACCTGGAAGGTATTATGCTGAGTGAAATTAGTCAGAGGCAAAAGGACAAATATTGTATAAGACCACTATTATAAGATCTTGAGAAATAGTATAAACTGAGAAGAACACATATTTTGTGGTTATGGGGGGGGAGGGAGGGAGGGCGGGAGAGGGTTTTTTACTGATTAGTTAGTAGATAAGAACTGCTTTAGGCGAAGGGAAGGACAATACTCAGTACATGGAAGGTCAGCTCAACTAGACTGGACCAAAAGCAAAGAAGTGTCTGGGATAAACTGAATACTTCAAAGGTCAGCAGAGCAAGGGCAGGGGTTTAGGGACCATGGTTTAAGGGGACTTCTAAGTCAACTGGCAAACTAAATTCTATTAAGAAAACATTCTGCATCCCACTTTGAAGTGTGGCTTCTGGGGTCTTAAATGCTAACAAGCGACCATCTAAGATGCATCAATTGGTCTCAACCCACCTGGGTCAAAGGAGAATGAACAACGCCAAGGTCACACGATAACTAAGAGCCCAAGAGATAGAAAGGGTCACATGAACCAGAGATCTACATCATCCTGAGACCAGAAGAACTAGTTGGTGCCCGGCCACAACCGAGGACTGCCCTGCCAGGGAGCACAACAGAGAACCCCTGAGGGAGCAGGAGATCAGTGGGATGCAGACCCCAAATTCTCACAAAAAGACCATACTTAATGGTCTGACTGAGACTAGAGGAATCCCGGCGGTCACGGTCCCCAAACCTTCTGTTGGCCCAGGACAGGAACCAGTCCCGAAGACAACTCATCAGACATGAAAGGGACTGGACAGTGGGTAGGAGAGAGATGCTGATGAAGAGTGAACCATTTGTATCAGGTGGACACTTGAGACTGTGTTGGCATCTCCTGTCTGGAAGGGGGATGGGAGGATAGAGAGAGTTGGAAGCTGGCAAAATTGTCACGAAAGGAGAGATTGGAAGGGCTGACTCATTAGGGGGAGAGCAAGTGGGAGTACGGAGTAAGGTGTATATAAACTTATATGTGACAGTTTGACTTGATTTGTAAACGTTCACTTGAAGCTCAATAAAAGTTAATTAAAAAAAAAAAAAAAGAAACACTAACATCAGTTCCTCTGAACCCCCAGCTCCTTCCAGGAAAACACTTCTGCAAAATGGTCAATCTAGGTAGCTAAGGTTTATCCGTTTATTAGGACTGCCTATCCATGCCCTGTCCTTCCGACCCTAGCTGATTGGGCTGACACAGAACAGCCAATCACCTGCCTATGGCAAGCTCTGATGGGGTTGGGGTCTGCTGAAACAGAGTAGATGAATATTTGCTGAGCCAATCAGATCTTCTCTCTCATTACTGACATTGGAAATACAGGACAAATAATAGCGGACAAGTGTGGGACAGAGGTGGGCAGCCCAGAGAGGAGATGATGAAACTAGAAGCTGGTCTTGATAATGGAGGGGCCCAATGGGTAGATTCCTGAAACACCTAGAACGGCCTCAGATCCTAATCCTTCTCCACCTCCTGACTTCAAAAAGCCCAACCCCACTGTGTGGATTTCCATGAGGTTCTTCATACTTCATTGCCCTAAATGTAGCTTTAGAATAGCTTTGCCCCTTTTCAGAGGTTACCTGAGTCTTTGTTACTCTTAATCAAAAGAGTAGCAGATTCTCACTTCCCTCCAGTTGTGGCCTCTCACATTTATGCTCATTCCCTATACGGAGCTGTCCTGTCATGTTACAGGTATTGTTATAGGTAGAATTGTGTCCCCCAAAATGTGTGTTGGAATTCTAACCCTTGTGCCTGTGGATGTAATCCCATTTGGAAACTGTTTTCTTTTGTTAACTTCAATTAGATCACACCCAAGTAAGATTGGTTTTAAATCTAACCATTTCTGAGTTATAAAAAGAGCCGATTAGACACAAAGGTATGCACACAGAGGGCAGGGGAGGGTGGGATGGGAGTCAGACACCATATGAGGATCATAGACAAGCCAAAGAGCAGAGGAACAGCTGAGATTACCTATAAGGAAGAAATAGACATGGCCGAGAACTTGATTTGAACTTTCAGCCTCCAGAACCGTGAGAAAAGACATTCCTGTACTTTAAAGACCACTTGTGATATTTCTCTTACAGCAGGACTAGGAAACTAAGACAGGCATGGTCTTGGTCTGAGGACAAAGTTCAGCTTGTTGAGGAGCTCTGAAATTTAACTTCTTTGGTGCCAAGGTCTTTGTCTATTTCTTTGGCTTTATTTTGGGGCATTGATCCTTTTCTACCTCATAGAATTATGAAGAAAATTAAGTAGAAATGTATGTCAAGCATTTAATAGGGTTACGTGTGTGTGTGTGTGTGTGTCTATATATATATATATATATATATATATAGACACACACATATATATGCCTGGAGTCAGACTGCCTGGGTTCAAATCTCAGCCCTATACCTTCCTAGCTGTGTGGCATTCAGTAGGTTACCTAACTTCTCTAAGACCAGGGCTAATACTAGAACCTCTTCATCCAATTGGGAGTATTAAATGAAATATATGTGTAAGAATTTTAGCCCAGTGTCTGGTACAATGTAAGAATTCCATTACTGCTAGCTATTATTACTGCACAAATATAAGAGATTACCCATTCAAAAGGCAATCTGAAGCAGAATGGATTCCCTCAGCTAGAGGTTCATAACAGGGCCTTATGATCAAATTGGCTTCTTACCTGTAGGTCTCCTACCTATAACTGTAAGTTGAGTAACACTGTGGCAACTGGAACCTTTGGGTAATCAGCAATAAATTATCCTTGAGCTTCTGAGAGCTCCTGTGAGCCTTCATCTAGGAAGAGATGCTGTCCCATGGGAAATGAAAATTCAGTCATGGAGATAAGAAAAACTCTACTAATTAAAACATAGCGCGTGTGGTCATGAGGGACTCATCAACCTACCTGTGATCTTACACTTGCCTCATCCACTCTGAGATTTCAAGCCCTAGACCTGCCTTCTGGGACAGGAGGCAGACATGTGAGGTTTCAGGAGGGAAAAACAAGTGAGAGAGGCCCTTCCAGACCTAAACTCTTTAGTTCTAACATCAGGCAGCAAACAAGCCTTCCTCAGCAAGTGAACTAACACAGTCAACAGACTTGTGTCAAATTGAAGTGACTTTTTCTACCATTAATACCTCCAAAAGTATATACAAAGGAAGGGATGACCATGGAAATGCCTGTGATTGCAAAGCTCCTGGAAACTAAGAAGTAGGTCTCACTAAAACCAAAACCAAACCCACTGCTGTCAAGTCAAATTAAGACTCATAGAGACCCTATAGGACAGAGTAGAACTGCCCCGTAGGGGTTCCAAGACTGTAAATCTTTAGGGAAGCATACTGCCACATTTTTCTCCCACAGAGCAACTGATGGATTCAAACTGCCAAGCTGCTTAACCTGCTTAACCACTGCGCTACCAGGGCTCCCCTTGGTCTCACTAGGTGTCCACATATAAAAATGCAGCTGTCAGTTCTGATCCTCCACAGAACATTTTAAAATATCTTAATTGCCAAATGTATACGATTACAGTAAATTTTCTGCTTTCCTGAATGGTTGGGGGAAAGGTCTTAATGTATGAATTACTAGTTTCTTTTTATGGATAGAAATAATAATAAAAATCCATTGCCGTTGAGTCAATACTGACTCATGGCAACCCTACAGGGCAGAGTAGAACTGCCCCACAGGGCTTCCAAGGAGTGGCTGGTGGGTTTGAACTGTCCACCTTTTGGTTACCAACCAAGCTCTGAACCACTGAGCCACCAGGTCTCCATGGACTGAATTGAGTCCCCTGAAAAAGATACGTTGAAGTCCTAACCCCTGCGGGGGTGTATCACCTTGTTTGGGGAAAAGGGGTTTTTCTTTGCACATGCTGTCAGTTAAGCTAGTGAAGTCATACCAGAGTAGGGTTCTAATCCTAATTTCTTCCGAGAGACATAAAAAGGAAGGACAAACATGGAAACAGAGTCACACAAAGGGGGGAAGACAGCACGTGAGGATCTGTCTACAAGCCAAGGAACGCTAAGAATTGCTGGCAGCCACTAGAAGCCAGGAGGAACAGTTCCTTTTTCAGGATACTCAGAAAGAATCAACATGGTTAACAACCTGAATTTGGGTTTCTAGCCTCCAGAACTGTGAGAAAATAAATTTCTGTTCTTTAAAGCCACTCGTTTTGTGGTATTTTACTATGGCAGCCCTAGGAACTAAGACACTAGATAATTAGAATGTAGTGAAATTCCCGGTATTAAAAATGAACTGAATAAAATAAAATGTTTTGTGACATAGATTGAATCAGTTATACCTATGTAAACTAGGATAGTAGAGACTGTACTGTTAGAAATTTCTGTGATGAAGGCGTCCTATATCTGCTTTGTCCAAATATGGTAGCTGCTAGCCACATGTACAAACACATGAAGAATGAAATGTGGCTAAAATGACTAAAATACTGAAATTTTAATTTTATTTAATTTTCATTTAAATAGCTAAATGTTTTGGATAGCACAGAGATGGGGTTAAATCTGAGGTAATGCAATGATATGCCATATATACATTTTAGAATTAACACATGACACAAGTTATTCACTTACAGTTTGTCTTTTGCTCAAAAAACAATAATAAAGTCTAAATATACAGTATCCCTGCCCCAACACACAGGAAACAAAACAAAAACAGATCATTAGAGCTTTCAGATTAGCTTAGATTTTACATAAAAAGAATTTGCCATGTATTTAGCTGTCAAAAAATTACAGGAATTATGTTATTGTTGTTAGGTGCCATTGAGTTGGTTCTGACTTATAACAACCCTATGTACAACAGAACAAAACACTGTCTGGTCCTACACCATCCTCACAATTGCTGTTATACTTGAGCCCATTGTTGAGGCCACTGTGTGAATCCATCTCATTGAGGGTCTTCTTCTTTTTCACTGACCATCTGCTCTACCAAGCATGATGTCCTTCTCCAGGGACTGGTCCCTCCTGATAACATGTCCAAAGTATGGGAGATGAAGTCTCACCATTCTCATTTCTAATGAGCATTCTGGCTGTACTTCTTCCAAGATAGATTTGTTTGTTCTTCTGGCAGCCTATAGTATATTCAATATTCTTTGCCAGCACCATAATTCAAGTGCGTCAATTCTTCTTCAGTCTTCCTTATTTATTGTACAGCTTTTACATGCATATGAGGCAATTGAAAACTTCATGGCTTGGGGCAGGCACATGTTAGTGCTCAAAGTGATGTCTTTGCTTCTTAACACTTTAAAGAGATCTTTTGCAGCCGATTTGCCCAAAGTAATGCGCCATTTGGTTTCTTGACTACTGGTTCCATGGGCTTTATGGAACCAAGTAAATTGAAATCTTTTACGACTGATGTAGTGCAGGAAGGTGAGTCACTCAGGTTGGAAGGCACTCAAAATATGACAGAGGAAGAGCTGTATCCTCAAAGTAGAGTCAACGTTAATGACGTGGATGGAGTCAAGCTATTGGGGCCTTCATCTGCTGATGTGGCACGGCTTTAAAAGAGAGGAAAGAGCTGCAGACGTTCATTAATAACCGGAACACGGAATGTATGAAGTATGAATCTAGGAAAATTAGAAATAGTCAAAAATGAGATGGAATGCATAAAAATTGATGTCCTAGGCATTAGTGAGTGGAAATGGACTGGTATTGGCCATTTTTAATCAGACAATCATATGGTCTACTATGCCAAGAATGACAAATTGAAGAGGAATGGTGTCATGTTCATCATCAAAAAGAACATTTCAAGATTTATCTTGAAGTATAATGTTGTAATGATAGGATAATATCCATATGCCTACAGGGAAGACCAGTTAATACGACTATTATCCAAATTTACATACCAACCACTAAGGCCAAATATGAAGAAACTGAAGATTTTTACCAACTTCTGCAGTCTGAAATTGATCAAACATGCAACCAAGGTTCATTGGTAATTTCTGGTGATTGGAATGCAAAAGCTGGAAGCAAAGACTCCTGGTTGTAAAATACAGCCTTGGTGATAGAAACAACCTGGAGAACACATGATAAAATTTGGCAAGACCAATGACTTCTTCATTACAAATACCTTTTCTCAACAACACAAATGGTAACTCTACTCATGGACCTTGCCAGATGGAATACACAGGAATCAAATCAACTATGTCTGTGGAAAGAGATGATGGAAAAGCTCAATATCATCAGTCAGAACAAGGCCAGGGGCCGACTGTGGAACAGACCATCAATTACTCATATGTAAGTTCAAGTTGAAGTTGAAGAAAATTAGAACAAGTTCACAGGAGCCAAAGTATGACCTTGAGTATATCCCACGTGAATTTAGGGACCATCTCAAGAATAGATTTGACACATTGAACACTAATGACTGAAGACCAGAGGAGTTGTGGAATGACATCAAGGATGTCATGCATGAAAAAAGCGAGAGGCCATTAAAAAGACAGAAAAGAAAAAAAGAACAAAATGGATGTCAGAAGAGACTCTGAAAGTTGATCTTGAACATAAAGTAGCTAAAGGGAAAGGAAGAAATGATGAAGGAAAAGAGCCGAACAAAAGACTTCAAAGGTCGGCTCAAGAAGACAAAGTATTATAACGAAACATGCAAAGACCTGGAGATAGAAAACCAAAAGGGAAGAACACACTCGGCAAATCTCAAGCTGAAAGAATTGAAGAAAAATTCAAGCCTTAAGTTGCAATATTTAGGGATTCTACAGAGAAAATATTGAATGATGCAGGAAGCATCAAAACAAGATAGAAGGAATACAGTCACTGTACCAAAAAGAATTGGTTGACATTCAACCATCTCAGGAGGAAGCATACGATTCAAGAACCGATGGTACTGAAGGAAGAGGTTCAACCTTCATTGAAAGCACTGGCGAAAATCAAGGCTCTGGAAACTGACAGAATAACAACTGAGAATTTTTTTTTAACAGGAGTTATAGAGTTCTAGAATTGAAAGAGACTTTAGAGATTATACAGAGTTTTAAAAACTCAGGTGGTTTGGAAATATTTGAGGGTATTTTGGGTTGACACATACCAAGAGGCAACAAAAAAATTCCTGCATGATACACATCTGGGTCCTCTTTGCTGAGTCAATATGCTCAGGCTGAGGGCTGAGATGATCGGAAAAATGGGAAGCCTCACTCTTTGCTTTTCACTTGAACTGGAGATCCTATGTTTGAGGCTTTGTGACCTTCTCATCCCTTTCTTGTGTTTCTAAGTTTTATTTGTTCACCATGTGTATGTTTAAAAAACTTCCAGTGAAGAAACAGCAAAAAAGAAACAATGAAAATTATTGGTGTATTCAATTTTTTTTTTTTTTCCAACTACTTTATGCCCTGCCACCTAAGCCTCTAGTATTTCCTCTCTGGTAATCATTTACTTGCAAATTAGTTCTTTAAACATCCCCTAGATACTTAGGTAGCCAGAGGTATAAAACAGAGAATCTTCTGTCAAGGTCCATCTCATCACTAAAGGGGAAAGGGATGCTTCTGAATCAAGGGTCAGCAAACTATGGCCTGCAGGCCAAATCCAGTCTGCCACCTGTTTTTGTAAATAAAGTTTTATTGCACACAGCCACTCTCATATATTTACATATTGCCTATGGATGCTTTCACACTACAATGGCTGAGCTGAGTAGTTACAACAGAGCCCCTGAGGCCTGAAAAGTCTAAAATACTTATTCTCCAGACCTTTAAGAAAAAGTTTCCTGGCCTATAATAAGAATCACTACAATACCGTAGTTAGTGTGATAGTGGAGGTAAACACCAAGTGCTATGGAAGCACTCAGGAGTTAGTTAGGAGAAAAAGCTTTTTGGGAATCTAGAAGTTGGAAAATAGAGAGGAGGAAAATGATATTTTGAATCAAGGAAAAAAACATTAAGACAGAGGTCCCCAGGCTGCAGAAAATACCACTGCCTCAAGCAGCTTGCTTGATGCGCCCCATAGCTTCACATTAAAATCCTGGTTCCCACTCCTCAACTGCTGACCAAAACTAGAGGAAATTTGTGGAAACTGGTTTAGGCTCCATACTGACACTCAGGATAACGTTTTAGCTCATTAAATACCTCATACGTAGTAACTTCCCTGACTCTGGGTGGAGTTTAACTACCATTTCCTGAACATGTGATGCATAAAGCTGTATGTAAACCCCATTGTGGCTGCATAGTATGATTAAGAATGTTGCTGATATAACTTGTACGAACTTCCTGCTTGTAAACTCCTTAAAACTAACCTTCCTCCTCACTCTCGCTAAGCAGTCTTGGTGGCAGCAGCTTCTACCATTCCTTTCCTTGCACTACAAAATAAAGATACCTTTCCACTCTCCCATATTGGTCTCTCATTTATTGGCAGCAATGAGTTGTGCCAAGTGGAACCTGGGGTTTTAGCCCAACAATATTTCTGGCAAGCCAGCCAGGAGTCATCTGCCTTGTTCCAGAGGTGGATCAGAAAACAGATCATCCCTGATGTCTGGTGTCACCAGAAGACTTCTCCTGGAGACCTTGGGGCAGCCCTAGAAGCTGATCCACCTTAGACTCAATGGTGATTCTGTGTGAAATACAAAATACCCCTGAGTTATTTTGATAAGTACCTAGGTAAGGCCTTAGAAGAGTCCCAAGAAGCAGGAAGAATTGATCATTGAGGGCATTAAAGGCTCTAGGTACCTGGGGTTATTTGGTAAATAACAGGGTAACTCCTAGGTAAGGCCTTAGAAAACTCCCAAGAAGTGGAAGTAATTGACCATTGAAGGAGTAAAAGGCTCTAGATATCTGTTATTAGGTTGGTGCACCAAATTAGGTTGTGTGAGTGTGTAAGTGTCTGGAGAATGGAGAACATTCAAAGGACCCCAGAATGCAGCACACTAGGATACGTCCTTAAGAACTGGGACTATTTCAGGCTAAGCCCCACGAAAAAGAAGAAAATGACTTTCCTTTGCAACACTGCTTGCCCACAATATAAATGAGCAGATAGAGAGCAATGACTAGATAATGGGTCTCTAAATTATAATTCTGTCCTCCAACTTGATCTTTTCTGTATTCGTGAGGATAAATAGGATGAAAAGTATGTGGAAACTTTTATGACTCTGTATCAGAAAAAGAGTTACAAAACAGATGTAAAATCTTAGTTCAAAAAGGGACTGCCAAATCACAAAGGCAATCCTCCCTCCTGATCCTGAGGATGATCTTCCAGCTTCCGCTGTGTCTTAGACTGGGTTCTCTAGAGAATAAAAAACCAGTAAAACTTATAAATATAATACTTAAAGAGATTTATATCAAGGAAATGGCTCATGCAATTGTGGAGGCTAGAACGTTCCAAGTCCGTGGATCAAGATAGAGGCTTCTCTCGATTCATGTAGCCACAGGAGCTGGTGAACCCAAGATTGGTAGGTTGGAGAGCAGGACTCCTGCTCTCAGGCTTGAAGATCGACACATCCCAAGGCCTGCAGATAAGCTGGTAGCTCAAGTCCCAAGAGTTGGAGGTCAGACAAACAGGAGGCAGCCGCAGGATTCATAGTGAGCAAAAAAGCCAGAACATCTGCTTATATTCAGATGCAGGCCACACCGCTAAGGAAACTCCCTTTCAACTGATTGGCTACCCAGAGCAGATTCAATCATGGGAGTGATCACATATAAACACTGAGAATAATGCCCCAGCCAAGTTGACACACAATCTTAAGAATAACACACCACTTCGGCACATGTGCCACCCTCTCCCACTTCACTGTCCCCTGCCTACGCCTCTACCCAAAACACCAGTGACAGCCCCCACTTTTACGTTACCTCAACCATTTTATCCACCCCTCCCAAGCCCTTCTGCCCTAGCGCTGGGCTCACTGCTCATATGTGGAGTGGAATAGCCTTTGGGCACCCAATTCAGTGACTAGGGAGAACAAAAGTAACATGAAGGCAACTGAATCTCTGGAAAGCCATAGCACAGCCAAGCCCAGGGGCATGCACCCCCTCCAACATGTCCCAGCAGAAGACGCTGGCATGGTCTGAATCCATCAACTTTTCTCAACAAATTATCTTTATAACTGGAAAAATCGTTGCTCCAGGCATCAGGAAGACCCTGAGAGAATGCAGGAACTTTTTGCCTCCATCTTCTGTACTCATAACCTTAATTGGGCAAATTGTCAGGCACTGCTGGATGTGCTTCTGATCCCAGAAGAAAGGCCCATGCTCCTAGAAAAGGTAGGGCCAAGGCTGACAGGCACCACAAAGAGCAGGCAATAAATTAGCTGGGGACAGAAACTTTCCCTGTGGGCAACCCCATCTGGGATCAGAATACAGTTGAGGAACAGACCAGCCCTGCTTGTCATAGAGAATTAGAAGGGTTGAAGAAAGGGGTACCAAAAAACAAAAAATAGAAACCTTAGCAAAATATACGGGAACAAACAAGAAGCAACAAAAGATCCCTCTAAGTTTCTAGGAAAAAATTCATGAGGCTTTTAGACAGTTCCCAGACACAGACCCTGAGAGTCCTGAAAATGCTCATGTGGTGAATATGATTTTTATCAGGCAGGGTGCCCTGGACATACAGAGAGAAGTCCGAAAACTTGAGGGGGGTGTGGAGTTGTGGATCTCATGGCTTGTTGAGCTTTCCTACCAGGTACATTCCAACTGAGACCAGGAACAGAAAAAGAGAAAAATCACCAATCAGAAGAGACAGGATGCATTCCTGGCCACTGCCTTGTGGGGAGATGACCCATCTCCAGATGGCCCAAGAAGAGGAGGGCCCTTGAGGAGAGGGGGAGGTGAGAGGCCCCAGCCCCCATTAAGTTGACACCAGTGCACGTAGTGCAAAGAGAGAGGACATCAGAAGAGAGAGTGCCCTGAATTTCTACCCAGAGGTAAGAAAGAGCTTGGGGCTTCCCAGTGCCCCATGATGCCGATGGGGGAAGACTCAGGTTGAAGAGGACCAGAAGTGAGTCCCCTACCTAAGCATCTGGTTATAATGAAGGGGCAGGGGGGATGCGTGCAGTTCCTAGTGGATATCAGAGCAATCCACTCTGTCCTGACCCAGAAAAAAACAGCCCCAACAAAACAAACTGTGTCAGTTGCAGGAGTCTCAGGTAAGAGGGAGAACCCTCCCTTCCTCCAACCTCTAACCTGCTCCATACAAGGGAAGTCATTAACACATTCTTTTGTCTACATGCCTGACTATCCTATTCCCTTGCTGTGAAGAGACTTGTTTTGCAAACTGAAAGTACAATTTCTTTTGATAAACAGACCATACAGATGCAGGTACCACCAGAGAATGAATGGTGACAGCAGATGGCCTTTACCATTGAGTCACCCCCAATTACAGCACAGAAGGACACTACCAAGGATTGGTAGGGCCAGACATACAGGATGCAGTGATCCCATGAATATGGGCCAACAAGGTGCCAGGATGCACCAAAAATATTCCCCCAGTGGCAGTCAAGCTCCTACTCAGTGTAGTTCCCCCCTGACTTAAGCAATACCCCAGCCGAGTGGAGGCCTGACAAACACTGGGAAAAATCATCGTCAGATACCTGAAACTTGGACTGCTCAGACAGTGTCAGTCACAGCTCAACACCCCCATTCTGTCAGTGAAGAATAAAAATGGAGAATACCAGTTAGTTCAGAATCTGCCATTAACCAGGTAACAGTCATGGTCCACCCTGTAGTTTCCAACTTGTATACCCTGCTACTGACCTTGTTGCCCAGTACTGAATCTGAAGGATGCATTCTTCTGCATCTGAGTAGGAAAAAAAAAAGCCAGGAAATCTTTGCCTTTGAGTGAAAGGACCTGGACAAATGGACAAATGCAGCAACTCTGTTGGCAGGTCCTTCCCCAGGGATTTAAAAACAGCTCCACTCTCTTCAGTTCTGCCCTAGCTAAGGAACTGAGACAACTGACCTTGACCAATGGTATACTCCTACAGTGTGTGGATGATTTACTCATTGCCAGCTGCAGTGAGTACAATTGTCTCCAGAATTCTACTGAGGTTTTGAACTTTTAGGAAATGCAGGGTATCAGGTCTTAGAAGAAAAAGGTCAGGTCAACCAATAGGAGGTAATTTACTTGGATTTTAAAATCAGACAGGGAGAGCAAGAACTCCTCCTTGCCCAAAAAGACCCTATCTGCAGATTGGTGCCCCCATCAACCAAAAACAGCTCCAAGGTTTTTTGGGAATGGTTTGTTTTTGCAGCACATGGATCCTAAATTCCAGGCTTATTGCCAAGCCTTTACACTGAGCCTTAGAGGGAAAAGACACAGACGCCTTAGAATGGACCAGACAGAGCAACTGTCTTGATTAAGTTAAGAGACATTTAATTGGAGGAAGGTCCACACCACTGTTTCGACAGTGATAAAGAGCTGCCCCACCTGTGCAAAAAAATAATCCCAAGAACACTGCTGAAGCACCCCCAGGGGTCATGCAAGCTGGGGCAATGCCTGGAGGAAACTGGAAGGTGGATTTCACTGAGATGCCTCCAGCTCCTGGAAATTACAAATATCTGCTTGTCTTTATTGACACCTTCACTAACTGGGTTGAAGCGTATCCTTGCAGGATGGAAAAGGCCACCAAGGTGGTGAAGCACCTCCTAAATGAAATCATTCCTCTATTCAGGCAGTGACAACTGGCCCCATTTTGTGGCCTTGGTGGTGCAATAGGCAGCAACTTCCCTGGACATTAATTGGAACTTACACACAGCCTGGAGACCCCAGTCCAGCTGTAAAGTAGAGCCGGCTAACCAGACTCAGAAGAGACATCTAGCAAAGCTGTGCCAAGAGACCAAGTTGGTATGAACAAAGATACTGCATATGGCCTTTTTGAGAGTTTGGTCTGCACCTAGAAGCAAACTAAAACTTAGTCCATTTGAGCTATTATATGGGCACCCTTTATTAGAGAACCCCAATATGACCAACATACCTTGCCTTAATAATGACCAACTTTCTTCCCTCCATGAGGTTGAAGATGTTCAAGTTACTAAATACTTGCAGTTTTTTTTGGAGGACTCTGTCTTCTTTCCACACCTATGCTCACCTGAAGAGACTGACTGAGCCAGAGGTGCCCCTCCATCTATTCCAGCCTGGTGATTGGGTCCTTCTGAAGGTGTGGAAATCCAATCCCCTTGAGCAGAAGTAGACAGGCCTCTTTGAAGTCCTCTTGGCTACCACAGTGGCTATCAAACTCCACAGGCTCAAAACTTGGATCCACCATATTTGAGTAAAGAAAACCACCTCACGAGATGCCAAGGGACAACCTCGTTAGAACTGTGAGGTCTGGACTTGTGAGTCAATTGAGGACCTTAAGCACTCATTTTCCGACACCCTCCTGCATGGGCGAGATCCCCCAAAGACTCTTAATACCACTAATAACACTGGTGTCAGTATTCTGTCTCCTATACCTGTATACTTTACTCAAACAGGTTAGATTGCTGTAGACCTTTGAGTGAGCAGACTCAGCCATGAACTGGGTGATGTGATTATTCCTAGGAGTAGCCGTATATGTAAATGCTGGATAGGATTTCTATGTTCTTAACAGGTTGCACCAGGCAATTGTAAACCATAATGCATGGGTTAACAATTGCTGGATTTATTCACAATCCCCTTCATATGTAGGGCAAGCGTTACCCATAATCTCTGTGCCTCTCCATCCAACTTACTGTCTAAAAGAAGAGGGGGCACAATTAATAAATAAAAACAAAACATTAGACAGAGTCCAGTACACCGCTGTGAGGTCTGCCTAACCATAATACCTCAACAGTAGATGAGTGGCCACGGTGAAGGGCCAACTTTTCAAGTCTATGTCCAATATTTGCCTCCTACCAGGGAATTGCCAAACAATTTGGAGCCAGGCTATAGTTCAGAATGGACACTTTTCCTGAATGACCAATGTCCAAAAAGAAAAGGAGGGAATGAGATAGAGGTCCCCAGGCTGCAGAAAATTCCACTGCCTCAAACAGCTTGCTTGACACACCCCATAGCTTTACCTTAAAACCCTGGTTCCCCTCTCATAAACTGCTGCCCCAAACTAGAAGAAATTGGGGGAAACTAGTTTAGGCTCCATGTTGACATTCAGGATAACCTTTTAGCTCATTAAATACCTCATACATATTAACTTCCCTGACTCTGGGTAGAGTTTGAGTGCCATTTTCTGAACATGCGATGAGTGAAGTTACATGTAAACCCCATTGCACCTGCATAGTATGATTAAGAATGTTGCTGATACAGCTTGTATGAACTTCCTACTTGTAAACCCCTTAAAACTAACCTTCCCCCTCACTCTCGTTGAGGAGTCTTGGCGGCAGCAGCCTCAACTGTTCCTTTCTTGAACGATAAAATAAAGGTTGCCTTTCCACTTTCCCATCTCGGTCTCTCATTTATTGGCTGAGATGAGTCGCGCCAAGCAGAACTCGGGGTTTCCACCCAGGAAAAACAAGACCAGAGCCTCTGGGGCATGAAAAGGTGTGATATTTTCAGCAAAAGGTAAAAAATGTGTCATCGAAGGATTGTGAGTACAGGAATAAGGGAGGCGGAGGAGGGAGATAGGAGAGAAGAAAATCGGTAAAACCAAACTCATTGCCGCGGTGTCAATTCCAACTCATGATTATCATATAGGATAGAGGAGAGCTCTCCCATAGCATTTCCAAGTCTATAATCTTTACGGAAGCAGATTGCCACACCTTTCTTCTGCAGAGTGGCTGGTGAGTTTGAATTGCTGACCTTTTGGTTAACAGCGGGGCACTTAACCACTGCACCACCAGGGCTGCTTTAAGATGGAAGGGGGAGTCTAAACATTAAAGCATTCAGATTTATCCTTAGACAGATAATGAGCATCTAGGATTTGGTTTCTAGAATGGTAACTCTAATGGCAGATGAGAGAATGTTATTGGTAAGGCCATTTGGGAAGCTTGAAATTTATAAGCAAGAAGTGAGGAAATTAGAGGTTCTTCCCAAGGGGTGCAGAGGAGTGAGTGGATTTAAGAGACATTATTGAGGAAAAATATTAAATGGATTTTTTTGCCAACTGGATATGGAGTAAATGGTACAGCAAAGCCTGGCCATACCAAAACAAATTCTACAAGTTTTAAATTTTATCCTTAATCCAATTGTATACTCATTCCTAGCTCAGGAAACATAATTTAAAAGGCCAAAAATAAACTGTGCTTCTTAAGTTTCAAGATGGATAAAAAATATCAAACGACTTAATCTGAAAGAATTTATGGATAGAGAAAATCAGGTCTCTTATAAATTACAGCAAGAAAGAAAGAGATGGATGGAGTGATAGTTTAGACAGAACAATGAAAGATAATTTATCAATAATAGTATTTGGACGTGCTGGAATGATGGGTGTATGAATCTTTACCAAGAAAACAGAGAGGGCAGTCTAGAAATGAGCTCTGCTTTTGTGAGGCTTTTGTTAGAAATTTATGACTTTAATATAAATTTTCATCTGATGCCAGATTTTAAAATAACAATAGCATTGTTGCACAAAATGTGGGTGTTTTTGTCCTACATTAAAACTTTTGCTCTTACTAATGCAAAGTTCTTTGAAATTAATATTCTAATTATGAAGATGTTCATTCCTATATGAAACATAACCAAAGAAAATCCAGCCCAACCTTGCCCAGTGCCTGAAGACAACCTCCCAGAGGCCTTATCTCAAGGACATCAGTTTAACTGGAATCCAAAATAGCATTTATTTTGAATGGATTACTTAGGGTCATAAATTAGCCTGGTTATAACAGTGGGATCTAGAAAAGAAACTTAAGAGCAAATTCAGGAGGTTCCTTAAAAACCATGGTAAATCTGTTTATTTGAACCTAACATATTTTGAAGAATTGACGTGCTTGCTATTTAAAACAAAAATACTGTAAAAGAAATTGTATAAAGTAACCCATTAAACCCATTGTCATTTTAAAACCATATCAACAAAATAAATACCCCTACTTCAACATGGTGTAAGTCAAATATTCGTATACTGAACTTTCTTAAAGTGAAATAAGTCAGTAAAATTGGTGAAAGAAGAAATATTGGAAATCTCTCTCTCCTCTCCTTCCACATAAGGGTGAAAAAAGAGATATGTGTTTAAAAATCTTAACCAATTCAGAAAATGTTAATTAAGCACCTACTATTGGAGCCCTGGAAACCCTGGTGGTATAGTGGTTAAGAGCTATGGCTGCTAACCAAAAGGTCAGCAGTTCA
This sequence comes from Elephas maximus indicus, assembly GCF_024166365.1. Taxonomy (NCBI): domain Eukaryota; kingdom Metazoa; phylum Chordata; class Mammalia; order Proboscidea; family Elephantidae; genus Elephas; species Elephas maximus. The sequence goes on from NC_064844.1 coordinate 47,169,036, forward strand.
AATCCACCAGGTGCTCCTTTGAAATTCTATGGGGCAGTTCTACTCTGTCCTATAGGGTTGCTATGAGTCAGAGTCGACTTGACGGCAGTGGGCTTATTTGGTTTTTTTGTTTTTTTTTTAATTGGAGCCCTTGTGGCACAGTGGTTAAGAGTTTGGTTGCTAATCCAAAGGTTGGCAGTTCAAATCCACCAGCCACTCCTTGGAAACCCTATGGGGCAGTTCTACTCTGTCCTGTAGGGTCGCTGTGAGTTGGAATCAACTCAAAGGCAATGGGTTTTATGTGCCATGAACATCCAGATTTTTTTTCCTGTGTAGGTCAGGATAGGCTAAGTTAAGCCTCGGTTACAAATAAGCCTAAAATCTCAGTTGTTTAAAACAACAAAAGTTTCGTTCTTGTTCATGCCATAAAAAAAAGAAAACATATACCCATCCTAAATTGTCAATCAGAGATCCAGGATAATGGAGAAGCTATCATCTGGGAAGTTTCCAGTTGTAATGGCAAAGGGAAAAGAGAATATGGAGCTGTACACAAGAAACACACTTTAGACTAAAGACAAATAGGATGGAAATGAAAGGACGAGGAAAAAATATTCCATGCAAATAGTAACCAAAAGAAAGCTGAGGTGGCTGTGTTAATATCAGACAAAGTAGACCTTAGGTCAAAATCTGTCACAATAGTCAAAGAAGGACATTATATAATGATGAGAAGGTTAACTCATCAAGAAGACATAACAATCATAAACGTATATTCATCTAACATCAGAGCCCCAAAATATATGAAAAAAACACTGACGGAATTGAAGGGAGAAATAATACTATAATAATAGTTGGAGACTTAAACATACCAATTTCAATAATGGCTAGGATATCTAGACAGAAGACCAATATAGAAAGAGGCGATTTGAAAAACACTATAAACTAACTAAACCTAATAGACACAAACAGCACACTCCACCCAACAATAGCCCAATCTACATTCTTCTCCAGTACGCATGATTCCTGTCCAGGATAGACAATATGCTAGGTCATAAAAAAGTTTCAATAAATTTAAAAAGTATGAATTCATACAAACTATCTTCTCAGGCCACAATGCAATGAGATAGAAATCAATAATAGAAGGAAAGAAAATTACACAAATATGTGGAAATTAAGCAACCCACTAAAACAATGAGTGGATCAAAGAAGAAGTCAAAAAGGAAATCAGAAAATACATAGAGACAAATGAAAAAGACAGTACAACATACTGAAGCTTACGGAAAGCAGAGAAGGCAGTGCTCAAAAAAAGAAGAAAGAGGTAAAATAAATAACCTAATTTTATAAGTTGAAGGACTAGAAAAAGAAAAGCAAACTAAGCCCAAAGCTACCAGAAGGAAGAAAATAACAAAAACTAAAGCAGAAATAAATGAAATAGAGGCTAGATAAACAATAGAATCCAACAAAACCAGAAGCTGGTTCTTTGAAAAGATCGACAAAACTTTAATTACACTGACAAAAAAAGGGAAGCAGCAAGCAACTAAAATCAGAAATGAAAGTGGGGGTATTAATACCAATCCTACTGAAATAAAAAGGATTACAAGAGAATACGACAAACAATTATATGCTAATAAATCAGATACCCTAAACGAAATGGCCACCACTTGTCTGTCAGTTTGTTGCACTGTGGTAGCTTGCAAGTTACTGTGATACTGGAAGCTATGCCACCCGTATTTCAAATACCACCAGGGTCACCCATGGTGGACAGGTTACCAGCTGAGTTTCAAATTAAGACAGGCTACAAAGAAGGACCCGTTGGTCTACTTCTGAAAAAAATTAACCAGTGAAAACCTTATGAATAGCAGCAGAACATTGCCTGATATAATGCTGGAAGATGAGTGCCTCAGGTTGGAAGGCACTCAAATCACACTGCCTCTTCAAAGTAGAGCCGACGTTAATGGCAAGGATGCAGTCAAGCTTTTGGGACCTTCATTTGCTGATATGGCATGACTCAAACTGAGAAGAAACAGCTGCAAGCATCCATTAGTAATCAAAACATGGAATGTATGAAGTATGAATCTAGGAAAATTGGAAATAGTAAAAAATGAAACAGAACATATAAAGACCGATATCCTAGACATTAGGATAAAATCCGTTTTGGTTGAAATGGACTGGCATTGGCCATTTTAATCGGACAATCATATGGTCCACTATGTTAAGAATGACAAATTGAAGAGGAATGATGTTGTGTTCATCGTCAAAAGAACATTTCAAGATCTATCCTGAAGTACAACACTGCAGTGATAGGATATCTGTACACATACAAGGAAGATCAGTCAATTAAATTATTATTCAAATTTACACACCAACCACAAAGGCCAAAGATGAAGAAATTGAAGATTTTTACCAACTTCTGCAGCCTGAAGTTGATGAAATGTACAATCAAGATGCATTGATAATTACTGGTGATTGGAAAGCGAAAGTTGGAAACAGAGAAGAAGGATTGGTAGCTGGAAAATATCGCCTTGGTGATATAAATGATGCTGGAGATCTCATGACAGAATTTTGCAAGACCAATGACTTATTCATTGCAAATACCTTTTTTCAACAACATAAATGGCGAACATGGGTCTCTTCAGATGGAATACACTGCAATCGAATCAACTACATCTGTGGAAAGAGACTATGGAAAAGCTCAACATCATCAGTCAGAACAAGGCCAGAGGCCACTGTGGAAGAGACTTTCAAGTGCTCATGTATAAGTTCAAGATGATGTTGAAGAAAATTAGAACAAGTCCAAAAGAGCCAACGTATGACCTTAGGTGTATCTCACCTGAAAAGACCAGACTTACCTGCCTGACAGAGGCGGGAGAAACCCTGAGAGTATGGCCCCCGGACACCCTTTTAGCTCAGTAATGAAGTCGCTCCTGAGGTTCACAATTCATCCAAAGATTAGACAGGCCCATAAAACAAAACGAGACTAAAGGGGCACACCAGTCCAGGGGCAAGGATTAGAAGGCAGGAGGGGACAGGAAAGCTGGTAATAGAGAAACCAAGGTCGAGAATGGAGAGTGTTGACATGTCATGGGGTTGGCAACCAACGTCATAAAACAATGTGTACTAAATGTTTAATGAGAATCTAGTTTGTTCTGTAAACCTTCACCTAAAGTACAATTTAAAAAAAGCACTTGGCATGAACTAAGTGCTCAATAAACACAGTAAAACCTGCAAAAGACAGAACGTGTGTAAGAAATTGACATGATTATCAAGGACCTCACCCCTGTTATGGATTGAACTGTATCAAAAAAAAAAAATTTTTTTTTTGGCAAGTATTCTTATCTGACTTTTAAAAAACAAGTTTGTTTTTTCCTGATTATGCATGTAATTTATAAAGGAGAATAGTAGGTGTTTTATCCAATGAGATTGAGCAACAGTCAATTTTTAAAAACCAGCTAATATGTGGAATTATGAACAATGTTATATAACACTTGAATATTTTATTTAAAACATGAAAATTTACATTCATTTGTTAATTTTTTGATTATTTATTGTAGTCTTTACATAAAATCACACCAATAACTATACTGGCATGATTTAAAAAAAAAAGTGGAGAGACAGCCTACAGAATGGGAGACAATTTTTGGTAACCATACATTTGATAAGGGTTTAATACATAGAATATATAAACAACTCTTACAACTCAACAGCAAAAAGACAAACTATTTAAAAACTGGGTAAAGGACTTGAATAGACATTTCTCCAAAGAAGACAGACAAATGGCGAGTAAGCACATGAAAAATGCTCAATGTCAATAATCATCGAAAACAAACAAATGAATAAACAAACAAAAAACATTTGCTCTCACGTCAGTTCTGACTCATGGTGACCCTATATGTTTCAGAATAGAACTGTACTCCACAGGATTTTCAATGTGATCTTTTGGATGTAAATTACCAGGGCTTTCTTCCAAGGAGCCTCTGGTAGATTTGAACTGCCAATCTTTCAGTCAGTAATGGTTTGCATCATCCAGGAACTCCTCATTAATCATTAAGGAAAAACAAATCAAATCCACAATGAGATACCATTTCACATCCACTAAAATGGCTACTATCAGGAAAATGGAAAATAACATATGTTTTCAAGGATGTGGAGAAATCGAAAGCTTCATCCGTCGTTGGTGGGAATGTAAAATAGTACAGCAGCTACAGAAAACATTTTGGCAGTTCCCGAAAAAGGCAAACATAGAATTATTATATGACTCAGCAATTCCACTCCTAAGTGGAATTGACTTGAAAGCAGAAACTTGAAAAGATACTTATACAGCAATGTTCATTATTCACAATAGACAAAAAGTTGAATCTACCCAAGGGTTCATCAACAGATGAATGGATAAGCAAAATGTGGTATATATGTACAATGGGATAGTATTCAGCCATTGAGAGAAATGAAGATCTGATACATGCTACGACATAAAGGAGCCTTGAAAACGTTATGCTCAGTGGAATAAATCAAACACAAAATGACAAATGTTGTATTATTACGCTTACATGAAATACCTGAAATAGGCGAACGCATACAGTTAAAAATTGATTAATGGTTGCTGGAGGTCGGGGGGAGGAAGAAATACAAAGTTATTGCTTAAGGGGCACTGACTTTCTGTTTACACCAAAAATACATTTGGAAATGGGTATTGGTGATGGTTGCACAACATGGTGAATATAATTAATGTCACTGAATTATACACTTAAAAATGACTAAAATGGCAAATGTTTTGTTATATATATTTTACCACAATAAGATTTTTTTTAAGTAGAAAGAATGTGGGGGAAAGTACCCTGATCCTTAAAGTGTTTACCTAGAAAGATTACAAATCATTGGTGAAAGCAAGTTGTGTGGCCATGCTTAATTTCCAGTAGGTGGAGAATAAAATTTTATCAACTGCTATGAGTTGGAATCGACTCGATGGCAGTGGGTTTGGCCCAGAAGAAGAGTGCTGGGAGCATCTGCAAAATAGAGCATTTGTGAAAATCCTTAATACATACCTAGGGCAGAATATGGCTCAGGGACTCAAAGCATGACTGGTAATCTCTACTTTGTATTTTTCTGTTAGATGGGACTCATGAAATTTTGCCAAGGAACCCATTTTAAGTGAGCATTTTAATGAAATGTTAAAGGATAGGCAAGAAAGTCCATTTTGTACCATTCATTTATCATCTTGAAAGTAGTAATGCCCTACGAGTATTTTACTAATAGTAATAGCTAACATTTATTGTGCATGCAAAAGCTGGACAACGAATAAGGAAGACTGCAGAATTGATAGCTTTGAATTGGGGTGTTGGCAAAGAATACTGAATATACCATGGACTGCCGAAAGAGTGAACAAATTTGTCTTGGTAGAAATACAACCAGAGTGCTCCTTAGAAGCAAGAATGGTGAGGCTACATCTCACATACTTTGGACATGTTATCAGGAGGGATCAGTCCCTGGTAAAGTAGAGAGCCAGTGAAAAAGAGGGTTGACACAGTGGCTGCAACAATGGGCTCAAGCATAACAGTGATTGTGAGGATGGTGCAGGACCGGGCAGTGTTTCATTCTGTTGTACATGGGGTCGCTCTAAGTCAGAAGCAACTCAACGCCACCTAACAACAACAAAAATAACATGTATTGAATGCTTACTAAATGCCAGGCACTCTTCTAAGTACTCTGCATTTATTAACTAATTTTATTCTCATAAGAATCTTATACAGAAGGCACAATTATTAGCCCCACTTTACAGGCATGAGGAAGTTAAGTAAATTTTCCAAATTCATACAACTAGTCAGTGGCTGTTATGGATTGAATCGTGTCCCTCAAAATGTGTATCAATTTGGCTAGGCCACCATTCCCAGTATTGTGTGGTCTGATGTGATTATCCTATGTGTTGTGATTCCTAACCTCTATAATGTTAATAAGGCAGGATTAGAGTCAGTTATGTTAATGAGGCACAACTCAGTCCACAGGATTAGGTTTATCTTGAGTCACTCTCTTTTGAGATATAAAAGAGAGAAGTGACCAGAGAGGAATGGGACCGCATGACACCATGAAAGGGGCACTGGGAGCAGGGCATGTCCTTTGGACCTGGGGTCCCTGCTCTGAGAAACTCCTAGACCAGGGAAAGATTGATGACAAGGACATTCCCTCAGAATCAACATAAAGACTTCCCCTGGAGCTGGTGCCCTGAATTCAGACTTCTAGCCTCCTAGATTGTGAAAACATAAATTTCTGTTTGTTAAAGCCAACCACTTGTGATATTTCTGTTATAGCAGCCCTAGATAACAAAGACAGTGACATTCAAAGTTAAAAATACCAAACCAAGCAAAATATTTCTAGAACCTAGCTGCTGAATCACTTATTTGCATAATTAATAACACCAATGAATAAAACTAAATATACATTTAATTGAAGGAGCATTTCAGTAGCTGAGCAAATGAACTCAAATTATAATGATTTGATATTTCATTTTTATTACTATCGACATTCCAATATTGACACGTTTTAATACCACTAGGTATCTGTAATGAATTATCTCTCCATCCATGTCATAATCAGGAACTAAGTATCTTTTGGAACTCCTTTTTTTCCTAAAGGACCCATTTGATATTTCCAGCGCCAAGGAGATCTGGCATTTTATGTAAAATTTACCTTATTGACTATATGTGTCAAATTCCTTCAGATCAATGTAGTGAATAATTATTGCTTAACTGCCTAGAGCCGCTTCTATTCCTCCTCTCCACTTTCTTCTGGAAATTGCCTCTTTCCCATGATCTGCTCCGCTCTGTCAACATGGTAACCTCTGTACCAGTCAGTCATCTTGTACAGAAATGTGCCCTGCTTGTTACAAGTAAATGGTCTGGGGGAGGAAATCTAGGCCAATCACCTCCCTGCCTCAGAACCTGTCCCTGGCCAGCACGCTGGTCCCAGAGTGAGCGTCTAATTCAAGCTGGGCTACTTAGAGTCCTTCTCCAGGAATTTGGGAACTGAAAATGAGAGACAGCATCTGTTTCCAGGCAACTGAAACTATAAATAAAAAGCTCAAGTAGATCCTGTCAACAGTTATCTTTCCCTCCCAAGGAAGCAGACCAAGCCAGTTGAGAGAGTGATAAAGAGTAAAAATATGGAGATATAAAAGATGAAGAGAGAGGCCTGCAGGATATTGTTTACTCAGCTCTATTCCCATTCTTGAGATCCGTGAGACACCACTTCCTTACTTTACCTACTGTTACTTGGATTCCCATCATTTGCAACCGTAACAGTCCCAATTAATATAACTAATTTCTAAAATTTTATAAACAACTGGCATATTAATGAAACATTTCAAAAGGGATCACACGTGCAATCACAGGTGCTTATGATTCACCAAAGGAATTAAAAAGATCAAAGCTAAAGGGAAGATTGAAGGAATTCCATGTTAAACAATTAGCCACACAATATAACCACAATAAAGGGGATGATTCCAGGTTTTCTATAATTTTTGCCTTCCCTGGCAAAAAAGGTAAAGAAACCAGAACTCACGTGGTATCTACTGGTTACTCAGAAAGGAGCAATAAAAAACAATTATGGTATAAAAATCATCTGAAGCATGGGCGAGTGTTTAAGTGCTACGGTTGCTAGCCAAAGTGTAGTCAGTTCAAATCTGCCAGGTACTCTTTGGAAACTCCATGGGGCAGCTCTACTCTGTCCTACAGGTTTTTTTTTTTTTTCTTTTTTGATGGGCGGGGGTGGTTATCAAGTGACTACAGACCCAATTTCAGTATCTCTGATACATGGCAAAATTTTAGGCATCCTTTCCCCCTAAAACTCTCTGTAGCATGCCCAAACATTTGAGATTCTGATGGGAGTCTGTCTTCCTGGGTAGAGGAATAAATTCCTTGTCAAGACATTGATTATGGAAATGGTCGTTAGGATTCCTCCTCCACAATCATGAGGCTTTACAATTTAGAGGGGCTCTAGGGACACCATGAGTTGGCATCAACTTGATGGCAATGGGTTTGGTTTTTGGTTTAGATTCACCAAGAAGGTGTTCTTCTAACCACCTGCCCTTTTGACTCCCTAAATTACATGGACCATCCTCCTGGTAGTCATTTTGACAATGTATCCACTAGGAATTTCTAACTGGACAGGGTTCCAGTTTTAAATGAAGGAGAGTTATATCATCGTATTCAATTCTATCAATCCTTGATTACTTATATTAATAAATGGGAATAAGATGTGAATTATCCCAAGCAGCAGATAATTCTAATTTAATTTTCACAGTTAACTCAGTTTATCTGCTTTATAGATTCTCCAAGGTCTCTTCTCCATCACTATACCAAAGGATCCTAGGTTATAAAGGACTTGAAGCTAGGAATAGAAAAGGAGAGTTTCGAATGTCAGTAAATATAGGAGTTAGTGGGTTTTAATATCAAATGTAAATGATTTTTGAATCATCTACTTGTCTGTCCTTTTATGAGGGAAACAACAAAATTAATACAACTGGCGCTGGAATGCAGTTAGACACTAAGACATAAACATACACACACACACACACCACTCACATATTCTTTATATGTTTAACTCTCCTATCGGCAGGCTTTAATGAGAAAGGGTGAAAAACGAGAGAAAACACTAGCTCCTAATGTGTAAAGAACAATATTATCTTACCCTGGGTTCCCCCAAAACAAGAACTTGAGACAAACACTTCCTTGCAGGTAGTTTGCTTGGGCTCCCAGAGAGCAAAAGAGCAGGACGGGGAAAGCAGAACAGGAAGAAAGCAAAGTCAATCCGAGGATGTGGTACTGAGTTAGCCGCCCCTGTGGGCAGCCGGTGCTTGATCCCGCAGAACCTTCCAATGAGCCCTGGGGACAAAGGGGAAAGCATTTATCCATCTGCTCCTCTCTTCCATTGATCAAGGGTGGCTCCAGTGAGAGTTTATCACCCTGAATCCCTGGGTTGCTTATCTTTAAGTACAGAGCTGTAGCGCACACTATGGCATGAGAGCAGCCACAGGGCAAAAAAGTAGAAGTACATGGCATGCGTCCAAAGCAAGTCTCAGTGTAATTGCACCTGCATGATGCAGATTAAAGTCCGTGGGAGCTAGTAGTCACAGCAGTAGCTCAATTAAGAGGTGGCTCTAAGAGAATTTAGAACTAATGCACAAAAGACGTCCAGTACAAATAAATAAGGTAAAAGAAAATTGAAATACAGAGATTCACTGTCAAGGCAACTTTTCAGGAATGCATCTTCAATGAAAAATGCTGTATCTCTGCCCATGAATATTCTCCCATCATTACTACATTAACAACACTAAAGAGGGGAGGAGAGTTTCCTCTGTATTGTCACTGCCACTGGAGAGGAATGGAGGAGCTGTCAACTAGCACAAGCCGTCAGCAGCTGAGAAGAAGGAAGCTCAGTGGCATATTCCTGAAGTATGATTTGATTGTTAGGTGGAGAGATGAAAGAAGTGTATCTTGAGTTCAACAAACACAAGATTATACATGGCTAAAAATACTCAGCAGCAAACTAAAAAAGGAATCAAAAAGCTCTTCAATAATCATTATTTTTCATAAAGAGCCACTAAGAGTCTCCAGGCCAACCCATTATCTCTTAAAATAATTCATGGGCATGCCATATTTACATGGATATCCCGTAAGAGAGGTGCAAAATTAGACAAAGTCCTTTGAACTAAAAGGAGAGTTTCTCTTAATAAGAAAAAGTCCACCCAAAGCCTCAATATACAGACCAAAGATGTGACAGAAAGGAAGCTAAAAGGATGTTTAAGTACTTGCATTTATGCATTTGATCCTTGCCAATCTTGGGAGCCCTTGTGGCACAGTGGTTAAGAGCTCAGCTGCTAACCAAAAGGTCGGCAGTTTGAATTCATCAGCCACTCTTTGGAAACCCTATGGGACAGTTCTACCCTGTCCTATGGAGTCACTATGAGTCACAATTGACTTGACTCCAAGGAGTTTGGTTTTGATTATGTGCAAACGGTTAAGTGCTCTGCTGCTAACCAGACAGGTTGGCAGTTTGAAGCCACTGAGAGGCACCTTGGAAGAAAAGCCTGGTGATTTACTTCCAAAAGGTCACAGTTGTGAAAACTCTAAGGAGCGCAGTTCTACTCTAACACACATGGGATTACCATGAGTCAAAATCAACCAACTCGATAGCAACTGAGTTTTTTGTTTGTTTGTTTTATGCAAGTCAGAGCCTAAAGGAAATAAAGCTACAGTGTTCAGGCAACAAGGCAGCTGGCAGACCTAACAGAAAGGATTACATTCCTCACAGACTGTCCATGGGAATTTGAGGTTAAACTCGGAGTTTATTTTGCTGCAAGCAAATATTTTATATATACTGTTAAAGAGAATGGAAGGAGCTCCCTGAGTTGACCCACCAACCGGAATCAAGACGGTCTATGCCAAGGCCATCCACACTCCTGTGTGATCAAAGGGCTCACCACACAGCGGTGTCTGGCTGAACTCTCCCACAAGTAAGTCAGCAAAGGCCAACACGTCAGGCTAGGAGGCAGTGTTTCTAGGGAGAAAGTACTCTATACATACAAATATAATTATCTTGAAAATTTTAACCTGAGGTTTATTTGTTTTTTATTATTCTTCCCATAAAACATGCTTACCATTAAGGCTAAGTAATGAGGCTTAATACCTTGGGAAGAGGAGGCAGGGCCACCTAGAAAAACAGCTGTCTACAGATGCACAAAAAGGAGAGATTCAGAGGAAGTCCCCACCAGACAGGAGAGGCAGGTAGTACTCTACTGGGGAGGGAGAGGGAAGAGGTTAAGAGGGGAAGAGGGTGGGAGGTAGGATTTGTCTGATCTCCATCATGGCGCAGAACTCGCATCTCTCTGATCCTTGGCTCAGGCAGTGTGAGTGGACACTGAAGGAGAGAAACCCAAGATACACAGAATGGTTTTTAGGTGCCATTGAGTTAGTCCTAACAACCCTGTGTACAACAGAAGGAACTGTTGCCCAGTCATGCACCATCCTCACAATTGTTGCTATGTTTGAGTCCACTGTTGCAGCCACTGTGTTAATCCATCTCATTGAGGGTCTTCCTCTTTTTTCGCTGACCCCTTACCAAACATGATGTCCTTGTTCAGGGACTGCTCCCTCCTGATAGTATGTGCAAAGTACATGCTATAGTCAATATTCTTCACCAACACCATAATTCAAATGCATCTTCTTCAGTCCCACTTATTCATTGTCCACCTTTCAGGTGCATATGAGGTCGTTGAAAATATCATGGCAAATACTTTTTTTTTTTAATTTTTATTATGCTTTAAGTGAAAATTTACAAATGAAATCAGTCTCTCACACAAAAACCTAAACACCTTGCTACACACTCACAGTTGCTCTCCCCAGTGAGACAACTGCTCCCTCCCTCCACTCTCTCTTTTCCTGTCCATTTCACCAGCTCCTAACCCCCTCCACCCTCCCATCTCCCCTCCAGACAAGAGATGCCAACATAGTCTCAAGTGTCCACCTGATCCAAGAAGCTCACTCCTTACCAGCATTGCTCTCCATCCCATGGTCCTGTCCAATCCCTGTCCAAAGAGCTGGCTTCAGGAATGGTTCTTATCCTGGAACAACAGAAGGTCTCGTGGCCATGACCACTGGGGTCCTTCCAGTCTCAGTCAGACCATTAAGTCTGGTCTTTTTACAAGAATTTGGGGTCTGCATCCCACTGCTCTCCTGCTCCCTCAGGGGTTCTCTGTTGTGTTCCCTGTCAGGACAGTCATCAGTTGTAGCCGGGCACCATCTAGTTCTTCTGGTCTCAGGCTGATGTAGTCTCTGGTTTATGGGCTCTTTCTGTCTCTTGGGCTCGTAATTACCTTGTGTCCTTGGTGTTCTCCATTCTCCTTTGGTCCAGGTGGGTTGAGAGCAATTGATACATCTTAGATGGCCGCTTGCTAGCGTTTAAGACCCCAGACGCTACTCTCCAAAGTGGGATTCAGGATATTTTCTTAATAGATTTTATTATGCCAATAGACTTAGATGTCCCCTGAAACCATGGTCCCCAAAGTCCTGCCCCTGCTACGCTGGCCTTCTAATCATTCAGTTTATTTCGGAAACTTCTTTGCTTTTGGTTTAGTCCAGTTGTGCTGACCTCTCATGTATTGTGTGTTGACTTTCCCGTCACCTAAAGTAGTTCTTACCCACTATCTAATTAGTGAATACCCCTCACTCGCCCTCCCTCCCTCCCTCCCTCCCTCCCTCCCTCCCTCCCCTCTCCCCACTCTCGTAACCATCAAAGAATATTTCCTTCTCTGTTTAAACTATTTCTCAAGTTCTTATAAGAGTGGTCTCATACAATATCTGTCCTTTTGCAACTGACTAATTTCACTCAGCATAATGCCTTCCAGATTCCTCCGTGATATGGAATGTTTCATGGATTCATCTCTGTTCTTTATCGATGCGTAGTATTCCATTATGTGAATATACCGTATTTTATTTATCCATTCATCCATTAATGGGCACCTTAGTTGCTTCCATCTTTTTGCTATTGTAAACAGTGCTGCAGTAAACATGGGTGTGCATATATCTGTTTGTGTAAAGGCTCTTATTTCTCTAGGATATATTCCAGGGAGCGGGATTGCCGGGTCATATGGTAGTTTCTAGCTTTTTAAGGAAGCGCCAAATCAATTTCCAAAGTGGTTGTACCATTTTACATTCCCACCAGCGGTATATAAGTGTTCCAGCCTCTCCACAACCCCTTCCACATTTATTATTTTCTGTTTTTTGGATTAATGCCAGCCTTATTGGAGTGAGATGGAATCTCATTGTAGTTTTGCTTTGCATTTCTCTAATGGCTAATGATCGTGAGCATTTCCTCATCTATCTGTTAGCTACCTGCATTTCTTCTTTAGTGAAGTGTCTGTTCGTATCTTTTGCCAATTTTTTAATAGGGTTATTTGTCTTTTTGTAGTTGAGTTTTTGCAGTATCATGTAGATCTAAGAAATCAGGCACTGATTGGAAATGTCATAGCTAAAAACTTGTTCCCAGTCTGTAGGTAATCTTTTACTCTTTCGGTGAAGTCTTGGATGAGCAGAAGTGTTTGGTTTTTAGGAGCTCCCAGTTATCTAGTTTTTCTTCTGCATTGTTAGTAATGTTTTGTATTCTGTTTATGCCATGTATTAGGGATCCTGGCATTGTCCTTATTTTTAATTCCATGATCTTTATCGTTTTAGATTTTGTATTTAGGTCTTTGATCCATTTTGAGCTTGTTTTTGTTCATGGTGTGAGGTATGGGTCTTGTTTCATTTTTTTTGCAGATGGATATCCAGTTACACCAGCACCATTTGTTAAAAAGACTGTACCCATTGAACTGATTGGGCCCTTTGTCAAACATCAACTGCTCATATGTGGATGGCTTTATGTCTGAATTCTCAATTCTGTTCCATTGGTCTATGTATCTGTTGGTGTACCAGTACCAGGCTGTTTTGACTATTGTGGCAGTATAATAGGTATTAACATCAAGTAGAGTAAGAACTCCCACTTTGTCCTTCTTTTTCAGTAATGCTTTACTAATCCGGGGTCTCTTTCCCTTCCATATGAAGTTAGTGATTTGCTTCTCCATCTCATTAAAAAACGTCCTTGGAATTTGGATCAGAATTGCCTTAAAGCTAAAGATCACTTTTGGTAGAACGGACAGTTTTATAATGTTAAGTCTTCCTATCCATGAGCAAGGCATATTTTTCCACTTATGTAGGTCTCTTTTGGTTTCTTGCAGAAGTCTTTTGTAGTTTTCTTTGTATAAGTCTTTTACATCTCTGGTAAGATTTATTCCTAACTATTTTATCTTTTGGGGGGCTACTGTAAATGGTATTGATTTGGTGATTTCCTCTTTGATGTTCTTTTTGTTGGTGTAGAGGAATCCAACTGATTTTTGTGTGTTTCTCTTGTATCTCTATACTCTGCTGAACTTTTCCATTAGTTTCAGTGTTTTCTTGAGGATTCCTTAGGGTTTTCTCTGTATAAGATGAAGTCATCTGCACATGAAGATACCTTTACTTCTTCCTTCCCAACCCAGATACGCTTTATTTCTTTATCTAGCCTAATTGCTCTGGCTAGGACCTCCAACACAATGTTGAATAAGAGCGGTGATAAAGGGTATCCTTCTCTGGTCCCCGATCTCAAGGGGAATGCTTTCAGGCTCTCTCCATTTAGGATGATGTTGGCTATTGCCTTTGTATAAATGCCCCATTATTTTGTTGAGGAATTTCTCTTCTATTCCTATTTTGCTGATAGTTTTTACCATGAATGTGTGTTGAACTTTGTCAAATGCCTTTTCTGCATCAATTGATAATGTCATGGGATTCTTGTCTTTTATTTATATGATGGATTACGTTAATTGTTTTTCTAATGTTGAACCACCCTGCATAAAATACCTGCTATGAATCCCACTTGGTCATGGTGAATTATTTTTTTGATATGTTGTTGAATTCTATTGGCTACAATTTTGTTGAGGATTTTTGCATCTACGTTCATGAGGGATATAGGTCTATAATTTTCTTTTCTTGTGGTGTCTTTTCCTGGTTTTGGTATCAGGGATATGGTGGCTTCATAGAATGAGTTTGGTAGTACTCCATCCTTTTCTATGCTCTGAAATACCTTTATTAGTAGCGGTGTTAACTCTTCTCTGAATGTTTGGTAGAGCTCTGCAGTGAAGCCGTCCAGACCAGGGCTTTTTTTGTTGTTGAGATTTTTTTGATAATCTTTTCAATCTCTTCTTTTGCTATGGGTCTATTTAGTTGTTCTACCTCTGTTTGAGTTAGCTGAGGTAGGTAGTGTGTTTCAAGGAATTCATCCATTTCTTCTAGGTTTTCAAATTTGTTAAGAGCGCAGTTCTCATAGTAATCTGATATGATTCTTTTAGCTTCAGTTGGGTCTGTTGTAATATTGCCCATCTCATTTCTTATTCCGGTTATTTGCTTCCTCTCCTGTTTTTCTTTTGTCAGTTTGGCCAGTAGTTTACCAATTTTGTTGATTTTTAAAAGAACCAGGTTTTGGTCTTGTTAATTCTTTCCATTCTTTTTTTCTGTTTTCTCTTTCATTTAGTTCAGCTCTAATTTTTATTATTTGTTTTCTTCTGGTGCCTGTGTGTTTCTTTTGTTGCTATCTTTCTATTTGTTCAAGTTGTAGGGGTAATTCTTTGATTTTGGCCCTTTCTTCTTTTTGGATGTGTGCAGTTATTGATATAAATCGGCCTCGGAGCACCGCTTTCGCTGTGTCCCAAAGGTTCTGATAGGAAGTGTTTTCATTCTCATTGGATTCTATGAATTTCTTTATTCCATCCTTAATGTCTTCTATAATCCAGTGTTTTTGGAGCAGGGCATTGTTCAGTTTCCAAGTGTTTAATTTCTTTTCCTTACTTTTCCTATTATTGATTTTCACTTTTATGACCTTATGGTCAGAGAAGATGCTTTGTAATATTTCAGTGTTTTGGATTCTGGTAAGGCTTGCTTTATGACCTAATATGTGGTCTATTCTAGAGAATGTTCCATGTGCACTAGAAAAGAAAGTATACTTGGTTGCTGTTGGGTGGAGTGTTCTGTATATGTCTATGAGGTCAAGTTGGCTGATTGTGGCATTTAGATTTTCTGTGTCTTTATTGAGCTTCTTTCTGGATGTCCTGTCCTTCACTGAAAGTGGTGTGTTGAAGTCTCCTACTATTACTGTGGAACTGTCTATGTCACTTTTCAATGCCAATAGAGTTTGTTTTATGCATCTTGCAGCCCTGTCATCAGGTGCATAAATATTTAATATGGTTATATCTTCTTGGTGTATTGTCCCTTTAATCATTATATAGTGTCCTTCCTTATCCTTTCTAATGGATTTAACTTTAAAGTCTATTTTGTCAGAAATTAATATTGCCACTCCTACTCTTTTTTGATCGTTGTTTACTTGAGATATATCTTTCCATCCTTTGAGTTTTCATTTGTTTTTGTCTCTAATTCTAAGGTGTGTTTCTTATAGGCAGCATATAGACGGATCGTGTTTTTTAATCCATTCTGCCACTCTCTGTCTCTTTATTGGTGCATTTAGTTCATTTACATTTAGGGTAATTATGGATAGGTATGAATTTAGTGCTATCATTTTGACGTCTTTTTTTGTGTGTTGTTGACAGTTTCCTTTTCCCACTTAATTTTACGTGCTGAGTAGATTATATATTGTCCTTTCCTCATATTTGCTGTTGTTGATTTTGTTTTCGCTGAGTCTCTATTTTTTTCCTGTATGTTATTTAGATGAGTAGGATAGTTTGTCTCCTTTGTGGTTACCTTATTATTTACCCCTATTTTTCTAAATTTAAACCTAGCTTTTATTTCTTTGTATTGCTGTATTTTCCTCTTCATATGGAAGGTGTATGATTTAAAAAAAAAAAAAATTACTTAGACCGTCTTTATTATGCTAAGGTTGTCTTCTTTTATATAATAACATCATTGTTACCCTGTTTTGAGCTTTTTTTTTTTTTTTAAATAACCTTGCTTTGATTTTTTTGATTTCCCTGTCTGGGTTGACTTCTGATTGCTCTGCCCCGTGTTGCAGTCTTGGGTTGATACCTGATGTTATTGATTTTCTAACCAAAGAGCTCTCTTTAGTATTTCTTGTAGTTTTGGTTTGGTTTTTACGAATTCCCTAAACTTGTGTTTATCTGGAAACGTCGTAATTTCACCTTCATATTTAAGAGAGAGTTTTGCCTCTAAAGAGGCAGGCAATTTTTTTCCTTCAATTTTTAAAATATGTCATCCCATTGCCTTCTCGCCTGCATGGTTTGTGCCGAGTAGTCCGAGGTTATTCTTATTGGCTCTCCTTTGTAGGTGACTTTTCGTTTATCCCTAGCTGCTCTTATAATTGTCTCTTTATCTTGGGTTTTGGCAAGTTTGATTATAATATGTCTTGGTGAATTTCTTTTAAGATCTACCTTATGTGGAGTTCGATGAGTATCTTGGATAGATATCTTCTCATCTTTCACAATATCAGGGAAGTTTTCTGCCAAGAATTCTTCAACAATTCTCTCTGTATTTTCTGCTATCCCTCCCTGTTCTGGTACTCCAATCACTAGTAGGTTATTTCTCTTGATAGAGTCCCACATGATTCTTAAGTTTACTTCAATTTTTTAAATTCTTTTATCTGAGTTTTCTTCAGATATATTAGTGTCAAATGATTTATCTTCAAGTTGAGAAATTCTAGCTTCTACTTGCTCAGTTCTGCTCCTCTGACTTTCTACTGAGTTGTATACTTCTGTAATTTTATTGTTAATCTCCTGAATTTCTGATTGCTGCCTGTCTATGAATTTTTCCAGCTTATTAAACTTTTCATCATGTTTCTGAATAATCTTTCTAGTTTCTTGAACTGCTTTGTCTGTGTGTTCCTTGGCTTGTTCTGTGTATTGTCCCATTTCCTTCCTGATGTCTTAAAGAGGTCCGAATATTAAACTTTTGTATTCTGCATCTGGTAATTCTAGGAATGCACTCTCTTCTAGAAGATCCCTGGATTCTTTGTTTTGAGAGCTTGTTGAGGTGATCATGGTCTGTTTCTTTATGTGACTTGATATTACCTGTTATCTCTGAGCCATGGATAAGTTATTGTATTAGTTTATGCTTGCTTACTGTGTCGTAGCTGTTGGCTTTGTTTTGTTTTGGTATACCCCTATGGGTTGCTTGAGTGAGCTAGCTTGATTATTTCTGCCTTTGGAGCTCTGATGTCCTGTCCCCAGCTGGCTAGAGCTCTTATCAGGTATATCAGTCTAGGAGTCCATTCAGTTTTCTTGTATGAATTCAGCTCAGGTTTCCAGGTAGCTGATCATCAAGTGTGTGGTACAGGCTCTGTCCTACAGTCTTAGAGGGGCAGGGGTGATTGGTGTTTATACCAGTATCTGATTGCAGCAGGGGGTCATGCTGTGAACAAGGCCAGGGGCTGAGAACCAACCCCCGAGTGTCTCTGAGGAAAACGCATCTCCGTTCCCTAGAGCGTGCAGGTGGGTGGGTTCTGCAGACAGACCATGGGCACCCAAAGTTTTTGGTTGTAAGGACTGGGAGGTACCAGTTACCTTTGGACCCCTGTTGCGGGTGGCTGGGTGACCTGAGTGGAGCTACCAGTCCTTAGGTCCCTGATGTGGATAGGTGGGGACCTTGTTTAATAGGCAAAGCAATGTCAGACATCAAACACCCACCTTTCCACCACACAGCTGAAATGATTTGAGTCTGCCAACAAGGGCCTATTCCTCTGAAATAGGCTCACACAGGTCCATGCAGAAGGGAAAGGTGCTCAAAGTCCATGGACGGTTTATGCCTGGACAGGGGCTGCTTCTGTCCTGAGCTCCCCTGGTTAGTGGAGCTAGCAAATTATCTTTTCCCCCAAATGCAAATTTTTTCCTTCCCCAAGGCCAGGAGGATGGCTCTAGGTGCTCAACAGAGCCTATCTCAAGCCCAGGGAATTCAGCCAATGAAGCTGGTTGGTGGATGGGGGCGCATGGTAAAATATACACAAGTACTTAGCTTTTGCTGAGAGCTCCATTCTCCTCAGGTTCCGGAGGTGTGAGTGGGCTGTGTGGCTGGCTGCTTCTCCCTGAGGAAACTGTGGCTGAACGCTAGTACCATCTCGCCACTGCCACCACTCCAGGAATGGTGCCTGAGGGCTCCCCACCATTCAGGTCCGGTAACTCCTCTCCACTTCTGAACAGTCTCTTTCTCCCCCTGCCTCTCAGTTCATTTTCTAAGGTTGCCTTTGAAGCTCAGAGCTCCCATCTTGTCACAAATATACTCATTTCACTTTTTTTTTTCAGGTCTTTGTTGTAAAGAGGGCTCGCCGGAGGTGCCTGTCTATTCTGCCATCTTGGCTCCCCCTCGCCCTTTATTTTTTAAAAAGCTTTCTTCTTGCTTTGTGTCACCTTTCTCAGGAGGGCTGA
Organism: Elephas maximus indicus; assembly: GCF_024166365.1. NCBI lineage: Eukaryota > Metazoa > Chordata > Mammalia > Proboscidea > Elephantidae > Elephas > Elephas maximus. The sequence continues at coordinate 47,187,949 of NC_064844.1, forward strand.
CAGGGAGCCTGAAACTTATTCTGATGGGACTGTACATGGGCAAAGCCAGAAAATATCACCTTGGTCTTTGCCTCCACAGCATAAGGGAATTGAAACCATCCCTAATAAGTTCCCAAATTTAGTCTACATATTTGAATTTACTTAACCCTGACCTTTCAGAACACCAAGGATTTCAATTATATTCCTCTCAGTCTTTATCTAGAGGCTCCCAATCTGTTTAGTCTGTCCTTTAATCCAGACCTAGTCACCAATCACTTCTAAAAAAGGGCTTATGGTGCTGACTTTGTATATGGGAAGAGATAAGTTCTTCCACCATCAGATCTAAATCTACAGAGGTAAAGGATATGATTCAGTCTGATTCTTTTTTTTTTTTTTTGCACATGTCTAAATGGAAGTTGGTAGAAGTTAAGCACAAGGTGGATTAAAGGAATTCACTAGTCTCTGGTCAGAGAGGGGAACGGCTCTTCAAAGGAAAGCTGTCATCCTGTGGAGGGTGCCTGCAAACTCTCAAGGTCCTACAGTAATTGTTTGTGACTCTACCGTATGTCACACTCTGTAACAGTGTACAAATGCTGTCCTCAGGAGACAGTGTACCTGAGATAGAGACAAACCTTTTCCCAAAGCAACATTTGTATGATCTGCAAAGTAGGAAAGGAAAAAAAAAAGGAACAGAATACTTCTAAAATTGGTACTTAAAGTTCTTACCCCAGTCTCTTCTCAGAGTTATTTACCGCCTCTCTACTTCCTAAGTCAAAGGATCTCTAAATCTAATAATCCAATAATTTATGCTTCCTAATAGTCACTAACTAGCTAAGTCTGTGGCAGAATATATTTTCCCAGTGATGGTTGTACCAAATTATATACCCCATCCCACTCTGCCCCCTGAGAAATGGGATCTATGTTCCTTTCCTTGAAACAGAGTGAGCTTGAGAGTGCCCTGCCAATAGAGTATGATGGAAGTGATGTGTGACTTCAGAGGCTAGGTCATACAAAGGATACAGCTTCCACCAGGCTCTCTTCTCTTCCTATTTCTTTCTCTTCTCCTTCTCCTCTCTCTCTCCACCCTTGGAACCCAGTCATTTGCTGCAAGTAAGGCCAAACTGGCCCATGCAGAGAAGCCACATGTAAAAAAAAAGCCCATGTGAAGAAGAACTGTGGCCCCAACTGGAAGCCAGTAGCAACTGCTGGACTTGTGAGTGAGTGAGCCTTCCAGTGATGCCATCTCTCAGCCTCCATGTCTTCTAACTAATGTTCCAGACATCAAGGAGCAGGATAAGCCATGCTGCTATACCCTGTCCAAATTTATTACTCACAGAATTCAAGAGGATAATAAATGTCTGTTTTTGTCCACTAAATTATAGAGTAATTTCTTAAGCAGCCATAATAACTGGAACAAAACGTTCTTTTTCTTATTACTCCCAGAGTGACTTTTTCAAAAAACCTAAAGATTGGATGATAGCAACCAGTGTAGTGGCAGAAGATTATTTCTGTTATCTACATGTAAACACAATAGGATTTTGTTTCTCCAGGTGTGAGATGAAGGTTGTTCTCAAGGTCACAGATGAAAACAAAACAGTTGGAATGTTTCTTATCTTTATGTCTATGGAAAGCAGAATTTTTTTGAACTAAAACTCTGTACCTTACATTGATAAGGCCCTAAAGCCCACAGAAAAATATATTTTCTTTTGTCTCCTTGTCTTTCTCTTAACTTCTGAAGAGTTGCAAATACTGGAGTACAGCATCAAAAAGAGATCAACAATAACTTCAGTGTCCATTAACCTGTGAGGGATTCAAAAGAAGTGGCCTACAGAGTTGTTTTTCATTCTAAAAAGAAAATAAGAAAGAACATTTTAGATAAGGAAAAGAGTGGGCAATGAACAAACTAGAAATGACATGGAAAACTCAAAAAGTAATAAGAACAACAACAAAACTCAGTTACCATTATGTAATTGAGAGAGTTTTGCTTTCATATTTTCATCTGTTTCAAAGAGACTCAAACTGGACCTCCTTTTCCTATCTACATTTCCACACCATAGGTGCTTTTACCTAGGCTCTAGCTTTCAGTATTCCCTCTTTTCTGATTCCCAAATTTGTATCTTCAGCCCAGACCTTTCCCTTGAACTATAGACTCATATATCCACGTGCCTACCCAACATCTCCACTTGATTTCTAACAGGCACCTGAAACTCAACTTGTCCAAAACTCCTGATGTTCTTTCCCAGACTTGCTCCTCTCCCTGCCTTCTCCACTTTGGTTAATGGCAATTTCATCCTTCTCCTGGCTCAGGACAAAAACTCCAGCATCTTCTTGACACCTCTCTTTCACAACCCACAGCCCATCCATCAGGAAATTCTGTTGGTTCTAGCCTCAAATCATATTCAGAATCCAGCCACTTCGCATGACCTCTGCCACTACTAATCTGGTGCAAGCCAACATCATCTCTTGCCTATATTGTTGCAACAGTCTCCTAACTGGTCCATTCTCACGGCAGTAGCCAGAAAGATCTTTTCAGAACATAAGTTGGATCCTGTCCTTCCTCTGCTCAGAATTCTCTAATTGCTTTGCATCTCACTCACAGTAAAAGTCAAAATCCTTAAAATAGTGTGATGTTTAATTTTAAGTGTCATCATATTAGGCTGTGGTTCCCAGTGGTTTGGCCAAAGACTAGACTAGCTGCTATTTCATAACGTGATGTAATCAGCTGTCATAATCTAATCTAATGTAATCAGTCAATCAGTTGAAAAACAAGTTTCCTTAGTGTGTGTTCTGCCCCCACACTATAAATATATATTTTGGCAAAACTCTCTTTCCAATCTGCACTCTTTACCCTATAGATCATGGGACATAAGTCTGCCAAAGTCTCCAGACTGCCACCTGACCTATGGATTTTGGATTTTCCAGCCCCCACAGTCTCACAAGCCACTCTCTTGGCATAAGTCAATCTCCTCTCTCTCCCCCACTCTATCTACATACATACATACATATATACTTCACTGGTTATGTTTCTCTAGAGAACACTGATAAATGGCCCCTACCCACACTGACTCAAGAGGTAATAGAAAGACTTGGCAGATCCATAAAAAGCGAACAGATCAAATTAGCAATCAAAAACCTCCCAACAGGAGACTGGAACTCTTATGCACTCTAAAATGGTCCAATCACTATGGAAAACAATATGACACTTCCCTAAAAAGCTACAAATAGAAATACCATATGATTCAGCAATTCCACTCCTAGAAATACACCCTAGAGAAATGAGAGCTGTCAAACGAATACACACATGCACACCCATATTCACTGAAGCATTATTCACAACAGCAAAAAGATGGAAGCAATCTAAGTGCCCAGCAACAGATAAATAGATAAACAAATTATGGTACATACACACAATGGAATACTATGCAACAATAAAGAACAATGATGAGTCCGTGAAATATCTCAAAACATAGATGAATCTGGAGGGCATTATGCCAAGTGAAGTAAATCACAAAAGGACAAATATTGTATGAGAACAGTATTATAAAAAGTGAAGAAAAAGTTTAAGCACAGAAAAAAAAATTTGATGGTTACAAGGGAGGGGAGGGAAAGGGAAAAGAAATCACTAACTAGATAGTAGACAAGTGTTAATGCACGACATAGGGGAAGTGAGTACAACTTGACAAAGGCAAAGGCATAGAAGCTTTCTAGACACATCCAAACACCTTGAAGGACCAAGTTACTGGGGCTAAGGGCTGGGAACCATGACCTCAGGGGTCATCTGGGTCAATTGGCATATACTTCCTAAAGAAAATTCTCTAGGTGAGACAAACCCAAGATGGCGGAATAGAAAGACACTTCCGGCAAGCCCTCTTTACAGCAAAGACCTGGAAAAACAAGTGAAATGAGTATATTTATGACAAGCTAGGAGCCCCTAGCATCAAAGGCAAGATTAGAAAATGAACTGAGGGGCAGGGGGAGGAAAAGAGGGTTCAGAACCGGAGAGGAGTTACCAGACCTGAATCGCGGGGAACACTCAGGCACCATTCCCAGAGCGGTGGCGGTGGGCTGGTACTAGCAATCAGCCGCAATTTCCTCAGGGAGAAGCAGCCAGCCACACAGCCTACTCACAACTTCAGAACCAAAGAACGGTGCTTTCAGCAAAGCTAAGAACTTGCATATATTTTACCGTGCCCCCCTCCTGGTCCCAAGCCAGCTTCCGTGGCTGTTCATTTCCCTGGGCCTGAGATAAGCCCTGTTGAGCACCTAGGGCCATTCTCCCAGCCTGCGAGAAGGAAAAAATTTGCAACAGGGGGAATAGATAATTTGCCAGATCAGGACAGAAGCAGCCCGTGTCCAGGCATAAACGGTCTGTGGGCTTTGAGTATCTTTTTCCTCTGCACAGACCCGTGTGGGCCTATTTCAGGAGAAGAGGCCCTTGCTGGCAGACTCCAGTTATTTCAGCTATGTGGTGGAGAGGTGTGTGTTTGATGTTTGACATTGCTTTGCCTATTAAACAGGGTCCTCACCTACCCACATCAGGACCCTAAGGACTAGTAGCTCCACTCACCCAGCCACCTCCACAGGGGTCCGAGGACAACTGGTACCTCCTAGTCCTTACAACAAAAAAACATTCGGTGCCGATGGTGCATCCGCAGAACCAACCCACCTGTATGCTCTAGGGAACAGGGACACACTTTCCTCAGAGACACGTGGGGGATGATTCTCAGTCCTCTGCCTTGTTCAGAGTGTGGCCCCCTGCTGCAAACAGATACTGGTACCTACATTAATCACCCCTGCCCCTCTAAACTGTAGGAAGGAGCTTCTACCACACACTTGATGATCAGTTACCTGGACACATGACAGGAATTCATACAAGAAAAGTGAATGGACAACTAGACTGATATACCTGATAACAGCTCTAGCCATCTGGGGAAAGGACATCAGAGATCCAAAGGTGAAAATAATCAAGCTAGCTCACGCAAGCAACCCATTTGAGCATATCAAAACAAAACAAAGAAAGAAGCTACAACACAGGAAGCAAACATAAAATAAACTAATACAATAACTTTATAGCTGGCTCGGAGACAACAGTCAATACAAAGTCAAATAAACAGACCATGATAACATCAACAAGCTCTCAAAACAAAGAATCCAGGGATCTTCTAGATGAAAGAGCATTCCTGGATTACCAGAGGCAGAATAAAAAGATTAATATGCAGAACCCTTCAAGACATCAGGAAGGACAGAACAAGCCAAGGAACACGCAGATAAACCAATGGAAGAAATTAAAAAGATTATTCAGGAACATAATGAAAAATTTAAAAAGCTGGAAAAATCCATAGACAGCAATCAGAAATTCAGAAGATTAACAATAAAATTACAGAAGTAGACAACTCAATAGAAATTCAGAGAAGCAGAATTCAACAGGTAGAAGCCAGAATTTCTGAACTTGAAAATAAATCGCTTGGCACTAATATATTTGAAGAAAAATCAGATAAAAGAATTTTAAAAAAAGAAGAAACCTTAAGAATCATGTGGGACTCTATCAAGAGAAATAATCTACGAGTGATTGGAGTACCAGAACAGGGAGGGATAACAGAAAATACAGAGAGAATTGTTGAAGATTTGTTGGCAGAAAATTTCCCTGATATCATGAAAGATGAGAAGATGTCTATCCAAGATGCTCATTACACTCCACAAAAGGTAGATGTTAAAAAAAAGTCACCAAAACATATTATAATCAAAAGAAAGTCACCAAAACATATTATAATCAAACTTGCCAAAACCAAAGATAGAGAATTTTAAGAGCAGCTACGGATAAACAAAAAGTCACCTACAAAGGAGAGCCAATAAGAATAAACTCGGACTACTCAGCAGAAACCATGCACGCAAGAAGGCAATGGGATCATTTATTTAAAAAACTGAAGGAAAAAAATTTGCCTGCCTAGAATCATATATTCAGCAAAAATGTCTCTTCAATATGAAGATGAAATTAGGACATTTAGAGATAAACAGAAGTTTACGGAATTCGTAAAAACCAAACCCAAACTACAAGAAATCCTAAAGGAAGCCCTTTCATTAGAAAATCAATAATATCAGGTATCAACCCAAGATTAGAAGACCGGGCAGAGCAATCAGACATCAACCCAAAAAGGGAAATCAAAAAAACAAAACAAGATTTAAAAAAAAAAAGAGGGTGGGGCCAAGATGGCTGACTAGGTAGACGCTACCTCAGATCCCTCTTGCAACAAAGACTCGGAAAAACAAGTGAACTGATCACATACATGACAATCTACGAACCCTGACCATCAAACACAGATCTGAAGAGGTGACCTGAGTGACAGAGACTCAGCCAGCGAAGGCAGGCTACACACTGACGTGGCTAAAGAGAATGAGAAACCACGGGGAAGCAGTGACTCTTTTCGGAGCCTGGACCCAGCGTCCCAGTCAGAAAACCTCGGCACCAGGCTTTGGACTGGGCACAGGGGAGGTGAGCACGGCTTCCTGAGACAGCGCAAACACAGGATGCAGCCCTAGCGCCCAGAAATGACCTCGGGGAAAGCCCAGCCAGTACACTCAGGCAGCGCAGCAACGTGGCTGACAGGAGGAGAAGTCACCATGAGGCAGCCACTGGTTTTGGAGCCCGGAGTGCAGCATCCCACCCTGGGAACCATGGCGCTGGGCTTTGGGCTGGGAGCGGAGGAACTGACCACAGCTTCTGAGACAGTACATGCACGGGACACGGGCCTGTCCCTTGGGGACAATCTCGACGGAGCCAATGCACACAGGCTACACACCCCTCAGGAATCACAGATAAAACAGTCATCACCAAGCAAGATAAGTAACTTTGTCTATATTCCTGGGTGCTACTCTCTCCTATCTACCTGATCCTTCCCCTCCTCTTCCCAGGCAGCTTCATTAACATTGGAATTTCCTGGGCCAGAGAGTGAAATGCTCTGTGTTTTTTTGTTTTGTTTTGTTTTTTTCTCTTTCCCTAACCCATTCTTCTGGCCTGAGAGAAGCACCTACAAAAAACCCAAGGACCAGAAATCCTTCCCTGACTTCCCGAAATTGGACTAAAAGTACACAACCAGCTCCTGCCAAGCATATGAGATTCATGGTCTTGGGCTTTCATCCCTACAGGGAACAAGGTGGCTATTATAATGCAAAGGCAATTCTGATAGTGATCTGACTGTAATTGTTTTAGGGGATTACTGGAAAGACAAGCTTCCCAGGTCTGATATCTCTACCTATTAAACAAAGCCCTCACTGACCCACAACAGGGAACTGAGGGCTGAAGCACCACCCAAAGCACCTAGCCTCCTGCCATAGGGATCTGAGGATAGTGACACCTACCAATCAGTAGAGGTACATGCATTGGGTGCCTAAGGTACAGCTACAGAGCCCACCCACCAAAGTGCTTTAGGAATAGAGACACACCTACCTCACTGGCACTTATGGGAAGCCTGTTAGCATCCTGCCCCTCCTGGAGTGTGACCCCCTGCTGCTACTAGAATCTGGTGCACACAACTATCACCACTACTCCTCTAAGTGAATAGCTGACAGTCTATACCACACACTTGGTAACCCAAAATCAGATTCTACTCAAGAATAGTGAATGGACTCTAAGGCTTATATATCTGGTAATGGCCCAAACCACCTGGTAATAGGACACAAGGGATTCAAAGGCTACAGCAACCAAGACAGTACAATCTAGTAGCCTATCTACATATATTGAAAGAAAACAAAACAAGATAAGATTCAGTGAGCAATATAAAATAAACCATTACAATATCTTATAGATGGCTCGGAGACAGCAGTTGATATCAAACCACATAAAGAAGCAGACCATGATTGCTTCTAAAATTCTCCAAATTAAAGAATCAAAATCTTTCCCAAATGAAGATACAATCCTAGAATTGCCAGATGCAGAATATAAAAAACTAATTTACAGAATGCTTCAAGATATCAGGGATGACCTCAAAAATGAAATAAGGCAATCTACACAAAAAGCCAAGGAACACGCTGATAAAGCAGTTGAAGAAATCGAAAAGATTATTCAAGAACATAGTGGAAAATTCATAAGCTGCAAGAATCCATAGAGAGACAGCATTCAGAAATCCAAAAGATTAACAATAAAATTCCAGAATTAGAAAACTCAATACGAAGTCAGAGGAGCAAAATCAAGCAATTGGAATGAAGCGTGGGGGAGGAGGAGGATAAGGCAATTGACACCAATACAGTTGAAGAACAATCAGATAAAATAATTTAAAAAAGTGAAGAAACCCTAAGAATCATGTGGGACTCTATGAAGAAGAATAACTTGCGTGTGATTGGAGTTCCAGAACAGGGAGGGATAACAGAAAATACAGAGAGAATAGTTCAAGATCTGTTGGCAGAAAACTTCCCTGACATCATGAAAGATGAAAGGATATCTATCCAAGATGTTCATCGAACCCCATATAAGATTGAACCAAAAAGAAAATCACCAAGACATATTATCATCAAACTTGCCAAAACCAAAGATAAAGAGGAAATTTTAAAAGCAGCCAGGGATAAAAGAAAGGTCTCCTACAAAGGAGAATCAATAAGAATAAGTTCAGACTACTCAGCAGAAACCATGCAGGCAAGAAGGCAATGGGATGACATATATAGAGCACTGAAGGAGAAAAACTGTCAGCCAAGGATCATATATCCAACAAAACTCTCTCTCTAATACGAAGGTGAAATTAAGACATTTACAGATAAACACAAGCTTAGAGAATTTGCAAAAACCAAACCTACAAGAAATACTAAAGGAAACTGGTCAGAAAATCAATAATATCAGACACAAACACAACACAAGGTGACAGAACAGAACATCCTCATATCATCTCAAATAGGGAAGTCACAAAAACAAATTAAGATTAATTTAAAAAAGAAAAACATACTCAAAACAGGGAATCATTGAAGTCATTAGGTAAAAGATCACTATAATCAAAAAGAGGGACTGAACACAGGAGGCATAGAACTGCCATATGGAGAGGAAAACAAGGCGATATAGGACGATACAAGTTAGGTTTTTACTTAGAAAAATAGGGGTAAATATTAAGGTAACCACAAAGAGGTCTAACAATTCCATAACTCAAAATAAAAAAAAGAAAATCATAAGGACTCAGCAAACATAAATTCAACTAACTACTATGAAAATGAGGAACACACAATTTACAAAGAAAAATGTTTCAGCACAAAAAAGTAAGTGGAAAAATGAAATTGTCAACAACACACACATAAAGGCATCAAAATGACAACACTAAACACTCACTTATCTATAATTATGTTGAATGTAAATGGACTAAGTGCACCAATAAAGAGACAGAGAGTCTCAGACTGGATAAAGAAACATGATTCATCTATATGCTGCCTACAAGAGACACACCTTAGACTTAGAGACACAAACTAAAACTGAAAGGATGGAAAAGAAATATATCAAGCAAACAACAATCAAAAGAGGGCAGGAGTAGCAATGTTAATTTCTGACAAAATAGACTTCAAAGTTAAATCCACCACAAAGGATAAAGAAGAACACTACGTAATGATTAAAGGGACAATTGACCAGGAAGATATAACCATATTAAATATTTATGCACCCAATGACAGGGCTGCAAGATACATAAAACAAACTTTAACAGAACTGAAAAGTGAGATAGACACCTCCACAATTATAGTAGGAGACTTCAACACACCACTTTCAGAGAAGGATAGGACTTCCAGTAAGAAGCTCCATAGAGACACGGAAGGCCTAATTGCTACAAGCAACTAACTTGACCTCATAGGCTTATACAGAACACTCTACCCAACAGCTGCAAAGTATACTTTTTTTTCTAGTGCACATGGAACATTCTCTAGAATAGGTCACATATTAGATCATAAAACAAACTTTTGCAGAATCCAAAACATCAAAATATTACAAAGCATCTTCTCACACCACAAGGCCATAAAAGTGGAAATCAATAACAGAAAAATCCGGGAAAAGAAATCAAATACTTGGAAACTGAACAATACCCTGCTCAAAAAAGACTGGGTTATACAAGACATTAAGGAGGGATTAAAGAAATTCATAGAATGCAACGAGAATGAAAACACTTCCTATCAGAACCTCTGGGACACAGCAAAAGCAGTGCTCAGAGGTCAATTCATATCGATAAATGCACGCATACATGAAGAAGAAAGAGCCAAAATCAGAGAACTGTCCCTACAACTTGAACAAATAGAAAGTGAGCAACAAAAGAATCCATCAGTCACCAGAAGAAAACGAACAATAAAAATTAGAGCTGAACTAAATGAATTAGAGAACAGAAAAACAATTGAAAGAATTAACAAAGCCAAAAGCTGGTTTTTTGGAAAAATTAACAAAATTGATAAACCACTGGCCAGAATGACTAAAGAAATACAGGAAAGGAAACAAATAACCCGAATAAGAAACGAGATGGGCCATATCAGAACAGACCCAAATGAAATTAAAAGAATCATATCAGATTCTTACGAAAAATTGTACTCTAACAAATTAGCAAACCTAGAAGGAATGGATGAATTCCTAGAAAAACACTACCTACCTAAACTAACACAATCAGAAGCAGAACAACTAAATAGACCCATAACAAAAAAAGAGATTGAAAAGATAATCAAAAAACTCCCAACAAAAAAAAAGCCCTGGCCCAGATGGCTTCACTGCAGAGTTCTACCAAACTTTTAGAGAAGAGTTAACACCACTACTAATAAAGGTATTTCAAAGCATAGAAAATGATGGAATACTACCTAACTCGTTCTATGAAGCCACCATATCCCTGATACAAAAACCGGGTAAAAAAAAAGACACCACAAAAAAAGAAAATTACACACCTATATCCGTTATGAACATAGATGCAAAAACCCTCAATGAAATTCTAGCGAATAGAATACAACAACATATCAAAAAAATAATCCACCACGACCAAGTGGGATTTACACCAGGTATGCAAGGTTGGTTTAATATTAGAAAAACCATTAATGTAATCCACCATATAAATAAAACAAAAGACAAAAACCACATGATCTTATCAATTGATGCACAAAAGGCATTTGACAAAGTCCAACACCCAGTCATGATAAAAACTCTCGCCAAAATAGGAATTGAAGGAAAATTCCTCAACATAATAAAGGGCATCTATACAAAGCCAACAGCCAACATCATCCTAATGGAGAGAGCCTGAAAGCATTTCCCTTGAGAACAGGAACCAGACAAGAATGCCCTTTATCACCGCTCTTATTCAACATTGTGCTAGAGGTCCTAGCCAGAGCAATTAGCCTAGAAAAAAAAATAAAGGGCATCCGGATTGGCAAGGAAGAAGTAAAATTATCTCTATTTGCAGATGACATGATCTTATACACAGAAAACCCTAAGGAATCCTCCAGAAAACTACTGAAACTAATAGAAGAGTTTGGCAGAGTCTCAGGTTATAAGACAAACACACAAAAATCACTTGGATTCCTCTACATCAACAAAAAGAACATCCAAGAGGAAATCACCAAATCAATACCATTCACACTAGCCCCCAAGAAGATAAAATACTTAGGAATAAATCTTACCAAAGATGTAAAAGACCTATACAAAGAAAATTACAAAGTACTACTGCAAGAAACTAAAAGGGACCTACATAAGTGGAAAAACATACCTTGCTCATGGATAGGAAGACTTAACATAGTAAAAATGTCTATTCTACCAAAAGCCATCTATACATACAATGCACTTCCAATCCAAATTCCAATGACATTTTTAATGTGATTGAGAAACAAATCACCAACTTCATATGGAAGGGAAAGAAGCCTCGGATAAGTAAAGCATTACTGAAAAAGAAGAAGAAAGTGGGAGGCCTCACTCGACCTGATTTTAGAACCTATTATACAGCCACAGTAGTCAAAACAGCCTGGTACTGGTACAACAACAGACACATAGACCAATGGAACAGAATTGAGAACCCAGATATAAATCCATGCACATATGAGCAGCTGATATTTGACAAAGGCCCAGTGTCAGTTAAAGATAGTCTTTTTAACAAATGGTGCTGGCATAACCGGATATCCATTTGCAAAAAAATGCAACAGGACCCATACCTCACACCATGCACAAAAACTAACTGCAAGTGGATCAAAGACCTAAATATAAAGACTAAAACGATAAAGATCATGGAAGAAAAAATAAGAACAACGTTAGGAGCCCTAATACAAGGCATAAACAGAATAAAAAAACATTACTAAAAATGTCAAAGAGAAACCAGATAACTGGGAGCTCCTAAAAATCAAACACCTATGCTCATCTAAAGGCTTCACCAAAAGGGTAAAAAGACCACCTAAGGACTGGGAAAGAATTTTCAGCTATGACATCTCCGACCAGCACCTGATCTCTAAAATCTATATGATTCTGTTAAAACTCAACTACAAAAAGACAAACAACTCAATCAAAAATTGGGCAAAGGATATGAGCACATACTTCACTAAAGAAGATATTCAGGCAGCTAACAGATACATGAGAAAATGCTCTCGATCATTAGCCATTAGATAAATGCAAATTAAAACTACGATGAGATTCCATCTCACTCCAACAAGGCTGGCATTAATCCAAAAAACACAAAATAATAAATGTTGGAGAGGCTGTGGAGAGATTGGAACTCTTATACACTGCTGGTGGGAATGTAAAATGGTACAACCACTTTGGAAATCTGTCTAGCGCTTTCTTTTCTTTTTTTTTTAATTTTTATTGAGCTTCAAGTGAACGTTTACAAATCAAGTCAGTCTGTCCCATATGAGTTTATATACACCTTACTCCATACTCCCACTTTCTCTCCCCCTATTGAGTCAGCCCTTCCAGTCTCTCCTTTCCTGACAATTTTGCCAGCTTCCAACCCTCTCTACCCTCCCATCCCCCCTCCAGACAGGAGATGCCAACACAGTCTCAAGTGTCCACCTGATACAAATAGCTCACTCTTCATCGGCATCTCTCTCCTACCCACTGTCCAGTCCCTTCCATGTCTGATGAGTTGTCTTTGGGAATGGTTCCTGTCCTGGGCCAACAGAAGGTTTGGGGGCCATGACCGCCGGGATTCCTCTAGTCTCAGTCAGACCATTAAGTATGGTCTTTTTGTGAGAATTTGGGGTCTGCATCCCACTGTTCTCCGGCTCCCTCAGGGGTTCTCTGTTGTGCACCCTGTCAGGGCAGGCATCGGTTGTGCCCAGGCACCAACTAGTTCTTCTGGTCTCAGGATGATGTAAGTCTTTGGTTCATGTGGCCCTTTCTGTCTCTTGGGCTCATGGTTATCGTGTGACCTTGGTGTTCTCCATTCTCCTTTGATCCAGGTGCGTTGAGACCAATTGTGCATCTTAGATGGCCGCTTGTTAGCATTTAAGACCCCAGACGCCACACTTCAAAGTGGGATGCAGAATGTTTTCATCATAGAATTATTTTGCCAATTGACTTAGAAGTCCTCTTAAACCATGGTTCCCAAACCCCCGCCCTTGCTCCGCTGAACTTTGAAGCATTCAGTTTATCCCAGAAACTTCTTTGCTTTTGGTCCAGTCCAGTTGAGCTGACCTTCCCTGTATTGAGTATTGTTCTTCCCTTCACTTAAAGTAGTTCTTATCTACTAACGAATCAGTAAAAAACCCTCTCCCACCCTCTCTCCCTCCCCGCCTCGTAACCACGAAAGTATGTGTTCTTCTCAGTTTATACTATTTCTCAAGATCTTATAATAGTGGTCTTATACAATATTTGTCCTTTGGCCTCTGACTAATTTCACTCAGCATAATGCCTTCCAGGTTCCTCCATGTTATGAAATGTTTCACAGATTCCTCACTGTTCTTTACCGATGCGTAGCATTCCATTGTGTGAAGATACCATAATTTATTTAGCCATTCATCCGTTGATGGACACGTTGGTTGCTTCCAGCTTTTTGCTATTGTAAACAGAGCTGCAATAAACATGGGTGTGCATATATCTGTTTGTGTGAAGGCTCTTATTTCTCTAGAGTGTATTCCGAGGAGTGGGGTTTCTGGGTTGTGTGGTAGTTCTATTTCTAACTGTTTAAGATAACGCCAGATAGATTTCCAAAGTGGTTGTACCATTTTACATTCCCATCAGCAGTGTATAAGAGTTCCAATCTCTCCGCAGCCTCTCCAACATTTATTATTTTGTGTTTTTGGATTAATGCCAGCCTTGTTGGAGTGAGATGGAATCTCATCGTAGTTTTAATTTGCATTTCTCTAATGGCTAATGATCGAGAGCATTTTCTCATGTATCTGTTGGCTGCCTGAATATCTTCTTTAGTGAAGTGCATGTTCATATCCTTTGCCCACTTCTTGATTGGGTTGTTTTTCTTTTTGTGGTTGAGGTTTGACAGAATCATATAGATTTTAGAGATCAGGCGCTATTCGGAGATGTCATAGCTGAAAATTCTTTCCCAGTCTGTAAGTGGTCTTTTTACTCTTTTGGTGAAGTCTTTAGATAAGCATAGGTGTTTGATTTTTAGGAGCTCTTTTTAGTTATCTGGTTTCTCTTCATCATTTTTGGTAATGCTTTGTATTCTGTTTATGCCTTGTATTAGGGCTCCTAACGTTGCCCCTATTTTTTCTTCCATGATCTTTATCATTTTAGTCTTTATGTTTAGGTCCTTGATCCACTTGGAGTTAGTTTTTGTGTATGGTGTGAGGTATGGGTCCTGTTTCATTTTTTTGCACATGGATATCCAGTTATGTCTGGCGCTTTCTTAAAAAGTTAGAAATAGAACTACCATACAACCCAGAAATCCCACTCCTCGGAATATACCCTAGAGAAATAAGAGCCTTCACGTGAACAGATATATGCACACCCATGTTTATTGCAGCACTGTTTACAATAGCAAAAAGCTGGAAGCAACCAAGGTGTCCACCAACAGATGAATGGTTAAATAAGTTATGGTATATTCACACAATGGAATACTACGCATCGATAAAGAACAGTGAGGAATCTGTGAAACATTTCATAACATGGAGGAACCTGGAAGGCATTATGCTGAGTGAAATTAGTCAGAGGCAAAAGGACAAATATTGTATAAGACCACTATTATAAGATCTTGAGAAATAGTATAAACTGAGAAGAACACATTCTTTTGTGGTTACGAGAGGGGGGAGGGAGAGAGGGTGGGAGAGGGTTATTTCCTGATTAGTTAGTAGATAAGAACTACTTTAAGTGAAGGGAAGGACAATACTCAATACATGGAAGGTCAGCTCAACTGGACTGGACCAAAAGCAAAGAAGTTTCTGGGATAAACTGAATGCTTTGAAGGTCAGCAGAGCAAGGGTGGGGGTTTGGGGACTATGACTTAAGGGGACTTCTAAGTCAATTGGCATAATAGATTCTATTATGAAAACAACCTGCATCCCGCTTTGACGTGTGGCATCTGGGGTCTTAAATGCTAACAAGCGGCCATCTAAGATGCATCAATTGGTCTCAACCCACCTGAATCAAAGGAGAATGGAGAACACCAAGGTCACACGATAACTATGAGCCCAAGAGACAGAAAAGGCCACGTGAACTAGAGACTTACATCATCCTGAGACCAGAAGAACTAGTTAGTGCCTGGGCACAACCGATGCCTGCCCTGACAGGGTGCTCAACAGAGAACCCCTGAGGGAGCAGGAGAATAGTGGGATGCAGACCCCAATTGTCATAAAAAGACCTGACTTAATGGTCTGACTGAGACTAGAAGAATCCTGGTGCTCATAGTCCCCAAACCTTCTGTTGGCCCAGGACAGGAACCATTCCCAAAGACAACTCATCAGACATGGAAGGGACTGGACAGTGGGTAGGAGAGAGATGCCGATGAAGAGTGAGCTATTTGTATCAGGTGGACACTTGAGACTGTGTTGGCATCTCCTGTCTGGAGGGGAGATGGGAGAGTACAGACGGTTAGAAACTGGCAAAACAGTCACGAAAAGAGAGACTGGAAGGAGGGAGTGGGCTGACTCATTAGAGGGAGAGTAAATGGGAGAATGTAGTAAGGTGTATATAAGCTTATATGTGACAGACTGACTTCATTTGTAAACTTTCACTTAAGTCACAATAAAAAGTATTAAAAAAAAAGGACACAAGAATAAAGGACAATTTTGGAAATGCTATAACATATACAATTTTGTAACAACTGTAATAACCAAAAAATGTGTGTGGTTACCTAAGTAGATTAAAAAAAAAAAAAAAAGCTGTTGCCATCGAGTCGATTCTGACTCATAGCGACCCTGTAGGACACAGTAGAACTGCCCCCACAGTGTTTCCAAGGAGGAGCTGGTGGATTCAATCTGTAGACCTTCTGGTTAGCAGCCAAACTCTTAACCACTGCACCACCTGGGCTCCACAGAAGCAGATATGTCTGCATATATGCATATAGGAAGGCTTACGTGAGCATATGAGCATACGTGTATAGGTGTATCTATAGGCATATGTATATGCATATTTGTGTGTGCTGCATATGTATTCATATATATATAATATATCATATGGAGGCACAACTGCAGATGCTTCCTAGACATAACGAAACACCTCTCGCATTTTCTTTACGGGGTTTGAAGGCTTAGGACCATAGTCTCGGGAGACAACTACGTCAATTTGCACAACATCGTTCATAAAGATATTGTTCTACATCCTAGTTTGGTGAGTTGCATTGGGGTCTTAAAAACTTGGGAGTGGCCATCTATGATCAACTATTGGTCTCTATTCATCAGGAGCAGAAGAGAAAGAAGGAAACCAAAGACCCAAAGAAGAAACTAATCTACAGGACTAATAGTTCACATGAACCATGGCCTCATCTGTCCTGAGACAAGAATTAAATTGTGACCAGCTACCACCAACAACTGTTCTGACCAGGGACACAATAGATGGTCCCAGATAGAATGGAAGAAAAATGTAGGACAAACCTCAAATTCCCAAAAAAAGTTCAGATTCATTGGACCAGTAGAGACTAGGGGATCTTCAGAGATTACTGCCCTGAGATACACTTTAAACTTAGAACTGAACCCAGTCCCGAAAGTCACTTTTCAAGCCAAATAATCAATTGGCTCATAAAATAAACAATATTACCCATGGGGGGAAAAAACCCTCAAAACAAGGTAACAGCTATGTTATTATATAAAAGAAGACAACATCAGAACAATACAGAGGGACTAAGAAATGTAGTTATAGATCTTCCATATGGAGAGAAAGATAAAGCGATACAAAGAAATAAAAGTTAGCTCCAAATTTAGAAAAATAGGGGTAAATACTAAGGTAACCACAAAGGAGACAAACTGTCCTACTCATCAAAATAAAATAAAAGAGAAAAACAGACACTCAGCAGAAACAAAACAACAACGAATATGAGGAAAGGGCAATATATAAAGATAATCTACTCAGCGCATAAAATTAAGTAGGAAAAGGAAACTGTCAACAACACACAAAAAAAGACATCAAAATGATAGCCCTAAATTCATACCTATCCATAATTACGTCGAATGTAAATGGACTAAATGGACAAATAAAGAGACAGAGAGTGGCAGAAAGCATTAAAAAAACACGATCTGTCTATATGCTGCCTACAGGAGACACACCTTAGACTTAGAGACAAAAACAAACTAAAACTCAAAGGATGGAAATATATCTCAAGTAAACAATGATCAAAAAAGAGAAGGAGTGGCAGTATTAATTTCTGACAAAATAGAGTTTAAAGTCAAATCCATCAGAAAGGATAAGGAAGGACACTATATAATAATTAAAGGAACAATATACCAAGAAGATATAACCATATTAAATATTTATGTACCTAATGACAGGGCTGCAAGATACATAAAATAAACTCTATCAGCATTGAAAAGTAAGATAGACAGCTCCAAAATAATAGTAGACTTCAACACACCACTTTTGGTGAAGGACAGGGCATACAGAAAGAAGCTCAATAAAGACACGGAAGATCTAAATGCAACAATAAACCAACTTGACCTCATAGACATATACAGAACACTCCACCCAAAAGCAGCCAAGTATACTTTCTTTTCTAGTGCACATGGAACATTCTCTAGAATAGACCACATATTAGGTCATAAAGCAAGCCTTACCAGAATCCAAAACATTGAAATATTACAAAACATCTTCTCTGACCAGAAGGCCATAAAAGTGGAAATCAATAACAGAAAAAGCAGGGAAAATAAATCAAACACTTGGAAACCGAACAATGCCCTGCTCATAAAAGACTGGGTTATAGAAGACATTAAGAATGGAATAAAGAGATTCATAGAATCCAATGAGAATGAAAACACTTCCTATCAGTATCTTTGGGACACGGTGAAAGCGGTGCTCAGAGGCCAATTTATATCAATAAATGCACACATCCAAAAAGAAGAAAGGGCCAAAATCAAAGAATTATCCCTACAACTTGAACAAGTAGAGAGCAAGAAAAGAAACCCTCAGACACCAGAAGAAAACAAATAATACAAATTAGAGCAGAACTAAATGAAAGAGAAAACGGAAAAAAAGAATTGAAAGAAATAACAAGATCAAAAGCTGGTTCTTTGAAAAAAATCAACAAAATTGATAAACCATTGGTCAAACTGACAAAAGAGAAACAGGAGAGGAAGCAAATGACCTGAATAAGAAATGAGATGGGCAGACTCAAATGAAATTAGAAGAATCATATCAGATTTCTATGAAAAATTGCACTCTTAACAAATTTGAAAATCTAGAAGAAATGGATGAATTCCTAGAAACACACTTGCTACCTAAACTAACACAAACAGAGGTAGAGCAATTAAATAGACCCATAACAAAAGAAGAGATTAAAAAGGTAATCAAAAAATTCCCAACAAAAAAAAACCCTGGCCCGGACAGCTTCCCTGCAGAGTTCTACCAAACTTTCAGACATGAGTTGACACCACTACTACTAAACATATTTCAGAGCATAGAAAAGGGCAGAATACTTCTAAACTCATTCTATGGAGCCACCATATCCCTCATACCAAAACCAGGTAAAGACACCACAAAAAACGAAAATTACACACCTACATCCCTCATGAACTTAGATGCAGAAATCGTCAACAAAATTGTAGCCAATAGAACTCAACAACATATCAAAAAAATAATTCACCATGACCAAGTAGGATTCATACTAGGTATGCAGGGATAGTTCAACAGTAGAAAAACAATTAATGTAACCCATCACATAACTAAAACAAAAGACAAGAATCACATATTTTATCAATTGATGCACAAAAAGGCATTTGACAAAGTTCAACACCCATTCATGATAAAAACTCTCACCAAAATAGGAATAGAAGAGAAATTCCTGAACATAATAAAGGGCATTTATACAAAGCCAATAGCCAATATCATCTTAAATGGTGAGAGCCTGAAACCATTCCCTTTGAGATCAGGAACCAGACAAGGATGCCCTTTATCACCACTCTTATTCAACATTGTGCTGAAGGTCCTAGCCAGAGCAGTTAGGCTAGATAAAGAAATAAAGGGCATCCAGATTGGCAAGGAAGGAGTAAAAGTATCTCTATTTGCAGATGACATGATCTTATACACAGAAAACCCTAAGGAATCCTCTAGAAAACTACTGAAACTAATAGAAGAGTTTAGCAGAGTATCGGGATACAAGGTAAACATACAAAAATCAGTTGGATTCCTCTACCCCAAAAAAAAGAACATCGAAGAGGAAATCACCAAAACAATACCATTTACAGTAACCTTCAAGAAGATACAATACTTAGGAATAAATCTTACCAGAGATGTAAGCCCTATACAAAGAAAACTACAAAACACTTCTGCAAGAAACCAAAAGAGACTTACATAAGTGGAAAGACATACCTTGCTCATGGATAGGAAGACTTAACATTACGAAAATGTCTATTCTATCAAAAGTGATCTCTACATTTAATGCAATTCCGATCCATATTCCAATGATATTCTTTAATGAGATTGAGAAACAAATCACCAACTTCATATGAAAGGGAAAGAAGCCTGGATAAGTAAGGCATTACTGAAAAAGAACAACAAAGTGGTAGGCCTTACTCCACCTGATTTTAGAACCTATTATACAGCCACAGTAGTCAAAACAGTCTGCTACTGGTACAACAACAGATACATGGACCAATGGAACAGAATTGACAATCCAGACATAAATCCATCCACATATGACCAGTTGATATTTGACGAAGGCCACAAAACAGTTGAATGGGGAAAAGACAGTCTTTTTAACAAATGGTGCTGGCATAATTGGAGAACCATCTGTAAAAAAATGAAACAAGACCCATACCTGACTCCATGCACAAATATGAGCTCAAAATGGATCAAGGACCTAAATAGGAAATCTAAAATCTAAACTATAAAGACCATGGAAGAAAAAATAGGGACAACGTTAGGAGCCCTAATACATGGCATAAACAGTATACAAAACATGACTAACAATAAAAAAAAAAAAAAACTAGATAACTGAGAGCTCCTATAAACCACCTATGCTCATCCAAAGACTTCACCAAAAGAGTAAAAAGAGCACCTACAGACTGGGAAAAAGGTTTTAGCTATGACATTTCTGATCAGCACCTGATCTCTAAAATCTACATGATACTGCAAAAACTCAACTATAAAAAGACAAATAAATAACCCAATTAAAAAATGGGCAATAGATATGAACAGACCCTTCACTAAAGAAGACATTCAGTAGCTAACAGATATATGAGGAAATGCTCACGATCATTAGCCATTAGAGAATTGCAAATCAAAACTACAATGAGATTTCATCTCACTCCAACAAGGCTGGCATTAATCCAAAAGCCAGAAAACAATAAATGTTGGAGAGGCTGTGGAGAGATTGGAACACTTCTACACTGCTGGTGGGAATGTAAAATGGTACAACCACTTTGGAAATCAATTTGGCGCTTCCTTATAAAGCTAGAAATAGAACTACCACACGATCCAACAATCCCACTCCTTGGAATATATCCTAGAGAAATAAGAGCCTTTACATAAGCAGATATATGTACACCCATGTTAACCGCAGCACTGTTTGTAATAGCAAAAAGATGGAAGCAACCAAGATGCCCATCAACAGATGAATGAATAAATAAATTATGGTATATTCACATAATGGAATACTATGCTTCAATCAGTGATGAATCTGTGAAACATTTCATAACATGGAGGAATCTGGAAGACATTGTGCTGAGTGAAATTAGTCAGTTTCAAAAGGACAAATATTGTATAAGACCACTATTATAAGAACATGAGAAGTAGTTTAAACAGAGGAGAAAATGTTCTTTGATGGTTATGAGGGGGAAGGGAGGGAGGGAGTAGAGGGATTTTCACTAATTAGATAGTAGATAAGAACTATTTTAGGTGAGGGGAAAGGCAACACTCAATACAGGAGAGGTCATCACAACTGGAGTAAACCAAAAGCAAAGAAGTTTCCTGAATAAACAGAACACTTTCGAAGGCCAGCGTAGCAGGGGTGGCAGTTTGGTGACCATGGTTTCAGGGGACATCTAAGTCGATTAGCATAATAAAATCTATTAAGAAAACATTCTGCATCCCACCTTTGAGAGAGGCGTCTGGGGTCTTAAATGCTAGCAAGTGGACATCTAAGAAGCATCAGTGCGTCTCAACTCACCTCAAGCAAAGGAGAATGAAGAACACCAAAGGGACAAGGTAATTATGAGCCCAAGAAACAGAAAAGTCCACATAAACCAGAGGCTACATCAGCCTGAGACCAGGAGAACTAGATGGTGCCTGGCTATAACCCATGACTGCCCTGACAGGGAACACGACAGACAACCCCTGAGGGAGCAGGAGAGCAGTGGGATGCAGACACCAAATTATCATAAAAGGACCACACTAATGGTCCGATTGAGAATAGGAGGACCCCGGAGGTCATGGTTTCCAGACCTTCTGTTAGTCCAAGACAGGAACCATTCCCAAAGCCAACTCTTGAGACAGGGATTGGACTGTGCTATGGCATAGAAAAATGATACTGGGGTAGAATGGGCTTCTTGGATCAAGTAGACACAGGAGACTATGTTGGAATTTCTTCTCTGGAGGGGAGATGAGAGAGCAGAGGGGATAAGAAGCTGGCTGAATGTACACGAAAATAGAGAATGGAGGGAGGGAGTGTACTGTCTCATTAGGGGGAGAGCAATTAGAAATATATAGCAATGTGTGTATAAGTTTTTGTACTAGAGACTGACTTGATTTGTAAACTTTCACTGAAAGCACAATGAAAATTTAAAGAAAAAAAACAACATAATACACCACATCAATAAAAAAAACATCAATAGAAGAAAGGAAAAGAACCACACGATGATCTCTATGAATGCAGAAAAAGCATTTGATAAAATACAACACCCTTTCTTAATGAAAACCATAAAGAAGATTGGAATAGAAGCAAAATTCTATTCAGGGCATATGTGAAGAGCCAATAGCCTACATTATACTTAATGGAGAAAGGCTGAGCTCTTTTTCCTTGAAATCTGGAACAAGACAAGGGTACCCACTCTCACCACTTCCATGCAATATTGTATTAGAAGTCCCAGCTGGAGTAATAAGACAAGAAAAAAAAAAAAAGATGTATCCAGATTGGAAAAGAAGAAGTAAAATTATCTCTATTTACAGACGATATGATTCTATATATAGAAAATCCCAAAAATGTCCGCAGGAAAACTTCTAGAGCTAATAGAGGAATTTAGCAAAGTTGCAGGTGGCAAAGTCAACAAACAAGAACCGGTTGGGATTCTATACACCAGCAATGAGAAATCTGAAAGGAAAATTAGGGGAAACAATTCCATTTACAATAGCACCTAAGAGAATAAATGCCTAGGAATAAATATAACCTGGGATGTGAAGAACTTATACAATGAAAACTATAAAACACTGCTAAAAGAGATTAAAGAAGACTTAAATGGAAAGACTTTTTATGTTCATGG
Source organism: Elephas maximus indicus (assembly GCF_024166365.1). Lineage (NCBI taxonomy): Eukaryota > Metazoa > Chordata > Mammalia > Proboscidea > Elephantidae > Elephas > Elephas maximus. The sequence goes on from NC_064844.1 coordinate 47,210,917, forward strand.
ATTGGAAGACTTAATATTGTTAAGATTTCAATAATGGGCTGCAATGTTATTTTTCAGTTGCAGGGAACTGCTGTGGCAGCCACAGTAGTCGCTGTTTACTGATGAAAGTGCATGCCTTCCTCTGTGGGCCTAGCCGTGACGCTGCAGCTCACACAGGAGCAGGGTATTACCCTCCTTGGGAGCACTGAAATTGTGGCCAAGTTCTTCTCATTTGACATTAACAGCATTTTATATCAGCATGGCACATATCCATCTGAAACATTTACTCGAGTGCAAAAATAAGGACTCACCTTACTTGTGACTACTGATCCTGGACTCATAAAATACCTAAATAATGTAGAACTAAAAGATTGGTTATACAAATGTTCAGTTCAGAAACTGGTGGTTGTCATCTCAAGTATTGAAAGTGGTGAGACCCTTGAAAGATGGCAATTTGATATTGAGAGTGACAAGACTGCAAAAGATGACCACGCACCCAGAGAAAAGTCTCGGAAAGCTATCCAAGATGAAATCTGTTCAGTGATCAGACAGATCACAGCTACAGTAAAATTTCTGTCACTGTTGGACAGTTCTTGTTCATTTGATTCACTGATTTATACAGATAAAGATTTGGTTGTACCTGAAAAATGAGGACCACAGTTCATTACCAATTCTAAGGAAGTCCATCTTTGTTCATTCACTACTACAATCCACAAGTAGATAGCATGGTGGTTGATAAAATTTCTATCAATGACTGAGGAATAAGATGAGAAAAATCATGTACTTGCGATTCTCAAATGTGTTTTCCTGAAATGAAATCAACTACGAGTTGATAACGTTTTATTTCACTGGCTAATTTTTAGACGAGGGAAACAACATTATACCCTACTGAACTGTGCGTAATCCATTTTCGTACCTGTTTAAACTTTCATGGAATTAACATCATGAATTAGAAGAGATTATGGTATTTTCCTCTCATTAACGTATTTGGCTAGATTAGCACAAAAGAATATTGCACATTGTCAAAGAGAAACTAGCAAATTTCATCAGCATCGTAATGTCAGTTCCTTTGAAGATGGAAACTGTAGTTAGAAAAACTTCTACTGTAAAGCTAAACAGCTTCCTAAATCAGACATTTTGGTCAAGTAGCTTGAGTCAGAATGTAAAAAAAAAAAAAGAGAGTGATATTTAATCGTAAATGACAGCAAAAGAAGTCTGAATATCAGAATCTTTGTATAGATTCTGAAAATAACCAAATTAATCCATAAGTAATGAAATATTGAGGTCCTTCCACCATTTATTTAGATGTATAGTTCCCATGTGGAAAAAATTTCCAATTATTTGATTTTAATTTATATAACTTGTACCCATGAGGCTATGAACGTTTCTACTGTTTAATTTCCTGTGATAGAGAACTCTTTAAAGACGTATTTTTATGTTGGATAAAATCAAGCTTTAAATGACAATGGTGAAATTAGGTTGAATTTGTATGTCAAAAAAAAAAAGATGTCGATACTACCCAAAGCAATCTATAGAATCAACACAATCCTGATCAAAATTACAACAGTCTTCTTCACAGAAATAGAAAATCCAGTCCTTCACGTTGTATGGAATGGCAAGAGGCCACGAATAGCTAACCCAATATTGAAAGAAATGGACAAAGTAGGAGGGTTCACACTTGCTGATTTTAAAACATACTATACAGATACGGTAATCAAAACAGCTTGGTACTGCCATAACAACAGACACGTACACCAACGGAATACAATTGAGAGTCCAGAAATAAGCCCACACATCTCAGGTTAACTGATTTTTGACAAAGGTGGTAAGTCCATTCCACGGGAAAGAAGAATTTTCACGTGTGGAAAAATGAAACAGCGCCCGTGCCTCACACCGTACACAAAAACTAATTCAAATGGATTAAAGGCCTAAAAGTACAAACTTGTGGTTGCTGTTGTAGGTGCACTTGAGTCAGTTCCAACACATAATGATGACCCTCTAAAAACCAAAACCAAACCTGTTGCCATTCAGTCGATTCTGACTCATATGAGATGAATAGTGACCCTACGTACAAGAAAATAAAACACTACCCAGTCCTGCACCACCCTCACAATCATTGTTATGCTTGAGCCCACTGTTGCAGCCACTGTGTCCATCAATTTTCTTGAGGGTTTTCTTTTTCACTGACCCTTTGCCAAGCATGATTTCCTTTTCCAGGGGCTAGTTTTTTTTTTTTTTTTTAGTCCCTTCTGATAACATGTCCAAAGTACACCAGATGCAGTCTCCCCATCCTTGCTTCTAAGGAGCATTCTGGCTGTACTTGGAACTTCCGAGACTGATCGGCTGGTTCCTCTTGCAGTCCATGGTATACACAATATTCTTTGTGAACATCGTAATTCAAAAGCATCAATTCTTCTTCAGTCTTCCTTATTCATTATCTAGGCTTTGCACACATATAAGGCAATTGAAAATATCATGGCTTGAGTCAGGGATACCTTAGTCCCGAAAGTGACATCTTTGCTTTTCAACACTTTCAAGAGGTCTTTTGCAGCAGATTTTCCCAAAGCAATGCATCTTATGATTTCTTGACTGCTGCTTCCATGGGCATTGATTGTGGATCCAAGTAAAATGAAATCCTTGACAACTTCAATCTTTTCTCCATTCATTATGATGTTGTTTATTGGTACAGATGCGAGGATTTTTGTTTTCTTTTACTGAATTTAGATGAAGGCTTAAAGAGTCATTAAGCAATTAATACACATATTGTTTTGTGTAATTGGTTGCCAACCCCACGAAATGTCAACGCTCCCCTCTCCTTGACTTTGGATTCCCTATTACCAGCTTTCCTGTCCCCTCCTGCCTTCTCCTTCTTGTCCCTGAGCTGATGTGCCCATTTAGATTGGTTTTGTGTTATGCGCCTGTCTAATCTTTGACTGAAGGATGAACCTCAGGAGTGACTTCAGTAGAGACTTAAAACCGTGTCCGGGGGACATACACTCAGATTTCTCCTGTCTCTGTCAAACCAATAATCCTGGTCTTTTTTTATGAGTTAGAATTTTGCTGTACATTTTTCGCCTGCTCTGTCAGAGATCCTCTTTTATGATTCCTGTCAGAGCAGCTGGTGGTGGTAGCTGGGCACCATCTAGTTATGCTGGACCCAGTCTGGTGGAGGCTATGGTAATAGTGGTCCATTAGTCCTTTGGACAAATCTTTCCCTTGTGTCTTTGGTTTTCTTCATTATACCTTGCTCCAGATGGGGTGAGACCAATGGGGCATCTCAGATGGTCACTCACAAGCTTTAAGACCCCAGACCCTACTCACCAAAGTAGAATGTAGAACGTTTTCCTTATAAACTATGTTATGCCAATTGAGCTAGATGTCCCCCAAGATCATGGTTCCCACAGCCCTCAGCCCAGTAATTCAGTCCCTCAGGGAGTTTGTATGTGTCTAGGAAGCTTCCATGACCTTGCCTTGGTCAAGCTGTGCTGACTTCCCCAGTATTGTGTACTGTCTTATCCTTCACCAAAGTTACCACTTATCTATTGTCTAGTTAGTGTTTTTCCCTACCAATCCCTCCCCTCCCAAGTAACCATCAAAGATTGTTTCTTTCTGTTTGTAAGCCCTTTCATGAGTTTTTATAATAGTGGTCTCATGCAGTATTTGCCCTTTTCTGAATGACTTATTTCACTCAGTATCAAAAAAAAACCCAGTGCCGTCCATCGAGTCGTTCAGTATAATGCCCTTCATATTTTTATTCATCCATGTCGTGAGAGGTTTCACAGATTCATCAGTGATTTTTATTGTTGCATAGTATTCCATTGTTTGCATGTACCATAGTTTGTTTATCCACTCATCTGTTGATGGGCACTTATTCTGTTTGCTATTGTGAATAATGCTGCAATGAACATGGGTGTGCATATGTCTACTCATGTGACAGCTCTCATTTCTCTTGGATATATATCTAGGAGTGGAACTGCTGGATCATATGGCATTTCTATTTCTAGCTTTTTAAGGAAGCACCATACGGTTTTCCAAAATGACTGTACCATTTTACATTTCCAAGAGCAGTGCATAAGAGTTTCAGTCTCCCCACAGCCTCTCCAACATTTGTTATTTTCTCTGTGTGTGTGTGTGTGTGCCACTAATGTCTGGAAGAGATGGTACGTCATTCTAGTTTTGACTTGCATTTCTCTAATGCTGGTGATCACAAGCATTTCCTCATGTGTCTGTAAGCTGCCTGAATATCTTCTCTGGCAAAGTGTGTGTTCATATCTTTGGCCATTTTTTAATGCATTATTTGTCTTTTTGTTGTAGAGGAGGTGGATTTGCCTATAGATTTTAGAGATTAGAACTTTGTAGGATTTGTCATAGCCAAAAAGTTTTTCCCAGTCTGTCGGTTCTGTTTTTACTCTTTTGGTGAAGTCTTTTGATGAGCATAAGTGTTTAATTTTAAGAAGATCCCAGTTATCTGGCTTATCTTCTGGTATTTGTGTGTTCTGAATTATATGGCTTGTATAGTATTTATGCTGTGTACTAGGTCCTCAGGCGTTCACCCTATCTTTTCTTCTACCATCATTATAGTTTTTGGTTTCATATTTAGGTCTTTGATCCGTTTTGAACTAGTTTTTGTGTCTGGTGTGAGGTATGGGTCCTGTTTCATTTTTTTACAGATGGACATCCAGTTTTGCTAGCACCATTTGTTAAAAAGACTGCCTGTTCCCCATTTAATGGACTTTGGGCTTTTGTCAAAGATCAGGTGACCATAGGCAGATGAATTTACATCTAGATTCCCAATTCAGTTTCTTTGGTCAATGTGTCTGTTGTTGTATGAGTATCCGGCTGTTTTGACCACCGTAGCTGTATAATAGGTTCTGAGGTCAGGTGGTGTGAGCCCTCCGACTTTATTCTTTTTCTTAAATACTGCTTTACTTACCTGTGGCTTCTTCTCTTTCCATATAAAGTTAATGATTAGTTTTTCCACTCCTTAGAGAATGCTGTTGGTATTTGGAAAGGGATTGCATTGTATTTGCAGATTGCTTTGGGTAGAATTAACATTTTCATGATGTTCAGTCTACCTATCCATGAACATGGTATGTTTTTCCGTTTCTGTAGGTGTCATTTGGTTTCTTACAGTAGTGTTTTGTAGTTTTCTTTGTGTAGTCTTTTAGATTTATTTATAGGTCTGGTTAGATTTATTTGTAAGAATTTTACTTTCTTTAGGGGCTATTATGAATGGTATTGCTTTCCTCTTTTCCTTCTCATGGCTGTCCTTATTGATGTATAGGAATCCAACTGATTTTTGTTTGTTTCTCTTGTATCCTGCTACCCTGCTGAATCATCCTATTAGTTCCAGTAATTTTCTTGGTGAGTTCTTTGGGTTCTCTATGTATAGAATCTCATCATTCACAAATAGGGACAGTTTTACTTCTTCCTTACCAATTTGGATGCCTTTTATTTCTTTTTCTTGCCTTATTGCTCTAGCTAGAACTTCAAGCACGATGTTAAATAGCAGTGGTGATAAAGGGCATCATTGTCTTGTTCTTGTTTCAGGGAGAATGTTTTCAGCCTCTCTCCATTAAGAATGATGTTGACTTCTGGTTTTGGTAGGTGCCCTTTATTATGTTGTGGAATTTCCCTTCTATGCCTATTTTATTGAGAGTTTTTATCAGGAATGAGTGTTGGACTTTATCAACTGCCTTTTCTGCATCAATAGAGATGATTATGTGATTCTTTTGTCTTATTTATATAGTGAATTATGTTGATTGATTTTCTAATGTTGAACCATCCTTGCATGCCTGGTATGAATTCCACTTGGTTGTGGTGTATTATTTTTTTTTACATGATGCTGAATTTTATTGGCTAGAATTTTGTTGAGAAGTTTTGCATCTGTATTCATGAGAGATATTGGTGTGTAATTTTCTTTTTTTGTGGTGTCTTTTTTTTTTTTTTTTTTTTTGCCTTGTTTTGGTATTAGAGTTATGTTAGCTTCATAAAATGAATTCAGAAGTTTCCCTTCCTTTTCTATGTTCTGAAATACTTTTAGGATTACTGGCGCAAGATCTTCTCTGAATGTTTGGTAGAATTGTCCAATGAAGCCATTTCCAGGGCTTTTTTGTTGTTGTTGTTGGCAGTTTTTATCATTATTATTATTACCTTTTCAATCTCTTCTCTTGTTATGGGTCTGTTCAGAATTTCATCCTCAGCTTCTGTTAGTTTAGGTAGGTAGTATGTTTCTAGAAATTTGTCCATTTCCTCTAGGTTTTCAATTTTGTCAGAGTATACTTTTTCAAAGCACTCTGTTATGATCCTTTTTATGTCATTTGGCTTTGTTGTAATGTCCCCCATTTCATTTTTTTTTTGGGTTATTTACATCCTGTCTTATTTTTCTTTTGTGGATTTTGCCAATGGCTTGTCAATTTTGTTAATCCTTTCAAAGAACTAACTTTTGGTTTTGTGGATTCTTTCTATTCTTTTTCTATTCTCTATTTCATTGATTTCTGCTCTGATCTTTATTATTTCCTTTCTTCTGGTGGCTGTGGGCTTCTTTTGCTGTTCTCTTTCTATTTCTTCAAGTTGTATAGCTAAAGTTTTGATTTTGTCCCTGTCTTCTTTTTGATGTGTGCATCTATTGCTATAAATTGACCTCTGAGCACTGCCTTTGCTGTGTCCCAAAGGTTTTGGTATGATGTGTTTTTATTCTCACTTGATTCTAGAAAGTTTTCAATTCCATCTTTTATTTCTTCTGTTACTCAGTGGTTTTTAAGCAAGGTGTTCTTCAGATTCCACTTTTTTTTCTCTTGCTCTTCCTGTTATTAATTTCTACTTTGATGGTGTTGTGATCAGAGAAGATGCTTTGTATTATCTCAATGTTTTAGATTTTGTTGAGGGTTGCTTTGTGGCCTAAGATGTGCTCTATTCTGGAGAATGTTCCGTGTGTTGGAAAAGAACGTGTACTTTGCTGCTGTTGGCTGGAGTGTTCTGTGTATGTCTATAAGGTCAAATTGGTTGATTGTGGCCTTTAGATCTTCTGTGACTTTGTTGAGCTTCTTCCTGGCTGTTCTGTCCTTTACTTAGAGTGGTGTGTTGAAGTCTCCAACTATTATTGTGGAACTGCCATTTTCTCTTTTCAGTGCTGTTGGAGTTTGTTTTATGTATTTTGTAGTGCTGTCATTGACTGCATAAATATTTATTATGGTTATGCCCTCATGGTGGGCATTATAATGTCTTTCCTTGTCTTTTATGGTGGGTTTTCTTTTAAAGTCTATCTCGTCTGAGAATAGTATCGCCACTCCTCTTTTTTGGTCGCTTTTTGTTTGTTTGTTTCCCCGTCCTTTGATTTTTAATATATTTATATATTTGTTACTAAGGTGTGTCTCTTGTACACAGCATATCGATGGGTCCTTTTTTTTTTTTTTTAATCCATTCTGTCACTGTCTGAGTGCATTTAAGCTATTTACTTTCAGTGTGTTTATTGATAGTTGTGAGTTTATTGTTGTTGTCTTGTAGTGGTTTTTTGATTATGCTGATTTTTTTCCCTCTCACTTGTTTGCTGAGTTCCTATTGTTTGTGGATTTCTTTTCTTTTCTTTTTGTAGATTTTGTGTTTACTGAGACTTTTGGTTTTTCTTCTTTATTTTGATGAGTACGTTTGTTAACTTTCTTTGTGTTTACCTTGAAATTTGCCCCATCTTTCTAACTTCAAACCACTCTTTTATTACGTGATATTGCCTTGACTGCCTTTCCAACTGAAAATTATATACCTACACCATTTATTCTCTCTTTTAATAAAGAAAAAAATTTTTTTTCTTTATTATTCTGATGTTGTTGTTATTTACAGGTTGACCTCTCTGGTTCCCTGATGTAAGTTTTTAAGGTTTGTTTTATCCTTGAGAGCTCATTTCTTATGTTGGTATCTGTCTGATACTGTCTTGTGCCCTAGAGTCAGATTATTGTCTGATGTTGTTGGTCTCTAAATGAAGGACTCCCTTTAATAATTCTTGTAAATTGGGTTTTGTTTTTATATAGTCCTTTAATTTCTGTTTATCTGAAAATATCCTAATTTCACCATCATATTTGAGTGAGAGTTCTGCAGGATTTATTGTTCTTGGCTGGCAGTTTTTTTTTTTTTTTTTCTTTCAAGGTTTATATATGTCATTGTCTTAGTTATCTGGTGCTGCTATAACAGAAATACCACAAGTGGGTGGCTTTAACAAAGGGAAATTTATTTCTTCATAGCTTCAGGGGAAGTTTTTCTCTCTCAGTTGGCCTTCTCGTCAATCTTCCCCAGGACTAGGAGCTTCTCCGCACAGGGAACTCAGGACAAAAGGATGAGCTCTGCTCCTGGCACTGCTTTCTTCGTGGTATGAGGTCCCCCTCTCTGCTCACTTCCCTTTCTTTTTATCTCTTGAGAGATTAAAGGTGGTGCAAGTCACATCCCAGGGAAACTCCTTTTACATTGAATCAGGGATGTTACCTGGGTAAGGGTGTTACAGTTCCTCCCTAATTCTCTTTAAAATAAAATTACAGTTACAAAATGGAGGACAACCACACAATACTGGGCATCATGGCCCAGCCAAATTGATACACACATTTTTTTTTGGGGGGGGGCATAATTCAATTCATGACACATGCTTTCCCATCCCCCACCCTTCTTCCCTATATGAGGTCTCTGCCACTTTCCAACAGGCCACAGTTGCTCAGCCGGAGAGACATAAGCTCACTGTTGCCAAGATTCACCATCTTGGGTCTCAGCCACCAAGGATTGCAGACAGCGAGTACAGGAAGATGACTTCACAGAGATACCAACAGTAGACAGAACACTCAGAAACTGGGGATACACACTTGCCCACCACCCATCCTTCTTCCTGCTGGAAAGCCTCCACCACTTTCCAGTGGGCCATGTCACTCAGCCAGAGAGATTTCAGCTCACTGACAACTGGATTTGCCATCTCAGACCTCAGCAGCAAAGGACTGCAGACAGAGAGTATGGGAAGGCAGCTTCATGGAGCTCCCAACAGAAGACAGAGCGCTCAGTAAAAAGGGGCACACACTTTCCCACCCCCAGCCCTTCTTCCCTCTATGCAGCCTCCACCACTTTTTTTTAATGGTTTTCAGTCCTTACAATTTTACGTTAACGTAGACACCTGCTTCTAGCAAGTATAGTCAAAGTGGCCCTGCCACCATCAATTCACAGTCTTAAAATAAAAAGGAGAAAAATAAGAAGGAATAAAAAAGAATAAATTATGAGTAGGGCTTCTAGGAACCAGAATCTTTCCCAATTGTCCCTCCCCCTGCACCCCCCACACCTCCTCCCACCATGTCCCAGTCTGATGTCCTCATGAGGAACAGAGCAGACAGAAATTTGTAATTGTCAAAAATGTAATTCAACTGCCAAACATACATAATAGGAAACTTAAGCCACAATTCTATTTGTTCTGTAATCATTCAAAAATCACCAAGTTTTTGTCAGGACAGAAAATAAAAACAAGGAAAACTACGTGAACACATACTACATTCAACGATTCTGTACACCCGAACCATTTCAGCCACAACAGGCTCATGATGAGGAGAATCGAACTCTTTCTGAGCAGGCTGGCACCTGATTGTTGACCTGATGGTCATTATTAGATCTTCTGGATTTTGTTTTGGCTCTAGGCCAGCACTGTCCAATGGAAACGTAATGTGAACCACAAATGTGAGCTACAATACGTAATTTTTAATATTCTAGTGGCCACACTGGAAACCTTGATGGTGTAGTGGTTAAGAGCTACTTCTGCCAACTAAAACGTCAGCAGTTCGAATCCACCAGATGCTCCTTGGAAACCATATGGGGTGATTCTACTCTGTCCTATAGGGTCGCTATGAGTTGAAATTGACTCAACAGCCATGGGTTTGGGTTGGGTTTAGTAACCAATTTAAAAAAGGAAAAAGGAAAAAAATAGTAAAAAGAAATATGTGAAATAAATGTTAATAATACATTTTATTTATCCCAATATATCCAAAATATTATCATGTTAACATGTAATGAATAAGTAAAAAATTATTAATTAATGAGATATACTACATTCTTTTTTTATACTAAGTCTTTGAAATCAGGTGTGCTTACACAATTCAGGCTAGCCACATTTCATGTGTTTAATAGCCAAGTGGCTAATGGGTACTGTATTAGTGCAGCTGTATACAAATAAGCCTATCCTTATTTTTATGCCTAATATATGTTCCTTTTATTGTAATTACATCCCTAAAAAAAAAAAAAAAAAATTTTTTTCTTTTTTTTTTTAGGTGGTGATTTTTTTAAATTCACACATTTTAAACAACCATTCTAAATAGAAGTTCTGGTCATAAGAGGAGGCCTAAAGGGTTGCACAAATGGTGGGATATAAACTTCATGATATTTCCAGTTTTGTCTGAAATATGTGGCTCTTCTGGGTTAAGCAACTCAACTGGGAATCATTGTTTCCTGAAAGTAGCCTTGCAGATAAGATACAAGATGCCTATTTAAATTTGAATTTCAGATAAACAATATATTTTTTTAAATGTCTGGCACATTGACTAATATTTCACACTTACACTAAAAATTTGTTTATCTGAAATTGAATTTTTTATTCTGTATTTTGCAAATAAATTCAAATACTGTGTTTTTGTTTGCTAAGTTTAGCAACCCTAGGATTTTATATGACTTAGATCCATAACCACCACCCATGGAAGCAGTAGTCAAGAAATCAAAAGACTCACTACATTGGGCAAATCTGCTACAAAAGTCCTCTTTAAAGTGTTAAAAAGCAAAGATGTCACCTGACCCAAGTCATGGTATTTTCAGTCACCTCATATGCATGTGAAAGCTGAACAATGAATAAGTAAGACTGAAGAATAATTGACGCTTTTGAATTATGGTGTTTGCAAAGAATACTGAATATACCATAGATTTTCAGAATAACGAACAAGTCTGTCTTGGAAGAAGTACAACTAGAATGCTCCTTAGAGGGGAGGATGATGAGACCTCATCTCATATACTTCGGACACGTTATCAGGAGGGACCAGTCCCTGGAGAGGGACATTATGCTTGGTAAAATAGAGGGTCATCAAAAAGAGGAAGACCCTCAATGAAATGGATTGACACTGTGGCTGTGACAATGGGCTCAAACATAGCAATGATTGTGAGGATCAATAGGACTGGACAGTGTTTTGTTCTGTTGTACATAGGGGTGCTATGAGACAGAACTGACTCGACCTGTCTTAAGCTGGGTTCTCTAGAGAAGAAAAACCAGTAAGCATATATATATATATGAAGTGAGAGATTTATATCAAGGAAATGAATCATGCAAGTTTTCAAGACTGTAATGTCCCAAGCCTGTGGGGAAGGAAAGAGGCTTCTCCAGATTCACATAGCCACAGGGGCTGACGAACCCAAGATTGGTAGGCTGGAGACCAAAACTGTTTAAGGCTGTGAAGATCAATGAATCTCAAGATTAGCAGGCAAGACCGCAGGTAATCTGCTACCTCAAGTCCCAAGAAATGATTGCAGATGAACAGTAGCCAGCTGCAGGATCTAGAACGAACAAAAGGCCCGGCAAGGACAGTAGGAAGGACTAGGTGGTGGAGGGCAGAGAGATGAAGTCTGAAGGGGTAGTGAGCTCCCACAGGCCCCACCCCTACTGGTACCACTCACAGCAAATCCCATCTTGGGGGTGATCACGTATCAAATCTCAACAGGGAAGTGATCACAACCTTATATGACTGCCAAAACACTTGAGAATCATGGCCCAGTCAAGTTGACACACAAACTTAACCATCACAGTCTATCCCTTGTCAACTTGCACCTGTGCACATCTCACCAAACTATACATAATCTCTGAATAAAGACAATTACAGAGTTACACTTGGGCTCAACATGATACAACAAACACACACACAATTGAAAATGCAATGCCTCTATTTACATATTATATTTTATAAGTGTAAAAAACAAGAATATTTGATGTACACATGCAAGACAGAAATACTCATAAAAATAACAGTCCTCATTCCTGTAACTGGTCACATGGCAGTATTGGTATTTAAAAGTATCTTCTACCACCAATTCCATATTCCCTTTGCCCTCAACAAGCACCTCAGCTGTCGTGGTTCTTTATCTGGTGGTGTGACCCAAACCTTCATTCCTGAAGGGTCTGGGCCATTAGTAGTCATGTTGGAATTGGGTTGCTATACTTTTCCATTGATTTTATTGGGAGATTTTTATTTGGTTTTCAATCTCTTGTTATAGGTTTATTTAGTTGTTCGACCTCTGTATATGTTTATTTAAGTAGGTAGTGTGTTTCTAGAAATTTGTCAATTTCTTCTAGCTTTTCAAATTTGTTGTAGTACAATTTTTCATAGTATTCTGTTATGATTCTTTTAATTTCAGTTGGGTCTGTTGTGATATTGGCCATTTCATTTATTTGGGTTATTTTGCTTCCTCTCCTGTTTTTCTTTTGTCAGTTTTGCCAATGGTTTATGGATTTTGTTGATCTTTTCAAGGAACAAGCTTTTGCTGTTGTTAACTCTTTCAATTGTTTTTCTATTCTCTATTTCATTTAATTCTGCTCTAATTTTTATTATTTCTTTTCTTCTGGTGCCCAAGTAATTCTTTTGCTGCCCTCTTTCTACTTGCTCAAGTTGAAGGGTTAATGTTTTGATTTTGGCTCTTTCTTCTTTTTGAATGTGTGGATTTATTGCTATAAATTGACCTCTGAGCACAGCTTTTGCTGTGTCCCAAAGGTTCTCGTAAGATGTGTTTTCATTCTCACGTGATTTTGTGAATTTCTTTATTCCATCCTTAATTTCTTCTATATCTCAGTAGTTTTTGAGCAAGGTGTTGTTCAGTTTCCATGTATTTGATTTTTTTTTCCTTCCTTTTTCTGTTATTGGTTTCTACTTTTATAGCTTTATGGTCAGAAAAGATGTTTTGTAATATTTCGATGTTTTGGATTCTGTTAAGGTTTGCTTTGTAGCCTAATATGTGATCTATTCCAGAGAATGTTCCATGTGTGTTGGAAAAGAAAGTATACTTGGTTGCTGTTGGGTGTTCTGTATATGTCTATGAGGTCAAATTGGCTTATTGTGGCATTTAGATTTTATGTGTCTTTACTGAGCCTCTTTCTGGATCTGTCCTTCCCCGAAAGTGGTGGGTTGAAGTCTCCTACTCTTATTGTGGAGCTGTCTATTTCGCTTTTCAATGTTGTTAGTTTGTTTTATGTATTTTGGAGACCCATCATTGGGTGCATATATATTTATTATGCTTATGTCATCCTCATGTATTGACCTTTTAATCATTACATAGTGTACTTCCTTATCCTTTGTGCTGGATTTTGCTTTAAAGTCTATTTTGTCAGAGATTAATATTGCCACTCCTGCTCTTTTTTGATTGTTGTTTGTTTGATATATTTTTTTCCATCCTTTGAGTCTTAGTTTGTGTCTTTAAGTCTAAGGTGTGTCTCTTGTAGGCAGCAAATAAATCTTTTTTTTTATTCATTCTGCCACTCTCTGTCTCTTTATTGGTGCATTTAGTCCATTTACATTTGGTGTAATTATTGATAGGTATAAACTTAGTGCTCTCATTTTGATGTAATTTTGTGTGTGTTGACAGTTTCTTTGTTGACTTAATTTTCTGCGCTGAGTTGTTTTTAAGAATTTTCTTTTTACCTTTTTCATTGTTGTTGATTTTGTATTTGCTGAGTCTTTGTGTTTTTCTTGTTTTTTATTTCGATGCATAAGATTGTTAGTTTCCTTTGTGGTTACCTTAATATTTATCCCTATTTTTCTAAGTTTAAACAAATCTTTTATTTCTTTATATCACTGTGACATCCTCTCCATATGGAAGATCTATGACTACATTTTTTAGTCCCTCTTTTTTGTTTCAATGTTGTCATCTTTTACATCTTGACATCTCTGTTTCCCTATTTTCAGTGTTTTAGCTTTGATTTATTTTTGTGATTTTTGATTTATTTTCTCTGTTTTGCCTGATTTCCTTCCTGATCTCTTGAAGAGTTCTGTATATTAGTCTTTTGAATTCTACCTCTGTTAAGTCCAAGAGGTTATCTTCCTCTGGAAGGTTTCTTGATTCTTTGTTTTGGTGGCTTGCTGAAGCCATCATCGTCTCTGCCACTTTATGTGATTTGATATTGACTGTTGTCCCCAAGCCATCAATAATTTATTATATTTATTTATTTTTTGTTTGCTTACTATGTCCTAGCTTCTTGTTTTGTTTCATATGCCCAAATAGGCTGGTCGTGTGAACTAATTTGGTTATTGGTGCCTTTGAAACTCTCACATACTGTCCCCAGGTAGCTAGAGCTGTTACTAGGTATGTGAGCCCAGGAGTCCATTTGCTTTTTCTTGTGGGGATTCTACTCAGGTGTCCAGGTCGTTGGTCACCATTGTAGGATCTCACCTACTATCCTAAATGGACAGGGGTGATTGGAGTAACCACAGGTATTTATCTGCAGTAGAGGGTCGTGCGCTGATCAAGGCAAGGAGCTGACTGCTTCCTCTGAGTATCTATGTGGAAGGCATGTCCCTGTTCCCTAGAGCACATAGGTAGTTGAGTTTTGCCCTCAATGCTGTTGAGTGTAATGGCTGGGAGTGACCACTTATTCTTGGACCTTTGTTGCAGGTGGCTGAGTGGAGTGGGTGGAGCTGCCAGTCTTCAGGCCCCTGATGTGGGTAGGTGAGGACCCTGCTTAACGGGCAGTTCAGAGTCAACTATCACAAACCTGCCACTCCCCCTTATAGCAGACACACATGAAAATAGGCTTCAGGTATAAACCCTGTTATACTGTGCTAACTAGGGTCTACACTGTTGAAATGGGCTCACACAGGTCTATGCAGGGGTGAAAGGCATTCAAAGCTCATGGACCCCTTATCCCTGTGCCTAGGCAAAGGACCTGTGGCTGCCTTGTATTCCCAGAGTAGAGAAACTGGCAGATTATTTTTTTCCCATTTGTTAATTTGTTCACTTTCCAAAGCGAGGAGAATGGCTCAGAGCATGTGATGGGTCCTACTTCCTGCCCAGGGAGAACAGTACTTGCTGAAGCCTGACCCAGACCCTGAGCAGAGAGTGGAAGAAGCAGATAAAATGGTTTTTGTTTTTGTTTTGATCCATGTGGTGGGTTAGATGCTTGTACTTATCTTTCACCGACTGAGCAGCATTTCCCACTGGTTTTGAAGGCTTGAGCAGACCCTCCACCTCTTGGTCTCTCCCAGTTTGGAAAACTGGTCCCAAGAACCTTCACTTGCCTCACTGCATGCACCTGCCACTTTGGCCTGCCGGGTGCCGGGGCTGGCCAGGACAGGCATGGCAACTCCTCACTGCTTCTGAACTGTATCTCCCTCCCCCTAACACTCAGTCCAATGCATCAACTTTGTCTTTAATATTCAGGGCTCCTACATTGCCATATATAATCTATTCACTTGTTTTTGTGGCTCATTGTTGTAAGAGGGACCACAGGAAGCATCTGACTACTCTGCCATCTTGGCCCTGCCTCTGCACCATTGACTTTAATCACAAGGCATGGTAGTACTAAGAGATGCCCTAAGGGTTCTCCTGCATTCCAGATGTACTCTTCTTTACCACCATTATGTAATATCAATCTGATTTCCTCTTGGTAATCAGGATTAATCACACCGGCCACTATGGTAACTCCCTTCTTTGCCCGTTGATCCATCCTGTTGATCCAAAGTGGCCAGGTGGCGTTCTTAGCTTCCAGTTCAATGGAATCAGTGATGAGTCTCCAGTTGGGAGCATTCCTCCCTATGTAACTAAGACCTCTAGATCTGCACAACGTAAGGTCATGGGGACAGGTAGCAAAAAATCTTGTGAGTGGGTCACTAGGGGTAATAGTGAGTGGTGCCACTCCCATTTCCGCCCCTTGATTCCTCGACCCATGAATCCTGGCTATGGGAGATATAACACCATATATTGGACACTGGTTTAGAGCATATACAGCCTCTAGGTGAACACTGTCCCAACCCTGCCAAGTATGGCCACCTAGCTGGCACTGGAATTGTGTCTTTAGGAATCCCTTCCATCATTCTATCAAACCAGCTGCTTCAGGGTGACAGGAAACATGGTAAGACCAGTGAATTCCATGAGCACGGGACCACTGCTGCATTTCATTTGCTGTGAACTGAGTCCCCGGATTCAAGGAAATGCATGTGGGATACCATGATGGTGGATAAGGCATTCTCTAAATGCATGGATGGTAGTTTTGGCAGAAGCATTCCATGCAGGGAAGGCAAATCTATATTCAGATTGTCTATTCCTGTAAGAGCAAAATGCTGCCCTTTCCATGATGAAAGTGGCCCAATGTAATCAGCTTGGCACCAGATTGCTGGACAATCACTTTGAGGGATGGGCCATATTGGGGACTCAGTGTTGGTCTCTGCTGCTGGCAGATTGGGCACTTAGCAGTGGCTGTCGCCAAGTCGGCCTTGATGAGTAGAAGTCCGTATTGTTGGGCCCATGCATAACCTCCATCCCTACCACCATGACCACTTTGTTCATGAGCAATGATGGGAGTACCTGGGAAAAGAGGATGAGTGGTTTCCACAGAACATGTCATCCTATCCACTTGATTGTTAAAGTCTTCATCTGCTAAGGTCACTCTTTAGTGAGCATTCACATGAGACACAAATATCTTCACTTCTTTGGTCCATTCAAAGAGGTCTATCCACATACCTCTTCCCCATAAATCCTTGTCTCCAGTTTTCCAATTATGTTCCTTCCGAGTCCTTGACAATCCAGCTGAACCATTGGCCACAGCCCATGAATCAGTATACATACAATCGCACATCTGGCCATTTCTCCTTCCAAGCAAAGTGAACACCCAGGTGCACTGCTCGAAGTTCTACCCATTGGTAGGATTTCCCTTCACCATTGTCCTTCAGGGAGGTCCCAGCAAGGGGCCATAGTGCTGCCGCTCTCCATTTTTAACCAGTGCTTGCATATTGCGCCGAACCATCTGTAAACAAGGGATGAGTTTTCTCATCTTCAGTCAACTGATCATAAGGTACTCCCCATGAGGCCATAGGTGCAGACTTGGAGATGAAAGGCAATGTGACAGGAGTGGAGACCATGGGATTTGGGCCATTTCCTCATGCAACTTACTTGTGCCTTCAGGTCCTGCTCAGGCCTGATCTTGTATATACCGCTTCCATTTAATGATGGAGTGCTGCTGTGCACATCCAACTTTATGACTCTGTGGGTCAGAAAACATCCAGTTCATAATGGGCAGCTCAGGCCACATGGTGACTTGGTAGCCCATGGTTAAGTGTTCAGTCTCTACTAAGGCCCAGAAATAAGCCAAAAGCTGTTTCTCAAAAGGAGAGTAGTTATCTGCAGAGGATGGCAGGGCTTTGCTCCAAAATCCTACAGATCTGCCCTGCGATTCACCAAGAGGGGCCTGTCTTTCAAAACAAGAATGAAGAAAAAGTCATTGGCCAGATTAATGGCTACATACCAGGTACCAGAAGGTGTGTTAATTTGCAGTTCACTCCTCCAAGGAAACTCCTCTTCCAACTGATTGGCTGCTCACATCAGATCATAAAATGGAGGCTGATTACATAAGTTCTGCCAAACGCCTGAGAATCATGGCCTAATCAAACTGACACATAATATTAACTGTCACAGTGGTGATGGAAATGTTCTAAAGTAGATACTGATGATGGTTAAATAAGACTGTAAAGGTACGTAAAGCCACTATACTCCACACTTTAAAACTATTGAAACAAACTTTATTTTAGGAGAAAATTACCCTTTAAAATAGTATAAAGTGATCTGGAAAAATACTACAACAAAATCAAAAAAATTCCCACTCAGGTGAGTTGAAGAAATTGTGTGCTTCTGGAGCTTACATTCCCTGGCTGTGAATGAGGGGTGGCTGTGGAGGACATGAAGCAAATGCCTCAACCTCTGGTGACCGAGGCACAGCTGGAGATGGAGAACTTGGTGCTCTGTGGGGCTTTGGTGTTGAGCAGGAGCAGGATCGACATCAGCAGCTGGTCTGGGAGCCATTTCTGGAGGTGGCCCAGGATTGAAATCTACCCCTCAAGCTGGCTGTCCATGTGATGCTGGTGATGGAGCTCATGGTGGGATAGTTGGTGCACTACAGAGCTCCAGTGTTAGTGCACGAGCAGGATCAACATCAGCAGGTGGTCCAGGAGCTGGTTCTGAAAATGACCCACGTGGTCCCTGTCCCCAGGAGCTCACAATCTGTAGGGGAGACACGAAGATGGATAAAAAAATGAAAACAAATGCATGCAAAGAAAAGAGCATATTTTATAGAGAAAATAAAGCAGGGTGTTGTGAGATAAGGCTGGGGTGTGATCCAAAAGGCCCCACTAAGATGACATTTATGTGTGACCACAATGACAGGAGGGAACAGCCCTGCACTAGTCTGGGAGCATGCCAGGGAGAAGACACAGCTGGTGCAGAGACTGGGAGGCAGATGGGAGTTTGCCCAGAGGGGGGTTGAAATGCAGCCAGTATGGCTACAGGGAGCTGAGGAGGAAAGGAGGTAGTGAGGAGAAAGACAGGTCCAGGTCCCATGGCCTGGTGGGCTGGAGGAGTTATCTCCTGCTCTATGATAACAACACCCCCAAAACTAATGACTTACAACAGCACACAGCACACAGTCTCTGTGGGCCAGGAATCAGGCATGGCTTACCTCGTGACTGCCCCAAGTTCTCAGGAGCCTGTGGTTGTGGTCTCAACTGAGTCTTGACTGTGGAGGATCTGCTCCCTACTCACTTCCATGTTATGAGCAGGACTCTGTGAGCTGTTGGACTAGGGGGCCTCGCTTTCTCTCTGTCTGTTGATCAGGACCCTCTTTCAGGTCTTTGTCACATGAGTCTCTCCATGGGCAGGGCATACATCACAGCCGCTTCCAGGGGGGAGAGAGAGAAATAAATGACAGAGAGACAGAGAGAGAGAATAAAAGACAGCCAAGAAACATTGTCCCAAATGGGGTCATTATGAATTGAAATCGACTCAGTGGCACCTAATAGCAACATTCTTGAGAAGCGAGTTCCTGAGTCCAATCCACAGTGAGGGGAGAGGGTCACACAGGATGTGGAGACCAGGAGGTAGGATTGTTGGGAGCCACCATGCAGGCTACCTACTCCCTAGTCTGAGATGAGGGACTGGTCAGATTTTATATAATGGAAGTTATTGGAGGGTTTTATGCAGAGGGTGACAATATCTGATGTTTATTTAATTCCAACCCCCTCCTGGTACAGACTGGGAATTGAGGACAAGAGGGGAAGTGACTTTCCCAAGCTCACACCACCAGAACACTGCCCTATTTGGAAAGGTACCCCATGCTGCTTCCCACACCTAGTTGAAATTCTTCCATCTCTGAGTCTGAGCATTAGCTACAGAGGCAGATTATCCAACAGGCAAGGTAAGCACAGTGAACACCACATCTTTGATGTGGCAAAACCCATGTGAAATTGTTCACTACAGATCAGTAACTAAGCACAAGTAGACCTGTGTTTACCTTGCTTACAGGGTCATCTGCCCCTGTCATGGATTGTAAATTTGAAAAGAGGCATTGATTCTGTAGGAAGGTGCTGTGGGGTCGGGAGAGACAGATGCCAGCCATACCTAGAAAGAGAGTATTAGATGTAGTGAAAACATACGAAAAGGTAAAAATGTTCATTACAGATGATCTGGTAAGCAGATAAACCCTGTGCTTACCTTGCCTATTAGATAATCCACCCCTGATTAGCTACAGGTAATGCCAGCCCATGGATTCTATAGGTGTTATCTCACATACACCTGCTGAGGTCCCTAGGAAGAACATGCTAGAATGATCCCTACTGTGTGCATAGGGGGACTGCAGAGGGTCTGAGAAGTACAAAGACTTGTCCAGGGTCACAATCTGTTTGAGAGGGATGACCTTGTCTGAATCCAGCTCTGCTCAAAGCTGGGGCCCTGGCTATACCCAGGCCTTCCCCAGGTTCTGGGGGCAGGGGGGGAGGAGGGCTATGTTGGTGTCACTGTGTACAGTTATAGAGATGGCATGGGGAGAGGTGAGCATTCAACAGCCCAGAGGAGACTTTGGGGAGGTCTTATCTGACATCAGGCCCAAGTCAGGAGACCCAGGACATGACCTCACTTCCTTGACAACAGAGTACATAGAACTTGGAACCCTGGTAACCAGGCAGCCACATTCAACACGCAGCCCCCTACCCAGCTCACTTGAGTGGAGACACTCAAACTAGGAACACGTTTTCTTGTTGTCTCCCATCTTCCCTTGTATCAAAGCTTGAGAGACCCAGGAGTTCAACACTTTCACCAAGGCTGAGACATGGTCTCATCCCCCACCCACGAAAGTTCAGGCCATTTACCAAGAAGAATCCGAAGGTAACATAGGGTGGCCCAGGGCTGCCAATCCAGGCCAGGCCACCACTGTGATCCCACCTGGGCATTCCCACACCCTTCCCCCAAGTCATACCACCCCCTGGGCCATGCCAGCCCTTGTCCTCATAGGGTCCCTGGTAATGGGTGCTGGAAGGAAATGTGGACAGAACTGATGAGGCAGAAAGTTGCTGGATGAGACAGGGTCCATTTGGGAGAGAGGTGGTGGGGGTCAGGGAAGGAGGAGCCATGTGACCTGGGGAGATTTGGGAGGGGAGGAGTGATAATGAGGATGATGAAAATGGTGCTGCTGCTTCAGGACTAGCACACATTGAGAGCAACCCCAAGCACCATCCCCACAGCCTATCACCATGCTGGGTTCATGTGGCTGAGTGTGACCGTGGCTGGGCCTAGTCTATCAGGTTGGGTGCCTTGGAGACTGGGGGCTGGGGTGGCAAGTGTGGAGGCCTCTTTCACTTCCCTGTCCTGACCCCTTTGATAACACAGAACGCTGGGATATAAGTCTACCCAGGGGTTCCAGTTCAGACCAGGCCTTAGGGAGGGACTGTCGTGGTCAGAGGCTGAGTTGGCACTCTCACCTGGGCCTTCTCTGAGATCCAGCTCACCATGAGTGGGGTAGTTCATGGGCAGCCCTAGCTGTTGGCGTTGCCTGGGCCACTGCTGGCCCTGTGCCACCCCAGCTCCTGCCACATCCTGCTGCAATAGCCAGAGGTTGATTTTTCTATCTGTGGACTTGGTCAGGACTGGAGGGTGCAGCCCCCAGGCCGGCCCGCCCAGCATGGGGGAACTGGGAGCTTGTAAAATGCACAAGGGCTTGAGGGGCAGAGAGGGAAGGAGGGGGCTCAGAGGGGCTCTTGATGCCTCCCTGGCTACTGTCGGCGCTAACTCTGCAGAACTCGGTCTGCCCCAAGAAAGGGACCAGGAAGGGCTGGCACAGGTTCTGCGTAAGTGTGGGGGGAAGGGAGCGGCGTCCCCACCCAGGGACCCGAGATGACCAGAGGGGCCCCGGGGCCCAGACACTGCCCTGTAGACCTCAAGTCCCTCCCAGGACTTTCCCTTCCGAGGGTCCTCAGTCCCCTCACAAAGGAATTAACATTTCCCCCGACTCCCCACTGCCCTCCCTGCCCTGGGCAGCTACAAAGTCACTCTTCCCATATTTGTAGGAATATCAGAAAGGAGTTTTTTATACTGTCATCCCTTCCCATAAGCCCAAGTGTCTTTTGTGTGTTGCTCCTGTTTTAGTGTTTAACTTCCAACCCCAGGGCCCCAGGCTGCAGTTGGCTGGACACTTCTACACCTTCTCCCAGCTTCACACATCATCACACTTAGCAGGCTTCTTCTACCCTAAAGTGCAGAGCTATAACACTGCTTTTTCTACAACCTGCAATCTTGGGGAACAAAGTACGTGACCCCTTCAGGTCAGAGGCTGTATCATGACTCACTGCAGAATGTTCCAGAAGGGAGACCTGTCCCCAAAGTGACTGAGCCTCTCACTGCTGCTGGCCCTGGACTGATTCCTTGTGCTGCCCTTTCAGCAGGGCTGCAGGAGCACTTACGTGTGTCCTCATACACTGACCCACCCAGGACAGACTCCCAGGAGTGGCATGCTGTGGGGGAAGGATGTGCACATTTCAAGTTAGGATCACTAGAGCCAGACTCCTTCCCCAAAACAGCGGTCACAGTCCTGTGGACAAGTAGTCTGTGACAATGGGTGTGTCCCTGCATCGAGCCAGTTCCACCTATTAGGGTTCTTTTCCATTTTGCCAATCTGCTGTCAGGGTGGCCAACAGAACTGCAGGGTGCCTTTGAGGCACTTGTTGGCCCTGAGAAGCTGAGCCACCTCTCAGTCCTTTACTGACCATTCACATTTGCCCTCCCTGAGCCATCGGTTCAGATCCTCAGCTCTGTGGGAGTCTTTCTCCCACTCCAGGATCTCCAGATTCTCACCCTTGGCTGGATCTGGGAGCTCCATAGCTTCAGGTGCTCAAAATCTCCTTTAATGTACAGAAAGAAAAATCCGTGTGTTGTTTATCTCATGGTTGTGTCTGCTCTGTGCACTGTCTTCAGCTGGGAGGGAGTGAGCTTGCACCAGACCTTCCCCTCTAAGTCAGGAGCAGAGCAGGCCTCACCTAGCACAGAAGGAACATCACAGAGCCCTAGTGTCAGACGGCTCTGGGCGCTGATTAGGTGACTTTGAGGAGGCACTAGACATCACAAAGCCTCTGTTCTCTCATATCTGGAATGGGGTGTTTTGTGAGGACTCACTGGGATACTGCTCTTCCTTCAGGGAGCTACCATGGTTACTTCGTTAACAAAATCCCTTCAGGTTCCTCATGTTTTTAATCATTCCCCACCTCCAATCCTGCTTGGAAAGCTGAGTCCTGTTTGCTGATGAAGGCACTCGTGTCCCACCTCCTGCCACAGGTCACTGAGGGAGAGGAAGCGCCTGGGCTGAGCTCCGGGCCTCCAACCCTCCTGGTTGTTCATGGGGCTGCCTCTGACAATATGTCCATCCTCTGTCCCACCCCAGTGTGTCTGTGGTTCTGACGAGGACCTGGATGAGGCCTGGGTGATGAAAACCTTCAAGGCAGGCTCGCCGGAGAAGCTGGTGGAGCTCCTGGTGCCCGCCTACCTAAAGGGTGACTTCTCCTACATCAAAATCTTTCTGGGAGCCTACAGAACCTACACCACCACCCAGCAAGTCCTAGACCAGCTGCTCCAAAGGTGAGCACTCTGCCCTCCACAGCCCAGTGGAGACTCTACCCCCTACCAAATGTGAGTCTGGAGAACATCACTTCACCACTCACAGCCTCAGTTTTCTCCCCTGAGAAGAGGGGTGGTAAAGGTCCAATGAGCTAGAATTACTGTCAGGACCACATGGGAGAAATCACAGAATGTGTGTGCCTGGAGCCCAGCTCTATGGTAAAGGGTGCTGAGGGACTGGGATGTTCACATTTATTATTTTCCTCTCCCCCATGAAGAAGCTGTCTGCCTCACCCCTCACTGACTACGTGACCTTGAGCAAACCTACTTCCTTTTTGTAAAGGGGAGGTTGAGATTCCATTTCGGCTTTTTTGTCCTTGGTACAGCCAGAACAGGGATCCCTGGAGGCTGGTAGAGGGGCCCCAGGACTCTCAGATACCTGGGAAGGTGCTGGTTGTGTTCACTCATTCACCAATCATCCATGAAGCCCCTGCTGTTGCAGACACTGTTCTAGGTATTTAGCATTGTTCAGTGAACAAAGCAGATAGTAAGCCCTGCCCTCTGGGGCCTCCATTCCAGTCCAAGAGTCAGAAAGCAACATTAGGTATTTTAAGCAAGTAGTGTCCACGGTGGATTAGACGTGACGTCCTCACACCACCTCTAGGTATGGATGTAACCACCCCTATTCTGCTGAGTACAGTGAACCCCAGGAGCAGTTGAAAGGGTGAGAGGACTTTGGGTGGAGGAGGGGCTCCTATCTCTACAGAAGGGTGGAAGTTTTAGGGGGCCTGTGTCTGGATTGGGGTTGGCAGATCCTGGGCCCCACACATCTAGATTCTACTAGATGGAAGAGTTTAAGGGTGCCCCTTGCAGGACATAAGCAGTCATAGAGAGCTGGGAGTGGAACATGGGTGTCCTGGGGAGCAGAGGGGAGGCTCAGGGCTCAGAGATACCTCTGAGAGAATTCATCCTCCCACCAATCCCCTCACATCACCGCTTGCCAGTTCCCCTATTTGGGGTCCAAAACAAGAGGTGCGGGGGGGCAGGGTTGGAGAAAACTACTCCCAAATCCCGATCCCCAGTTGTGGGTGCTCAGCTGCATGTCGCGACCCTGTCCCAGGGGAGAACAGTGTCCGTGGGAGAAGAGATGCTCATACACGTGCAGAGAGCCAGGCAGCAAGCTGGTTCACATGCTCCAGAGGAGGTGACCTATGGCCTGGGCATCTGGGTCAGGGAATGAACTCTGTGTGTCGCTCCGCATCAGTTAATCCTGGAGCACTACTGTGTGCAGGCTGTGAGATGAACGTGCAGACATGCATCTCCGTGCCCTTAGAGGGTTACTGTCCACTGGGGAGAAGGCCAGGGGACAGAAAGAGATGTAATTCAGGCTCCCTGAACAGGGAAAGTTGGTCAGACCATTGATGGGGAGCTCCCTGGGACAAGGCTCTGTGCTAGCCCCCTGTCAGTGACCAGGCCTGCCACTGCCAGGGCAGCCAGAGGGCATGATTCAGTGTGATGCTGACCTTTGGAAGGTCAGAGGCAGACAGAAGGACTGGCCCATTGCAAGGGTGTCCTGGGAGGGCAGTGTGGTGGGAAAAGCCAGGCCTCTGACCCTGCTCTTCATCACCCACTCCCAGTGCCATCTCTTTTATCCTGGGCACATGGCTGATGGAATACTTGGATGATTTCAATCAGCCCCCAGACTTCCCCTGCCTAAAGCTTGTGGTGGAGTATGTGCACGTGAACATGCCAGGCTCACATCTGGAATGCCATGCCCAACTTCTCTTGGCACAGCTGGATCAAATGGAGTCACTGAGGCAGAGCCAAAGGGTGAGGAAGACTGGACATGACTGCATGTGAGCTTGTGAGGGGGACATGGGAAGACCCCCAGAAGTTGGGGTTGAGCCAGAGCTCAGAGTAACTTAAGAGCCTCCTCTGGTGGACCACAGTCTGGGAAGACTTCCGGGGGTGGAAATCTTGGGAATGGGCTTCTCTTTGTGGCAGTGGGTTGTTTTCCATCACTGGGGAAGCATGAGGAAAGGCAGTCATGTTGGTGAACCTTTCTCCTCTTGCAGCTCCAGAGCCAGGGCCAGTGGCAATTGTAAAAGGAGCTCAAGAGCTATGTTTGCCCCAGGAACCGGCTCGTGGACCATCACCTGGGGTACATTCTGCTCCTGTATCAGCACCAGAGCGCCATAGTGCACCACCTATTATGTTGTCAGCTCCAGCACTGGCACCAGATGGAGAGCTGGCTGGAAGGGCGGATCCCTCTCCTGGGCCACCTCCAGAAATGGCTCCCAGACCACCAGCTGATATCAGTCTTGTTCCTGCTGCTGCTCCAATACTGGAGCTTCAGAGAGCACAAGCTATTCCATCACCAGCTCCATCGCTGGCACCAGACCAAGAGCTGGATGAACAGTTGGATTCTTATCCTGGGCCACCTCCAGAACAGGCCCCTGTACCACCTGGTGAGGTTGATCCTGCTCCTGCACCAAAACCAGAGCTCCATAGAGCACCATTTATTCCATCACCAGCTCCTGTACTGGAACCTGATGAAGAGCCAGCTGGAGGCTCATATTCTTATCTTGGGCCACCTCCAGAGCCAGTTCCCAGACCACTGGCTATTGTCCATCCTGCTCCTGCCCCTGTTCCAAAACTGGAGCTTGATGGAGCCCAGGTCGTCCCCCAGTTCCATCACCAGCTACAGATGGAGAGTAGGATGGAGAGGTGGATTCCCATCCTGAGCCACCTCCAGAACTGGATCCTGGACCACCAGCTGATGTCAGTTCTGCTCCTGCTCCAACACAGGAGGTCAACAGAGCATCAGCTATTCTGTCATGAGCTTCAGCTTTGGCAGCAGATGGATAGTCTGCTGGAGGTTCACATTCTTTACTAGGGCCACCACCTCAGCCAGGTCCTGGACCACCTGGTGATGTCAATCCTGGTCCTGTACTGACACCGAAGCTTAATAGAGCACCGCCTATCCCGTTACCAGATGGAAAGCCTGCAGGAGAGCTGGGTTTTGACCCTGGGCAACTTCCAGAACACACTCAAGGACTACTTCCTGAGTCAGATCCTGCTCTTGCAGCAACATTGGAGCTGGGTACAACAACAGGTCCTCCATCACCAAGTTGAGCACTGCCACCTGACAGACAGCCTGCTGAAAGATCGGATTCTCTCCCTGTGCCAAGACCGTAACGAGCTCCTGGAGCACCTGGTGAGGTCCATCAAGCACCTGGACTAAAACTGGAGTTTCAAAGACCACCGTCACCGGCTCCAGCAGTGGCACCAAATAGAGAGCCAGCTGGAAGGTCACATTCTTATTCTGGGCTACATACAGAACTGCCTCCGGGGCCACTGGCTGATGTTAATCCTGCTCCTGTTCCTCTACCAACACCAGAGCTCAATATACCCACAGGCCTCCATCTCGATCTCTGGCCCGGCACCAGGAGAAGAGCCTGCTGGAGGGCTGGATTCCCAACCTGGGCCACCGACAGAAATGGTTCCTCAACCACCTGCTCCTGTACCAACACCAGAAGTCCTTAGAGCTCCAGCTATTTCATCACCAGGTCCAGCGATGGCGCTAGACAAAGAGTCAGCTGGAGGGGTGGATTTCCATCCTGGGCCACCTCCAGCTGGCTCCCGACAAACAGCTGATATGGATCCTGCTCCTCCTTCAACACTGGAGCCCCATAGGCTAATAAATCCTCCACCTCTAGCTCTGCCTCGGGCACCAGAGGCGGAGCCAGTTGCCCTACCTCCTCCACAGCAGCTCTTCATTCCCGGCCAGGGAACACATCAGCCTCAGAACGAGACATTTTCTTATTCTCACCTCAGTGGGTATTCTTTTCATTTTGTTGTAGTATTTTTCCAGGTCAATTCATACTTTATAGTTTATACTGTATTAAGGGGTAGATTTCTTATTAAATAAAGTTTTGTTTTAATAGCTTTAAAGTGTATAATAGAGTAGCTTTACCTAAATTCACAATCCTATTCAATCATCACCACTTCAGAACACGTTCATCACCAATGTGATGGTTCATGTTATTTGTCAACTTGGGTAGGCCATGATTCCCAGGAATTTGGCAGAAATTACGTAATCATCCTCCATTTTGTGATCAGATGTGAGCAGCCAATCAGTTGGAAGAGAAGTTTCCTTGGGGTTGTGGCCTGAAAATTAATATATCTTCTGGGGTAGGCAGCCATTAATCTGGCCAATGCCTTTTTCTCTATCCCTGTTTTAAAGGACCACCAGAAGCAGTTTGCCTTCAGCTGGTAAGGCCAGCAATACACCTTCACTATTTTATCTCAGGGATATATCAACTCTCAAGCCCTATGTCATAATTTAGTCCACAGGGAACTTTATCGTCACACTGGTCCATTACATGAATGGCATTATGCTGACTGAACCTGGTAAGAAAGAAGTATCAATACTCCAGGTTGTTGGTAAGACATTTGTATGCTAGAGGGTGGAAAATTATTCTGACAAAAATTCAGGTGCCTACATCTCAGTGAAATTTCTAGAGCTCCAGTGGTATGGGGCATGTCGAGATAATCATCGTAAAGTGAAGGATAAGCTGAAGTATCTGGCCCTTCCTACAATCAAAAAAGAGGAACAACACTTGTTGGGCCTCTTTTGATTTTGAAAGGATCATATCCCTCATTTGGGTGTGCTATTCCAGCCTATTTATGAAATGATTTGAAAAGCTGCTAGTCTTGAGCAGGGCCCACAACAAGAGAAAGCTTTGCAACAGGTTCAGGCTGATGTCCAAGCTGCTGGGCCACTTGGCCTTATAATCTGGCAGATCCAACACTTCTGGAAGTGTCAGCGGCAGATAGAGATGCTCTCTGGAGCCTCTGGCAGGCCTCTATTGGTGAGTCACACTGCAGATCCTTAGGATTTTGGAGCAGAGCCCTGCCATCCTCTGTAATTAATTACTCTCCTTTTGAGAAACAGGTTTTTGCTTGTTACAGAGCCTTAGTAGAGATTGAACACTTAACCGTGGGACACCAAGTCACCATGCACCATAGCTGCTCATCATGAACTGGGTGTTGTCTGACATACAGAGCCATAAAGCTGGATGTGCTCACCAGCACTACATCATTAAATGCAAGTGGCATATATGATATCAGGCCTGAGCAGGACCTGAAGGCTCAAGTAAGTCACATGAAGAAATGTCCCAAATGCCCATGGTCTCCACTCCTATTACTTTACCTGCCCTTTCCTAGTCTTCATCTATGGCCTCATCATCAATTGACTGAGGAAGATATGCAGGCACCATTTGAATGTGGACAGTGGCAGCAAAGCACTACAGCCCCTTTCTGGGACCTCCCTGAAGGACAATGGTAAGGGAATATCCTCTCAAAGGGCAGAATTTCAATCAGTGCACATGAGTTTTCACTTTACTTGCAAGGATAAATGGCCAGATATGCAATAGTACACTGATTCATGGATTGTGGCCAATTGTTTGACTGGATAGCCAGGGACTTGGAAGGAACATGATTGGAAATTTGGAGCCAAGGAAGTATGAAGAAGTGGCATGGCATGTGACAGAGCTCTCTGAACAGACCGAAGAAGATATTTGTATCTCGTGTGAATGCTCTGACTTAGGCAGCGTTCTCTAAAGAAGCAAAACCAGTAAAGTGTATAAATATATATATAGAGAGAGAGATTTATATCAAGAAAATGGCTCGCACAGTTTTAGAGGCCATAACATTCCAAATCTGTGGGTCAGGAAAGAGGCTTCTCTTGGTTCACGTAGGCTCAGGTGCTGGTGAACCCAAGATTGGCAGGCTGGACAGCAGGGCTCTTGCTCACAGGCTGTGAAGATCAATGAATCCCAAGATCGGCAAGGAAGACCACAGGTAAACTGCTAGCTGAAGTCCCAAAAACTGGAGGTCAGACAAACAGGAGCCAGCTACAGAATCTAGAACAAAAAAAGCTCCCGAGCCCTGCCAGAATGTCTGCACAGATTCAATGCAGGACACAAGCCCAAGGAAACTCCCCTTCAACCAATTGGCTACCCACAGCATATTGCACCATGGGGGTGATCACATATCAAATCTCAGCAGGGAAGTGACCACAACATAACATGACTGCCAAAGCTCTGAGAATCATGGCACAGTCAAGTTGACACACAATCTTAACTATCACAGTCCACCCCTTATCAATTTGACACCTGTACACATCCTCCTTAAACCATACATAATCTCTGAATAAAGACAATTATAAAGTCATTCTTGTCCCTAACATGATGCAATGAGCAAACACACAACCAAAAATGCACTAGCTCTGTTTACATCTTATATTTTATAAGTGGAGAAAACAAAAATATTGGATGCACACATACAAAGCAGAAATACTTATAACAGTTACAGTCCTCATTTCTGCAACTGATCACATGGCCGTAACTAGTATTTAGAACTACCTTCTTCCACCACCCATTCCATATTCCCTTTGCCCTCAGCAAGCATCTCAGCTGGTTGTGGCTCTTTGCCTCCTGGGGTGATCCAAAGCGTCATTTCTTAAGGGTCTGGGCCATTCGTAGTCATGTTGGAACTGAGTTGCTATAATTTTACAATGACTTTAATCACAGGGCATTTGTGATGGTTAAGATTGTGTATGTCAACTTGGCTGGGCCATGATTCTCAGTGTTTTGGCAGTTGTAGGATGTTGTGATCACTTCCTTGTTAAAATTTGATATGTGATCACCCCCATAATGGAATCTTCTGAGTGGTATCAGTGCAGGTAGGGCCTGTGGTTTTTCGCTTCCGCCTCAGCCTTTATCTCTTTGCCCTCTGCCACCTACTTCCTTCCTGCTCACCTTGCCAAGGCTCTTGGCTTATTCTGGATCCTGCACCTGTCTCTTGTTCATCTGACCTCCAGCTCGCTCTTGGGACTTGAGCTAGCAGCTTACCTGCTGATCTTGGGATTCATCAACCTTCACAGGCTGTGAGTAACAGCCCTGCTCACCAGCCTGCCAATCTTGGGTTTGCCAGCCCCTGCGGTTACATGAATCAGGAAAAGCCTCTATCCTCATCCACAGACTTGCGACTCTACAATAACGTTAGCTGTTTCCTTGATGTAAATCCCTCTCTCTATATATTTACACAATGTACTAGTTTTGCTTCTCTACAGAACCCAGCCTAAGACATTTGGTACCAAGAGTGGTTCTAGAGAAACAAAATTGTAAGGGTGAGTTGCCTGAATTAGTTCTCAAGTCTGGTTAGTCTCAAAGATGTTGATGACTCTGCTTTCAGTAGTAAAGAGGGCACTGCTAATCCATGGCATGAAGTGACAATTCAAATATGCAAATTATCACCACCAGTAGATCAGGTATTGGTTAAAAGCAAGGCTCTGGGTGATCGCATATATGATACCTTTCTCATAAAGAGAAATATAAGGAAGCTGGTTGGTTGGTCCTACTTTCACTAGACAAACTGGTGAAAGAAAGAGATGTGCTCAGGACTTCAGTGTCAAAGCTCAACTGCTGCAGAAACGACCTCAAAGTTTCCACTTATGCTTTGAAAGTAAGTCTTATTTCTTATAGTAACACCACTGATATTGCCAAAAACCAAACCAGAGTCTTATTGTAAGAGTGGTTGGTCGTCAGAGTGGTCCATTAATTGCCAAACTTGAGAGGTGTCTGAAGTTAAAGTGAGGGCCTTGATTGCGAAGAAATGAGATCCTGAAATCTGGGATGGGGACATATGGGCAGATAATTATAAAGCTGGAGACACTGAGCCCCTAAATTTCATTTTTCCACGTGAATAGATCACTTCATGTTTGTCTGCTACACCACCCAGTCCGGTAAAAGCATTAGCTCTTCCACTTCCGTATAATGAGATTAGCCCTAGCCCAGCTGCCTCTAAAGAGCTCTTGCCTAAATCATTGCCTAGGGCATCATCTGAGGCAGATGCTTTACAACACAATGCTGAATGTTCTCAAAACAATTCCACACTACAGATTCTGGCTTCTAGACCTATAACTAGACTTAAGTTTCAGCAAGCCCCAAAAGGTGAAGTACAAAGTGTGATGCAGGAGAAGGTACACTACACTCCAAGAGAACTGCTTGACTTTTCTAATATGTATGCACAGGAACCTGGGGAACAGGTGTGGGAAGGGTTATTAAGGGTGCAGGATAATGGTGCAAGGAACATAAAGATGGATCAATCTGAGTTTATTGATATCGGTCCACTAAGCACAGATTCTTCATTCAATGTTTTAGCTCGAGAAGTTAGGAAAAGATCTAATCGTTCATTTGCTTGTGTTACTGAAGCATGGATTAAGCAAAGGTCTACACTAAATCAAGTCGAAGTACCAGACCTGCCTTGGTATACTGTAGAAGAAAGTATTCAAAGGCTCAGGGAAATTGGTATGCTAAAGTGGATTTATCAGGTTAAACCCACAGGCCCACACATGGAATGTCCAGAGAACACACGTTTTACCACAACTGTGAGGAACAAGTTCGTGGAGGGAAATCTAACACCCTTGAAGACTGCTGCGATTGCTATTTTACGTAAATCAGGTTTGATAGTGGGAACTGCCCTACCTGAATTAAGACACCTAAATACAGTGGGGCTGATTGGACCCAAATAGTTGGGGCCAAGTGGTGGCACTCAATTGACAAAGACGAGTGGACAAAGACAATGTGGGCATGGTTACAGTAATGGAGAGCAGAGTCAAAGCAGTAATCAGAATAGTCTGACTCATATGGACTTATGATTACTTAGTCATGGTGTCCCTAGGAGGGAGATAGGAAATCTACTAAATATTTACTTGATCTGTACAAAAGGATGAATTCAAGGTCAGGTGAACAGCAGTCTAACTTGAATCACCCTCAGTCATCTCCCATACTTGAGCAAATTTAAAGACCCACAACACCTTGAATGAAGGGAAGGCCAGGTCCCCATAAGGAAGGACTCCAATACACTGCCAAAAATTTATACCATTATCTCTTTTAGCCTTTCCCAAAGGGCTCTACAACCTTTTATGAGAGTGACTTTCATTGGAGAAAAGAAAATAAGGCTTTTTGGGGATTACTGGATAATAGCTCTGAACTGACACTAATTCCAGGGAACCCAAAACAGCACTGTAGCCCACCAGTCACGGTGGGGACATATAGAGGTCAGGTTATTAATGCAGTCTTGCCTCAAGTTTGTTTCATAGTAGGTCCAGTGGGTCCCTGAATCCCCCCCCGTAGTGATCTTCCCAGTTCCATAATGCATTACTGGAATAGATATACTCAACAACTGGCAGAAGCCCCACATTGAATCCCCAGCAAATGGAGAAAGGGCTGTTTTGGTAGGAAAAGCCAAATAGAAGCCATTAGAACTTCCCTTACCTAGCCAAATAGTAAACCAAAAGCAATACTGCATTTCTGGAAGAACTGCAGAAATTACTGCCACCATCAAGGACTTGAAGGATTCCTACCACATCCCCCATTTGACTTGCCTATTTGGCCTGTGCAAAAAAACTAATGGATTTTGGAGAATGACAGTAGATTATCAAAAACCTAACCAGGTTGTGACTCCAATTGCAGATGCTGTTCCAGAAGCAGTTTCATTGCTTGAGCAAATTAATACATGTCCTGGTAACTCATGTGCAGCTATTGTCCTGGCTAATGCCTTTTTCTCCATGCCTGTTTGGAAGGACCATCAGAAGTTTGGTTTCAGGTGGCAAGGCCAGCAATTCACCTTCACTTGCCTACCTCAGTGTTCCATGAGCTTTATAGCCCTGTGTCATAATTTAGTCCACAAGGAACTGGATCGTCTTTCCCTTCCATAAGGTGTCGCACTGATCCACTACATTGATGACATTATGCTGATTGGACCTAGCAAGGAAGAAGTATCAGTGACCCTGGACTTATTGTTAAAACATTTGCCTGCTAGAGGGTGGTAAATTAATCCCACAAAAATTCAGGCACCTATCACCTCAGTGAAATTTTTAGGGTTCCAGTGGTATGGGCCCTGTCGAGATATTTCTTTTAAAGTGAAGGGTAAGTTATTGCATCTGGCTAAATGAAAAAGAAGGTACAATGTCTAGCGGGCCTCTTTGGATTTTGGAGGCAACATATTTCTCATTTTGGCATGCTACTCCAGCCTATTTATCAAGTGACTCGAAATGCTGCTAGTTTTGAATGGGGCTCAGAACAAGAGAAGGCTTTCCAACAGGTTCAGGCTGCTGTGCAAGCCGCTCTGTCACTTGGGCCATATGATCCAGCTCATCCAATGGTGCTTGAAGTGTCAGTGGCAGATAGAGATTCTGTCTGGAGTCTTTGGCAGGCCCCTATTGGTGAACCACTGCACAGACCCTTAGGATTTGGAGCAAAGCCCTGCCATCCTCTGCAGATAACTACTCTCCTTTTGAGAAACAGTTTTTGGCTTGTTGCTGGGCCTTAGTAGAAATTGAACGCTTAACCATGGGACACCAAGTCACCATATGGGCTGAGCTGCCCATCATGAACTGGATGTTCTATGACCCACAGATTCATAAAGTTGGATGTGCACAGCACCACTCCATCATTAAATGGAAGGAGCATATACAAGATCACGCCCAAGCAGGACTTGAAAGTGTACGTTGCATGAGGAAATAGGCCAAATGCCCACGGGTTCAATTCCTGTCACGTTACCTTCCATCTCCCAGTCTGCACCTATGGCCTCATGGGGATTTCCTTATGATCAGTTGACTGAAAAGGAGAAACTTGTGCCTGGTTTACAGATGCTCCTGTACAATATGCAGGCACCACTCAAAAGTGAACAGTGGCAGCACTACAGCCCCTTTCTGGGACCTTCCTGAAGGACTGTGGTGAAGGGAAATCCTTCCAATGGGAAATTCTTCCATCTTTGAGCAGTGCACCTGGTTGTTCACTTTGCTTGGAAGGAGAAATGGCCAGATGTGAGATTCTATACTGATTCGTGGGCTGTGGCCAATGGTTTGGCTGGATGGTCAGGGACTTGGAAGGAACATGATTGGAAAACTGGAGACCAGGATTTATGGGGAAAGAGGGATGTGGCTAGTCCTCTCTGAAAGGGCCAAAGAAATGAAGATATTTGTGTCACATGTGAATTCTCACTAAAGGGTGGCCTCAGCTGAGGATTATGTTAACAATGAATTGGATAGGATGATATGTGCTGTGGAAACCAGTCATCCTCTTTCCCCAGCTACTCCTGTCATTGTTCAATGGGCTCATGAACAAAGTGGCCATGGTGGCAGGGATGGAGATTATCCATGGAACCAACAACATGGACTTCCACTCACCAAGGCTGACTTGACTACAGCCACTGCTGAGCACCCAACCTGCCAGCAGCAGAGACCGACACCGAGTCCCCAGTATGGCACCATCCCTTGATATGATCAGTCCACAACCTGGTGGCAAGTTGATTACATTGGACCACTTTCATCATGGAAACGGCAGCGTTTTGTTCTTACTGGAAGAGGCACTTACTCTGGATAAGGATTTGCCTTCCCAGTATGCAATGTTTCTACCAAAACTACCATCTGTGAACTTGCAGAATGCCTCATCCACCATCATGATATCTCACACAGCGTTGCCTCTGATCAAGGGACTCACTTCACAGCAAATGAAGTGCAGCAGTGGGCCCATGCTCACGGAATTCACTAATCTTACCATGTTCACCAACATTCTGAAGCAGCTGGTTTGACAGAATGATGGAATGACCTCCTGAAGTCACAAGTACTGTGCTAGGTAGGTGGTGATACCTTGCAGGTTTGGGGCAGTGGTCTCCAAGAGGCTCTATACTCTCTAAACCAGCATCCAATATATGCTGTTGTTTCTCCCATAACCAGGATTCATGGGCCCAGGAATCAAGGGGTGGAAATGGAAGTGGCATCATCCACTATTACCCCTAGTGATCCACTCACAAGATTTTTGCTTCCTGTCCCTACAACCTTATGCTTTGCAGGTCTAGAGGTCTTAGTTCCAAAGGGAGGAATGCTCCCACCTGGAGACGCATCACTGATTCCATTGAACTGGAAGCTAAGAACGCCACCTGGCCACTTCTGGCTCCTTATGCCTCTGGATCAACAGGCAAAGAAGGGAGTTACAATACTGGCTGGTGTGATTGATCCTGATTACCAAGGGGAAATCGGATTGATATTACATAATGGAAGTAAAGAAGAATACGTCTGGAATGCAGGAGATCTCTTAGGGTGTCCCTTAGTACTACCATGCCCTGTGATTAAAGTCAATAGAAAATTACAGCAACCTAATTCCAACATGACTCCTAATGGCCCAGGGCCTTCGGGAATGAAGTTTTGGGTCATCCCACCAGGCAAAAAAACCATGACCTGCTGAGGTCTTTGATGAGGGCAAAGGGAATGTGGAATGGGTGCTGGTAGAAGTTAGTTCTAAATACCAGTTATGGCCACATGACCAGTTGTAGAAATGAGGACTGTAATTGTTACGAGTATTTCTGCTTTGTATGTGTGATTCAAATATTTTTGTTTGCTTCAATTATAAAATATAAGATGTAAACACGGCTAGTGTGCTTTTGGCTAGATGTGTGTTAGTTGTATCATGTTAGATGTAAAGGTGACTTTGTAATTGTCTTTATTCAGAGATTTCGTATGGTTTGGGGAGATGTGTACAGGTGCCGAGTTAACAAGGTGTGGACTGTGATGGTTAAGATTGTGTGTGTCAACTTGGGCTGGGCCATGATTATCAGTGTTTTGGCAGTTGTATAGTGTTGTGATCACCTCCCTGTTGAAATTTGATATGTAATCACCCCCATGATGGAATCTGCTGAGTGGTATCAGTGGCGGCAGGGCGCGTTGCAGTTCACCGCCCCCTGAGCCTTCATCGCTCCTACCTCTGCCACCTACTGCCTCCCTGCTTGCTTCGCCAAGGTTTTTGGCTGGTTCTGGACCCTGCGGTTACCTCACTTTCATCTGACCTCTGGTTCTTGGGATTTAAGCTAGCAACTTACCTGCCAATCTTGGGATTCATCAGCCTTCACAGCCTGTGAGCAAGAACCCTGCTCTTTGACCTACCGATCTTGGGTTCACTAAATAAAAGCTGTCACATGAATAGACATATGCACACCCATGTTCACTGCAGCACTATTCACAATATCAAAAAGGTAGAAACAACCTAAATGCCCATCATTAGATGAGTAATTAAAAAAATTATGTTACATACTCACAATGGAATATTGTCAGTGATAAATAACAACGATGAATCCGTGAAACACCTCACAAGATGGATGAATCTGGAAAGCATTATGCTGAGTGAAATAGGTCAGTCACAAAAGGACAAATATTATATGAGACCATTATTATAAGAACTCAAGAAAAGGTTTAAACACAGAAAAAAAGGATTCTTTGATGGCTATGACGGTGGGGAGGAAAGGATAGGGGAAATTGCTACCTAGATAGTAGATAAGGATCAACTTTGGTGAGGGGAAGGACAACACACAACCCAGGGGAAGTCAGCACAACTGGACCAAAGCAAAAGCAAAGAAGTTTCCTAGATACATCCAAACACTTTGAGGGACAGAGTAGCTGGGACTGGGGCCAGGGGATCATAGTTTCAGGTCAATTGCCATAATATAGTTTATAAAGAAAATGTTCAACATCCCACTTTGGTGAGTAGCATCTTGGTTCTTAAAAGCTTGTGAGCAGCCACCTAAGATACATCTATTGGTCCCATCCCACCTATAGAAAAAGAGAATGAAGAAAACAAAAGAGAGAAGGAAAATATTAGCCCAAAGGACTAAAGTACCAAAGGAACCAGAGGCTTCACCAGCCTGAGACCTAAAGAACTAGATGGTGCCTGGCTACAATCAAAGACCACCCTGAAAGGAAACACAACAGAGGGTCCTTGGACAGAGCAGGAGAAAAATGTAGAACAGAATTCAAATTCACGTAAATAGGCCAGACTTAACCGTCTGACAGAGAGTGGAGGAACCCAGAAACTAGGGCCCCCGGATGCTCTGTTACCCCAGAACTGAAATATTTTCCCAAAGCCCACTCTTCAGACAAAGAATAGGCAGGGCAATAAAACAAAAAATAATACATGTGAGGAACATGTTTCTTAGTTCAATCAGATATACGAGACCAAAAGGGCAGCTCCTGTCAAAAAGCAAGAAGGCTGGAAGGGACAGGAACTGGACAAATGGACACAGGGAACCCAGGATGGAAAGACGGGGGGTGCTATCACATTGTGGAGACAGCAACCAATGTCAAAAACGATATGTGTATAAAATTTTTAATGAGAAATTAACTTGAACAGTAAACTTTCACCTAATGCACAATAAAAATAATAATAATAAAAAGATTTCACCAAAAGAGTAAAAGACAGCCTACAGACTAGGAAAAAGTTTTTGGCTATGACAAATCCCACAAAGGTCCATCTCTAAAATCTATTGTAAAATCCAACAGCTCTACAACAAAAAGACAAATAATTCAATTTAAAAAATGGGCAAAAGATACGAACACACAGTTCACCAAAGAAGACATTCAGGCAGCTAACAGACACATGAAGAAATGCTCATGATCACTAGCCATTAGAGAAATGCAAATCAAAACTACAATGATACCATCTCACCCTGACATTACTGGCATGAATCAAAAAACAGAAAATAACAAATGTTGGAGAAGATGGAGGGAGCTTGGAACTCTTATGCATTGCTGGTGGGAAAGTAATATAGTACAACCATTTTGGAAAACAATATGGCGCTTCCTTGAAAAGCTAGAAATAGAAATGCCATACAATCCAGCACTCTCACTCCTAGGAATATATCCTAGAGAAAAAAGAGCTGTCATACAAATAGACAGATGTACATCCATGTTCATTGTAGCATTATTCCTAATGGCTAAAAGATGGAAACAACCTAAGTACCCATCAAGAGATGAATGGATAAACAAACTATGGTACATACACAGTGGGAATACTACCCAAAGATAAAGAACAGTGATGAACCTGGAAAACATCTCACAACATGGATGAATCTGGAGGGCATTATGCTCAGTGAAATAAGTCAGCCACAAAAGGACAAATATTCTGTAAGACCACTACTATAAAAAACTCATGAAAAGGTTTACAAACACGAAGAAACAATCTCTGATGGTTACTAGGGAGGGGAGGAGTCGGTTTGGAAAAACACTAACTAGGCAATAGATTAGTGGTAACTTCAGTGAATGGTAAGATAGTACACAATACTTGGGGTGTCACCTCTATTTGATCAGGGCAAGGTCATGGAAGCTTCATAGACACAGCCAAACTACCTGAGGGACCAAATTACTGGGCTGAGGGCTGGGGACTATGATCTCAGGGGATATCTAACTCAATTAGCACAACGTAGTTTATAAAGAAAATATTCTACATTCTACTTTGATGAGTAGCGTCTGAGGTCTCCAAAGCTTGTGAGCTTCCATCTAAGATATCCCACTTGCCCCACCCCATCTGGAGCAAGGGAGAATGAAGAAAACCAAAGACACAAGGGAAAGGTAAGTCCAAAGGAGTAATGGAACACAACTACCACAGCCTCCACCAGACTGAGTCCAGCACAACTAGATAGTGCCCAGCTATCACCACCAGCTGCTCTGACAGGGATCACAATAGAGGGTCCTGGGAGAGATCTGGAGAAAAATGTAGAACAGAATTCTAACTCACAAAAAAAGACCAGGCGTACTGATCTGACAGAGACTGGAGAAACCATGAGACTATGGTCCCCAGACACCCTTTTAACTTAGTACTGAATTTATTCCCGAGGTTCACCCTTCAGCCAAAGATTAGACAGGCCCATAAAAAAAAAAAAAAAAATGAGACTAAATGGGCACACCAGTCCAGGGGCAAGGATGAGAAGGCAGAAGGAGACAGGGAAGCTGGTAATGGGAAACCCAAGGTGGAGAAGGGAAGAGTGTTGACATGTTGTGAGGTTGGCAACCAATGTCATCAAATAATATGTGTATTTGTTGTCTCATGAGAAACTAATTTGCTCTGTAAACCTTCATCTAAAGTACAATAACAAAAATGAGAATGAAAACACAACAGAAAAAAAAACTTTTAGGATGTAGCAAAAGAAGTGGTCAGACAAAAATTTATAGAAATGAATGTATACATCAATAAAAAAGAAAGGGCCCAAATCAATAGTTTAACCCTACAACTCAAACAAATAAAAAAGAAGCAGCAAAAGGAGTTAGTCCCCATTCACCAGAAGAAAGAAAATAATAAAGATCAGAGCAGAAAAGAACAAAATAAGAAACAAAACAAAAAATAGAAAGAATTAACAAGACTAGAAGTTGGTTCTTTGAGAGGATCAATAAAACTGAAAAACCACTGGCCAAAATTGAAAAAGAAAAAAAATCAGAAGATGGAAATAACCAAAATAAGAAATAAGATGGGTGATATTACAACAGAACCAACTGAGATAAAAAGGATCATGAGAATATTATGAAAAATTGTATTCCAACAAATTTGAAAACCCAGAAGTTGTGGACAAACTTCTAGAAACACATCACCTTCCTAAACTAACTCGTATACAGGTAGAAAATTTGAACAGGCTAATAACAAAAGAAGAAATTGTAGACATCATTTAAAAAAAACAAAAACAAAAAACACTACAAACAAAAAACAAGTCCCAGCCAAGTCAGCTTCACTGGAAAATTCTACTAAACGTTCAGAGAACAGTTGACACCAATTCTACTCAAACTCTTCCAGGACATAGAAAAGGAAGGAATAGTCCCTAATTCATGCTATGAAGCAAGCAATATCCTGATACCAAAGCCAGGTGAAGACATTACTAAAAAAGAAAATTACAGACCAATAGCCCTTATGAATATAGATGCAAAAACTCTCAACAAAATTATAACCAACCAACACTATATAATGATTCAAGGGACAATTCATCATGAAGACTTAACAATAATAAACATCTATGCACCCAATGACAGGGCTCCAAAACACATAAAACAAACACTAACAGCAAAGAAAAGAGAAATTGACAGTTCCACAATAATAGTGGAAGACTTCAACACACCACTCTCAGTAAAGGACAGAACATCTAGAAAGAAACTCAACACAGATACAGAAGAGCTAAAGAGCACAATCAGCCAACTTGACCTCACAGACATATAGAACACTCCACCCAACAACTGCAAAGTACACATTCTTTTCCAATGCACATGGAACATTCTCCAGAATAGACCACATCTTAGGCCACAGAGCAACCCTCAACAAAATCCAAAACAAACTATCTTCTCTGACTGCAATGCCATCAAAGTAAAATTAACAAGAAGACTAAGAGAAAAAAAAAAACCAATTACATGGAAAGTGAATAACACCATGCTTCAAAACCACTGGGCAATAGAAGAAATCAGAGATGGAATAAAAAAATCCTAGAATCAAACAAGAATGAAAACACATCATACCTAAACATATGGGACACAGCAAAGGCAGTCCTCAGAGGTCAATTTATAGCAATAGATGCACACATCAAAAAAGAAGAACCAAATCAAAGTTAGCTACACAACTTGAAGAAATAGAAAACAGCAAAAAAAAAAAAAAAAAAAAAAAAGCCCAGAGCCACCAGAAGAAAGGAACTATTAAAGATCGGAGCAGAAATAAATGAAATAGAAAATAGGAAAAGAATAGAAAGAATCAACAAAACCAAAAGTTGGTTCTTTGAAAAGATTAACAAAATCGACAAACCACTGGTCAAACTGACAAAAGAAAAACAGGAAAGGGGGCAAATAACCCAAATAAGAAATGAAGTGGGGACATTACGACAGACCCAACTGAAATAGAAAGGATCATAACAGAATATTATGAAAAACTATACTCCAACAAATTTGAAAACCTAGAGGAAATGTACAAATTTGTAGAAACACACTACCTACCCAAACTAACACAAAATGATGTAGAAAGACCTATAACAAGAGAAGAGATTGAAAAGGTAATTAAAAAAAAAAAACTCCCAACAAAAAAAATGCCCTGGCCCAGATGGATTTACTGGAGAATTCTACCAAACATTCAGAGAAGAGCTTACATCAGTACTATTCGTACTATTTCAGAACATAGAAAATGAAGTGATACTTCCAAATTCATTCTATGAAGCCAGCATAACTCTGATACCAAAACCAGGTAAAGACAACACACACACACAAAAATTACAGACCAATATCTCTCATGAACATATACTCAAGAATTCCCAGCAAAATTCTAGCCAATAGAAATCAGCATCACATCAAAAAAAATAAGACACCACGACCAAGTACGATTCACACGAGGTGTGCAAGGATGGCTCAACATTAGAAAATCAATCAACGTAATCCACCACATAAACAAAAAGAATCACACGATCATCTCAATCAATGCAGAAAAGGCGTTCAACAAAGTCCAACACACATTCCTGATAAAAACTCTCAATAAAATATGTATAGAAGGAAAACTTTGCAACATAATAAAGGACATATATGCAAAACCAATGGCCAACGTCATATGGAGAGAGGCTGAAAACATTTCCCTTCAGAACAGGACAAGACAAGGATGCCCTTTATCACCACTCCTATTTAACACTGTATTGGAAGTCCTAGCTAGAGCAACAAGGCAAGAAACAGAAATAAAGAGCATCCAAATTGGTAATGAAGAAATTAAACTCTCCCTATTTGCGGATCATATGATACTACATAGAAAACCCAAAAGACTCCACGAGAAAACTACTGGAACTAATAGAAAGATTCAGCAGAGCAGCAGGATACAAGTTAACCATACAAACCAGTTGGATACGTATACCTCAATAAAGAGAACAATGGAAAGGAAATCAGGAAAACAATACCATTTGTAATAGCCCCT
Organism: Elephas maximus indicus; assembly: GCF_024166365.1. NCBI lineage: Eukaryota > Metazoa > Chordata > Mammalia > Proboscidea > Elephantidae > Elephas > Elephas maximus. The sequence goes on from NC_064844.1 coordinate 47,252,829, forward strand.
TAAAAAATAAAATATTTGGGAAAAAAAAATCTAACCAGGGATGTAAAAGACCTATACAAAGAAAGCTATAAAATACTACTGCAAGAAAACAAGAGATCTACATAAACGGAAAAACATACCATGCTCATGGATAGGTAGACTCAACATTGTGAAAATGACAATTCTTCCCAAAGCGATTTACAAATACATCGCAATACCGATCCAAATATCAACAACATTCTTTAAAGAGATGGAAAAATTATCATCAACTTTATATGGAAAGGGAAGATGCCCCGGATAAGTAAATCACTATTAAAAAAGATGAATAAAGTAGGAGGACTCACACTACCTGACCTCAGAGCCTACTATACAGCTACAGTAGTCAAAACAGCCTGGTACTAGTACCATGACAGATACATTGACCAATGAAACAGAATTGAGAACTCAGGTGTAAATCCATCCACCTACAGTCACCTGATGTTTGACAAGGGTCCAAAGTCCATCAAATGGGGAAAAGACAGTCTTTTTAACAAATGGTGCTGGCAAAGCTGAATGTCAATCTGCCAAAAAAAAAAAAAAAAAAAGGGATCCATACCTCACACCGTATACAAAACCTAACTGAAAATGGATTAAAGACCTAAATATAAAGCCAAAAACTATGAAGTTCATAGAGGAAAAAATAGGATGTTGATCCTAAATGCCATTAACAAGATACGAACCACAACCAACAACACACAAGCTCCAGAAGATACGCTAGATAACTGGGATCATCTAAAAATTAAACACTTATGTTCATCAAAAGACTTCACCAAAAGAGTAAAAGAGAACCTACAGACTGGGAAATAATGTTTGGCTCTTACAAATCAGACAAAGGTCTAATCTCTAAAATCTACAAGAAAATCCAACACCTCTACAACAAAAAGCCAAAGAAGCCAATTAAAAAAATAGGCAAAAGAAATGAACAGACACTTCACCAAAGAAGGTATTCAAGTGGCCAACAGATGCATGAGGAAATGCTCATGATCTCTAGCCATTAGAGATATGCAAATCAAAACCACAATGAGATACCATCTCACCCCAGCATTACAGGCACGAATTAATAGAACAGGAAATAACAAACGTTAGAGAGGCTGCGGGGAGATCAGAACTCTTGTGCACTGCTGGTGGGAATACAAAGTGATGCAAGCATTTTGGAAAACAATATGGCACTTCCTTAGAAATCTAGAAACAGAAATGCCATATGATCCAGGAATCCCACTCCTAGGAATATATCCTAGAGAAATAAGAGTCATCACATGAATAGACATATGCACAACCATGTTCACTGCAGCATTGTTCACAATAGCATAAGCATGGAAACAACCTAGATGCCCATCAACAGATGAATGGATAAACAAACTGGTACATACACACAATGGAGTATTAGGCAATGATAAAGAAAAGCAATGAATCTGTGAAGTATCTCATAACATGGATGGATCTGAAGGGCATTGCGCTGAGTGAAATAAGTCAATCGCAAAAGGACAAATACTGTATGAGACCACAACTGTGAATGCTCATGAAAAGGTTTACATACAAAAGAAACAATCTTTGTTGGTTATGAGGGAAGGGAGGGGTAGGGATGGAAAAACACTTCATAGACAATAGATAAGTGGAAACTTTGGTGAAGGGTAATATAGTACACAATACTGGGAGAGCCAGCACAACCTGTATAAGGTAAGATCATGGTAGCTCCGTAGACACATCCAGACTCCCTGGGGGACCTAATTGCTGGGCTTAGAGCTGTGGGGACCATGACCTCGGGGAATATCTAGCTCAACTGGCATAACACAGTTTATAAAGAAAATGTTCTACGTTCTACTTTGGTGAGTAGCTTCTGGGGTCTTAAAAACCTGTGAGCAGCCATTTAGGATACTCCACTGGTCTCACCTCTTCGGGAGCAAGGAAGAATGAAGAAAACTAAAGATACAAGGGAAAGTTTAGTCGGAAGGGCTAATGGACCACATCTACCGTGGCCTCCACCAGACTGAGTCCAGTACAACAAGATGGTCCCTGGCTACCACCACTGACTGCTGACAGGGATCACAACAGAGGGTCCCAGACAGAGCTGAAGAAAAATGTAGAACATAATTCCAACTCAAGAAGAAAGACCAGATTTGCTGGCCTGACAGAGACTGGAGAAACCCTGAGACTATGGCCCCCAAACACACTGTCAGCTCAGTAATGAGGTCACTCCTGAGGTTAACCCTTCAGCCAATGATTAAACAGGCCCATGGAACAAAACAAGACTAAAGCGGTGCACCAACCCTGGGGCAGGGACTGGAAGGCAGGAGGGAATAGGAAAGCTAGTAATAGCGAACCCAGGGTTCAGAAGGGAGAGTGTTGACATGTTGTGGGGTTGTTAATCAATGTCATAGAACAACGTGTGTATGAACTGTTTCATGAGAAACTTGTTCTGTAAACCTTGACCTAAGAACAATGTGTGTATGAACTGATGAGAAACTAGTTTGTTCTGTAAACCTTCACCTAAAGTACAATAAAAAGAAAAATAAATTCTAGCCAACTGAATTCATCAGCATATCAAAAACATAATACATCGTGATCAAGTGGGAATCATGCCAGGGATGCAAGAATGGTTCAGCATTAGAAAATCAATCAATGTAATTCATCACATTAAAAAAAAACAAAGGAAAAGAATCCTGTGATCATCTCAATTGACACAGGAAAGGCTTTTGATAAAATCCAACACCCTTTCATGATAAAAGCTCTCAACAAAATAGGAATAGAAGGGAAATTCCTCCACATAATTAAGGACACATATGAAAAACCAACAGCCAGCATTATTCTCAATGGAGAAAGATTGAGAACATTCCCCTTGAGAATGGGAAAGTGACAAGGATTCCCTTTATCACCACTCTACGGAAAGGAAAAAAAAAAAAAAAAGGAGGCCCCAAATAGCTAAAGCAATATTAAGAAGAATAAAGTAGGAGTCTTTACACTTCCAGCTCTTAAAACTTACTACACAGCCACGGTAATCAGAACAGCCTGGTACTGGTTCAATGATAGACACATAGACCAATGGAATACAATTTAGAACTCAGAAATAAATCCATCTATCTGCACGCAGCTGATCTTCGGCAAAGGGTCAAAGTTCATTCAATGAGGAAGAAACAATCTCTTTAACAAATAGTGCTGGCAAAACTGGATATCCATATGTAGAAAAATGAGTCAGGATCCATACCTCACACCATGCACAAAAAGTAACTCAAAATGGATAAAAGATCTAAATGTTAAAGCTAAAACTGTAAAGTTCCTGGAAGATAACATAGGGTCAAAACTAGGTGTGATGGTTAAGATTAAATGTCGACTTGGCTGGGTCATGGTTCTTAGTGTTTATATGTGATCACCCCCATTATGGGATCTGCTGTGAGTAGTCAATCAGTTGAAAGGGGGCTTCCTTGGGCTTGTTGCCTGCATCTGAACATAAGTGTTCATTCTGGCTATCACCTGCTCTGGATCCTGCAGCTGCCTCCTGTTCTTCTGACCTCCGGTTCTTGGGACTTGAGCTAGCAGCTTACTTGCTCATCTTGGGATTCATCAATCTTCACAGCCCGTGAACAAGAGCCCTGCTCTCCAACCTGTCGATCTTGGGTTTGCTGGCCCCTGCAGCTACGTGAATCAGGAGAAGCCTCTATCCTGATCCACGGGCTTGGGACATTCCAGCCTCTACAATGGTGAGAGCCATTTCCTTGATATAAATCTCTCTCTCCACACACACACACACACACACACACACACACATATACATATTTATATGCTTTACTGGTTTTGCTTCTTCAGCGAACCCAGGCTAAGACACTAGAGGACCTAATTTTGGGCATAAATAGCCCATCAAACAAAACTAAAAGTTCATGAGGGACAGAAGATAAATTAGATAACTGGGACCACATAAATATTAAATATTTATGCTCATCAAAAGACTTTACTAAGAGAGTAAAGAGAGAGCTTATTGACTGAGAAAAAAATCTCTGGCAACAACATATCTGATAAGGGTCTAATCTCTAAAATGTATAGAAAACGTCAACAACTCAACAACAAAAAAGACAAACAATCCATTCAAAAAATGGGCAAAGAACATGAAGAGATACCTCACCAAAGAGGACGTTTAGGCAGCCAACATGAAAAGATGTTCATGATCATTAGCCATTAGAGGGATGCCAATCAAAACTACAATGAGATACCATCTCACCCCTGCAAAAATGGCAGTGATCAAAAAAACAGAAAACAACAAATGCTGATGAGGTTGTGGGGGATTGGAACTCTTATACACTGCTGGCGGGATTTTAAAATGGTAAAAGCACTATGGAAAACAGCATGGTGCTTCCTCAAAAAGCTAGAAATAGAAATACCTTATAATCCAGCAATCCCACTCCTAAGTATATATCCTGGCTATATAAGAGCATGTTCGTTGCAGCATTATTCACAATAGTAAAAAGATGGAAACAACCTAAATACCCATCAACAGATAAATGGATAAACAAATTTTGGTACATACGTACAATGGAATACTGCACAACTATAAAGAATAATGAGGAGTCTGTAAAACATTTTACAGTGTGGATGAATCTGGAGGACATTATGCTGAGTGAAATAAGTCGGTCACAAAAAGACAAATATTGTATGTTCCCATTATCATAAAAAGTCAAGAATGGATATAAATACAGAAAGCAAAGTTGATGCTGCTCACCAGGACTGGAGGGAGAGGGAAGGGGAATCACTTTCTACATAGTAGACACTTGTTACTTTTGGTGATGGGAAAGACAGTCCCAAATATGGGTGAAGTCAGTGCAACTTGACTAAGGTAAATAAAGACACTAAGAAGTACACTTAGAGAAAGAGGGCCAATTTTGGTAAAAACTGTAACATATACAATTTTGCAACAAACAGTAAAAATAACCAAACGATATGTGTGTGGTTACGTACGTAGATACAGGTGCACATACGTATACAGGAGGGCAGATGCGAGTAAATGCATGCACTTGTATAGGTGTATCTGTGGGCATCTGCATATACACCTTTGTGTGTTGTTATGTATATCCACACATATAACAAACCATATGGGAGACACCATTACAGAGGCTTCCTAGACATAACCAAACAACTCACAGAATTGGTTTACTGGATTAGAAGGCTTGGAATCATAGCTTCGAGGGACGACTCAGTAAATTGGCATTCACAAAGATAATGTTCTACATCCTAGTTTGGTGAGTAGTATCTGCGGTCTTAAAAGCTTGTCAACAGCGATCTAAGATACGATTGTTGGTCTCTACTCGTATGGAGTAGAAGAGAATGAAGGAAATCAAAGGTTCCAAGAAGAAACTAGTCCATGGGTAATTATAAAGGCCACTTATATTGTATTTTTGGCCAATAAACTTGTTACGTCCCACATAATATAGAAGAAGATGCATTAAAAATAACTATAAATTTATGTTATTGGACATACAATGTATAAAAATATAACTTGTGGCAACAACATAAAGGGGGAGTGGAACTGTACAGGAATAGAATTTATGTATGGTATTGAAGTTAAATTTTTTTTTATACTGAAGTTAAATTGGTATCAATTAAAACTAGATTGTTATAAATTTAGGATATCAAGTGTAATCAATGTGGTAACCGCGATGAAAATATCTTAAAAATTCACACAAAAGGAAACGAGAAGGGAATCAAAATGGTTTACTGTAAAAAATAACAATACAAAATATGGCAGTGTAGAGAGAAATGAGGACAAAGTAGGTATAAGACACACAGAAAACAAACAGCAAAACAGCGGAAGTCCTTCCTTATCAGTCATTACTATACATGCCAAAAAAACAAACCAAACCCACTGCTGTCCAGTCAATTCCGACTCACAGCGACCCTACAGGACAGAGTAAAGCTCCCCCATAGAGTTTCCAAGAAGAGGCTGTTGGATTCAAACTGCCAAACTTCTGGTCAGCAACCGAGCTCTTAGTTACTGTGACCACAGGGTTCCTCTGCAAATATACCCATTGCCAAAAAACCCATTGCCATGGAGTCGGTTCAATTCTGACTCATAGCGACCCTACAGGACAGAGTACAACTGCCCCATAAGGTTTCCAAGGAGCGGATGGTGGATTTGAACCGCCAACCTTTCGGTTAGCAGCCATAGGTCTTAACTACTGCACCAGCAGAGCTCCCCTCCAAACACAGAGCTATATTAATCCACATCTCTAGGCAAGGGGATAATATTCAGCTATAAAAAGAAATGAAGTTCTGATACATGTTGTGACATAAACGAACCTTGAAAACACTGTGACATGAAGTCTGACACAAAAATGTTGTATGATCTCACTTCTATGAAGTATTTAGAATGGACAAACACATAGAAACAAAAGTATACTGGTGGTCACTAGGGGCTGGGGTGGGAGGAATGGGGGGTTATTGCTTAATGAATACTGAGTTTCTGTTTCAGGTGATGAAAAAGTTCTAAAAGTGGATGGTGATGGGGATGGCACAGCATGGTTAATGTAATTAATGTCACTGAACTGGACTCTTAAAAAATGGTTAGAGTGCCAAGTTTTGTGTCATATATATTTTACCACAATAAAATTTTTTGAAAATAGAGCTGTTTTAAGGGAATAGTGGATGTTTTTAATGAATCCTCACAACAATCCAATGAAGGAGATGTGCAAATGGAACTCACCTTACGGTGGAGAAGCTGAAGTGGGCAGTGTTCAGGAACTTACATGGTCCACACAGCCAGGAGTGGAGGAGCTGGGATTCAAATTCAGAAGAGGGATTCTCTTGACAAAGTGGAACTAGAAAGGAAAATTTTTAGTTCTTTTATTCCAAATATATACCACGTTTTTAGCCTCAGCATCACGTGGATAAAGAGAATATGTGAATACTAAATAGCCAAGTCCAGACGTTATTCAAAGCAGTATCTTAGTAGGAAATTACAAGGAAAAATCATCTGTGAAATTATATGGATAGAAATAAAGATTGTTTTGTCTCACATGTAATCCTACAACAGATTTTGTTTTTTGTTTGTTCATGTATCACCTTTCTTTAAATTCTGAAAAACATTTAACCCTGTCTCCATAGGAATAAATGAAATAAACATATGGCTTTGAGCTGTAACAAAGAAAGAAGGTTATATTTAATAGCCACCATAACCAAGACTGAGTCATTTCAAAAGAGCCTCATTTAAAACTACTGTGGAAGCTTTAGGAACATTGAATCGTTTGACCTATTTTTAATGCACCTCTCTATATACAATAGTTTTTATTTAATATGGGAGAAGAAGCAAGAATAACAAATGTCATAGAATAGTTAGGGGCCTTAAGGCACATTGATTTCCCAGTAGTGCCTTCCTTTAATGATTGAATTCTCTACATCTTCCCTAATGACGCAAAATTGTGAGCCATTTAAATTCAAACAACTGTGCAGAACATAACTGACTTAGCATGCAAAGGGTTGCGAAAAGGAGCTTATATGGAGCAGGGGAGATACTAATCACCATAAGAAACAACAGAAGATAAATGACAGAATATCATTTACCACAAATGCTTCTAACTATGGGGACTATTTCGCTGATTTTTTTTTTGAATGAGACATTAAACAGAAAGGCCACAGAGGGGAAAATTTACTTGGGAGAAGAAAACATAAATAGCTACATGATATAAATAAAGACAATACCAAATAGTACAATTGGTGCCTGCAAACCACAGCTTCTATAAAACCCTAAACTATAGGGCAAAGAAGTCAAGTCTTTTACAAGAAGTCTTGAAACAGTGTTGTCCACTAGAACTTTCTGTAATGATGGAAATGTTCTCTATCTGCTCTGTCCCACATAATAGCCACTAGTCATATGTGGCTAACTGAGCACTTGAAATGTGGCTAGTGTGACTGAGGAACTAAATTTTTTATTGTATTTCATTTTAATTAACTTGGATTTAAATAACTACATGTACCTAGTGGCCATTGTAATTGACAGGATAGCCTTACAATGCTTCCAAAGAAATAAATGAACATTCAAAACTGACCTGATATTCAAACAAACTCCTGCTACTACATGGACCACAGCTGACATGACCCTGAGACCAGAAGAACTAGATGGTGCCCAGCTACCACTACCAACTTCTGTGACTGGGATCACAGTAGAGGGTCCCGGGCAGAGCAGGAGAAAAATGTAGACCAAAAATCAAACCCAGAAGAAAAACCAGACTTACTGGTCTTATAGAGACTGGAGGAACTGCAGAGACTGTGGCCCTAAGACACCTGCTAAAATGGAACTGAAGCCATTCGGAGAGACCACCTTTCAGCAACAGACAGGCTACAAAATAAATAATAACCCCTGTGAGGAACAAGCTCCTTAGAACAGTTAATTATAGGAGACCAAAAGGGTAACATGTGCCCAAAATGAAAGATAAGGTGGAAGGGGTAGGAAAATCTGACGAAAGGTAACAGAGACCCCAGGGCAGAAATGGGGAGAGTGCTGACACATTGACGGGACTGAAACCAATGTCTTAGAACATTCTGTGTACAAATCCTTGAATGGTAAACTATTTGCTTTGTAATCTTCATCTAAAGCACAATAAAATATTTTTTTAAAAAAGAAACTCCTGCTGACTGTCATTTCCCAAACTGATTCCTGAACATCAGCCAGAATTATGTCTGTATGGTTGAAAGAGTCGTATTTGTTGAAGACACCTGCTGTTCCTGGGGGAAAATCTTACAGCAATGTCTAATGAAATTTTGCCCCACAATAATGAAATGCAATGTGACATTCGGAAGTTCTCTCACTCCTCTCCTCGGCTTATGGGATTCCCAGGGCATGGCCTCACACTCAGTTGATATAGACCTTTATTTCATTCTTGGATTCTAAACTAAGAAAGTAACAAGGTCTCCTGATTGGTTACTTGAGAAGAAAATAAAATTGGCCTGACAGCCTGGCCTCCCTCTGGCAAGGTATTATTGCTCTTACTAACAGATTTCTTTGGTGTGGTCAGCGACTTCACATGCTGCAATGCTATCATCTAACTTTCTACCTCGCCACATAAATTTAGACCATGGTGGAAACCACGCTTGGAATCTATGCACTGAAATTCACTTCAAGCAACCATAGCATTAATGTTCTTTTACGAACAAACTCATAAATTTAGCCAGAGATGGAATGCAGATTTCATTTAATTGACTGGGTATAAGTGTCAGGAGCAGCACTGTCCTGAGATGGTATTTGAAAGTGCATTTAGGCTCAGTGGAAAATCATGCTGTAATTGTTTAATAAGGGACCCTGGTGGTACAGTGGTTAAGTATTCAGTTGCTAACCGAAAGGTCTGTGGTTCAAACCCACCAGCCACTCTGTGGCAGGAAAATGTGGCAGTCTTCTTCCATAAAGATTACAGCCTAGGAAACACTATGGGACAGTTCTACTCTGTTCTAGAGGTTCATTATGAGTCAGAATTGACTTGACAGCAATGGGTTTTGTTTAATAATGTCTGCCATGGGCTCACAATGGGGATCCGTGGCTTCAGTGCTGTTATGGATTGAATTGTGTTCCCCAAAATATGTGTTAAATTCCTGGTTCTGTACCTATGAATGTGTTCCTGTTTGGAAATCAGGTTTTTCTTTTGTTACGTTACTGAGTCATACTGGAGTATTGAGTAGGTGGGTCCTAAACCTAATCACTTCTGAGTTATAAAAAGACCAGAACAGACACAGAGACATACACACACAGGGAAAGACAGAGGTCATGTGAGGATTATCCACAAGCCAAGAAACACCAAGGAACCAGGGAATCCCCGGGGCTACAAATAAGGAAGGAATCGATATGGCCAAGACCCTGATTTGGACTTTTAGCCTCCAGAACTGTGAGAAAAGAAATGTCTGTTCTTTAAAGCCACACACTTGTGGTATCTGTGCTACAGCAGCACTAGGAAACTCAGACAGGTGCTGTGTGTCTGTCATCCCTGTGCTAGACAACATGCGGGGACAAAGCCCAGAGGGAGAATGGGAAGTAGAGTATGAGCACAGAGATCACAGACATTAATTGCCACCAGGAACTATTGTTGGTGGCATCATGGAAGAGCTGGTATTTGAGCTGGACCTTGAAAGATGAGTGGATTGAAGGGCAAATAAGAAGGGCAAAGGCACTGCAGCAATAACAGACACACAAATACACAGCATGTCAGAGGAAGGGCAAAGTTTTTTCTAACAAAGGCGAAAGGAGGTGCACTGAAAGGTAATACTACAAAGGCAGCTGGAAGCCAAATTCAGAAAGGCATGGAATGCCATGTTATGGAGTTTGTTTTCTAACGACAGGTAGCCAGCAAAATATTTGAACAAAGTTGTAGCATGGTCAGATCTGCATTGTAGGAGGATAAGTTTGTCTTCTATGATTGGGTAGGTGAAGCAAGATGTGGAACATGACAAGTGATTTTATTAACTTATTTGTAATGTAAGTTTCTCAAAAGTCTAAAACTGAGTTGAGAGGGCTTATTGTGGCAGACACTATTGGTTGCTAATCCCAACAACCATCTGTTCTTCTTTATCAGTTTATAAAATCTTGATTTTATCCAGGCAGCAAAATGCACAGAGAAGGTGGGCCTTCCAGCTTGCCTCAGGGGTTGAATCATGATTTCCCTAAGCCAAACTGAAAATCCATTGCCTTTTGCTAGTGTTGATTTAGGTGTGCCCTAGTTCTGAACAGAGAAATTTAAAGTGAAGTCTACTAGGAGGACTTTGGGTATTGTAAGTATTTTGATCCCTGATTAAACTATAGATGGCAAAGAGGCCTATTCCTTCTTACTGCCCTGAACACAGCTATGTGAGGATGTAATGTCTGAAGCAGTAACAGCCATCTTGCAACCATGAGACAAAAAACTATCACTGAAAAGAATAATACATAGGAGGGTAGCAAAGGCAAAAGATAGTAAAAGTATATAAAAAAACAAAAACAAAAAAAACCCGTTGCCGTGGAGTCAATTCCAGCCCATAGCAACCCTATAGGACAGAGTAGAACTGCCCCACAGAGTTTCCAACAGGACCTGGTGGATTCAAACTGCCAATCTTTTGGTTAGCAGCCATAGCACTTAACCACTAGGCAACAAGAGTTTCTGCAAAAGTATATAGGTCCTTCATAATATCATTGAGTGTCTGCTGTTATATGGCATGATTAAATGTTAGTATTGTTTGAGACACTGTGCTATTCAAAAGTATTTTAAGTGATATGTTGTAATTCTATCTCTATATCTAGTGATATGTTGTATTTCTATCTCTATATCTAGATAGATAGATTTATTCCAGAGTCTACCCTAAGCCATCTTGCAGTAACTGGTATTGGACTTATCCTCCCACAGTAAATAGGTATTAAACTGGACAAAACATATGAGGCAACAGCTTTCAGTCATTTTCAACAGGTAATGCAGGACTGTAATCCTTGGCGGAAAGGAAACACATGAGCTTTTTGTCCCATATTATTCACCTTGACTCTCCACCTAGCAGCATTTTCCTGACCATGTTGCAGGAAGATGAAATATAAGCTGAGAGCAATGTATTGTTATGCTAAGGAGACAGAGGTGAGATTTTAGGGCTGAAGATGTAACTAAAATTTGCAGGGCAGGGTATCAGAAAGGAAAAAATTGGAGATGGAAGAGAAGGGAAAAAAGTTTGGGTGGGTGTCCTTGGGTTGCTGGTTGAGGACTAGGCTGTACAAGAAAGAAGTAATGTCAATATGACACAACTCTTTCAGAAAACAGAGGAGGAAAGCACACTTCCCAACACTGGCCAACTTTTGTACAGGCAGCAGAACCCTGGTACCAAAACCTCACAAGGTCACTCAGGGAAAAGAAAATAGCACAATAATATCCCTCAGGTAGATAGACGCAAAAATCTTTAACAAAATGTTATCAAGTCAAATCTCACAACATATAAAAAGGATAATATAGTATAACCAAATGAGATTTGTTTCTGAAATGCAAGACAGATTTAATATTTGAAAATTAGTCCATGTAAGTCACTATATTAAGAGAATAAAGGAGAAAAATCAGGATTACAAACACATTTGAGGCATTTGACAAAATTCGATGCGCATGCATGATAAAAATTTTGAAACCAGGAGCAGAAAAGAGCTTCCCAAATCTGATAAAAAGCAGCATCAAAAAACCTGCAACTAATGTTTTCCTTCCTGGTTAAATGCTGAACACTTTCATCCTACAATCCAGAGTAAAACAAGTCTGTTTGTTCTCACCACTTTCAAACATTGCCCTTGGGGTCTCAGCCATGCATTAAAGCAAGAAGAAGAAAAAAAAGGCATAACGCTTGGAAAGTAAAGCTGTCTTTATTTACAGTCAACAAGATTATATACATAAAAAATTGTAAAGAATCTATGAAACAACTGGTAGAACCAATAAGTGCATTTAACAAAGTCACGGGACACCAGGTCAATACACAAAATCAACTGTATTTCTATATTCTGGCAACAAACATTTGGAAAATAGAGTCTTAAAAATACCATTTATAGTAGTTATATATCTATATATACATACATGCAGATATAAAATAGGAATAAATTTAACAAAAGTCATGCGAGTCTTATACATAAAAAACTGCAAGATGTGGCTGAGAGATACCGATGGTTACTGTTATGTGTCAACTTGGCTAGGCCATGATTCTCAGTGATTTGGTAGAAACTATGCAATCGCCTTCCATTTTGTGATCTGATGTGAGCAGCCAATGAGTTGAAGGAGGGAGTTTCCTTGGGGCTGTGGCCTGCCTCCAGTATATCAATGGATGTTCTGGCAAAGCCCTCTCTCTCTCATTGCCTGACCTCTGGTTCTTGGGATGGAAGCCTGCAGAAGTATTCAGCCTGCTGCCTGGTCTGCAGATTTTGGATTTATCAGCCCCCACAGCCCCACGAGCCAGCAGTGGTCTCCTAGCAGAGGCCACCAGCCTGCAGCCTGATCTGCAGATTTGGGGTTTGTCAGCCCCTGCAACCACATGAGCCAGCAGAGGTCTTCAGCCTGTCGCCAGGCTCACAGATTTGAGACTTGCCAGCCTCCACAATTGCATGAGCCATTTCCTTGAAGTAAATCTTTGTCTACATTTTTATACATGCTTTACTGGATTTGCTCCTCTAAAGAACCTTGACTAATACAGAGATACTAAAGAAGATCTGAGTGAATTAAAAAAAGAAGAACAATGTTTGTGACTCACCCTACCTGATTTCAAGGCTTACTATAAAGGTACAGTGATCAAGACAGTGTGGTATTGGTGAAGGAGAGGCAGATTAATGGAACAGGTTAGAGTGCAGACATAGAACCACACACTTATGGTCAATAGATTTTGGGCAAAGATGCTAAAATAACTCAATAGGGGAAGGGAAAGTCTTTTTAAATAAATGTCGCTGTTACAACTGGATAAATATATGGAAAAATTAATATGAGCTGAATCATAAATCTAATGTAAAAGCTGAAACTATAAAGCTTACAGGAGACAACATACACCATCTTGTGATCCTGAGGTAAGCAAAAAATTATTAGACACCACATAAAAAGCAAAAACCATACAAGAAAATATAAATAAATTAGATTTCATCAAAATTAAAATCTGCTCATCAAAAGACACCTTAAAAAATGACCAGGTAAACCACAGATTAGGAGAAAATACTTGCAATACATATACATGACAAAGGACTTGTACTCAGAATATACTAAAAACCACTACAAATGAATGATAAAAAGACAATCTAATTTTCTAAATAGGCAAGAGACTTGAACAGATACTCCAAATTGTTGTTGTTACGTGCTGTCAGATCACCAAATTTTTTGATCCATGGAGCCGCTGGTGAGTTTAAACTGGCAATCTTTCAGTTAGCAGCCAAGCCCTTAACCACTGCATCACCAGGGCTCCTTACTCACAAAATAAGTTAAATGAATAGTCTATGAGCATATCACTGATCAGCAGAAAAATATGTTAAAACCATAATAAGATAGAATTTCACAGCCACTAGAATAGCTAACATTATTAAGCGCAACAACATCTAATGTTGGCAAGGACGCAGACCAACTAGAACTCTCATATAAGGTTAAACGTATATCTACTCTGTGACTTAGCAATTCTGTTACCACAGAGAATAACTTAATTACCTTATTGCCTGTGAAAAATGAAAATGTATGCCCACAAGACTTGTGCAAAAATATTTATAGCAGCATTATTCATAAATGCCAAAACCTAGTAACTATACAAACTACCCATGAACATGAGAATTGTGGCATATTTATAGAATGGAATTCTACTCACAACAAAAAAGAATGAACTACTAATACATGCAGTAACATGTAGGAAACAAAAACTTTATGTTAAGCAAAAGAAGCTAGATAAAAAGAGTATATATGGTATGAGTTCATTTATATGAAGTTTATGAATGGGCAAAGTTAATCTACCACACGAAAAAACCAGAACAGTGTTTGCCTATGAGGATTCACTGGAAGGGGCACAAGCAAATTATCTGGAGTAATGGAAATGTCCTATATCTTAATAGGAGCAGGTTATGGATTGAACTGTGTCCCTTAAAACATGTGTTGGGATCCTAATCCCTATACATGCATGGTGCAGTGGTTAAGCTTTTGGCTGCTAACCAAAAGTTTAGTAGTTCGAACCTACCAGCAGCTCCACTGGAGAAAGATGAGGCCTTGGAAACCCTATACAGCAGTTCTGCTCTGTCCTATAAGGTCGTTATGAGTCAGAATCAACTCAATAGCAATGGTTATACATGTGTATGTAATTTCATCTGCGAATAGGGTTTTCTTTGTTATGTTAATGAGGCTATACCACTGTAGGGTGTGTCATGAGCCAGTTACTTTTGAGATATAAAAGGAGATTAGGCACAGAAGCAAGGAAGCAGAAACAGGAGAAACAAAGATGCCTGAGGAGGTCTCCAAGGAACGCCAAGAAGAATGCTAGAGACGCTGATGTGAGGATTTTCCTTTACAGAAGACAGACAGAGCTTTCCCCTAGAGCTGGCACCCTGGATTAGGGCTTCTAACCTCCTAAACTGTGAGAAAATTACTTTCGGTTTGCTAAAGCCACCCACTTGTGGTATTTATGTTAAAGCAGCATTAGATAACTAAGAGTGCCAATTACACAGTCGTATACATTTGTCAAAATTCATTGAATCGTACATTTAGAATCTGTGCATTTTGTTGTACTTAAATTTTACGTCAATAAAAAATATATAAAATGACAATTAGTAATTAAGTCCCTTTGCTAAATTTTCTCAATTCTCCATATTTTACCCTTCACAATATTCATCAAGCTTGAACAATTGTTTGTCTCCCCTACCCCTTCCTATTTGAATCTCCTTAGGGAAAGAGACCATGGCTTGTTCATCACAGTATTCCCAGGACCAAAAAGTATTCAAAATATAACAGATGCTTAATTATTATTTCTCTAATCAACAAGTAAATGAGATTAAAAAATCCTGGGAGATAATCTACCAAGAAACTTCATTAAAATGGTAACTAAATTTTATGCTTCCTGATAGCCAAGGCAAAAAGAGCAATATTATCTGTCCTATTATTAGGTTTGTTAGAAGGATATGTGATATTGGTACGTCAATGGTATTATGGCCAAGTACTCAGGGATACCTAAGTCATATCAACAGGCAACTACCCTTTGCCATGACGTCCCTGAATAAGATTAGGCACAATGCAGGCAAATGTGAAGCAATGTTGCACTTCCTTTTTAGCCGGGCATGTTCTTTACCTGGCCCCAACTATAACTCAGATAAGCTTATAAATTAGGCTGGATGACATGAAGTACACATTTTTCCTAAGCTAGTGAGGCCTAAGTAGCTTCAGACCAAAGCAGACCATGAGAGGAGCTTCATCCATTTCTAGAATTCCCCTTCATCTCTTACCCAAATCTACGGCACAGCTCTTATCCATGTCATTAGAGAAATCATTCACCCAACATGTAGCCAGAGAGAACCCAACATAAATAAATCTGCTACAAATAATCTCAAAAGCTGAAACTGAAGAAAATTAGGACAAGTCAACAGGAGTCAAAGTACAATCTTGAGTATATCTCACGTGAATTTAGAGATCATCTCAAGAATAGATTTGAAGCATTGAACACTAATGACCAAAGACCAGACGAGTTGTGGAATGACATCAAAGACATCATACAAGAAGAAAGCAAGAGGTTATTAAAAAGACTGGAAACAAAGAAAAGACCAAAATGGATGTCAGAAGAGACTCTGAATCTTGCTCTTGAATGTCGAGAAGCTAAAGCAAAAGGAAGAATTGATGAAGTAAAAGAACTGAACAGAAGAATTCAAAGGGCAGCTCAAGAGGACAAAGTAAAGTATTATAATGACATGTGTAAAGAGCTGGAGATAGAAAACCAAAAGGGAAGAACACACTTGGCATTTCTCAAGCTGAAAGAACTGAAGAAAAAATTCAAGCCTCGGGTTGCAACAGTGAAGGATTCTATGGGGAAAATATTAACGACACAGGAAGCATCAAAAGAAGATGGAAGGAATACACAGAATCATTATACCAAAAAGTTTTGGTCAGTGTTCAACCATTTCTAGAGATAGCATATGATCAGGAGCCAATGGCACTGAAGGACTAAGTTCAAGCTGTACTGAAAGTATTTACAAAAAACAAGGCTCCAAGAATTGACGGAATACCAACTGACATGTTTCAACAAATGGAGGCAGTGCTGGAAGACAGCTACCTGGCCAACCAACTGGAAGAGATGCATATTTATGCCTATTCCCAAGAAAGGTAATCCAACCAAATACAGAAATTATTGAACAATATCATTAGTACCATACATAAGCAAAATTTTGCTGAAGAGCAGTCAAAAACGGCTGCAGCAGTTTATCGACAGGGAACTGCTAGAAATTCAAGCGAGATTCAGAAGTGGATGTGGAACCAGGGTTAGCACTGCTGATGTCAGATGGGTCCTGGCTAAAAGTAGAGAATACCAGAAGGATGTTTATCTGTGTTTTAGTGACTATGCAAAGGCATTCATTCAATTCTGTGGATCATAACAAATTATGTATAACATTGTGAAGCATGGGAATTCCAAAAAAATTAATTGTGCTCATGAGGAAACTGTTCATAGATCAAGAGGCAGTTGTTTGGAGAGAACAAGGGAATACTGCGTGGTTTAGAGTCAGGAAAGGTGCACACCAGGGTGGTATCCATTCACCATACTTATTCAACCTGTATGCTCAGAAAATAACCTGAGAAGCTGGACTGTATGAAGAAGAACAGGGCATCAGGATTGGAGGAAGACTTATTAACAGTCCGCGATGTCCAGATGACACAACCTTTCTTGCTGAAAGTGAAGAGGACTTGAGGCATTTACTGACAAAGATTAAAGACCACAGCCTTCAGTATGGATTACACCTCAATATAAAGAAAACAAAAATCCTCACAACTGGACCAATAAACAACATCATGATAAATGAAAAAAAGATTGAAGTTGTCAAGGATTTCATTTCACTTGGGCAGCAGTCGAGACATCAAAAAAGGCATTGCATTGGGCAAATCGGCTGCAAGAGGCCACTTTAAAGTGTTGGGAAGCAAAAACGTCACCTTGAAGACTAAGGTGTGCTTTACCCAAGCCATGGTATTTTCAACTGCATCATAAGCATAAGAAAGCCAGACTGTGAATAAGGGAAATGGAAGAAGAATTGACACCTTTGAACTGTGGTGTTGGCGAAGAATATTGAGTATACCATGGACTGCCAAAAAAATGAACAAATCTGTCTTGGAAGAAGAACAACAAGAATGCTCCTTAGAAGCAAGGATGGCAAGACTGAGTCTTACATATTTTGGACATGTTTTCAGGAGGGATCAGTGCCTGAAGAAGGACATCATGCTTGGTAAAGTACAGGCTCAGTGGAAAGAGGAAGACCCTCAACAAGATGGATTGACACAGCGGCTCAAACAATGGGCTCAAGCGTAACAAGGATTGTGAGCATGGCACAGGACCAGGCAGTGTTTCATTCTGTGATACATAGGGTCACTATGAGTCGGAGCCAACTGGATGGCACATAACAACAACAACATAAGCGATGCACAAGTATCATCAGCAACGCCTAGAACAATGTATAGCACTTAACTAGACACATAATAAATAAAGGTTTATTGAATGAAAATTGAGAAACAGTTTAATATAAAATCTTACAACAGTAGTTCTCGACTTTAGCATGCATCAGAATCATCTGGAGGGCTTGTTAAAATACAGATGCTGGGCCTCACACCCAGACTTTCTGAATCAGTACATCTGGGATGGGGCCTGAGAATATGCATTTCTAGAAAGTTCCCTTTCTATTAAGTTCCCAGGTGATGCTGGCACTGCTGGCTTGGAACTGTACTTAAAAAGCCATTGCCTTACAACGTTAGAAGCTCTTGGCCTCGTGTGAGTCTGTTTTGGTTCTTAGCTGTGTAAGGATGTGCAAGTTCCTACCCTCTCTAACATCATAGTCTGTAAAGTGGGAATAATGCTAGTACCTACCTCATGGGGTTATGGTGAATTTAAATGAGATGGTGCAAGTAAAACATATAGTCCAGGGCAAGTGCTTAATAAATATTGTTATTGTAAAAGAGTTCCAACACGTAAAGCCCTTAACACCAGCACATAGCCTTCAATAATTTAATTAGTTGCTGTCGAGTCAGTTCCAACTCATGGGGACTCCATGTGTGTCAGAGTAGAACTGTGCTCCATAGAGTTTTCAGTAGCTGATTTTTTGGAGGTAGATTGCCAGGGCTTTCTTTTGAGGCACCTCCAGGTGGACTCAAACTTTCAGTTAGCAGCCAAGCACATTTACTGTTTGCACCATCCAGGGACTCCCAATCATTGTTATTTTCATATTAGCAAGAGTCAGAGTGATTTTTCTGAAACACAAATCCGATCCAGCATCTACACCCCAAGCACCAGGCCTAGCAGTAACAGACATTCAATAATCACTGTCCACCAGAGGTTTTTGATGGTTTTCCCCTGCCCTTGAAGAAAAAGTCCAAGAAAAGGACACAAGGCCTTCTGCTTAATCCCTGCTTATTTATCTCCAAGCTCTTCTCTTAGCAATTCCACTCCACTCTTTCCTCTGCAAGCTTCTCCCCTATGGAACTATTTGAAGTTATCAAAAACACATTTTGTGATCTACCTCTGGGGTTTTCACTTTGCCTTGAATACGCCCCCTGCTCACCCTGCTGCCCATATCACCTCCACTTTTCCTTGGCTAACTACTGCCCCTCTCTGAAATTTTTCTAAATCTCCCCACCCCTCACCGAATCCAGATTTCTTGTTGCTAGCTGCCATCAAGTTCACCCCCAACTCATGGCAATCTCATGCACAAAGAAATCAGACCATTGTGAGCCACAGGGTTTTCATTAGATGATTTTTTTGGATGTAGATTGTCAAGAACTTCTTCCTAATCTGTCTTAGTCTGGAAGGTCCACTGAAACCTGTTCAGCATCATAGCAACACACAAGCCTCCACTGATACATGTGTGGAGGCTGCACATGAGGTGCCTCGGCTGGGAATCAAACCCAGGTCTCCCACATGGAAGGTGAGAATTCTAACACGGCACCACCACTGCTCCCTAAATCTAGAAAAAAAAAAAAATCTAGAATAGGCACCCCTAATTTTGTGATCCCACGATACCACCCATTTCCTCTACCATAATCTTATCTCAATGTATTGTCATTTTCTGTTTCTTTTCCTTTTTCTTTTATTCTGCTCTTTAAAGGAAAGGCTCTGTCTTCTGGGTGCCATGTCCCTAGCAACAAGCACAGTGCTGGGTACAGAGTAGGGTGCTGAGTAATAGTGAATAAATGGAGTCAGGACAATTATATGATTACTTTAGTCAGCGAAAGGGATATTGCAGGTTTCCAAGTTTATTTTTACCACAAATTAGTCTGGGAGCATCCTGGATTAATTAGTCAGATATTACACTCATCAACTCTCATTTCTGCCTTTCAGAGAAGTGATTTTCAAAATTTAATGTACAAATTAATCAGCTGGAGATTGTGTGAAAATTCAAATTATGATTTAGTAGGTCTGGGATTGGGCCCAAGAATTTGCATTTCAAACAAGTTCCCCTGGTGATGTCCATGGTGCTTTTCCAGCGACTACCCTTTGTCATTATATTTGAACAGCATTGCTCAAGAAACAAAATACAAATTCTAACATTTTTTCTTTCATTCAAATCGTCCCTTGATTAAGTAGATGGCAAAATAATAACTTCCTAGGAATAAATGAAAACGGTTAATAATTCAAGATTAAGAAGAAATGACAGAGAGGAGGAGCCAAGATGGCAGAATAAGTACGCTTCCGGCAACCCCTCTTTATGACAAAGACCCGAAAAAACAAGTGAAACAAGTATATTTATGACAAGCTAGGAGCACTGAGCTTCAAAGGCAAGCTTAGAAAATGATCTGAGGGCAGAGGAAGGAAGAGATGGTTTAGAAGAAGAGAGAAGTTACCGGACCTCAATCGTGGGGAGCATTTGGCAGCAGTTTCCTCAGGGAGAAGCAGCCAGCCACACAGCTTACTCACACCTCCAGAACCAGAGAAGAACGGTGCTCCCGGAAAAAGCTAAGTACTTGCATATATTTTACCACACTCCCCCACCTCCAAACCAGCTTCAGCGGCTGAATTCCCTGGTCCTGAGACAAGCACTGTTGAGCACCTACAGCCATCCTCCCGGCCTTGGAGAAGGAAAAAATTTACAATTGGGGGAAAAGATAATTTGCCAGCTCCACTAAACTGGGGAGCTCAGGACAGAAGCGGCTCCTGCCCAGGCATAAATGGTCCCTGGACTTTGAGAACCTTTCCCCTCTGCAAAGACCTGTACGGGCCTATTTCAGGAGAACAGGCCCTTGTTGGCAGAACCCAACCATTTCAGCTGTGCGGTGGAGGGGTGGGTGTTT
Organism: Elephas maximus indicus; assembly: GCF_024166365.1. Classification (NCBI taxonomy): domain Eukaryota; kingdom Metazoa; phylum Chordata; class Mammalia; order Proboscidea; family Elephantidae; genus Elephas; species Elephas maximus. The sequence goes on from NC_064844.1 coordinate 47,273,780, forward strand.
GACGTTTCACATTTGACATTGCATAGCCTATTAAACAGGTACTCACCTACCCACTTCAGGAGCCTAAGGACTGGTAGTTCCACTCAGGTCACCCAGCCACCTGTGACAGGAGTCCAAGGATAACTAGTAACTCCCAGTCCTTACAAACAAAACATTGGGTGCACATAGTCCGTCCGCAGAACCCACCCACCTGCACGCTCTAGGAAACAAGGATGTGCTGTCCTCAGAGACACTCGGGGGTTGGTTCTCAGCCCCCTGCCTTGTTCAGAGCGTGACCCCCCACTGCAATCACATACCAGTACATACACCAATCACCACTGCCCCCTAAGACTGTAGGGCAGCCTGTACCACACACTTGATGATCAGCTACCTGGACACCTGACCTGAATTCATACAAGAAAATGGATGGACTCCTAGACTGATACACCTGACAACAGCTCTACCCATCTGGGGACAGGACGTCAGAGCTCCAAAGGCAAAAATAATCAAGCTAGCTCACTCAAGAAACCTGTTTGGGCATACTGAAACAAAACAAAGCAAGAAGCTACAACATAGTAAGCAAGCATAAACTAATACAATAACTTAACTTATCAGAGAAAACAGTATCAAGTCACGTAAAGAAACAGACCATGATCACCTCAACCAACTCTCAAAACAAAGAAACCAGGGATCTTCTAGAAGAAAGTGCATTCCTGGAATTACCAGAGGCAGAATACAAAAGATTAATATAAAGAACCCTTCAAGACATCAGGAAGGAAATCAGGCAATACACAGAACAAGCCAAGAAACATACAGATAAAGCAATTGAAGAAATGAGAAAGATAATTCAGGAACATAACAAAAAACTTAATAAGCTAGAAAAATCCATAGACAGCAATCAGAAATTCAGAAGATTAGCAATAAAATTACAGAAGTAGACAACTCAATAGAAAGTCAGAGGAGCAGAATTGAGCAAGTGGAAGGCAGAATTTCTGAACTTGAAGATAAAGCACTTGGAACTAACATATTTAAACAAAAATTAGATAAAAGAATCTTAAAAAAAATGAAGAAACCTTAAGAATCATGTGGAACTCTACCAAGAGAAATAACCTATGAGTGACTGGGGTACCAGAACAGGGAGGGATAACAGAAAATACAGAGAGAATTGTTGAAGATTTGTTGGCAGAAAACTTCCCTGATACTGTGAAAGATGAGAAGATATCTATCCAAGATGCTCATCGAACTCCACATAAGGTAGATGTTAAAAGGAAGTCATCAAGACATATTATAGTCAAACTTACCAAAACCAAAGATAAAGTGAGAATTTTAAGAGCAGCTAGGGAAAACGAAAAGTCACCTACAAAGGAGAATCAATAAGAATAAGCTTGGAATACTTGGCAGAAACCATGCAGGCAAGAAGGCAATGGGATGACATATTTAAAAAATTGAAGGAAAAAATTGCCTGCCAAGAATCATATATCCAGCAAAACTGTCTCTTAAATATGAAGGTGAAATTGGGACATTTCCAGATAAACGGAAGCTTACGGAACTGGTAAAAACCAAACCAAAGCTACAAGAAATACTAAAGGAAATTCTTTGGTTAGAAAATCAATAAGATCAGGTTATCTACCCAAGACTAGACCACTGGGCAGAGCAATCAGAAATCAACGCAGACAGGGAAATAAAAAAAAAAAAAAGCAAGATTAAAAAAAAAAAAAACCTCAAAACAGGGTAACAGCGATGTTATTATATAAAACAAGACAACATTAAAACAATAAAGAGGGACTATAGGAAGACAAGGTGATACAAAGAAATAAAAGTTAGGTTTCAATTTAGAAATATAGGGGTAAATAATAAGGTAATCGCAAAGGAGACAAACTATCCTACTCAGCAAAAGAAAATAAAACAAAAAAATAGAGACTCAGCAGAAACAAAATCAACAATGAATATGAGTAAAGGACAATATATAATCTACTCAGCACATAAAATTAAGTGGGAAAAGAAACTGTCAACAACACACACAAAAAGACATCAAAATGATAGCACTAATTTCATACCTATCCATAATTATGCTGAATGTAAATGGACGAAATGCACCAATAAAGAGACAGAGAGTGGTGGAATGAATTTAAAAACACAATCCCTGTATATGCTGCCTACAATTCACACACCTTAGGTTTAGGGACAAAAACAAACTAAAACTCAAAGGATGGAAAAGAATATATCAAGCAAACAACAATCGAAAAAGAAGAGGAGTGGCAATATTAATTTCTGACAAAATAGACTTTAAAGTCAGATCCATCAGAAAGGATAAGGAAGGACACTATATAATGATTAAAGGGAAAATATACAAAGAAGATATAACCATATCAAATATTTATGCACCCGATGACAGGGCTACAAGATACATAAACTCTATCAGCATTGAAAAGTGACATAGACAGCTCCACAATAATAGTAGGAGACTTCAACACGCTACTTTCGGTGAAGGACAGGACATCCAGAATGAAGCTCAATAAAGACACGGAAGATCTAAATGTTACAATCAGCCAACTTGACCTTACAGACATATACAGAACCCTCCACAGAACAGCAACCAAGTATGCTTTCTTTTCTAGTGCACATGGAACATTCTCTACAATAGACCATATATTAGGTCATAAAGCAAGCCTTAGCAGAATCGAAAACATTGAAATGTTACAAAGCATCTTCTCTGACCATAAGGCCATAAAAGTGGAAATCAACAACAGGAAAAGTAGGTAAAAGAAATCAAACACTTGGAAACTGAACAATGTCCTGCTCAAAAAAGACTGGGGTATAGCAGACATTAAGGATGGAATAAGGAAATTCATAAAATCCAATGAGAATGAAAACTTTTTCTATCAGAATCTTTGGGACACAGCGAAAGCAGTGCTCAGAGGTCAATTTATATCAAACAATGCACCCATACAAAAAGAAGACACGGCCAAAATCAAAGAATTTCCCCTACAACTTGAACAAATAGAAAGAGAGGAAGAAAAGAAACCCTCAGGCACCAGAAGAAAACAAATAATAAAAATTAGAGCTGAACTAAATGAAACAGAAAATAGAAAAAGAATTGAAAGAATTAACAAGACCAAAACTGGTTCTTTGAAAAAATCAATAAAATTGATAAACCATTGGCCAAACTGACAAAAGAAAAACAGGAGAGAAAGGAAATAACCCAAATAAGAAATGAGATGGGCAATATTACAACAGACCCAACTGAAATTAATCATATCAGATTACTATGAAAAATTGTACTCAACAAATTTGAAAACCTAGAAGAAATGGATGAATTCCTAGAAACACAGTACCTACCTAAACTAACACAAACAGAGGTGGAACAACTAAATAGACCCATAACAAAAGAAGAGATTGAAAAGGTAATCAAAAAACTCCCAACAAACAAAAGCCCTGGTCTGGATGGCTTCGTTGCAGGGTTCTACCAAACTTACAGAGAAAAGTTAACACCACTACTACTAAAGGTATTTGAGAGCACAGAAAAGGGCAGAATACTCCCAAACTCATTCTATGAAGCCATCATATCCCTGATACCAAAACAAGGTAAAGACACCACAAAAAAAAAAAGAAAATTATAGACCTATATCCCTCATGAACTTAGATTAAAAAATTCTCAACAGAATTCAACAACATATCAAAAAAATAATTCTCCATGATCAAGTGGGATTCATACCAGGTTGCAGGGATGGTTCAACATTAGAAAAACAATTAATGTAATCCTTCCCATAAATAAAACAAAAGACAAGAATCACATGATTTTATCAATAGATGCAGAAAAGACATTTGACAAAGTCCAACACCCATTCATGATAAAAACTCTCAGCAAAATAGGAATTGAAGGAAAATTTCTCAACACAATAAAGGGCATTTATACAAAGCCAACAGCCAACATCTTCCTAAATGGAGAGAGCCTGAAAGCATTTCCCCCGAGGTTGGGAACCCAACAAGGATGCCCTTTATCACCGCTCTTATTCAACATTGTGCTGGAAGTCCTAGCCAGAGCAATTAGGCTAGATAAAGGAATAAAGGGCATCCAAATTGGCAAGGAAGAAGTAAAATTATCTCTATTTGCAGATGACAGGATCTTATACACAAAAAACCCTAAGGAATCCTCCAGAAAACTACTGAAACTAATAGAAGAGTTCAGCAGAGTATCGGGATAGAAGACAAACATACAAATATCAGTTGGATTCCTCTACACCAACGAAAAGAACATTGAAGAGGAAATCACCAAATCAATACCATTTTCAGTAGCCCCCAAGAAGATAAAATACTTAGGAATAAATCTTACCATAGATGTAAAAGACTCATACATAGAAAACTACAAAACACTTCTGCAAGAAACCAAAAGAGACCTACATAAGTGGAAAAACATACCTTGCTTGTGGATAGGAAGACTTAACATTATAAAAATAGCTATTCTACCAAAAGCGATCTATACATTTAATGCAATTCCAATCCAAATCCCAACGACATTCTTTAATCAGATGGAGAAAAAAGTCACAAACTTTATATGGAAGAGAAAGGGGCCCTGGATAAGCATTACTGAAAAAGAACAAAGTGGGAGGCCTTACTCTACCTGATTTTAGAACCTATTATACCGCCACAGTACTCAAAACAGCCTGGTACTGGTACAACAAGAGGTACATAGACCAATGGAACAGAATTGAGAATCCAGACATAAATCCATCCACATATGAGCAGTTGATACTTGACAAAGGCCCCAAAACAGTTAAATGGGGAAAAGACAGCCTCTTTAACAAATAGTGCTGGCATAACTGGGTATCAATCTGCAAAAAAATGAAACAAGACCCATACCTCACTCCATGCACAAAAACGAGCTCAAAATGGATCAAAGACCTGAATATAAAATCTAAAACGATAAAGAGAGTGGAAGAAAAAATAGGGACAATATTAGGAGCCCAAATACATGGCATAAACAATATACAAAACATTACTAACAATGCAGAAGAAAAACTAGAGTCCTAAAAATCAAACACCTCTGCTCATCCAAAGACTTCACCAAAAGAGTAAAAAGATTGCCTACAGACTGAGAAAAAGGTTTTAGCTATGACATTTCCAATCAGCACCTCATCTCTAAAATCTACATGATACTGCAAAAACTCAACTGCAAAAAGACAAATAACCCAATTAAAAAATGGGTAAAAGATATGAACAGACACTTCACTAAAGAAGACATTTAGGTAGCTAAGAGACATGTGAGGAAATGCTCACGATCATTAGCCATTAGAGAAATGCAGATCAAAATTACAATGAGATTACATCTCACTCCAAAAAGGCTGGCATTAATCAAAAAAACACAAAACAATAAATGTTGGAGAGGCTGTGGAGAGATTGGAACACACTTACACACTGCTGGTGGGAATGTAAAATGGTACAATAACTTTGGAAATCAATTTGGCGCTTCCTTAAAAAGCTAGAAAGAGAACTACCATATGATCCAGTGATCCTACTCCTTGGAATATATCCTGGAGAAATAAGAGCCACACCCATGTTCATTGCAGCACTATTTACAATAGCAAAAAGTTGGAAGCAACCAAGGTGCCCATCAACAGATGAATGAATAAATAAATTATGGTATATTCACACAATGGAATCAATAAAGAACAGTGATGAATCTGTGAAACATTTCATAACATGGAGGAATCTGGAAGGCATCATGCTGAGTGAAATTAGTCAGTTGCAAAAGGACAAATATTGTATAAGACCACTATTATAAGAACTCAAGAAATAGTTTAAACAGAGAAGAAAATATTCTTTGATGGTTACAAGACAGAGTAGGGAGGGAGGGTGGGAGGGGGTATTCACTAATTAGATAGTAGACAAGAACTACTTTAAGTGAAGGGAAGGATAACACACAATACAGGGGAGGTCAGCACAACTGGACTAAACCAAAAGCAAAGAAGTTTCCTGAATAAACTGAATGCTTCGAAGGCCAGCGTAGCAGGGGCGGGGGTTTGGGGACCATGGTTTCAGGGGACATCTAAGTCAACTGGCATGATAAAATCTATTAAGAAAACATTCTACATCCCACATTGGAGAGAGGCATCTGGGGTCTTAAACGCTAGCAAGCGGCCACCTAAGATGCATCAATTGGTCTCAACCCACCTGGATCAAAGGAGAATGAAGAACACCAAGGACACAAGGTGATTATGAGACCAAGAGACAGAAGGGCCACATAAACCAGAGACTACATCAGCCTGAGACCAGAAGAACTAGATGGTGCCCAGCTACAACTGATGACTGCCCTGACAGGGAACACAGCAGAGAACTCCTGAGGGAGCAGGAAAGCAGTGGATTGCGACCTCAAATTCTCATAAAAAGACCAGACTTAATGGTCTGACTGAGACTAGAAGGACCAGGTGCTCATGGCCCCCAGACCTTCTGTTGGCCCAGGACAGGAACCATTTCCAAAGCCAACTCTTCAGACATGGATTGGACTGGACAATGGGTTGGAGATGGATGCTGGTGAGGAGTGAGCTTCTTGGATCAGGTGGACACTTGAGACTATGTTAGCATCTCCTCCCTGGAGGGGAGATGAGAGGGTAGGACTTAGAAGCTGGCAAAATGGACACGAAAAGAGAGAGTGGAGGGAGGGAGTGGTCTGTCCCACTAGGTGGAGAGCAATTGGGAGTGTGTAGCAATGTATATATGTTTTTGTGTGAGAGACTGACTTGATTTGTAAACTTTCACTTAAAGCACAATAAAGTTTTTTTTTTTTAAAAGAAGAAATGATAGAAGGTATGAAGAAACAACCTTTTCAAACGTGTTGAATTTAGGATTAGGAAATCGTAGTATTTCAAGAAGCCTAAGTTGGATACTGTACACCAAGAGAAATTTAATGCGTCAATGACATGCCCTTAATCCAAAGAAAAATAATCATGCATCTAATGTGTACCATTGCTTATGTGCCCACATGAGGTAAGATATTGAAAACATAATTCGACTTGGTGGCCTATTCTTGCTACATTGCACTTCATAATGAAATATCACTGCCACTTCCCAGGGTTAGAAAAAGCTCTCTGTATGGAGATTTTCCTACTACTATTCTTTATTTTTTGTCAGTAGTATAATCACTCTCTTTGTCTTCTTTTTTTCTGCCTTCTTTTAAGTTTCAGGCTCTCTATTTGCAGTAGGTGCATACTCTTTAGATCAGGGAATGGGCTTCAAAATAAATGGGCAGAGTCAAGGGACTTTAGACCTTTATAAAGGGGACCTTACAGATGATGAATCTGAGATACAAAGAAACACAGAGACACAGAGTTTGTTTTTCCCACAAGGCAATCTAATTTGTCAGCATACTGGATTAATCTAATTATTAACTAGTTTTCTTTATATTTCTGTAGTAACTCCCCTATTTGCCTTCCCTCCTCTTTCTACTCCATACTTCCTGTACGTGTAGAGTTTTCATTGACTTTTTCAGAAATAAATCACCAGGCCTCTTTTCCTAGTCCGTTTTTGTCTGGAAAGGTCAAGAGCAAGGGCTGTGCAGTCCTGAATTCAAATCCTTCTTACTATTTAACTAGGAATTATTTGGGGGGCAGTTTATTCAATCACTTTAAGGGTCAGTTTTCTCATCTGTAAGATGAACTCTTATGAGCATCAAATGGGATAATGCGTAGAAAGTATTTAGTCTGTTGCCTGAGCCCACTGTAACTATTTGTAAGAATAACTGGGATATTATTGTAAACCACACATCTGTGCATTTATCTTTTGTATTTTCATAGGAAACTTCTCTTTAGCTAATATAAAGCATTAATCTGGGGAGGGGGGAGAGACAGGGAGTATGGTGTGGAAGGAGGACAGTTAGGAAGAATTATTGAAGAAATACAAAGAAAAATAGCTGATGATCGGATTCCGGCAACCAAAACAGGGTGTTTCTAAGAAACAGGCCTGGAAGGTGTGATCACAGAATGCTATTTTATACCCAGGGTGAGGAGACAGCATGTGGTACAGAAGAGATGAAGCACCCAAAGAGTTCCCCTGCTGGTCCCATGGACTGTGGGAAGTGGATGGGGGAGAGGTAGGAAAGAAGGGGCTAATGCAGCTGTGCCCACCACGGAAGGAAGTGGGGTCTTCTCACTTCATATCTGAGACTCTGGAAGGAGACTGCCTCACATCAACTCACAGATGCCCACATCAGAGAAAATGTGCTGGTTCATCATGGCGGCTAGGCAGAGAAAGGACCTAAGTTTAGATTCCTGAAGCCTACTTGGTTGTCATGTGACATAGTTTACCCCCCAAAGCTCCCCTGTGCCCTAGGATGGGAGGGATGTTGAAGATATGACCTGCCATGGGATGGCCAGGTGAAGGGAGGTGGCCTTACAGCTTCAATGGGCAATCTGCGCCACCGGCTGAATGGAGACTCAGAGGAGTCTGGAGTGCCAAGGAGAATAACATGAATCCAAGCTATCCAGATCCAATTAAGCCAAAAGAAACTAGCTCCAAGTTGTACGAGACACAGGTCTCAGCAGCAGGCATGAGCAGAACATCCAGGGATGAGGTCTGAAACTTGAGTGCGGGTAGTGGCTTTGATCAAGCACTCACTAGCCAAGACCAAAGACGATCCAGGAGAAACTGCAACAATTGAAGGACACCTTGTTCTCTCTGCTGGCATAGGCCCGCGTAAGTCATATTCTCCCATTGTTATACCCAAGTGTTCTGGAGAAGAAAAGAGAGTTAGAGGCAAATTCTGAAATGCTTTTTTATCTAAAAGACCAAACATTTGCCTAAAAAGACTATGTGGTAGATTTTTTGCAAAAATGGTTGCTGTCATTTTCTTGTCTGTATCTACTTCCTTTGCAACATCACTTTGCAGATCCTCCCACCTGCCAAATGGGTCCAGTTTTGAAACGGAATTCCTCAGAAGAAGGAATTCTAAACATCAACTACCCCCTCCTCCATGACGTGTCCCTTCTTGAACTTCATGTCCCACCCAAAGCTAGCTGTCAACTTAGGGAATGGACATATGCCAGGAACACCATGTCACAAAGGATTCTAGCCCCAGAGGTCAAGAACAAAGATGCAGTGGATTAAGATTGCTTTCCAGATAAAACATCAAGGATACAGGGGGCCAAGATGGCTGACTAGGCAGAAGCTACCTCGGATCCCTCTTGCAACAAAGACTCAGAAAAACAAGTGAATTGATCACATACATGACAATCTACGAACCCTGACCATCAAACACAGATCTAAAGAGCTGACCTGAGTGACGGAGACTCAGCCAGTGCAAGCAGGCTGCACACTGACGTGGCTAACGAGAGAACCAGCAACCACGGGGAGGCAGCGACTATTTTCGGAGCCTGGAGCCAGCGTCCCAGTCAGAAAACCTTAGCACTGGGCTTTGGACTGGGCACAGGGAAGCTGAGCATGGTGCAAATATGGGATGCAGCCCTAACCCCCAGAAGTGACATCAGGCGAAGCCCAGCCAGTGCACACAGGCAACACAGTGACGCAGCTGACAGAAGGAGAAGTCACTGGGAGGCAAACACTGGTTTTGGAGTCTAGAGTGCAGTGTCCCAGCTGGGGAACCTTGGCGCTGGGCTTTAGACTGGGAGCGGAGGAACTGACCATGGCTTCTGAGAAAGCACAAGCACAGGACACAGGCCTGACGCTCAGGGGCAATCTCGACCCAGCCAACGCACACAGGGTACACACCCCTCGGAAATCTCAGATAAAACAGTCATCACCAAGCAAGATAAGTAACTCTGTCTATATTCCGGGGTGCTACTCTCTCCTATCCATCTGATCCCTCCCCTCCCCTTCCCAGGCAGCTTCATTAACATTGGAATTTCCTGGGCCAGAGAGTGAAGTGCTCTGTGGTTTTTGTTTTGTTTTGTTTTTGTCTTTTCCTAACCCATTCTCCTGGCCTGAGAGAAGCAGCTACAAAAAACATAGGGACCAAAAATCCTTCCCTGACTTCCCAAAATTGGACTAAAAATACAGAACCAGCACCAGCCAAGCATATGAGATCCACAGTCTTGGGCGTTCATCCCTACAGGGAACAGGTGGTTATTATAAAGCAAAGGCAATTCTATAGGGATCTGACTGTAATTATTTTAGCTGATTACTGGAAAGACAAGTTTCCCAGGTCTAATATCTCTACCTATTAAACAGAGCCCTCACTGACCCACAAAGGGGAACTGAGGGCTGAAGCTCCACCCAAACCACCCAGCCTCCTGCCATAGGGGTCTGAGGATAGTGACACCTACCAATCTGTAGAGGTACATACATTGGGTGCCTAAGGTACAGCTGCAGAGCCCACCCACCAAGGTGCTTTAGGAATAGAGACACACTTACCTCACTGGCACTTGGGGGAAGCCTGTCAGTATCCTGCCCCCCCTGGAGTGTGACCCCCTGCTGCTACTAGAATCTGGTGCACACAACTATCACCACTACTCCTCTAAGCGAATAGATGACAGTCTACAGCACACACTTGGTGACTCAAAATCAGATTCTACTCAAGAATAGTGAATGGACTCTTAGGCTTATATATCTGGTAACAGCCTGAACCAGCTGGTAAGAGGACATAAGTGATTCAAAGACTACAACAATCAAGACAGAGCAATCTAGTAGCCCACCTAAGTATATTGAAAGAAAACAGAACAAGATAAGACTCAGTGAGCAATATAAAATAAATCATTACAATATCTTATGCATGGCTCAGAGATAGCAGTTGATATCAAACCACATAAAGAAGCAGACCATGATTGCTTCTACAACTCCCCAGATTAAAGAATCAAAATCTTTCGCAAATGAAGATACAATCCTGAAATTGCCAGATGCAGAATATAAAAAACTAATTTACAGAATGCTTCAAGACATCAGGGATGACCTCAAAAATGAAATAAGGCAATCTACACAAAAAGCCAAGGAACACACTGATAAAGCAGTTGAAGAAATCAAAAAGATTATTCAATAACATAGTGGAAAAATTCATAAGCTGCAAGAATCCATAGAGAGACAGCATTCAGAAATCTAAAAGATTAACAGTAAGATTCCAGAATTAGACAACGCAATAGGAAGTCAGAGGAGCAGAATCAAGAAATTGGAATGCAGAGTGGGGGAGATGGAGGATAAGGCAATGGACACCAATAAAGTTGAAGGAAAATCAGATAAAAGAATTTAAAAAAATGAAGAAACCCTAAGAATCATGTGGGACTCTACCAAGAAGAAAAACTTGCGAGTGATTGGAATCCCAGAACAGGGAGGGATAACAGAAAATACAGAGAGAATAGTTGAAGATCGGTTGGCAGGAAACTTCCCTGGCATCATGAAAGACGAAAGGATATCTATCCAAGATGCTCATCGAACCCCATATAAGATTGATCCAAAAAGAAAATCACCGAGACATATTATCATCAAACTCGCCAAAACCAAAGATAAAAAGAAAATTTTAAAAGCAGCCAGGGGTAAAAGAAAGGTCTCCTAAAAAAGGAGAATCAATAAGTTCAGACTACTCACCAGGAACCATGCAGTCAAGAAGGCAATGGGATGACATGTATAGAACACTCAAGGAGAAAAACTGCCAGCCAAGGATCATATGTCCAGCAAAACTCTCTCTCAAATATGAAGGTGAAATTAAAACATTTACAGATAAACACAAGCTTAGAGAATTTGCAAAAACCAAACCAAAGCTACAAAAAATACTAAAGGAAATTGTTTGGTCAGAAAACCAATAATATCAGATACCAGCACAACACAAGGTCACAAAACAGAACATCCTGCTATCAACTCAAATAGGGAAATCACAAAAACAAATTAAGATTAATTTTAGAAAGACAAAAAATGCTTAAAACAGGGAATCATTGAAGTTATTACGTAAAAGATCACAATAATCAAAAAGAGGGACTAAATACAGGAGGCATAGAACTACCATATGGAGAGGAAAACAAGGCGATATAGGATGATACAAGTTAGGTTTTTACTTAGAAAAATAGGGGTAAATATTAAGGTAACCACAAAGAGGTATAACAACTCCATTACTCAAAATAAAAATCAAGAAAAACATAACGACTCAGCAAACATAAATTCAACTACTATGAAAAAGAGGAACACACAATTTACAAAGAAAAACATCTCAGCACAAAAAAGTAAGTGGAAAAATGAAATTGTCAGCAACACACACAAAAAGGCAACAAAATGACATCACTAAACACAAACTTATCTATAATTATGTTGCACGTAAATGGACTAAATGCACCAATAAAGAGACAGAGAGTCTCAGACTGGATAAAGAAACACGATCCGTCTATATGCTGCCTACAAGAGACACACCTTACACTTAGAGACACAAACAAACTAAAACTCAAAGGATGGAAAAAATATATATGAAGCAAACAACAACCAAAAAAGAGCAGGAGTAGCAATATTAATTTCTGACAAAATAGACTTCAAAGTTAAATCCACCACAAAGGAAAAAGTAGGACAGTACATAATGATTAAAGGGACAATTGACCAGGAAGATATACCCATATTAAATATTTATGCACCCAATGACAGGGCTGCAAGATACATAAAACAAACTTTAACAGAACTGAAAAGTGAGATAGACACCTCCACAATTATAGTAGGAGACTTCAACACACCACTTTCGGAGAAGGACAGGACATCCAGTAAGAAGCTCAATAGAGACACGGAGGCCTAATTGCTACAAGCACCTAACTTGACCTCATAGACTTATATAGAATGCTCCACCCAACAGCAGCAAAGTATACTTTTTTTTCTAGTGCACATGGAACATTCTCTAGAATAGATCACATATTAGGTCATAAAACAAACCTTTGCAGAATCCAAAACATCGAAATATTACAAAGCATCTTCTCAGACCACAAGGCAATAAAAGTGGAAATCAATAACAGAAAAATTAGGGAAAAGAAATCAAATACTTGGAAACTGAACAATACCCTGCTCAAAAAAGACTGGGTTATACAAGACATTAAGGAGGGAATAAAGGAATTCACAGAATGCAACAAGAGTGAAAACACTTCCTATAAAAACCTCTGGGACACAGCAAAAGCAGTGCTCAGAGGCCAATTTATATCGATAAATGCACACATACAAAAAGAAGAAAGAGCCAAAATCAGAGAACTGTCCCTACAACTTGAACAAATAGAAAGTGAGCAACAAAAGAATCCATCAGGCACCAGAAGAAATCAAATAATAAAAATTAGAGTTGAACTAAATGAATTAGAGAACAAAAAACAACAGAAAGAATTAACAAAGCCAAAAGCTGGTTCTTTGAAAAAATTGACAAAATTGATAAACCATTGGCCAAACTGACTGAAGAAATACAGGAAAGGAAACAAATAACCCGAATAAGAAACAAGATGGGCCATATCACAACAGACCCAACTGAAATTAAAAAAATCATATCAGATTATTACGAAAAATTGTACTCTAACAAATTTGCAAATCTAGAAGAATTCGTAGAAAAACACTACCTACCTAAACTAACACAATCAGAAGTGGAACAACTAAATAGACCCATAACAAAAAAAGAGATTGAAACAGTAATCAAAAAACTCCCAACAAAAAAAAACCCTGGCCCAGATGGCTTCACTGCGGAGTTCTACCAAACTTTCAGAGAAGAGTTAACACCACTACTACTAAAGGTATTTCAAAGCATAGAAAATGATGGAATACTACCTAACTCGTTCTACAAAGCCACCATATCCCTGATACCTAAACGGGGTAAAGATACCACAAAAAAAGAAAATTACAGACCTATAACCCTCATGAACATAGATGCAAAAATCCTCAATGAAATTCTAGCCAATAGAATTCAACAACATATCAAAAAAATAATTCACCATGATCAAGTGGGATTTACACCAGGTATGCAAGGCTGGTTTAATATTAGAAAAACTATTAATGTAATCCACCATATAAATAAAACAAAACACAAAAACCACATGATCTTATCAATTGATGCAGAAAAGGCATTTGACAAAGTCCAACACCCAGTCATGATAAAAACTCTCACCAAAATAGGAATTGAAGGAAAATTCCTGAACATAAAAAAGGGCATCTATACAAAGCCAACAGCCAACATCACCCCAAATGGAGAGAACCTGAAAGCATTTCCCTTGAGAACAGGAACCAGACAAGGATGCCCTTTATCACCGCTCGTATTCAACATTGTGCTAGAGGTCCTAGCCAGAGCAATTAGGCTTGACAAAGAAAAATAGGTCATCCGGATTGGCAAGGAAGAAGTAAAATTATCTCTATTTGCAGATGACATGATCTTATACACAGAAAACCCTAAGGAATCCTCCAGAAAACTACTGAAACTAAGAGAAGAGTTCGCCAGAGTCTCAGGTTACAAGATAAACATACAAAAATCACTTGGATTGCTCTACATCAACAAAAAGAACATCAAAGAGGAAATCACCAAATCAATACCATTCACAGTAGCCCCCAAGAAGATAAAATACTTAGGAATAAATCTTACCAAAGATGTAAAAGACCTATACAAGAAAACTACAAAGTACTAGTGCAAGAAACTAAAAAGGACCTACTTAAGTGGAAAAACATACCTTGCTCAAGGATAGGAAGACTTAACATAGTGAAAATGTCTATTCTACCAAAAGCCATCTATACATACAGTGCACTTCCAATCCAAATTCCAATGACATTTTTTTTAACTCTTATTGAGCTTCAAGTGAACATTTACAAATCAAGTCAGACTGTCACATATAAGTTTATATACACCTTACTCCGTACTCCCACTTCCTCTCCCCCTAATGAGTCAGCACTTCCAGTCTCTCCTTTCGTGACAATTTTGCCACCTTCCAACTCTCTCTATCTTCCCATCCCCCCTCCAGACAGGAGATGCCAACACAGTCTCAAGTGTCCACCTGATACCAATGGCTTACTCTTCATCAGCATCTCTCTCCTACCCACTGTCCAGTCCCTTTCATGTCTGATGAGTTGTCTTCGGGAATGGTTCCTCTCCTAGGCCAACAGAAGGTTTGGGGACCATGACCGTCTCAGTCAGACCATTAAGTATGGTCTTTTTGTGAGAATTTGGGGTCTGCATCCCACTGATCTCCTGCTCCCTCAGGGGTTTTCTGTTGTGCTCCCTGTTAGGACAGTCATCGATTGTGGCCGGGCACCAACTAGTTCTTCTGGTCTCAGGATGATGTAGGTCTCTGGTTCATGTGGCCCTTTCTGTCTCTTGGGCTCTTAGTTGTCGTGTGACCTTGGTGTTCTTCATTCTCCTTTGCTCCAGGTGGGTTGAGACCAGTTGATGCATCTTAGATGGCCGCTTGTTAGCTTTTAAGACCCCAGACGCCACATTTCAAAGTGGGATGCAGAATGTTTTCATAATAGAATTATTTTGCCAATTGACTTAGAAGTCCCCTTAAGCCATGGTCCCCAAACCCCCGCCCTTGCTCCGCTGATCTTTGAAGCATTCATTTTATCCCGGAAACTTCTTTGCTTTTTTCCAGTCCAGTTGAGCTGACCTTCCATGTATTGAGTGTTGTCCTTCCCTTCACCTAAAGCAGTTCTCATCTACTAATTAGTCTGTAAAAAACCATCTCCCACCATCCCTCCCTCCCCCCCCTCGTAACCACAGAAGTATGTGTTCTTCTCAGTTTATACTATTTCTCAAGATCTTATAATAGTGGTCTTATACAATATTTGTCCTTTTGCCTCTGACTAATTTCGCTCAGCATAATGCGTTCCAGGTTCCTCCATGTTATGAAATGTTTCACAGATTCCTCACTGTTCTTTATTGATGCGCAGTATTTCATTGTGTGAATATACCACAATTTATTTATCCATTCATCCGTTGATGGACACCTTGGTTGCTTCCAGCTTTTTGCCATTGTAAACAGAGCTGCAATAAACATGGGTGTGCATATATCTGTTTGTGTGAAGGCTCTTATTTCTCTAGGGTATATTTCGAGGAGTGGGATTTCTGGGTTCTATGGTAGTTCTATTTCTAACTGTTTAAGATATCGCCAGATAGATTTCCAAAGTGGTTGTACCATTTCACATTCCCACCAGCAGTGTATAAGAGTTCCAATCTCTCCACAGCCTCTCCAACATTTATTATTTTGTGTTTTTCAGATTAATGCCAGCCTTGATGGAGTGAGATGGAATCTCATCCTGGTTTTAATTTGCATTTCTCTAATGTGGCTAATGATCGAGAGCGTTTTCTCATGTATCTGTTAGCTGCCTGAATATCTTCTTTAGTGAAGTGTGTGTTCATATCCTTTGCCCACTTCTTGATTGGGTTCTTTGTCTTTTTGTGGTTGAGTTTTAACAGAATCATATAGATTTTAGAGATCAGGTGCTGGTCGGAGATGTCATAGCTGAAAATTCTTTCCCAGTCTGTAGGTGGTCTTTTAACTCTTTGGTGAAGTCTTTAGATGAGCATAGGTGTTTGATTTTTAGGAGCTCCCAGTTATCTGGTTTCTCTTTGACATTTTTGGTAATGTTTTGTATTCTGTTTATGCCTTGTATTAGGGCTCCTAGGGTTGTCCCTATTTTTTCTTCCATGATCTTTATCGTTTTAGTCTTTATGTTTAGGTCTTTGATCCACTTGCAGTTAGTTTTTGTGCGTGGTGTGAGGTATGGGTCCTGTTTCATTTTTTTGCAAATGGATATCCAGTTATGCCAGCACCATTTGTTAAAAAGACTATGTTTTCCCCAATTAACTGACACTGGGCCTTTGTCAAATATCAGCTGCTCATATGTGGATGGATTTATATCTGGATTCTCAATTCTGTTCCATTGGTCTATGTGCCTGTTGTTGTACCAGTACCAGGCTGTTTTGACTACTGTGGCTATATAATAGGTTCTGAAATCAGGTAGAGTAAGGCCTCCCACTTTCTTCTTCTTTTTCAGTAATGCTTTACTTATCCGAGGCTTCTTTTTCTGCCATATGAAGTAGCTGATTTGTTTCTCTATCACCTTAAAAAATGACATTGGAATTTGGATCGGAAGTGCATTGTATGTATAGATGGCTTTTGCTAGAATAGACATTTTTACTATGTTAAGTTTTCCTATCCATGAGCAAGGTATGTTTTTCCACTTAAGTATGTCCTTTTGAATTTCTTGTAGTAGAGCTTTGTAGTTTTCTTTCTATAGGTCTTTTACATCCTTGGTAAGATTTATTCCTAAGTATTTTATCTTCTTGCGGCCTACTGTGAATGGTATTGATTTGGTTATTTCCTCTTCAATGTTCTTTTTGTTGATGTAGAGGAATCCAAGTGATTTTTGTATGTTTATTTTATAACCTGAGACTCTGCCAAACTCTTCTAATAGTTTCAGTAGTTTTCTGGTGGATTCGTTGGGGTTTTCTGTGTATAAGATCATGTCATCTGCAAATAGAGATAATTTTACTTCCTCTTTGCCAATCCGGATGCCCTTTATTTCTTTGTCTAGCCTAATTGCTCTGGCTAGGACTTCTACCACAATGTTGAATAAGAGCAGTGATAAAGGGCATCCTTGTCTGGTTCCCGTTCTCAAGGGAAATGCTTTCAGGTTCTCTCTATTTAGAGTGATGTTGGCTGTTGGCTTTGCATAGATGCCCTTTATTATGTTGAGGAATTTTCCTTCAATTCCTATTTTGGTGAGAGTTTTTATCATAAATGGGTGTTGGACTTTGTCAAATGCCTTTTCTGCATCAATTGATAAGATCATGTGGTTTTTGTCTTTTGTTTTATTTATGTGGTGGATTACATTAATGGTTTTTCTAATATTAAACCAGCCTTGCATAAATCCCACTTGGTCATGGTGAATTATTTTTTTGATATGTTGTTGAATTCTATTGGCTAGAATTTCATTGAGGATTTTTGCATCTATGTTCATGAGGGATATAGGTCTGTAATTTTCTTTTTTTGTAATGTCTTTACCTGGTTTTGGTATCAGGGAGATGGTGGCTTCATAGAATGAGTTGGGTAGTATTCCGTCATTTTCTATGCTTTGAAATACCTTTAGTAGTAGTGGTGTTAACTCTTCTCTAAAAGTTTGGTAGAACTCTGCAGTGAAGCCGTCCAGGCCAGGGCTTTTTTTTTGTTGGGAATTTTTTGATTACCGTTTGAATCTCTTTTTTTGTTGTGGGTCTATTTAGTTGTTCTACTTCTGAATATGTTAGTTTAGGTAGGTAGTGTTTTTCCAGGAATTCATCCATTTCTTCTAGGTTTGCAAATTTCTTAGAGTACAACTTTTCGTAATAATCTGATATGAATTCTTTTAATTTCAGTTGGGTCTCTTGTGATGTGGCCCATCTCTTTTCTTATTCGGGTTATTTGTTTCCTTTCCTGTATTTCTTTAGTCAGTCTAGCCAATGGTTTATCAATTTTGTTAATTTTTTCAAAGAATCAGCTTTTGGCTTTGTTAATTCTTTCAGTTGTTTTTCTGTTCTCTAATTCATTTAGTTCAACTCTAATTTTTATTATTTGTTTTCTTCTGAAGCCTGATGGATTCTTTTGTTGCTCACTTTCTATTTGTTCAAGTTGTAGGGACAGTTCTCTGATTTTGGCTCTTTTTCTTTTTGTATGTGTGCATTTATCAATATAAATTGACCTCGGAGCACTGCTTTTGCTCTGTCCCTGAGGTTTTGATAGGAAGTATTTTCATTCTCGTTGCATTCTATGAATTTCCTTATTCCCTCCTTGATGTCTTCTATAACCCAGTCTTTTTTCAGGAGGGTATTGTTCAGTTTCCAAGTATTTGATTTCTTTTCCCTAGTTTTTGTGTTATTGATTTCTAGTTTTACTGCCTTGTGGTCTGAGAAGATGCTTTGTAATATTTCGATGTTTTGGATTCTGCAAAGGTTTGTTTTATGACCTAGTATGTGGTCTATTCTAGAGAACGTTCCATGTGCGCTAGAAAAAAAAAAAAGTATACTTTGCAGCAGTTGGGTGGCGAGTTCTGTATAAGTCAATGAGGTCAAGTTGGTTGATTGTTGTAATTAGGTCTTCCGTGTCTTTATTGAGCTCCTTACTGGATGTCCTGTCCTTCTCCGAAAGTGGTGTGTTGAAGTCTCCTACTAGAATTGTGGAGGTGTCTATCTCACTTTTCAGTTCTGTTAAAGTTTGTTTTATGTATCTTGCAGCCCTGTCATTGGGTGCGTAAATATTTAATATGGTTATATCTTCCTGATCAATTGTCCCTTTTATCATTATGTAGTGTCCTTCTTTATCCTTTGTGGTGGATTTAAGTCTAAAGTCTATTTTGTCAGAAATTAATATTGCTACTCCTCTTCTTTTTTGCTTATTGTTTGCTTGATATATTTTTTTCTATCCTTTGAGTTTTAGTTTGTTTGTGTCTCTAAGTCTAAGGTGTGTCTCTTGTAGGCAACATATAGACGGATTGTGTTTCTTTATCCAGTCCGAGACTCTGTCTCTTTATTGGTGCATTTAGTCCATTTACATTCAGCTTAATTATAGATAAATAAGTGTTTAGTGTTGTCATTTTGATGCCTTTTTATGTGTGTTGTTGACAATTTCATTTTTCCACTTGCTTTTTTGTGCTGAGACTTTTTTCTTAGTAAATTTTGAGATCCTCTTTTTCATAGTGTTTGACTTTATGTTTGTTGAGTTATTACGTTTTTCTTGGCTTTTATCTTGAGTTATGGAGTTGTTATACCTCTTTGTGGTTACCTTAATATTTACCCCTATTTTTCTAAGTAAAAACCTAACTTGTATTGTCCTATATCGCCTTGTATCCTTCTCCATATGGCAGTTCTATGCCACCTGTATTTAGTCCCTCTTTTTATTATTGTGATCTTTTACATAATGACTTCAATGATTCCCTGTTATGAGCATTTTTTTTTAATTAATCTTAATTTGTTTTTGTGATTTCCCTATTTGAGTTAATATCAGGATGTTCTGTTTTGTGACCTTGTATTGTGCTGGTATCTGATATTATTGGTTTTCTGACCAAACAATTTCCTTTAGTATTTTTTGTAGCTTTGGTTTGGTTTTTGCAAATTCTCTAAGCTTGTGTTTATCTGTACATATCTTAATTTCGCCTTCATATTTCAGAGAGAGTTTTGCTGGATATATGATCCTTGGCTGGCAGTTTTTCTCCTTTAGTGCTCTGTATATGTCATCCCATTGCCTTCTTGACTGCATGGTTTCTGCTGAGTAGTCTGAACTTATTCTTATTGATTCTCCCTTGAAGGAAACCTTTCTTTTCTCCCTGGCTGTTTTTAAAATTTTCTCTTTATCTTTGGTTTTGGCGAGTTTGATGATAATATGTCTTGGTGTTTTTCTTTTTGGATCAATCTTAAATGGGGTTCATCTTGGATAGATATCCTTTCGTCTTTCATGATGTCAGGGAAGTTTTCTGCCAGCAGATCTTCAACTATTTTCTCTGTGTTTTCTGTCCTCCCTGCCTGTTCTGGGACTCCAATCACACACAAGTTATTCTTCTTGGTAGAGTCCCACATGATTCTTAGGGTTTCTTCATTTTTTAAAATTCTTTTATCTGATTTTTTTTGAGCAATGTTGGTGTTAATTCCCTGGTCCTCCAGATTTCCCACTCTGCATTCTAATTGCTCGGGTCTGCTCCTCTGACTTCCTATTGCGTTGTCTAATTCTGTAATTTTATTGTTAATGTTTTGGATTTCTACATGCTGTCTCTTTATGGATTCTTGCAACTTATTAATTTTTCCACCATGTTCTTGAATAATCTTTTTGAGTTCTTCAACTGTTTTATCAGTGTGTTCCTTGGCTTTTTCTGCAGTTTGCCTTATTTCATTTCTGAGGTCATCCCTGATGTCTTGAAGCATTCTGTAAATTAGTTTTTTATATTCTGTATCTGATAATTCCAGGATTGTATCTTCATTTGGGAAAGATTTTGATTCTTTTGTTTGGGGGGTTGTAGAAGCTGTCATGGTCTGCTTCTTTATGTGGTTTGATATCGACTGCTGTCTCCGAGCCATCACTAGGATATAAAATAGTAGTGGTTTATTCTGTAATTGCTCACTGAGTCTTATCTTGTTTTGTTTTCTTTCAATATACATAGATGGGCTACTAGATTGTGCTGTCTTGTTTGTTGTAGCCCTTGACTTACTTATGACCTATTACCAGCTGGTTTGGGCTGTTACCAGATATATATGCCTGAGTCTACTCACTATTCTTGAGTAGAATCTGATTTTGGGTCATCAAGTGTGTGTTGCACCCTAACACCTATCCACCTCGAGAAGTAGTGGTGATAGTTGTGTGCACTAGATTCTATTAGCAGCTGGGGTTCACCCTCTGGGGGGGCAGGATGCTGACAGGCTTCCCCCAAGTGTTAGTGAGGTAGGTGTGTCTCTATTCCTGTAGCATCTTGGTGGGAGGGCACTGCAGCTGTACCTTAGGCCTCCAATGCAAGTACTTCTACTGATTGGTAGGTTTCACCCTCCTTAGACCCCTAAGGCAAGAGGCTAGGTAGTCTGGGGGGAGCTTCAGCCCTCAGTTCCCTGTTGTGGGTCAGTTAGGGCTCTGTTGAATAAGCAGAGATATCACACCTGGGAAACTTGTTTTTCCAGAAAATCCACTAAAAAAAAATGCAGTCAGATCCCTATCAGAACTGCCTTTGGATTATAACCGCCACCTTGTTCCCTGTAAGGATGAAAGTCCGAGATTTGGATCATATATGCTTGGCTGTAGCAGTTTCTGTGTTTTTAGTCCAATTAGGGAAGGGTTTTTGGTCCCTGGGTTTTTTGTGGTTGCTTCTCTCAGGCCAGAAGAATGGGTTAGGAAAAGAGCAAAAAAAAAAAAAAAAAAAAGGAAAAGAAAAGCCACAGAGCTTTTCTCCCCCTGGCTCAGGAAATTCCAATTTTAATGAAGCCGCCTGGGAAGGGGAGGGGAGGGTTCAGAAAAACAGAAGAGAGTAGCACCCCAGAATATAGACAAATTTGCTTATCTTGCTTGGGATGACTATTTTATCTGAGATTCGTGAGGGACCTGTTGCCTATGTGTGCTGGCTGGGTAGAGATTGCCCCCGAGGGTCTGGCCCACAGAAGCCGCGGTCAGTTCCTCCGCTGCCAGTCCAAAGCCCAGCGTCAAGTTTCCCCAGCTGGGACGCTGCACTCCTGCCACCAAAATCAGTCGCTGCCTCCTGGGGACTTCTCCTCCTGCCAGCCACGTCACCGCGCTGCCCCCGCAGACTCGCTGGGCCCCCTCCCGAGGTCAGTTCAGGGGGATAGGGCTGCGCCCCGTGTTTGCGCCATGACAGGATGTCCTGCTCAGCCCCCCCCCTCCGGGCCCAGTCCAAAGCCCTGCGCCAAGGTTCCCTGGCTGGGACTCTGCACTCCCGGTTCCAAAACCAGTCGCTGCCTCCCTGCAACTTCTCCTCCCGCCAGCCACGTTGCCCTGCCACCCACGCTGACCGGCTGGGCCCCCTCCAGAGGTCAGTTCAGGGGGGTAGGTCTGCACCCCCTGTTTGCGCCATCACAGGATGTTGTGTTCAGCTCCCCTGCGCCCAGTGCAAAGCCTGGCGCCAAGGTTACCTGACTGGGACGCTGGCTCCAGGCTCCGAAAACAGTCTCTGCTTCCCTGTAGTTGTTCGTTCTCCGTCTCTGTCACTCAGGTCAACTCTTTAAATCTGTGTTTGTTGTTCAGGGTTTGTAGATTGTCATGTATGTGATAAATTTACTTGTTTTTCCGAGTCTTTGTTGCAAGAGGGATCCGAGGTAGCGTCTACCTAGTCAGCCATCTTGGCCCCCAAGGCCAATGACATTTTTTAATGTGATGGAGAAACAAATCACCAACTTCATATGGAAGGGAAAGAAGCCTGGATAAGCAATGCATTACTGAAAAAGAAGAAGAAAGTGGGAGGCCTCACTCTACCTGGTTTTAGAACCTATTATACAGCCACAGTAGTCAGAACAGCCTGGTACTGGTACAACATCAGGCACATAGGCCAATGGAACAGAATTGAGAACCCAGATATAAATCCATCCACATGTGAGCAAGTGATATTTGACAAAGGCCCAGTGTCAGTTAATTGGGGAAAACATAGTCTTTTTAACAAATGGTGCTGGTATAACTGGATATCCATTTGCAAAAAAAATGAAACAGGACCCATACCTCACACCACGCACAAAAACTAACTCCAAGTGGATCAAAGACCTAAACATAAAGACTAAAACGATAAAGATCATGGAAGAAGAAATAAGGACAACCTTAGGAGCCTTATTACAAGGCATAAACAGAATACAAAACATTACCAAAAATGATGAAGAGAAACCAGATAACTAAAAAGAGCTCCTAAAAATCAAACATCTATGCTCATCTAAAGACTTCACCAAAAGAGTAAAAAGATCACCTACAGACTGGGAAAGGATTTTCAGCTATGACATCTCCGACCAGCACCTGATCTCTAAAATCTATATGATTCTGTCAAAACTCAACCACAAAAAGACAAACAACCCAATCAAAAATTGGGCAAAGGATATGAACAGGCACTTCACTAAAGAAGATATTCAGGCAGCTAACAGGTACATGAGAAAATGCTCTCGATCATCAGCCATTAGAGAAATGCAAATTAAAACTATGGTGAGATTCCATCTCACTCCAACAAGGCTGGCATTAATCCGAAAAACACAAAATAATAAATGTTGGAGAGGCTGCAGAGAGATTGGAACTCTTATACACTGCTGATGGGAATGTAAAATGGTACATCGACTTTGGAAATCTATCTGGCACTTTCTTAAAATGTTAGAAATAGACCTACCATAGAACCCAGAAATCCCACTCCTTGGAATATACCCTAGAGAAATAAGAGCCTTTACACGAACAGATATATGCACACCCATGTTTATTGCAGCACTGTTTACGATAGCAAAAAGCTGGAAGCAACCAAGGTGTCTATCAACGGATGAATGGTTAAATAAATTATGGTATATTCACACAATGGAATATATGCATCGATAAAGAACAGTGAGGAATCTGTGAAACATTTCATAACATGGAGGAACCTGGAAGGCATTATGCTAAGTGAAATTAGGCGGATGCAAAAGGACAAATATTGTATAAGATCACTATTATTAGATCTTGAGAAATAGTATAAACTGAGAAGAACACATTCTTTTGTGGTTACGAGGTGGGGATGGAGGGATGGTGGGAGAGGGTTATTTACTGATTAGTTAGTATATAAAAACTACTTTAGGTGAAGGGAAGGACAATACTCAGTACATGGAAGTCAGCTCAACTGGACTGGGCCAAAAGCAAAGAAGTTTCTGGGATAAACTGAATGCTTCGAAGGTCAGAGAAGCAAGGACGGGGGTTTGGAGGCTATGGCTTAAGGGGAGTTCTAAGTCAATTGCCAAAATAAATTCTATTATGAAAACATTCCGCATCCCACTTTAAAGTGTGGCGTCTGGGGTCTTAAATGCTAACAAGTGGCCATCTAAGATGCATCAATTGGTCTCAACCCACCTGGATTAAAGGAGAATGAAGAACACCAAGGTCACACAATAACTATGAACCCAAGAGACAGAAAGGGCCACATGAACTAGAGACTTACATCATCCTGAGACCAGAAGAACTAGATGGTGCCCGGCCACAACCGATGACTGCCCTGACAGGGAGCACAACAGAGAACCCCTGAGGGAGCAGGAGAATAGTGGGATGCAGACCCCATATTCTCATAAAAACGCCAGACTTAATGGTCTGACTGAGACTAGAAGAATCCCCACGGTCATGGTCCCCAAACCTTCTGTTGGCCCAGGACAGGAACCATTCCCAAAGACAACTCATCAGACATGGAAGGGACTGGACAATGGGTTGGAGAGAGATGCTGATGAAGAGTGAGCTACTTGTATCAGGTGGACACTTGAGACTGTGTTGGCATCTCCTGTCTGGAGGGGAGACGGGAGGGTACAGAGGGTTAGAAACTGGCAAAACGGTCACAAGAGACTGGAAGGAGGGAGCGGGCTGACTCATTAGAGGGAGAGTAAATGGGAGCATGTAGTAAGGCGTATATAAGCTTATATATGACAGACTGACTTGATTTGTAAACTTTTTCGCTTAAAGCACTAAAAAAGTTTTAAAAGATTGCTTTCCAGAATAATTTCTTACTCAAACTGCTTTCCTGTTGCTGTCTTAGCTGCCCATGAAGAGAAAGATGTTTAAGATTAAATTGGATCTGAAACATTTAGAAAACGTTTGACTTAATGAAGAGTTCAGAGGAACTGTTGAAACACACATCAGATGCTGGGCTGCAGCACAAGAGTTTTCTAGATTCACTGGGTCACAGAGAAACAACAAAGCACATTCTAGGGCAATAAATGTGCTCACACTAGCTTGTTCTAATAAAGGGGAACAATGGTGTGGACTTTCCAAAACAGCAGCTGATGCAATGAGCAGTTTGGTTTTGATTCTGGAAATCACTACTGTGTAAATAGGAAAGGTGTCTCAGGATATTTCAACTTGGCAGCATGGAATGTGGCCAAGAATCCTAGAGAAAAAGTTGCTTAGGATTTCAAAACTCAGTGGAGAAAAACCACAAAACAAATATCTCTTGATAAAATTATCTGGTTTTGAAGCGAGCTGGCAGTGGTAATAATGAAACCCTGGATTATGATTTAGAAGAAAAGAATTCTTGTCTCTGGTCTATCATGAACTGATCAGTGACCCTGGATAAGTAACTTCTCTGTGCCTCACTTTCCTCATTTTTAAAATAAGGGAATTAGCCTAATTGATCTAAAATAGGGTGGGTGGGTAAAATGGAGTTTAACATCTATCCATGACAGAGAAATATTGATGTGTGGAGCCTGAAGATGACTGGGGAAGAAGTAGCCAAATTTGCATTTGGAGCCCAAGAGACTCCTAGTGGATGGAGGTGGGAAGGGATCACACCCTCCAAGCTTTGGCTCAGAAATTAAAACTAGTCAGGGTGTATTGAGAGTGGCCTTGAGCAAGGCCCAGAGTCAGGGAAGGACCACAAGACCTCTCAACACAAGGAAAAAAAAAAAAAAAATAGATGAGCAGCACCCTGGCCTCAGCACAGACACAGGAATTTGAAAGGGAATGTGCTTTGGGGACTGTAAGGCAGTATACACTGGAACTGGTCCCAGCCCAGGAATCAGGTAGCAGGTTTGAGTGCTGGGCAAATGGCTATGTGAGTGAATGAGAGCTATGAGAGTCCAGGCAAAGCGTGACTGGAACCCACTCTGGGAATTTTTCTCCCTGGCCCCTTAAAGAAGAGAGCGGTGGCCCAAACAAGGGTCTACACTAGAAGGTTCTGGAGTCACCAGCCTCTGGTAGGGTGCTAGGGTTCCCTGGCCTTGAAAGAGCGCATCTGAGTTGGGAGAGCAAGAGGAGAAACAGAAGTGACCAGGATTGGCCCTGGGACATATCAGGGGAGAGTGGCTCCAGGGGAGGGACACTGTACTTCCTGCTCACTGGGCAGGTGCGAGCTCACAGGTTCAGCTTTGGGACCTCCTCACAGTGGTGCCTTATTTGCATCCCAAACCAAAAATTGGGGCACTCCAGTTATAGACTTATAAGATCCCTTCTAGTGCTAATGTTTTGGGATTTTAGGGTGTGAGTCTATATGAAATCCAAAGACTAATTTTAATTCAGAGTGTAGAACATAACTATGTTCATTAGATTGCAGACATTTGGACTCCTGTCTCTAAAACAAAAGGGGGAAATGTGTAAACTAGGCACCCATCTGTGACCATTAACTAGACTAAAATTAACACAGAAGGCGTACCACTGCTAATGATCCGTGAGTTCACTCCATATGCATTCCTTCGAGACCATTAAAGTGAAAGCTGGGAATGCAAAAGATAATTATACAGCTTGAATATCAGAAGATTTTTCCTTACAGAGGGTAGATTTATATATACCTGTAAAACACAAGTGTGTTGCCCTGAATTTGAAACTGAAACACATGCCTGCTCTAGTGAAAGATGACCATTATATTACTTTCTTGTTTAAAATTGACCTAGGCAATAACCATCTGTGCTATAAATGTGCATACTCTTGGACCCAGCAATTTTATTATACTTGTAGAAATTTATCCTGCAGAGACTTCATACACATATGCAAATATAAATATGTGATATTAATTGTGACAACATGGGTAAGAGGGAAAAATTTAAAAGAATTGATATGCTCATTAATAAGGCATTGATTAAATAATTAGTGGTCCATATGATGGAATACTCTACAATTACTAAAATTAATAAAATCTATTTTTATAGCAGATGGATTATTTTATAACTTATGTGGCTGTCCTTTGCAGTTTGTTTGTTTACCCCACATCCATTCCCTGCTTTAAATCAAGTGTATATTGAGACAGTGGGCCTCACTGTTTCCGGAAGTTGTGGTTACAAAGAGCGCAGATGACAAAAAGATCATTCTTAGTGCTTAGGATCAAGAGGCTGAGAGAAAGTATTAGTCTTAAAAACCTGGCTTTTGAATGCCACAAGCCAAAGTTTAGGCCCAAACCAGTAGATTTGGGATGGGATGTCTGCATGATGAAGGTAAAGCCATTATACTTGATTAACCCATGAGCTTACTTAGGCAAAAAAGTAAATGAACAAGCAGCCCAGAGAAGTAAGGAGAGC
Source organism: Elephas maximus indicus (assembly GCF_024166365.1). Classification (NCBI taxonomy): domain Eukaryota; kingdom Metazoa; phylum Chordata; class Mammalia; order Proboscidea; family Elephantidae; genus Elephas; species Elephas maximus. The sequence goes on from NC_064844.1 coordinate 47,301,351, forward strand.
ACTGAAAGAGGACTTTGACCTTGAAGGCATTTGCTAAACTAGGTGAATTTGAACATAAGTTTTCAGCCTCTCAGGTCTCTGAGGACAGAGGATAAAAGCCTAGATCTTCCCAGGGTGCAAAGTCTAATGTGAACCCTCCCATTAAGCTGTTCTCCAAAGGGCTGTACTTTTAATATGAGGGTAAACCAGAAATAAACCTCTCCCTGAAGCCCCTTTAAGGGGAAGCTAAAGAAAATTGCCAGCCTCAAAACTTGGTAGTAAGAGGAAGTAGGAAAACGCCCCACATGAGAATTCATAGTCTTCATAGGGGTTTGCAACCAAATTCTGAAAACTGTTCGGCCAATAATTTACAGTGGTTCCAGAATGGTAGCATCTCCTAAGGATCTAACAGATGCAAACAAACTTTGCTTCTGGAGAAACCCGCCTTTAACACAGACCTCAGAGAACTTCCACAGATCAAGTTCCAAGGAAATCGAGCAACTCACAGTAAAAAATCAAGAAACACCCTAGGAAACAAGGCACCATGTGAGAAAGCCAGAAAGAAAACAGGCAGCAAAAGAAAACCCATATAAAACTTCTTTTCTAAGAATAGTGGAAAGTATAAGTTTGTTATATATATTCAAGAACAAAGAAAGGCTTAAAAATATGAGGAAAGAACAACCAGATTTGAAAAACAAAAACTAAAAACAGAGCTCCTGTTATGGGTTGAATTGTATTCCCACAAAATACATGTTGGAGTCCTGACCCTTATACCTAGGGATAGCTTACACCCATTTGGGAATAGGGTTTTCTTTGTTATGCTAATGAGACCTTATCATTGTACCCAAACCCACAGCCACTGAGTTGGTTCTGACTCATAGTGACCCTATAAGACAGAGTAGGAGTGCCATATGATTTCCAAGGAGCGCCTGGTGGATTTGAACTGCCAGCATTTTGGTTAGCAGCTGTAGCTCTTAACCACTGTGCCACCAGGGTTTCCTTATCAGTGTACAGTGTGTCCTAAACTTAATACTTCTGTGTGATATGAAGAGCAGCATATATACAAGCAGCACAAAAAGAGGAAGACAAAGGTTTATATAATATATATCCATTGACCAGTCTTCCAACTCTTCTTAGATGGGAGCAGTCAGGCCCAAGCTGTAAGCCGAACTATAGAAAAGCCTCAACACCAGTGTACATTGAAATGTTTTACATTACAGTTGGACTCCATAGATAAAATATCAGTTGATATATTCTGCAAATAAAGCATAAAATCTTTTTGACTTCTCTCTTCTCTGACAAGTTCACAAAAGCTCAACATTGCCCCACGAACCAGTGGTTAGCAGGAAGATAGTATTTCAGCACTCACAATCCACTCTATACATGGAACATGACCCATCCAAACAGGAAGATCATTACCCCCTTAATGAACTACATTTCAGTGTCAATGTCTTTACCACAGGGTTTACAGACACAAGAGTCAGAATTTTGACAGTTCTGTAAGTCCTTGCAGCTCAGGGTATATTCCACGGACCAGAAGGATCAGCATCGTCTTGATATTTGTTAGAAATGCAGGATCTCAGGAACCACTCAGGCCTAGTGAATCAAATCTGCATTTTAACCATACCCTCGGTGATTCACACGCTCATTCAGTTTGAGAAATGCTGGTCAAATTATTCTCACTGCCGTATCTTACAGGCGAAAGCCATGCTTACATACATGTATATATTATTTTTTAGCTTTCCATTATGAAATAATTTCAGACTTAGGAAAAAATTACAAGATAGTACAAAGATTTCTCTTTCACTCAGATGCTCCAACATTAACATCTTACATAACCACAGTACAATTATTAAAATTAGAATTGATTCAATACTACTGTCACAGACCTTATTCAAATTTTACCAAATGTGCCACTAATATCCTTTTTTTTTTTTTTTGGTTCAGGATCAATCCAGTATCACACATTTTCTTTAGCTGTCATGTCTCCTTACAACAAACAAACAAACCAAAAAACCATTGCTGTCAGATTGATTCTGACTCGTAGCAACCCTATAGAACTGCCGCATAGGGTTTCTAAGGCCGTGAATCTTTACAGAAGCAGACTGCCATGTCTTTCTCCTGCAGAGTGTCTGGTGGGTTTGAACCACTGACCTTTCAGTTAGCAGCCAAGAGCTTTAACCACTGTGCCAACAGGGCTCTTGCAATGCCTTTAGTCTCCCTTAATCCGGCACAGCCCAGAGCAGCACTGTCTGATACAACTTTCTGCAATGATGGAAATGTCCTATACCTGCATTGTCCAATACAACACCTGCTACCTACATGTAGTTACTGAGCGCGTGAAATGTGGCCAGTGCAATGGAGAAAATGAAATGTTAGTTTTACTTAATTTTAATTAATGTAAATTTAAATCTTATTGTTTTGTTTTTAATGCAAAACACAAATATTGCCAGCTGGGAAATCTCAGTGCAAAAATATCTTTAATCAAAGCAAAGTGAACAGTCTTTTCATAAGCATGCAAAGAGACATTCAGATAACAGAGCAGGACAACTGAGGATGTATGAGGATGTATGATGTGTTTGGGAGAGAACAAAATTAGCAATAGCAGGAAAAGGGACTGGAGCACTGGAAAGAATGATCCTTGTACCCTCTCTAGACTGAACAGAGGTGGTATAGGAGATGCTGAGAATGGACAGCACTGGGACTGGCTGACTTCAGGGAAAAACAGATTTTCCTAAAACTCCAGGGAGACTCTGGAGGGGTGGCTAGAAGACCTGAAATTGGAGAAGTGTAGTTTTTCTTATTAGTCAATGAAAGGATAAAGTAGAATTTATTTTTCAGCATATACATTATGATTAAAATTTATTTCAGGCTAAGTAAACCTCAATGGGAATTAAGCTGACTTGAAACTCTAAGTAGAAGAGGCAATTTGGGTTGTTGGGTTTTTCCTCTCTGCAGAAATGCTCCACAGTGATGAATATTTTGCAATTCCATCTTTCCTGGACGATGTATTCTGTTCCACTGACCTGTGTGTCTATCTTTTGGCCAGTACCACACTCTCTTGACTTATAAATACTTCATTAATACTTAGCTTTAGAGTAAGTCTTAAAATTAGGTAGTGTGAGTCCCCTAGCTTTGTTCTTTTTCCAAATTGTTTGGCTATTCCGTAATTCCATAATTTTTAAACTTTTATTTTAATATTTTATGGAAAAAAATTTCATATTAATTTAAACATAGTTGGTTCACTTACTTTTTTATCTAGAAAAAGAAAATTTACCAAAGAGGAGCTGTCAGTTAGGAATGTTCTGGGCTACAAGTAACAAAATTTTAATTTCGGTGGCTTGAACAAAGAGGGGTTTGTTTTACCCCATATAAGAGAAAGTCTGACGGCAGATGTCTGCTAGCATTGGTTCACTGGCTTAATAGTGTTGGGCAGGCATATCATGGGCGTCTTCGCCTCTCCCTCACAGTCATAAAATGATAGCTACAGTGGCTGCCATCTTGTCCGTTCAACGTAGAAAAAAAGGAGGAAGCAGAGGAATAACATGTCCCCTTGTCCAGAACTATGTCACATGACCTCTCCTGATAGCAAAGGAGGCTGGTGAAGTGAATATTTTGTTTTTCAGCCTATATAATCGATATAGGCCAGAAAGAAGGGAATTCGATATGAGAAATAGGAGTGCCAACCTGCGGTATCTGCCACAAAAGCTGATAATAGTATACAAAAAAAAAAAAAGTCACTGAATTCTACCTGCCTTCTCCAAAAAAAAAAAAACTAGCAGAAGGGGAGGTGATAAGGAGTCTATTTTAAAGCACATGATTTTCTTTTTCAGCACTGGATGGGAACCAAACCAATGCCTCTTGATCCTGTCTCTCCCTGCCCTGAGAGTTAATTCTCCCCCAGCCTTGTACTGCACTCAGTCTTTGAGAGTTACGGTGACTAGTTAGAAAAACAAAACTACTCTATTGCTAAAGGACAAGGGTGACATTATGACCAGGCTACAGCATGTTGTTGTTGGCAACCCCAGTGACAAAGTAGAACTGCCCCATGAGATACAGCAGAGCCTTGTTAAATAAGTTTTTAAGTAAAGAATGCTGGAATTTATGTTCATGAATTGCCCATTGCAGTCTCTGAACGGGGAAAACTGGGTATGGCTTTCTTTCTTTCATTCAGTAACATTCATGGGGATCTTATGTGCCAGGCACTGTGTGTTTGAATTCCTCTTCCCTTTATTTTTGTTCTCTGTCCCGTTTAATTGGATTATTTTCATTTCCAAGTGTATATGTATGTTTGTGCAAAGACATAAGAGAATAAGTCAAAACCGCAGAGTCCAGGGCACCAAAATTACAGCTCTCTCCAGCCTCCTTGGTGGGCCATGAAGAGCACTGCTCCCATCTTCTTGAAACGGAAGGTCTGGGAAGGTGTGAAAGAATCAAGATGCAAAAGGCATCTGTAAGAAATGCTGCTTTTTCCAGCATTCATATACTTATTCATGTATTCATTTATTCCATATTTATTAAGCCCATTTGCTAGATTCTGGGGATATTGTGGTAAACAGACATGGCCTCCACCTTCACTGAGCTTATATTTGTTGTAGACCAATTTTTTGAAATATTAACCAATGTTTTTTTTTCTCAATAGTTCACTCTTTCTGTTTCTGCTCCCACTCAACAGCTAGGATTTGCTCATTGCCTCACAGGAGAGATGTAATAAAGCAGAGAGCAGAAAAGAAAAGGAGACTTCCTATACTTTAGGGGAATGAAATGACATTAGACATAGACAAAATGATAGCACAAACAAGCATTCACCCCCACACAAACACTCCACTAAATGAAAAAAAAGAAAAAGTTTCTCTGAGCTGAAAGCAGGAAGACAGGCAGAGGGCAAGGGAATTGCAACAGAAAAGTCAGCCAGGATAGGAGGGAGTAAGCCAGACCTGAAGAGTGCAATGGATGGATACAAGATATAATCTTCTGAGAGCCACAGTGAAGGGCAATTGTGAGCACGTGGAAACAATGTAGTAGCCAAGGGTGCTTTTGGAAACCCTGGTAGCATAGTGGTTAAGAGCTACAGCTGCTAACCAAAAGGTCAGCAGTTTGAATCTACCAGGCGCTCCCTGGAAACCATATGGGGCAGCTCTACTCTGTCCTATGGGGTCGCTATGAGTCGAAATCGACTTGACGGCAACGTGTTTGGTTTGGTTTTCGTTTTATGGAGGCACTACCCATCACCCACACCTGGGCTGACACCAACCATCTTTTCCCTAGACATCCAACATTCATGCCACCTTTTCTTCCTGGACACAAAATTGGGCTATATTTCCCAGCTTCCCCCGCAACCAATGGGCTGTGGGAGGAAGTGTTACATACTACTTGCTAGCCTGTACATATAAACTTCCAATGCCATCGTCCATGCTACTTCTTTCCTCTTCTACCAGGTCTAAATGAAGGGCTTTTAGAAGCCCAGGTGGCACAGTGGTTAAAGAGCTCGGCTACTCACCACTCCTTGGAAAACTGTGGGGCAGTTCTACTTTGCTCTATAGGGGCACTATGAGTTGGAATCACCTAGAAGCAATGGTTTTTTTTTTGTTGTTATAGTTGTTAAGGCCCTCGTGGTGGCAGGGCCACACGATGGAAAGAACCTAGGTCCCCAAATCTCTCTCTATTTGGAAGAAATCCACCCATGAAGGTCACCTGACCAGAAACATCTGTGTTGTACTCTTCGGTAAGTATAAGTAAACTTGTATTAAGCCACAAAAATGTTGGGGTTGTTCGTCACAGAAATTTTAGCCTATACTGTCTAATACTACTATTAACCACACAGCTACAGGAACACTTTCCTGACCCTGGATTTAGCTCACTTCTTATCTAATTACCCCCATGAGAACAGATACCACCCTTTGCAAAATACCAGGACACGGTAAACTCTCCAAAAGGAGGGAGGGGCCCTGACAATCCATCATGGTGCTGTGATGGTAAGGAAGGGGAAGATCCTACTCTTAACTTGTGAAGGTCTGCTTAATATTTTTCCCAATTAAACACACAAGCATCACAAGTGCACAAGGAGATACCAAAAAACCTGTTGCCGTCGAGTCGATTTCGATTCATAGCGACCCTACAGGACAGACTCAAACTACCCCATACAGTTTCCAAGGACCACCTGGTGGATTCTAACTGCTGACCTTTTGATGAGCAGCTCTAACACTTAACCACTAATCTACCAGGGTTTCCAATACAGGGGGATAGAGACATTTAATAATTGTAGAGTTAGGTATATAATTACAAATCATGTTATACTTTAAGAAGAAAAAATGCAAATAGTCTGGAGATAATAACACGTGAAGAATATAATTTATATTAGAGGGCAGAATGAGTGAAGACTTCTCTGATCACCTAACAGTTGGACTGAAACCTAAAGGAGGAGTCAAGAGTCATGCAGATCAAGAGCTGGGGAAAGAGAATTCCAGACAAAGGGAACAGCATATGTAAAGATGTAAAGGCCCTGAGAAAGGAGAGATATCTGAGGATATCATTTGAGGATCTGAAACATGCCAGTATAGCTGGGATATACTGAAGGCCAGGGGAGGGGTGTGAGATGGCATTGGAAAAGGAGCCAGATGCAAATACATAAAGGGCCATGTAGGCCTTGTTCTTGGTTTTGTATTTTGTTAGGAATGCATTGAAGAATTTTAAGTGGAGATGGTGGTCAAGGTTTCACTTTTAAAAGATCAAACTAGCCAAGATGGAGTCAAACAGGAAGCCTATTTAGGAGGTTATTTCAGAAATCTAGGCAAGAATAATGCTGTGTTGAATTGGAGAGTGACAGCGTGTATATGGAAAGAAGTAGATGAGTTTAAGATATGCTTGAGAAATTGAAGGGAATAGCAGCTCTCACATTCAATATCTTTAAGTGCTAATAAGAGATGGGAGCACGTAATAAATTATGTGGGACTATGTTCTAGACTGGGCCCTCAAGGGGTTGAGAGGATGTAGCAAACTTAACAGTAGCGGCAAATTTCCCTTTGCCAGAAACACCACAATGTGAGCAGAATGGTTCGGAGATTAGAGGTCAGTAAACGAAACAATATATTGCATTGGGCAAATCTGCTGCAAAAGACCTCTTTAAAGTGTTAAAAAGCAAAGATGTCACTCTGAGGACTAAGGTACGCCAGACCCAAGCAATGGTATTTTCAGTCACCTCATATGCACGTGTAAGTGGGACAGTGGTAATGAAGACCAAAGAAGAATTGATGCATTTGAATTACGGTGCTGGTGAAGAATATTGACTATGCCGTGGACTGCAAGAATAACAGACAAATCTGTCTTGAAAGAAGTATAGACAGAATGCTCCTTAGAAGTGAGGATGACGAGACTGTGTCTCACGTTCTTTGAACATGTTATCAGGAGAGACCAGTCCCTGGAGAAGGACACATGGTTGGTAAAGTAGAGGGTCTGCAAGAAAGAGGAAGCCCCTCAATGAAATGGATTGACACAGTGGCTGCAACAATGGGCCCAACCATAACGATTGTGAGGATGGCACAGGGCTGCGCAGTGTTTCATTCTTTTGTACATAGGGTTGCTGTGAGTCAGAATCAACTCAGTGGCACCTAACAACAACAACAGAGATTGCAGGAAAGGCTGAGCTTGGAGCCAGAAAGTTGTAGCCCAATTGGGTAGGTGACCGTTTGCTCATTCCAATGTGCTGTCATGTCAGAAAGGATAGAGCCTGATTAGTTAAGCAACTTCAAACCTAACCAATAAGATTTTCCTAGAACAGTCTGAGCACTATGGCAGAAGGGAGCGCACTCAAATAGTTTTATCCTTTGCCCCTTATTAATAATAATAGTAAGAAGAAAATAGCTAATATTTTGGAGCTGTTTGTGCCAGGCCCTGTGCTAAGTAATGCATGTGCATTCTTTCATTTAAGCTCATTTAGAGCCCTGTGAGATAGGTGTTATGAATACTTCTGCTTATTAACACTAAGGCTTGGTGGACAATAGTAACTTCTTTAAGGTCATATCTCTAATAAATACATTAGTGTATATTCAAAGCCAGCTCTGTCCTGACTTCAGAGTTTGGGCTCTTAACCACACAATATAGGGTTGTGTTGAGAAGGATTCTGAAGATGCATTTGGACTCAGTGGGGCAAAGTGCTATGACAGATTAACCAGGTGATGCACCCTGGCAAGTTATGTTCTTGGCACTGCTGTACCAGTACTAAATGTTTCCTAAATATATAAATCCCATTTAAATAAAATGAGATGCTAGGTTAAAGCCTCTCTTACCTAGCTATCTCACCATAAAATTAATGCCTTATCACCACACTGACTTATTCCGAAAGATAAATCACTATGGGTTGCATCCAACTTAGAAGAACAATAGAGAATTGTAGTTGTACTTTATAATTTTTTTACAGCGTTATCATATTCATATTCCGAGGTTGATTATATTTTTCAGGCCAACTAAATAGAATATTATTTGAAGAATCTGGTACCTGTGGGTCTCTAGGCACCTTAACACAAGAATTCTAAAAACATTATGAAAAATTAAAAATCTACTCTGAGAGTCTCCCTTCTTCGGAACTCAACTGGGAAGTCACATCAGGGCTAGAAAATGGTCCTGGGCCTAAGCCAAGATTTGAGTTGTCAGGGAAAGGCTGGGTTGAAATAAAATGGTATTGTGTCTGGGAGCCCTCTGCTAACTGGTATAAACTAAGACTGTTGTTATTGAAAGTTCTCAAGAGGAAAGAGCATTTTAAACTACTAAGTGGTTTTCTTCTCCACATCCCCTTTCCTGCCTCCAGTAGAGAAAAAAAGTTTATTCTTTTTGCATAATTTCACTCTTCTTTATATTGCCAAATGCCTTGTGATAGTATTGTACTTGAGATATCTCTTATTGAGAAGTTGCCAACAACCAAGAGATAAATGGCTTCCTGATCTAGACATAAAAAAACAGAGAGTGGACTATGCCCAATTCATTGGAAATAGTGTCCAACTGCTCATATCTTAAGGAAATTTGCTGGGTCAAAAACAATTCTGCATTTCAACTACGTGGTGCAGTAGAATTTGTTTTGTTTTGTTTTTGTTTTTTATTGAAAAGAGGCAAATCTTATCTGTAAGGAAATAGAAGTTGGGCAAGATGACACAGGCAATTAACAAATACTCATAAAATGCCTATTTGTCCAGGCACAGTGTGAGACTCTGAAGATATAAAGAAGTATGAGACCTGAGGGAATTGACAGTCAAATAAAGAGGGGAGAAAAGACTTTATACAGTAACTCTTATAATGAGTGGTGAAATGAATTCCTTTATGTGGCCTTTTGCCTTGGTTCTTTAGGAAAACAGCTTGAGAGATTTTTCCCCTAAACCTTAAAGAGTTATATTTGCCCTCGTTTCCCACCCCAGAGGGTTTGTTACTTTTGTCCAGGTTGATTAACATTGCCTGGGTAAGTTGTAAATAACTTGGTTTGATATTTTTTGTCTGGCTCTGGGCTGTAGCCTGCCCAGTGATTGGTATTCACCTTGCAGGGATTGGTCAATATACCTATGCAAATGAAGTGACTATGGACTATGCAAACAGTGCAAATGAAATGTCTGTGGCCTACCCAGAGGAGATTGGTCAGTTCGTGGCCCCCTGCAGGGAGAGCCCATACCTCGAAATTTACAAAGAGTTGTGTATATATGCAGCCAGCCCCACAGAGGTTTTTCAGACAGAAAGAAGCAGGGAGACAGGAATCAGGAAGCAGAAATGAGAAAAGGAAGAAAGAAGAGAGAAATAGAGAGAAAGGAGCCAAAGAGCCCCTTAAAAGAGCTATAACACTGAAAACAGCGAAAGGCCCAGCAGGGGTCCAGGGAAACAGTCAGTGGTGACAGATGGCAGAGCCAAGAGGAGCCTATCCTGAGGGGGCCTAGAGGAGGATGTCCTATGTCAAAGTTGTGGTCCCAAACCAACAGCATCAGCATATGGGAACTCAATATAAATGCAAATTCTCAAGCCTACCCCAGACCTGCTGAATCAGAAACTCTGGGGACAGGACCCAGCAACTACCCTCCAGGTAATTCTGATGCACACTATGTTTGGAAAGCATTGGTTTAGCAATAAAATAAAATAGCTTGGGGAAAGGGTTGAATGGGTTAATAGTGTCCAATCAGAAAATAATGACCTTGGCCTTTGAATCTTTAGGGTTGTTGTAACCTATCTCTATAAAATAAACTTTAGGTTTCAGTTGTACCAAAGCCCAAGGCCAGCATCTATCCCTTAAGGTTCTATTCTCACTGAATTTTCTCTTCAGTGTTACTGGGGAAAATAGAGAGGGTAGAAAGGAGTAGTTGAGGTTGAGTGAGAGAGTTTTAGGAGGCTAGGATTAATAAATTAGTTCAGTTGTTAGTTTCAATAGTAGGTTCTTCCAATCTGTTCAGTAGACATTTCTCCATATAAAGCCCAGTGGAGCACCCATGATTGGGTTGCCTGAAGAGAACAGCATAGATAAGGTATACAAGGCCTAAGTCCCCCTGAACAGGTCTGTCCATCCCTATGTTCATCTATCTACTGGACATCTCCACTGGATTGGGCACAGAACTAAACCCTTCATTCCTGTCTCTTGTCCTGCCTGCCCTCACCCCAACCTGTTCTTCCTCCTTGAATCCCGCACTCAGATAAAGGCATATGACCCTATCTAGAAATCTACACAATAGCTTGGACTTTTCTTCACTCTCCCAATGATCTCTACCACCCACATCTAATCAGCCACCACGTTCTGTCATTTCCACCTCCTGGATATTTCTCTTCCTTTTCAATCATGTTGCCCAGCCTGGGCTCAGGGGCTCAACTAGAGTTTTGCAAGGACCTCCTAAATGGTTTCCCTGGCTTCAGGATCACTCCCTTTTCCCCATTACCAAGATAGTATTTCCAAAACACAAATCTGTCACCTCACACGACTTCCTTTCCACCATTTAAGACTCCCTAATGCCTGTCATCTTAGTATAAACATGAAGTCCTTAACAAGGCATATAAGGCTGTTCATGATGTGCTCTTCACTTACCTGTTTGGCCATTCCTTCACGTGAAAAAAAAAAAAAAATTGCAGGTTCCAGAATTCACCTTGATCTGCACACCTCCAATTTTTTGACCAGGCTCTTTCTTTTGCTGGAACATGCTCATTTGACTCTCTACCTAGCTTGAGTGAAGACTGTAGTAACTCCTCTAGGCATATGACACTGGCCTCTTCTTTCTATTTTAGCAACCACTACTCACCTGTCAAAGCACTTACCACTCTGAATTATAATTGATGTTTAGTCTCTCGGTCCACTTAAGGGCACACAGTTAAGTGTTCAACACATTTCTTAGATGAATTGAGATATGAAAGTAAAATTGGGAGATGCTGTTAAGAAAACAAAAAAGGAGTGGAAGTGATGCGGAGAGCTAGGTTAGAGTTCTAAGTAACCAGTAACTGGGACAGGCCAGGAAACTTTAGGTGGAACACGGCATTACATATACCTATGTGGTTATAAAGAATAGAAGGAAAGGGTTTTCAATAATGTACACCACTCTTGAGAAACAAAGCCAAATGAAAGGTTTTTGGACTGGGCGAACAAGCCACTAACGCCATTTTAGAGAGCTGTTTCTAGTGGAGTATAGAAAGTATGGAAAGATGAGGAAAGAGGGCTCAGATTATGGGGAGTCAGGGGTGTCAAGCAGTGCTTCTCAAGTATTATTGTGCATCAGAATCTAGAGAGAACACTTACATAAATATGTACATAGTTACCACACTGAATACAAACTACTTTTTGAGAATGCTGAGATGAAAGAAAGAATGTGGGCAGTATATAGTTTGGGAAAGGTTGGGTGAAAGTGTCAAGAGAAAGTGTGTATCAGTCAGCATTCAATAAACATATAAAGGGATTTTTTTACAGAGATTTGATCTTAGCAACTATGGGACTGTTAAGCAGTCTCCATAAGGCTACTGTCTTTGCATCTGATACTAGATCATGAAGTTCACAGGTTAAATGGAAAGGACGGTGGATGTAAAGTGAAGACCAAGAGTGGGCTGGAGCCCATAAACATGGACTGGAGCCACAGAATAGGCTAAGCCTGTGTCACTCCTCATTTCCTCTGACCTTAGTGGTATGGGTGTCCTGGAAAAGCTGAGGCCTTCCTTGCAGAGCTAAATGTGTATACCTGGCCCAGGAGTCAGAGAGCTAAAGGAGGACCCAGGGAAGGTAGAGCAATTGCAGGCCAGGATGCTGCCTCACACCAATGAGGTGAGTGAGCAGATAAATGACAAAGTGTGTGAGCTACAAAATGGCTGCTGCTTCACTTATACCCTCCAAGTCTCTCACAAGAAGTTCCCTCATGATCCTCTCTAATCAGAAATATACAGGAAAGGGAATTCTGGGAAATACAGTTCAGCCTATCCACATTGACACATTACAAAACCAGTACAACGGGTGTATGTGTGTGTGTTTATTTAAGAAAGGTCTAGGAGTCACCAGATGGAAAAGTTGAGAAGTCAAATAAGAGGTATAGTTGATGGAGCAATATTCCGGAGAAAGAGGGAAGGAAAGGGGTCCAGAGGTTGATATTTGAAAGGAGGGACATTTCTTCCTCCAGCACAAGAAGGAAATGCAGAGTAAGAGGGGAGGGGAAGACAGAGGTGGAGTAGGGAGAGAGTAGTGTAAGTGGCACTAAAACACACACGCATAGGAAGAAAGAAAAGGAGGGAGGTAACTTGAGACCACACATAAGAGAGGATAGCCCCTCTCAAAGACAAAGAACTAAATTGTATCATTCTTCCATTCTCAGGGTTCTCACACAAGAAAACTTCCAAGAGCAACCAACTCAAAGGCAATATGCATTTTTCTGGTCTTGGATACAGGATGAATCAGATGGTCTTCCAAAACCCAAATTGTAACATAACTTTAAAACATGGGTATTAAGCACCTGCTTTTTTTGTTGTTGTTGTTTGTCAGTATGAATTTAAGGACATTCACAGAGGTCACATCTTACCATATGGTCTGCTTCTTCCTTGTTGGAGTTGTTGGCAACATAGCTGCTCACAGCTTGGTGTACTGTGCTAGCACCAACGTGAGAATTTAAGGAATGCCATGCTGTGCCAGCCAGACCGTCCAAGATTCCTGGCTGAGAGAGGCTCCAAGAGGGACCTTAAGGGAAGAGAGAATTCTTCTTTAAAACTTAAAATTACAAGTTAAGGATGTACCCAAATACTCATGAACCATCTCTAATTTGAGTCTACTGTGAGCGAATGACCTAAATCCCCTTGAGCTGATTTATAATTTCATTCTACACTTTTTCTTCAAGTAATGATTTCTCTTAGTTGACTTTCTATGCAAAGTAGAACAATTCCTTCTTTTAATACCTTCAATTCTTCTGGTTTTCAGCTTCAAAGGGTCCTCCAGTTCTAATACCCAAGATTTGATAAACACAACCACTTCAAACTGTCACTACTTGACTTTATGAACTCTTAGTTTCGTTTCCATGGTCTTTTAATTTCTAGACTAGAGAATGTTTTTCATTTGCTCCTGAAATGAAGCCATTTGGAGAAAAGGATTGACTTAAATGCAGATTATCTGGATTTGAATTCCAAGTTTCCACTTACTAGCTAAATGAACTTGGGAAAATTATCCTCTAAATCAGTTCCTTCATCTGTAAATGAGGATACTAACAAATACCTCATATGAGAATTATAAAGATTAAGTAAGGTAATGCATAAATTATTCAGAATATGGACTAAGCTGCTAGAACAAAGAGACTCTAAAACATATGAGCTTAAATAAGATTGAAATCTGTTTCTTATTTAAACCGGTACCTAGTGCCATCTAGTAGATTTCAACTCATAGTGACACTATAGGACAGAGTAGAACTGCCCCACAGAGTTTCCAAAGAGCCCCTGGTGGATTCAAACTGCCAACCTTTTGGTTAGCAGTCATAGCACTTAACCCTTACGCCACCAGGGTTTCCACTCATAGCAACCTTATAGGGAAGAGTAGAACTGCCTCATAGAGTTTCCAAGGGATGCCTGGTAGACTCGAACTGCTGACCTTTTGGTTAGCAGCCGCAGCACTTAACCACTATGCCACCAGGTTTTCCTATTTAAGTCTATCTTATTTTGCTATCCCTGAATTGTCCAGAGATAGTGGGCAATTTAGAGCTTTAGGAGCCTCCACATTCTCAATATGGGACTTCCACTAGTTGGTGGGTCATCTCCCAGCCAACAAGATAAGGCAAAGAGATAGTGATGAGGTTCCCTTTATAAGGTGTGACCTGGAAATAACACATATCACTCTTGCTTGCATGCCATTGGCCAGAACATAGTCACACGGCCACATCTGGCCTCAAGGGATGCTGGGAAATGTGGTTTCTATGGAGACAGCCATATACCTAATTAAAAATGTGTGGGAAGTGTTCTATTGCTGAAAAGAAAAGGAGAGAATGGATATTGAGGGATAACAATCAATTTATGCTATTACTATCGCAAGGATGTATACCATAGTAGAGAATTTGAGCTTTTATTTCTGATTCCTCTTCTTGGAGACATAAAAGGCCATACAGACAGCACCTTCAAGGACTAGAAGATGAATTTGTTTTTGAAGGCAGATGATGATGTCTTATTTCCAGATTTCCAGAACCTAACCTAGAATTATGCATAATAAATGTTTGCAGAAGTGAATAATTATAATCACTCCTAGAGCCCTCATCTGGGTTAAACTCCTTGGGTTAGGCCCCTTTAGTAACATGTAGATTATAGACTTTTCATATTTTAATGAACTGTGCTATGCTTGCCATGTGATCCAATATGTTGCATAGTGAAACTCTTTGCTCTTGTATGTAGTATTTTTAAGAAAAGAGTAAACTCTTAAGAAAAAAACAAAATGGCTTTCAAAGCAGGGTCATGTTCCCCTAAGCTGAAGGTTTAAATCAAACATGAGGTCTTTAACTCAAAAAATGTTTATCATTCATTTTTTTGGCAGTCATAGGAAGCCTAGTGCAGAAGCACCCATTGGGAACCATAGCTTGGCTTACTTAGCTATGCGGTAATATTTTGTAAACCATCTTTTTTACAACTAGGCCCAGAGTGGACCTGTTTTGCCTAAAGTTAATCAAACCAACTGAAGGGATTCCACAGTCTCTCAAATCTCAGATTCTGGACATTATTTGGGTTTTACAAGTGAGAACTTTCGGAAATATTGACTTAACTAGAAATAGCTGTGGAAGAGAAGGAATTTAACATTACTGGGCATCTATCCTGTTCTGACTGTACTAGGGCCATTTAAACACATTATCTCATGTAGTCCTAATAACAATCTTAAATGAGATAGTCATTGCTATAGGCAACTTACTCAAGGTCAAAGAAGTTAAATAACTTGTAGAAGGTCACTGTTGACTTTCTAGGAAGCAGACTCTTAGGTGATTTGTATGCAGAATATATGTTAGGGAATATTCTTAGGGTCAATGCCTGAGGGGGAAGGGAAGGAAAAGTGACTGGGTAAAGGGAGAACTTGGGCTTCAATGCCATCTCAGTGAGGCCTTAGCTGATCCCACAGGGAGCTCTGCATGGCTGTAAAAGCTGTCCCAAGTAGGAGTCATTAGGCCAGGATTTTATACTCCCATGCCAACCAATTGGATGCAGTCTGCAGCACTTGCAGCAGCTGAGGAAATACGTCCTTCAATCTCACCCAGCAATCTAAACAGCACATCAGAGTCCACTATAGTTAACCAGTCTGGAACAGACAACGCAAGAATATGAATACAATTCTGACACCAAAGCCCATGCACTTTTCCAGTATGCTTGCCTCAGTAGGCGATTAGCCAGTTGAGTACCTACACATTGTATCATTTTGAAAATTGGTAAAATAAAAAACAATTTGCTTTAAGTATGGCCTTGGGGTCTTGACTTCGTGAGAATTTTCCCAGTTTCAGGCAGCTATTTCAATCTTGGATTTATTATCCTTTTATTTATTTTTTAAACCGTGCCTCAGGTGAAAGTTTACTGAGCAAATTAGTTTCTCATTAAGCAGTTAATAGACAAATTATTTTGTGATATTGGTTACAATGTGTCAACACTCTCCCCTTTTGTGCAAGAAAAGGAACAGTCGAGGCTGCAGCCGTCAAGACTGCTCAGCGAGGTGGAGAAGGAGATTACTTTTAAGGGGTTTACAAGTAGGAAGCTCATGCAAGTTGCCTTAGCAACATTCTTAATCATACCACACAGGCACATAGGCTTTATATACAACCGCACGCATTGCGTGTTCAGGAAATGGCAGCTAAACTCCACCCAGGAGTGGGGAAGTTACGATGTGTGAAGTCTAGAAGGTTATCCGGAATGTTAATATGACACCTAAAACCGTTGCCACCAATTTCTTCTGATTTGGGAGCAGTAGTTAAGGAGAGGGAAACCAGGATTCTAATGTAAAGCTACAGGGCATGCCAAGCAAGCTGATTGAGGCAGTGGGATTTTCCACAGCCTGGGAACCTCTGTCTTATTCCTTCCTTTTGTTTTTGCACATTTGTCCATTCTCAACTCTTGCCTGGCTCGGAATTGTTCGGCATGTTCTCAGGGAGGGGGCAAATATTGGACACAGGATTGACCAGTTGGCCTTTCGTTGTTGCCACTGATCTACTTTCAAGGTATTATGGTTAGGCAGACCTCACAGTGGTGTATTGAACTCTGAATAGGGTATTGTTTTTTATTTATTAATTGCACCTATTTATTTATTGTGTTCCCTCTTCTTTTAGCCAGTAATTAATGGACAGGTACAGGGAATATGGGTAACATTTGTTCTACGTGTGCAGGGGAGTGTGAACAAGTCCAGCAATAGTTAGCCTATGCAGTATGGTTTACAACTGTCTGGTGCAAATTATTAAGAGCATTGAAATCCCATCCAGCAAATCTGTTCAAGTAGAGTATACAGGTGTAGGAGACAGAAAACTAACACTAAGGTTAGTTAGCAGTGTTAAACGTCTTTGGGGGAATCTCACCTGTGCAGGAGGGTGTAGGGCAAACAAGTACTTAAGGTCCTCAACTGGCTCACAAGTCCAATTCTCACAGTTCTGACGAGTTTGTCCTTGTCATTTACTGGGGTAGTTTTTTAGTCTTGTGTGGTGGATCCAAGCTTTGATCCTGTTGAGTTTGACAGCTGTCAGGGTAGCCAAGGCGACTTCAAAGGGGCCTGTCCACTTCTGCTGAAGGGGGTTGGCTTTCTATGCCTTGAGAAGGACCCAATCACCAGGCCGGAATGAATGGAGGGGCACCTCTGGTTCAGGTGGGCTCCTCAGGTGACAGTATCTATGGAAAGAAGACAGAGTCAACCAAAAGGACTACAAGTATTTAGTAACTTGAACATCTTCATCCTCGTGGAGGGAGGGAGGTTGATCATTATTAAGGAAAGCTACATTGGTTATATTGGAGTTCTCTAATAAAGGGTGCCCATATAATAGCTCAGAAACCCTGGTGGTGTAGCAGTTAAGAGTTCCACTGCTGACCAAAAAGTCAGCAGTTCGAATCCACCAGGTGCTCCTCGGAAACCTTATGGGGCAGTTCTACTCTGTCCTGTAGGGTAGCTGTGAGTCAGAATCAACTCGAGGGCAACAGGGATTTTTTTTTTTATATAACAGCTCAAATGGACTAAGTTTTAGTGTGTCTCTAGGGGCAGAATGAACTCTCAAGAGGGCCATAAGCAGTGTCTTTGTCCATACCAACTTGGTCACTTGGCATAGCTTTGCTAACTGTCTTTTCAGAGTCTGGTTAGCCTGCTCTACTTTTCTCCTGGATTGGGGTTTTTTGGCTGTGTTTAAGATCTAGTTAATCAATATCTAGGGTAGTTGCCACCAATTGCACCACCATGGCCACAAAATGAGTCCCATTGTCACTGCCAACTGAGACAGGAAGCCTAAATCGAGGGATAATTTCATTCAGGAGGTGCTTCACAACTTCGATGACCCTTTCAGTCCTGCAAGGAAAAGCTTAACCGTCAGAGAAGGTGTCAATAAATACTAGCAGATACTTTTAATTCCCAGGAGCTCAAAGCATCTCAGTGAAATCTGCCTGTCAGTTGTCCCCAGGTGGTGTCCCAGTTCACTAGATAACTGGGGGTGCTTCAGTAGTGTTATTGGGACTATTTTTTGCAAGTGGGGCAGCTCTTTACCTCCAAAATAGTGGTTTGGACCTTTGGTCCAATTAAATGTCTTTTTTTTTTTTTTTTTTTATTGTGCTTGAAGTGCAAGTTTACAAATCAAGTCAGCCTCTCATATAAAAACTTATATACACCTGGCTACATACTCCCAATTGCTCTCCCCCTAATGAGACAGCCCACTCCCTCTCTCCACTTTCTTTTTCGTGTCTATTTCGCCAGCTTCTAACCCCCTCTACCCTCTCAGCTCCCCCCACAGGCAGTAGATGCCAACATAGTCTCAAGTGTCCAACTGATCCAAGAAGCTCACTCCTCACTAGCATCCCTTTCCATCCCATTGTCCAGTCCAATCCCTGTCTGAAGAGTTGGCTATGGGAATAGTTCCTGTCCTGGGCCAACAGAACGTCTGCAGACCATGACCACTGCAGTCCTACTAGTCTCAGTCAGGCCATTAAGTCTGGTCTTTTTATGAGAATTTACAGTCTGCATCCCACTGCTCTCCTGCCCCCTCAGGGGTTCTCTATTGTGTTCCCTGTCAGGGCAGGCATCAGTTGTAGTCAGGCACCATCTAGTTCTTCTGATCTCAGGCTGATGTAGTCCCTGGATTATGTCGCCCTTTCTGTCTCTTGGAAACCCTGGTGGTGTAGTGGTTAAGTGCTACGGCTGCTAACCAAAGGACTGGCAGTTCAAATCCACCAGGTGCTCCTTGGAAACTCTATGGGGCAGTTCTACTCTGTCCTATAGGGTTGCTATGAGTTGGAATCAACTCGACGGCACTGGGTTTCTGGGTTCTGTCTCTTAGGCTCGTAATTACCTTGTGTCCTTGGCGTTATTCACTCTCCTTTGGTTCAGGTGGGTTGAGACAAATTGATGCATCTTAGATGGCCACTTGCTAGTGTTTAATACCTCAGATGCCACTCTCCAAAGTGGGATGAAGACTGTTTTCTTAATAGATTTTATTATGCCAGCTTACTTAGATGTTCCCTGAAACCATGGTCCCCAAACCCAGCCCCTGTTACGCTGGCCTTAGAAGCATTCAGTTTATTCAGGAAACTTCTTTGCTTTTGGTTTAGTCCAGTTGTGCTGACCTAGTCTGTATTGTGTGCTGTCTTTCCCGTCACCTAAAGTAGTTCTTATCCACTATCTAATTAGTGAATACCCCTCTCCCACCTTGCCTCCCTCCCCCCTCTCGTAACCATCAAGGAATGTTTTCTTCTCTGTTTAAACTATTTCTCGAGTTCTTATAATAGTGGTCTTAAACAATATTGGCCCATTTGCAACTACTAATTTCACTCAGCATAATGCCTTCCAGATTCCTTCATGTTATGAAATGTTTCATAGATTCATCACTGTTCTTTATCAATGCATAGTATTCCATTGTGTGAATATACCATAATTTATTTATCCATTCATCCACTGATGGGCGCCTTGTGCTTCCGTCTTTTTGTGAATGTAAACAGTGCTGCAGTGAACATGGGTGTGCATATATCTGTTCGCATAAAGGCTCTTATTTCTCTGGGATGTATTCCAAGGAGTGGGATTGCTAGATTGTATGCGTCAGAATCAACTCCATGGCACTGGGTTTGGTTTGGTTTTTGGATGGTAGATCTATTTCTAGCTTTTTAAGGAAGCGCCAAATCAATTTCCAAAGTGGTTGTACCATTTTACATTCCCACCAGCAGTGTGTAAGTGTTCCAGTCTCTCCACAGCCTCTCCAACCTTTATTATTTTGTGTCTTTTGGATTAATGTCAGCCTTGTTGGAGTGAGATGGAATCTCACTGTAGTTTTGATTTGCATTTCTCTAATGGCCAGTGATAGTGAGCATTTCCTCATGTATCTCTTAGCTACCTCAATGTCTTCTTTAGTGAAGTGTCTGTTCACATTTTTTGCCCATTTTTTAATTGGGTTATTTTTCTTTTTGTAGTTGAGTTTTTTCAGTATCAGGTAGATTTTAGACATCAGGCACTGTTTGGGAATGTCATAGCTAAAAACTTTTTCCCAGTCTGTGGGTAATCTTTTTACTCTTTTGGTGAAGGTTTGGATGAGCAGAGGTGTTTGATTTTTAGGAGCTCCCAGTTATCTAGTTTTTCTTCTGCATTGTTAGTACTGTTCTGTATACTGTTTATGCCACGTATCAGGGTTCCTAACATTGTCCCTTTTTTTTCCATGATCTTTATCATTTTAGATTTTATATTCAGGTCTTTGATTCGTTTTAAGCTTGTTTTTGTGCATGGAGTGAGGTATGAATCTTGTTTTATTTTCTTCAGATGGATATCCACTTATGCCAGCACCATTTGTTAAAAAGACTGTCTTTTCCCCATTTAACTGCTTTGGGGCCTTTGTCAAATATCAACTGCTCATATGTGGATGGATTTAGGTCTGGATTCTCAATTCTGTTGCATTGGTCTATGTACCTCTTGTTGTACCAGTACCAGGCTGTCTTGAGTACTGTGGCGGTATAATAGGTTCTAAAATCACGTAGAGTAAGGCCTTCCACTTTGTTCCTCTTTTTCAGTAATGCTTTACTTATCCAGGGCCTCTTTCCCTTCCATGTGAAGTTGGTGATTTGTTTCTCCATCTCATTAAAGAATGTTGTTGGAATTTGGATCAGAGCTGCATTAAATCTATAGATCGCTTTTGGCAAAATAGACATTTTTATAATGTTAAGTCTTCCTATCCACAAAGCAAGGTGTGTTTTTCCACTTATGTAGGTCTCTTTTGGTTACTTGCAGAAGTGTATTCTAGTTTTATTTGTATAAGTCTTTTACATCTCTGGTGAGACTTATTCCTAAGTACTTTATCTTCTTGGGGGCTACTATAAATGTTATTTGGTGGTTTCCTCTTCGATGTTCTTTTTGTTGGTGTAGAGGAATCCAACTGATTTTTGTATGTTTATCTTGTATCCCGATACTCTGCTGAACTCTTCTATTAGTTTCAGTAGTTTTCTGGAGGATTCCTTAGTGTTTTCTGTGTATGAGATCATGTCATCTGCAAATAGAGATACTTTTACTTCTTCCTTGCCAATCTGGATGCTCTTTATTTCTTTATGTGGCCCAATTGTTCTGGCTAGGACATCCAGCACAATGTCGAATAAGAGCAGTGATAAAGGGCATCCTTGTCTGGTTCCCGTTCTAAAGGGGAATGCTTTCTGACACTCTCCATTTAGGATGATGTTGGCTGTTGGCTTTGTATAAGTGCCCTTTATTATGTTGAGGAATTTTCCTTCTATTCCTATTTTGCTGAAAGCTTTTATCATGAATGGGTGTTGGCCTTTGTCAAATGCCTTTTCTGCATCAATTGATAAAATCATGTGATTCTTGTCTTTTGTTTTATTTATGTGGTGGATTACATTAATTGTTTTTCTAATGTTGAACCATCCCTGCAAATGGTGAATTATTTTTTTGATATGTTGTTGAGTTCTATAGGCTAGAATTTTGTTGAAGATTTTTGCATCTAAGTTCGTGAAGGATGTAGGCCTATAATTTTCTTTTTTTGTGGTGTCTTTACCTTGTTTTGGTATCAGGGATATGCTGGCTTCATAGAATGAGTTTGGCAGTATTGTGTCCTTTTCTATGCTCTCAAATACCTTTAGTAGTCGTGGTGTTAACTTTTCTCTGAAAGTTTGGTAGAACTGTGCAGTGAAGCCGTTCGGGCCAGGGCTTTTTTTTGGGGGGAGTTTTTTGACTACCTTTTCAATGTCTTCTTTTGTTATGGGTCTATTTAGTTGTTCTACTTCTGTTTGTATTAGTTCAGGTAGGTAGTGAGTTTCTAGGAATTCATCCATTTCTTCTAGGTTTTCAAATTTGTTAAGAGTACAATTTTTCATAGTAATCTGATATGATTCTTCTAATTTCAGTTGGGTCTGTCATAATATCGCCCATCTCATTTCCTATTCAGGTTATTTGCTTCTTCTCCTGTTTTTTTTTTTTTTTTTTTTGTGTGTGTGTCAGTTTTGTTGATTTTTTTCAAAGAACTAGCTTTTGGTCTTGTTAATTCTTTCAATCGTTTTTTCTATTTCATTTAGTTCTGCTCTAATTTTTATTATTTGTTTTCTTTTGGTACCTGAGGGTTTCTTTTGTTGTTCTCTTTCTATTTGTTCAAGTTGTAGGGATAATTCTTTGATTTTGGTGCTTCTTTTTGTATGGGTGCATTTATTGATATAAATTATCCCTGGGCACTGCTTTCGCTGTGTCTTAATGGTTCTGATAGGAAGTGTTTTCATTCTCATTGGATTCTATGAATTTCTTTATTCCATCCTTAATGTCTTCTATAATCCAGTCTTTTTTCAGCAGGACATTGTTCAGTTTCCAAGTGTTTGATTTCTTTTCCCTGCTTTTTCTGTTATTGATTTCCACTTTTATGGCCTTATGGTCAGAGAAGATGCTTTGTAATATTTCAACATTTTGGATTCTGCTAAGGCTTGCTTTATGGCCAATATGTGGTCTATTCTAGAGAATGTTCCATGTGCACTAGAAAAGAAAGTATACTTGGTTGCTGTTGGGTGGAGTGTTCTGTATATGTCTATGAGGTCAAGTTGTTTGACTGTGGCATTTAGACCTTCTGTGTCTTTATTGAGCTTCTTTCTGGATGTCCTGTCCTTCACTGAAAGTGGTGTGTTGAAGTCTCCTACTTTTACTGTGGAGCTGTCTATCTCACTTTTCAATGCTGATAGAGTTTGTTTTATGTACCTTGCAGCCCTGTCATCGGGTGCATAAATATTTAATATGGTTATATCTTCTCGGTGTATTGTCCCTTTAATCATTATATAGTGTCCTTCCTTTGCTTTATGATGGATTTAACTTTGTCTATTTTGTCAGAAATTAATATTGCCACTCCTGCTCTTTTTCGATTATTGTTTGCTTGATATATTCTTTTCCATCCTTTGCGTTTCAATTTGTTTTTGTCCCTAAGGTATGTGAATTGTACTCAGCATATAGATGGATCTTGTTTTTTAATCCATTCTGCCACTCTCTGTCTTTTTATTGGTGCATTTAGTTCATTAACATTCAGCATAATTATGGATAGGTATAAATTTAGTGCTATCATTTTGATGTCTTTTTTTGTGTGTCGTTGACAATTTCTTTTTCCCACTTAATTTTATATGCTGAGTAGATTATATATTGTCCTTTCCTCATATTTGTTGTTGATTTTGTTTCTGCTGGGTATTTTTTTCTTGTATGTTATTTAGATGAGTAGGATAGTTTGTCTCCTTTGTGGTTACCTTATTGTTTACTCCTATTTTTCTACATTTAAACCTAACTTTTATTTCTTTGTATTGCCTTGTCTTCCTCTCCATATGGAAGATCTATGACTACATTTCTTAGTCCCTCTTTAGTTTTAATGTTGTCTTCTTTTACATAATAACATCGATGTTTCCCTGTTTTGAGTTTTTTTTTTAATCTTAATTGATTTTTGTGATTTCCCTGTCTGGGGTGAATTCTGATTGCTCTGCCCAGTGCTCTAGTCTTGGGTTGATATCTGATATTACTGATTTACTAACCAAAGAACTCCTTTAGTATTTCTTGTAGTTTTGGTTTGGTTTTTACAAATTCCCTAAACTTCTGTTTATCTGGAAATGTCCTAATTTCACCTTCATATTTCAGAGACAGTTTTGCTTGATATTAGACTCTTGGCTGGCATTTTTTTTTCCTTCAATTGTTATTCGAGTCATCCCATTGCCTTTTTGCCTGCTTGGTTTCTGCTGAGTAGTCCAAGCTTATTCTTATTCACTCTCCTTTATAGGTGGCTTTTCGTTTATCCCTAGCTGCTCTTAAAGTTCTCTCTTCATCTTTGGTTTTGGCAAGTTTGATTACAGTATGTCTTGGTGACTTTCTGTTAACATTTATCTTATGTGGAGTTCGATGAGCATCTTGGATAGATATCTTCTCATCTTTCATGATATCAGGGAAGTTTTCTGCCAACACATCTTCAACAATTCTCTCTGTATTTTCTGTTATCTCTCCCTATTCTGGTACTCCAGTCACTCGTAGGTTATTTCTCTTGATAGAGTCCCACATGATTCTTAAAATTTCTTCATTGTTTTAAAAATTCTTTTATCTAATTTTTGTTTAAATGTATCAGTGCCAAGTGGTTTGTCTTCAAGTTCAGAAATTCTGCCTTCCACTTGCTCAATTCTGCTCCTCTGATTTTCTGTTGAGTTGTCTACTTCTGTAGTTTTAGTGTTAATCTTCTGAATTTCTGATTGCTGTCTATGGATTTTTCCAGGTTATTAAATTTTTCATTATATTCCTGAATAATCTTTCTCATTTCTTCAATTGCTTTATCTGTGTGTTCCTTGGCTTGTTCTGCATATTGCCTGATTTCCTTCCTGATGTCTTGAAGGGTTCTGTATATTAATCTTTTGTATTCTGCCTCTAGTAATTCCAGGAAGGCACTTTCATTTAGAAGATGCCTGGATTCTTTATTTTGAGAGCTTGTTGAGGTGATCATGGTCTGTTTCTTTATGTGACTTGATACAGACTGTTGTCTCCAAGCCATCTATAAGTTATTGTATTAGTTTATGCTTGCTTACTGTGTCATAGCTTCTTGCTTTGTTTTGTTTCAATATGCCCAAATGGGTTGCTTGAGTGAGCTAGCTTATTTTCACCTTTGGAGCTCTGACATCCTGTCCCCAGATGGCTAGAGCTGTTATCATTCTAGAAGTCCGTTCACTATTGTTTTTGAATTCAGCTCAGGTGTCCAGGTAGCTGATCATCAAGTGTGTGGTACAGGCTCTGTCCTACAGTCCTAGAGGGGCAGGGGTGATTGGTGCAGGTACCAGCATCTGGTTGCAGTAGGGGTCACACTGTGAACAAGGCAAGGGGCTGAGAATCATCCCCCATGTGTTCCTGAGGAGAGCCTGCCCATTTCCTAGAGTGTACAGGTGGGTGGGTTCTGTAGACAGGCCAAGGGCACCTAATGTTTTTGTTTATAAGGACTGGGAGGTACCAGTTATCCTTGCACCCGTGTCATGGGCGGCTGGGTGAGCTTAGTGGAGCCACCAGTCCTTAGGCCCCTGGTGTAGGTAGGTAAGGATCCTGTTTAATAGGCAAAGCAACGTCAAACATCAAACACCCATCTCTCCACTGCATAGCTGAAATGGTTGGAGTCTACCAACAACGGCCTATTCTCCTGAAATAGGCCCACACAAGTCCATGCAGAGGGGAAATATACTCAAAGTCCACAAACCATTTATGCCTGGACAGGAGCCACTTCTGTCTTGAGCTCCCCTGGTTAGTGGAGCTGCCAAATTATCTTTCCCCCCAATTGCAAATTTCTTCCTTCTCCAAGGCCGTGAGGATGGCTCTAGGCACTTAACAGGGCCTATCTCAGGCCCAGGGAAATCAGCTGCTGAAGCCAGCTTGGGAGCGGGGGGTGGGGGGGGATGGTAAAATATATGCAAAAACTTAGCTTTTGCCGAGAGCGCTGTTATTCTCTGGTTCTGGAGGTGTGAGTAGGCTGTGTGGCTTGCTGCTTCTTCATGAGGGAACTGCAGCCAAACGCTAGTAGCATCCTGCCACTGCCGCTCCAGGATTCATGCCTGAGGGCTTCCCACAATTCAGGTCTGGTAACTCCTCTCTGCTTCTGAACCGTCTCTTCCTCCCCCTCCCCCTTAGTTCGTTTTCTAAGCTTGCCTTTGATGTTCAGGGCTCCTAGCTTGTCATAAATATACTCGTTTCACTTGTTTTTTGGGTCTTTGTTGTAAGAGGGCTCACTGGAAGCATCTATCTATTCCGCCATCTTGGCTCTGCCTCCCCAATTAAATGTCTCTTAACCCAACCACATAATGTTATCTAAAGACTGTTGTTCTTTCCCAGTCCATGCTAAGGTGTCTGTGTCTTTTCCCTCTAAGGCTAGGTGTAAAGGCTTGACAATAAGTCTGAAATTTGAGATCAAGATGTGGTAAAAATCAGCTTCTCTCAACATACCTCAGAGCTGTCTCTGGTTGGTACGGGCCACCAATATGCAGATATTGTCTTCTTGGCAGAGAGGAATTCTTGCTCTCCCTGTCTGATTTTAAAATCCAGATAAATCACCTCCTTTTGGTTGACCTGAACTTTTTCTTCTGAGATCCAATATCCTGAATCTGCACGGTCCCTTCATCAAAAGAAATTTGTGCTTGCAGCTTGCACATAACTCTTCACAGCAGGGTAGGTAATGTGACAGACAGGCATGTAGAGAAAAGAACATGCTAATGACTTCCCTTGTATAGATCAGGTTAGAGGCTGGAGGAAGGGAGGGTTCTCCCTCTTACCCAAGACTGTCATGACACTGTTTCATCGAGGCCATCTTTTTCTGGGTCAGGACAGGGTGGGTTGCTCCAGTATCCACTAGAAGCTGTACAGGTCCCTCCCCACCCCCATTTTCATTATTACCAGAGGCTTAGGTGGGGGACTCACCTCCAGTCTTCCTCAATCCAAGCCTTCCCCCATTAACATTATGGGGCAATGGCAGCCTCAGGTTCTTTCTTACCTATGGGTAGGAATTTAGGGCACTCTGACTGCCAATACCCTCTCTCTTTGCACTAGGTACACTGGTTTCGGCTTAATGCAGGTTGGGCCTTTCACCTCCCTCTCTCCTAAGGAGCCCTCCTCGGGCCACCAGGAGATGGGTCATTTCCCTGCAAGATGGCAGCCAGGAATGTGGCTTGTCTCTTCTGATTGGTGATTTTTCTTTTTTCCCATTCTTGGTCCCAATTGACATTCAGGACAGGAGCAGAAAAGGAAAGTATAGAGAGAAGATAGCCAATAAATTTCTCAAAGAGCCATCTTTGCACTAAGTGGAGGCTTTAATCTGAAAGGCTTATGTCCAGGGAACTCAGAGAATTCTAAGAGATGGTTCTGGGTAAAAGTGGCCATTGCTGGTACTAGGGTGAGTTCAATAAGAGATGGTTCTGGGTAAAAGGGGCCATTCTAAGAGATGGTTCTGGGTAAAAGGGGCCATTGCTGGTAGGCAAGTTCAATAAGACTTGAGATCCCCAATGCCACACCTCCCTCAAGTTTTTTGAGTTTTCTCCTTTTACCCAGGGCACTCTGCCAAATAAAAATCATATTCACCATGTGAGCATTTTGGGGACTCTCAGGGTCCATGTCTGTGAACTGTCAAAAAAGCCTCATAAATTCTTTCCAGAACCTTAGAGGAACCTGCAATTGGTTCTCGTTTGCTCCTACATTTTTTGCTAAGGTTTTTTTTTGTTGTTGTTGTTTAGGTACCCCTTTCTTCAGCCATTCAAAAAGGCACTCCCTAGGATAAGGATGGCGGGTCCATCCCTCGGCCATATTCTGATCCTACCAGGGTTCCCTACGGGGAAAGTCCCTGCCCCTGGCTGATTTACTTACTACCTGCACTTCATGGCACCTGTTGGCCTCAGCCCTAGCCTTTTCTAAGACCATGTGCCTTTCTTTGGGGATCAGGAGCACATCTAGCAGCAGCTGACAATCGGGCCGGTTAGAGTTACGACTGTGGAAGAGGGAGGCAAAAAATCCGGCATTCTCTTAGGGTTTTCCCAAAACCTAGGGCAGTGGTTTTTCCACTTATAAAGATCAGTTGTTGAGAAAGACTGGTGGGCACAAACCATGCTGACGTCTCCTGCTGGGGCTTGTTGGAGGGGGTGCATGCCCCTGGGCTTGGCTGTACTATGGCTCTCCCAATAATCAGTCACTCTTGCATTACTTTCATTCTTCCTAGTCATAGAATTGGGGCACCCAAAGACAATTCCACTACTCGTATGGGCCTGCAAGCCCAACGCCAGGGCAGAATGGCTTGGAAAGGATGGATATAGGGACTGAGAGGGTTTACTGGTGGGAATCCATACAAGTGCAGCCACTTCTCCTGGGGCAAAAGCATAAGAGGGTGGTGATACTGGCAGGCAAGGGCAATGAAGATTCTTCCTCGGGGTCAGAGGGGAGAACTGGCAGTTGCGATTCACTGGTCCCCTTTCTGGACCAGAATTTTACATTTCTTCTGCAATCTCTTGTCCCAATACAGAGTCATAAAGGCTTCCAAATAATATTTTTCATCTCATCTACCTTGGCAAGTACTCAAAAGACCAAGTTGGAGGATAGTATTATAATTTAGAGACCCATTTGCTAACCACTTTTCCCCATCTGCCAATTCATATTGAGGCCATGCAGTGTTAAGTAAATCATGTTTTTTCTTTTCCATAGGGTCTGACCTAAAATATTCCCAGTTCTTAAGAATGTGTCCTAGCGGGCTACATTTCTAGATTCCTTGAGCGTGCTGCATTCTCCAGACACACACACACTTACACACCCACACAATCTAATTCAGTGTACCAACCTAATAATAGAAACCTAGAGCTTTTACACCCTCAACAATCAATTTCTCCCTCTTCTTGGGACCCGTCTAAGGCTTACCTAGGAATTACCCTGTTATTTGCCCAAAATTCTAGATGCCTAGAGCCTTTAATGCCCTTAGCGGTCAACTCCTCCCACTTCTTGGGGCTCTTCTAAGGCCTTACCTAGGTACTTACCAAATAACCCAGGCACATTTCTTGTCTCCCACGAAATCACTGTTGGATCTGAGGTGGATCGGCTTCCAGAGTCGCTTCAAGGTCCGTGGGAGAAATCTCCTGGTGGTGCCAGACATCAGGGCCAGTCCGTTGTCCGATCTACCTCGGGAACTGAGGGGATGACTCCTGGCTGACTTGCCAGAAATGTTACCTGGTAGAAACCCCAGGTTCTGCTCAGTTCAACTCTCTCAGCCAATAAACAAGAGAATGAGGTGGGAGAACGGAAAGGTGCCTTTATTTCACTGCACACGGAAAGGAAACAAGTGCAGCTGCTGCCGTCAAGACTGCTCACCTAGGGCTAGGGGGGAGGTTACTTTTAAGGGGTTTACAAGTAGGAAATTCAGATAAGTCACATCAGCAACTTTCTTAACCATACTACACAAGTGCAATGGGGTCTGCATATAACTTCATGCATCATGTCTTCAGAAAATGGCAATTAAACTTCACCCAGAAGTGGGGAAGTTACTATGTATGAGGTCTAAAAGTTTATCCCCAATGTCAATATGGTGCCTGAACCAGTTCCCATCAATTTCCTCTAGTTTGGGGGCAGCAGTTAAGGAGAGGGGAACCAGGATTCTAGTGTAAAGTTATGGGGTGTGCCAAGCAATGGAATCAGAATTCTAATGCAAAGATACAGGGAGTGCCACATAAGCTGCTTCAGGCAGCGGACTTTTCCACAGCCTGGGTACCTCTGTCTTAATTAACTATGAAGCATGTTCCTCATGTGTGTTATTGTTGGCCCTATAGACCTGTCTAATATTTGGCTGAAGTGTGAACCTCAGGAGTGACTTCAGTATTGAGTTAAAAGGATGTCTGGGGGCCATCCTCTCAAGGTTTCTCAAATTTCTGTCAGACCAGCAAGCCTGGTTTTTTATTTGTTTGTCTATTTGGTGAATTTGAGTTTTGCTCTACATTTTTCTCCAGTTCTGTCTGGGAACCTCTATTGTGACCCCTGTCAGAGCAGTCGGTGGTGGAAACAAGACAACATCTAGTTGTTCTGGGCTCAGTCTGGTGGAGGTTGTGGTAGTTGTGGTCCATTAGTCCTTTGGACTAATGTATTCATTGTGTCTTCGGTTTTCTTCATTTTTCTTTGCTCCAGTCTGGATGGTATCAGTTGATGTGTCTTAAAGCTTTTAAGACCCAGATGCTACTCACCATTGTAGGATATAGAACATTTTCTTTATAGACTATGTTATGCCAATTGAGCTAGATGTCCCCCAAGACCATGGTCCCCAGCTCTCAGCCAGTATCTTGGTTGCTCAGGGCATTTGGATTTGTCTTTGAAGTTTCTACAACTTTGCCCTGGTCAAGTTGTGCTGACTTCTCCAGTATCGTGTACTGTCTTATCCTTTACCAAAATTATCACTTATCTACTGTCATCCTTGGTAAAGTAGAGGGCCAACGAAAAATAGGAAGACTCTCAACAAGATGGGTTGACACTGTGGCTGCAACAGTGGGCTCAAGCATAACAACGATTGTAAGGATGACAAAGAACCAGGCAGTGCTTAATTCTGTTGTACATAAGGTCACTGTGAGTCAGAACTGACTCGATGACACCTAACAACAACTACCTAGTTAGTGTTTCTCCCTTTCCTCCTCTGCTCTCCCTCATAACCATCAAAGATTTTTTTTTCTGTGTACAAATATTTTCATGCGTTTTTATAATAGTGGTCTCATACAGTATTTGTCCTTGACTTATTTCACTCAGCATAATGCCCTCCAGATTCATCCATGTTGTCAGATGTTTTGCAAATTCATCGTTGTTCTCTGTCACTGAATAATATTCCGTTGTGCATATGTACCATCGTTTGTTTATCCATTCATCTTCTGTGAGGAAATTAAAGAAAAATTGAGGTACCTCATATGATCTGAAATGGTCGGTTCTAAGCACTGAGTGCAATGCTCTGTTGACTCCGTTTTCACCCTAGCAGCAGCCATCTTTTGTACTGCTTCTAAGAATGTCTGATAATGATGACATAACTACACTGTGACCCCTCCCTGTCACATACCTGTGTAATTGCCACACTGTAACCAATCTAAGAAAGAGTCATATACGCTTTTAAACAAATCACCTTACAGAGCTTGGCACAGGAAGTTCTCCATAGAAGTTCTGCTACAGGAATTCATGTTTCATAAGTTCCTGCCACAGAAACATTTGTTTCAACAAGTTCCTACCACCGGAAAATAATCTACTACCAATCGAGTAATGTTTTTTGATGAACTAAGCCTGTAATTATCAAGCAAGTAATGTCTTTCAATGACCAAAGTTTGTAAATACTAATCAAGTAACTTGTTTCACATCCATTTTTCATCTCTTATAAAATGTCACTGCTGAGTGGCCATTTTGAATTACCAGGTTCCACCGCATGGAGTTCAGTTTATTCTCAGTTTGAGCTGCCTCTTTTCTTTCAATAAATCTCTCCACTTTACATTAATCAGAGTACAGACAATTACTTTAAGATATTTAATGGTGTCACCAGCAGGATTCTGAAGGAATATTATCTACTGCGTTCTTGAGAAGTTGTGGAACCAGCTCGCCCTAGTACCAGCAATAGCCCCTTTTACCCAGAACCATCTCTTAGAATTCTCTGAGTTCCCTGGACATAAGCCTTTCAGATTGAAGCCTCCACTTAGTGCAAAGATGGCTCTTTGAGAAATTTATTGGCTATCTTCTCTCTATACTTTCCTTTTCTGCTGCTGTCCTGAATGTTTCACTGGATGCATTACCAAATTAAGTTTGGAGGGGCTGCCATCTTGTGGCCAGTCTACTTTACTGAACTCCCTTTTCTTTCTGGTGCACTGTAAGGTTTTTTGCATGCATTCAGGTCTTTAACACTAGCAAGTTTCTCCTGAAATGAGGAATACCATATCCAAGATTGAATCAAGATCCCCAAAGGGAACTCCTGCTGATTCTATGACTAAGCATTATGGCCCCAGTTCAGTCTTATATTTAAGCTGATGGCATATGCCTATGAAGGGCAGTTTAAAGCACCAATGACCATCGTGGGGGTCATTTTCATTAACTAAGTTGAACTGTCTACACAACAAATTAGAGGATAAAGTTTTAAAAAGTAAAACTAAAGCAATGGGAGGCATTTTGTAATTAGTACTTGGAAGCGTCCAAATGATATTGTAATGATAGATTCATCTCCTTGCAGGAAACTGTTTTGAAACTAGCTAAACAAATTAATGAATTAGTGTCAGAGTTCTGTAACATTGATGACTATCTACCCAGCAGCCCCTATACCCCCTGTCATGGATTCAATTGTGCCCCCCCAAAATATCTGTCAACTTGGCTAGATGATGGTTCCCTTGTATGATTGTCTACCATTTTATCTTCTGATGTGATTTGCCTATGTGTTGTAAATCCTATCACTATGATGTAGTAAGGTGGATTAGTGGCAGTTATATTGATGAGGCCTACAAGATTAGTGTCTTAAGCCAATGTCTTTTAAGATATAAAAGAAAGAAGTGAGCGGAGAAACAGGGGGACCTCATACCACCAAGGAAGAAGTGCCAGGAGCAGAGCATATCCTTTGGATCTGAGGTTCCTGCGCTGAGATGCTTCCAGACCAAGGGAAGACTGATGCGTCACAACGACCTTCCTCCAGAGCTGACCGAGAGAGAAAGCCTTCCCCTGGAGCCAGCACTCTGAGTGTGGAGCTCTAGCCTCCTGGACTGTGAGAATACGCTTCTCTTTGTTAAGGCCATCCCCTTGTGGTATTTGCTATAGCAGCAGTAGATGACTAAGACACCCTCCTTTCTCAAAATCGCTCCCTTCCCCAGGAAGGCTCCCTCTCCCAAGATGGCTCCCTTCCCAAAACATCTCACTTTCCCAAAATGGTGAAGTCCCCAGTGTTGACAGTCTAACCCCAGCCCCTGATGTCCTGCTCCCTTCCTTTCCTTCTGCCTCTCCAGTAATTACTCCTCTGTAATCCTCTCTACCTACCTAGAAGTTAGAGATACCCACCCTACTGAACCTCCATATTATCTCAAGGAGCCTCTAGAAGAAGTAAAACCTGTCTGTGAAATGATTCCTAAAATTAAATATCCTGAAGAGGCTCGGAAGCCTCTACAAGTTACTTTTGCCCCCGGTCAAAAATGGAACTTCACGCTATTGTGATGGAATTTCTTAACACTTGTGAAGATTCTCACAAATTCACTCAATAATTTAGAATCTTGGCTGATACCTATGAACCTGGTCTGGCAGACTTATATAACTTAATAAATTCACAGATACGGCCAGGTGATGCTCAAAGGTGGATGGACAACTCCTATAGAATCCCTCATCATCTGACCTGTCTTAGTCATCTAGTGCTACTTTAACAGAAATACCACAAGCAGATGGCTTTAATAAGAAAAATTTATTTTCTCACAGTCTAGGATGCTAGAAGTCTGAATTCAGGGTGCCAGCTCCAGGGGAAGGCTTTCTCTCTCTATCGGCTCTGGGAGAAGGTCCTAGTCATCAATCTTCCCCTGGTTGAGAAGCTTTTCAGTACAGGGACCCTGGGTCCAAAGGACACACTATTCTTCTTGCTCTTGCTTCTTGGTGGTATGAGGTCCCCCTGTCTCTCTGCTTATTTCTCTTTTGTATCTCTTTTTTTTTTTATCTCAAAAGAGTTTGACTTAAGACGCAACCCAATCTTATAGATTGTGTCCTGCCTCATTAACATAACTGCCTCTAATCCCACCTCATTGACAGCATAGAGGTAGGATTTACAATACGTAGGAAAATCCCATCAGATGACAAAATGGTGGACAATCACACAATACTGGAAATCACAGCCTAGACAAGCAGACAGATCTTTTGGGGGGACACAATTCAATCCATGACACAGCCTAACATTCCTGGCATGGAAATAGTAGCACAGACCTGAGCTATTGTCACAAGGCTTATTAACGCTATTCCAAACGTTTTCCCCAGAAAACAGATTGGACCAAGGTTCAGTGTTGCAAACAAAATGAAGATTAAAATGTTTATGATTATAAGGACTGTTTGACCAAACTTTTTCAAGAACACTCTGATTCTTGAAAAGTGTCTGGATCCCTTCTCGTCATTGGTCTCCATCTGGAGCTTGCGAGTTAGTAAAATGCCGTAAACTAGATTGAGGAAACGAAAACACTTCACAGTTAGCCACTCTAGCCTATAAGCTGTCTCAAACTCTTAAACAGCAGTCTAGGGAAGCTAAACAGAGAACTAAAGCTAAACAAAATCAACTTATGGCTCTGCAATTATGGCAGTTGCAGGCCCAGCCTTAGAATAATTTCCACACACAGAACAGGTCCACCTGACATATGATTGACTGCGCCCAGTAACTTGTCCGTTGTTTGTTACTAGTGTAAGAAAGCTGGACACCTTAAAAGGGAATGTTTAATACTAAAAAATAAACTGGGCAACCTAGCACTAGATGTAGCCCAGAAGCAGATAGAATGAAGAGGCTCTGGGGACAAATCAGGGCTTTTCCTATGGTAGCACTGAGGTCTCAGGATGAAACTACTATTCAAATAAATGAAGAACCATGTAAATTTCTAATTGATAGAGGTACTGCTTTATCTGAGATAAACCCCGCATGATTTACAAAAGTCCTTTGTGGGGTTGTGGGGGTTACTAATCAAGAACGGTTTTAACCCATTCCCAGCCTGCTTCTGTCTCTTTGGGTCCTATAGAGGGCATATATCCTATTTTACTCCAGTAAATTTACTAGGAAGAGATCTGTGATCCAAATGGAATTGCCAGATAAAATTTTCAGAAACAGGAGAAATGCTATTAGGTTTGCCTGAAGCCAATCACCAGATAGGCTGTATGATAGAAAACACTTTAAGTGAAGAGGCCTATTGCTATTTACAAGCACTTACTTTACCAAGACAAGAAGGTCATTCTCCTACCATATCCAATCCTATGGAGTATCTTTCTTCTGTACCTGAAAATTTATGGGACACTACTTCTACCGGTATTGGTCAGGTCCTATCAGCTGAACCAATTAAAATTCAAATAGATAACTCTAAACCCTTACCTAAAATTTCTCAATATCCTTTCAAATGAGAAGCTAAGGAAAGACTTGTTCCTATAATCCGAGTCTTTTTTCGGCTAACAGCTTAATAATCCCTTGCACCAGTCTTTGCAACACCCCAGCTTTCCCTGTTAAGAAACCCAAAATCAGGGCTGGAGATTTGTACAAGACTTGCGTGCTATTAGTTATATAGTAATTCCAAGATTCCCCGTAGTTCCTAACCCTCACCTGATCTTCTCTAATGTTCTCTGTGAAGAGACTCACTTTAACAGTAGTCAATCTTCATAGTGCTTTTTTTAGCATTCCAATCCATCCAGACAGTCCATACTTCTTTGCTTTCACTTGGCTGAGCCAACAATTTACCTGGACTGTCATGTCCCAAGGTTTTACCGAGTCCCCCACCTATTTCTCTCAAATTTTACATGCGGATTAACAAACTTTACAGCTCATTCAGGAGTCTACATTATTACAATATGTGGGTGATATACTGGTCTACTCTAACTCTCAACAGGTATGTCTTACTGATAGTATCCTGTTGTTACAACATTTGACTAGAAGAGGTCACAAAGCCTCCAGAGAGAAATTACAGTTAGTCCAACCTTTTGTTAAGAACTTGGGACATATTATCTAAACAAAAGGGGTCATTACAGACCCCCGCAAGAAAGACACTGTCTTAGCTTATCCTGTCCCCACTACCAAGCGTCTTAGCCATCTAGTGCTGCTATAACAGAAATACCACAGTGGGTGGCTTTAACAAAGAGAAATTTATTTTCTCACAATAAAGTAGGCTAAAGGTCCAAATTCAGAGCATCACCTCGAGGGAAGGCTTTCTCACTCTGTCGGCCTTCTCATCAATCTTTCCCCAGACTAGGAGCTTCTCTGAGCAGGGAACCTGGGTCCAAAGGATACACTCTGCTCCTGGCACTGCTTTCTTGGTGTTATGAGGTGCCCAACTCTCTGCTTGTTTCCCTTTCTTTTTACCTTTTGTAAAATAAAAGGTGGTGCAGGCCACAAGCCAGGGAAACTTCCTTTACATTGGGTCAGGATGTGACCTTAGTAAGGGTGTTACAGTCCCACCCTAACCCTCTTTAACATAAAATTGCAATCACAAAATGGAAGAGAACCACACAATACTGAAAATCATGGCCTAACCAAATTGATACAAATTTTGGGGGGACACAATTAAACTCATTACACCAAGAAACAGATAAGAGTATTTCAAGGACTCTACAGCTATTGCAGAACTAGGATTAATAATTTTTCTTTGCTAGCTCAACCTCTTTACCATTATCTGAAGAGTTCAGAGCCTGACCCCTTCCAGCTACCTGAGGATGGCCAAAAGGTCCTTACTCAATTAAAAGAAGCATTAATTAACACTCATGTTCTAAGGGTTTCCTAATTATAATTTAGACTTTTCACTCTTTGTTCACAAGATTTCTGGAAACGCTCTCAGAGTTCTCATTCAAAAACATGAGAACAACTGAGACTCACTGGTTATTACAACATCCATACAGACTCTGTCACAAGGGCTTGCCTTACAGCAGTTGCTGCAACTGCTAGACTTGTCGAGACCACAGCAAATATTATTTTAGGAAATTTTCTTGATGTTTATGTCCTTCATTTGGTGTCAGCGATTTTAAATTCAACACTTACTCAACACCTATTGGCCAGCAGGCTGACTTCTTATGAGGTTCTCCTTTTGGTTGCTTCTAATATTTGGTTACATACTATAACCTCTCTGAATCCAGCTTCATTGTTACTTTTACTTAATAATGATGACCATCTACCCCATGATCACTTAGATCTTACTGAACAGCTTTTGCCTCTTAGACCAGATTTACGAGAAATCTCGTTATCGAATCCTAACTTAGTTCTATCTATTGATGGGCCATATTTAAAGCCTGAACCTACCAGCTCTCATTACCAAGAAGGATATGCTGTGACGACCTCTACTGAGGTCCTCAAAAGTGGCATCTTTCCTGAAGTCACTTCAACTCAGCAAGCTGAACTAATTGCACTCACGAAGGCTTGCAAATTGGTTTCTGGATTGTCAATGACTATTTTATGGACTCTAGGTAAGTTTCTGGAGTTATTCACGATTTGTCACATTATGGAAAGGGGATTCCTAACTACTTCTGAAACACAAATTAAAAATGGGCCATTAATAGGAGACCTCTTAGGAGCCCATCTGCTCCCTTCTGAGTTTGCTATAATTAAAATTCAGGCCCATCAACCCAAAGGCGCTCCATGAACACAGGAAAATAAAGGAAATGACACAACTGGCAGAGCTAAACATGCCATTTCCCAATCCTTTAAAGACATTCATAACCATGATAATTCCACTTGTGATCATGATGATAAGGAGGGAATAGATAACGGCAATAACAATAAAACAATTAAGGATGCCTGTAAATATGTCGCCTGTAAAATCCTGCTCACCAAAATCTGACCCAAGAGAAATTCCAGAATCACTTTTTAAACACCAACTAGTGCCTGCAGAGGAGATTAGAGAATATGAACAGGCTGGCTGTCATCAAGATCCAACCACTGAATTGTGCATTGGGCCTAATGAAAAACTCATCTTGCCAGAATACTTACATGTTCCTATGGTTAGAAATCACTGGCATGATAATATAGGAATAATGACAGATGAACTAATCAGGGCTTTAGAATCCCTTTGGTAGGGAGATTTTTCTGTCGCTGCAGAACATGTTTTTTCTCATATTTTGAAGATCATACTCACCCTAGTTTCAATCTTGTCAATGCTCTTCACAAGTTTTTACAGTTATGTATGGTCCCTTACACTGGGGGAGTGTTTCAGATGATGAAAAACCTTTTAACATGCTTGTAGAGAGTTCTTCTAGGCCTGGAGGAATCGCCTTAAAGGATTTATTTGAACATGAAAAATCAGCTCCACGTGATAAGGTTGAAAAATGGAAGAAACATTGTTGATTCCAATGCCCTAACTCTGGAATATGAATGGTACCCAATGAGAACTTAGTTCTCCCTAAATCCTTGCAAGCACCTGTACTGGAGGCATTACAGATGAATACCCATTTGGAAAGAGACAAGATGACAGAGATTTTAAAGACGTACTGGTGGGGTTTTTTATGATGTCATTGAACAAGTGACTTCTCAACGTTCAATTTTCTCTCGATTTAATTCAGGTAAAACTTATAAAGCTCCACCTGGGAGATTTCCCTTGCCATCAAGAGCAATGTTTGAATGACAGATTGATTTTATCCAACTTTCCCCCTCAGGTGGTTAGAAGATCGTATTAGTAATGATTTCTAGATTTTCTCACTAGGTAGCTACATTCTCCAGTCTTCAAGCTACTGCCACGTTTGTGGCAGAGAAACTTCTTGAGAACATTATCCCCACTTGGGAGGTCCCAAGGGTCCTTTGTAGTGACTGAGACACCCATTTTGCTGTACAAATAATTAAGGAAATATGTAAAATCTTCCCCATTTTTCAAAGACTTCAGTGTCTTTATCACCCTCGATCCTCTGGTCTAGTTGAAAGAATTTATGGTATAATAATAACTCAACTAGCCAAGCTTTCCAAATTTTTACAATTGCCTTCAACTAAGGTGCTGCATCTGGTCCTTTTAAATTTAAGAACTACCTCATTTAGACCTCATAAACTGACCCCATAAGAAATTATCACTGGAAAACCAATGGTCCTCCCTTAGAAATAGAAGGAAAATTCCTCAAAATAATAAAGGACATTTATACAAAGCCAACAACCAACATCATCCTAAATGGAGAGAGTCTGAAAACATTCCCCTTGAGATCAGGAACCAAACAAGGATGCCCTTTATCACCACTCTTATTTAACATTATACTGGAGGTCCTAGCCAGAGCAATTAGTCTAGATAAAGAAATAAAGGGATCCAGATTGGTAAGGAAGAAGTAAAAGTATCTCTATTTGCAGATGACATGATTTTATACACAGAAAACCCTAAAGAATCCTCAAGAAACTACTGAAACTAATAGAAGAGGAAATCAGCAAATCTATACCATTTACTATAGCCCCCAAGATGATAAAATACTTACAAATAAATCTAACCAGAGATGCAAAAGACCTATGCAAAGAAACTACAAGACACTACTGCAAGAAACCAAAAGAGACATACGTAAGTGGAAAACATGCCTTGCTCATGAATAGGAAGACTCAACATTGTTAAAATGTCTATTCCACCAAAAACAATCTATAGATAAAATGCAATTCTGATCTAAATTCCAACGACATTCTTTAATGAGATGGAGAAACGAATCACCAACTTCATATGGAAGGGAAAGAGACCCCGGAGAATTAAAGCATTACTGAAAAAGAGGAACAAAGTGGGAGGCCTCACACTACCTGGTTTTAGAACATATTATACTGATACAGTAGTCAAAACAGCTTGGTACTGGTACAAAACAGATACATAGACCAATGGAACACAATTTTGAAACCAGACATAAATCCATCCACCTACGAGCAGCTATTTGACAACGGCCCAAAGTCAGTTAAATGGGGAGAAGACAGTCTATCCAACAAATGGTGCTGGCAAAACTGGATATCCGTATGCAAACGAAAAGAAACGAAAAGAAAAGAAACAAGACCCATACCTCACACCACGCACAAAAACTAACTCAAAATGGACCAAAGACCTAAACATAAAATCTAAAATGATAAAGACCATAGAAGAAAAAACAGGGGCAACAATCAGAGCCCTAATACATGGCATAAACAGTATACAAAACATTACTAACAATGTACAAACATCAGAAGAGAAACTAGATAACTGGGAGCTCCTAAAAGTTAAACACCTATGCTCAAAGACTCCACTAAAAGAGTAAAAAGAGTATCTGCACACTGGGAAAAAGTTTTTGGCTACGACAATTCTGATGAGCATCTCATCTCTAATATCTACATGATACAGCAAAAACTCCACAACAAAAAGACAAATAACTCAATTAAAAAACGGGCAAATGATATGAACAGGCACTTCAACAAAGAAGACACTCAGGCAGCTAACAGATACATGAGGAAATACGATCCTTAGCCAGTATAGAAATGCAAATCGAAACTACAACCAGATTCCATTTCACTAAAACAAAGCTGGTATTAATCCAAAAAACACAAAAAAATAAGTGTTGGAGAGGTTGTGGATAGACTGGAGCACTTATACATCACTGCTGGAAATGTAAAATGGTAAAATCAATTTGGAGAATGGATTGGTGCTTCCTTAAAAAGCTAGAAATACAACTACCATACGATCCAGCAATCCGACTCTTTGGAATATATCCTAGAGAAATAAGAGCCTTTATGAACAGATATATGCACACCCATGTTCATTGCAGCAGTGTTTACAATAGCAAAAAGATGGAAGGAACCAAGGTGCTCATCAATGGATGAATGGATAAATTATGGTATATTCGCACAATGGAATACTATACATCGATAAAGAACGATTACAAATCCGTAAAACATTTCATAACAGAGGAAACTGGAAGGCTTTAGACTGAGTGAAATTAGTTGCAAAAGGACAAATATCGTATGAGACCACTATTATAAGAACTCAAGAAATAGTTTAAACAGAGAGGAAAACATTCTTTGATGGTTATGAGGGTGGGGAGGGAGGGAGGGAGGAAGAGGGATATTCACTAATTAGATAGTAGACAAGAACTATTTTAGGTGAAGGGAAAGACAACACACAATACAGAAGAGGTCGGCACAACTGGGCTAAACCAAAAGCAAAGAAGTTTCCTGAATAAACCGAATGCTTTGAAGGCCAGATTAGCAGAGGCAAGGGTCTGGGGACCATGTTTTCAGGGGACAACTAGGTCAATTGGCATAATAAAATATATTAAGAAAACTCTCTGCATCCCACTTTGGTGAGCAGTGTCTAGGGTCTTAAATGCTAGCAAGCGCCCATCTAAGATGCATCACTTGTTCACAACCCACTTGGAGAAAAGGAGAATGAAGAACACCAAAAACACAAGGTAATTATGAGCCCAAGAGGCAGAAAAAAGAGGCAGAAAGCACCAGGTAAATCAGGTACTACATCAGCCTAAGACCAGATGAATTAGATGGTGCCTGGCTACAACCGAAGACTGTCCCAAAAGGGAACACAACCGACAATCCTTGATGGAGCAAGAGAGCAGTGAAATGGATGCAGACCTCAAATTCTCATAAAAAAGGCCAGACTTAATGGTCTGACTGAGACTGAAAGGACCCCAGAGGTCATGGTTCTCAGACCTTCTCTTAGCCCAAGACTGGAACCATTCCCAAAGCCAAATCTTCAGACAGAAACTGGACTGGACTATAAGACAGAAAATGATACTGGTGAGGAGTGAGGTTCATGGCTCAAGTAGATGCATGAGACTATATGGGAAGCTTCTGTCTGGGGGGGGGGAGAAGGCAGAGGGGGACAGAAGCTGGCTGAACGGACACGGGGGATACAGAGTGGAGAAAAGGAGTGTGCTCTCTAACAAGGGGGAGAGCAACTAGGAGTACATGGGAAGGTGTATATAAATTTTTGTATGAGAGACTGACTTGATTTGTAAACTTTCACTTAAAGCATAATAAAAATAAAGGACCTTATTTGGTCTTTCTCACGAATCCTTGAGCCACTAAATTACAGGAAGTTGAGGCTTGGATTCATTGATCCCAACTGAAGAAAGCCCAACTCTCAAATGGACTGTGAGCCACATGAAGTTTTTAAATTAAAATTTAAACGTTGCCAGGAAGAGAAGCAGATAAAGGCTGGATGACTGCTTTCCTGAGATCTTCAGACCTGACCTGAAATTGCCTATGCAGCCTGCAATAAAAATTGGACTGGTTGCCCTTGCTTTAACATTTTTAAAAATATATTTGTATTATTACCTGTTATGGTAGCTTGGTAATTATATTATGCCAACTGGTATCTGTCATAGTCATCTAGTACTGCTATAACAGAAATACTACAAGTGGAGGGTTTAACAAGAGAAGTTTATTCTCTCACAGTCCAGTAAGCTAGAAGACCAAATTCAGGGCATCACCTCCACTGGGAGGCTTTCTCATCAATCTTCCCCTGAACAAGGAGGTTCTCTACACAGGAACCCTGGGCTGTTTTCAGCACTGCTTTCTTGGTCGTATAAGGTCCCCAACTCTCTGCTTGCTTCCCTTTCCTTTTATATCTTGTAAGATAAAAGGTGGTGCAGGACACACCATTCCCTTCACGTTGGATCAGGGATGTGACCATAGTAAGGGTGTTAAAATCCCAACCTAATCCTCTTAACATAAAATTACAATCACAAAATGTAGGACAACTACACAATACTGAGAATCATGGCCCAGCCAAATTGATATACACATTTTGGGGGGAACATAATTCAGTCCATGACATTCCACCCTTTGGCCTCCGAAAAATCATATCATTGCAACCTGCAAAACATATTCATCCCATCATATCATAGCAAAAGTCTAAACTCCAAGTCTAAAATCCAAAAACTCCTTTTCATCTGTGAGATCTAGAATACAACTTTTCTGCTTCCCAAGGTACAATGGCAGGACAGTCACAAGCTAGACATTCCCATTACAAATGGGAGAAACTGGAGAAAAAGAAGTGATAACAGGCACCAAGCAAGTCAACAGAACACATTACATTAGCTCTCAAGGTTCTGAAAATAATCCTCCGTTCTCTTAGACTATTTACACAATGGTCCTGCCCTCTAGACTTTAGGTATTGGCCACACTCTCCAGATTCTAAGCGGAGGGCCCTAGGCCCTGGGCTTCTGCTCCTCCTTCCGGGGCCGCTGAGACAGCAACTCTCCTCCCTCGGGTTTAGACCCACCATTCTCCTAGTCCATCTGAGTGGCAACTACACCTTTAGAAACACCAGAAGCCACGGCTCCACCCTGTGAAACCCCAAAGGTCCTGGCTGTACCTTTTGTAAATGAGACAGCTGGGCTTCTTGTGATCCCTGCCTCTTCGGCTTCTGCTTCCTGGTTTCTTGGCCTCTCGGTTCCTCAGGCCTCTTGCCCACATCTGCCCTGCTGTGGCAAGCATTCCAAATGTCTATACCTCCACTGATAAGTTCCTGAAAGCACCCCACTCCACCAGGACGCCTCCTGAGCACAGCCACTCAACTTTATTGCTCCATAAGTCCGCAAGCCTAGCTCCACCAATAAGCGCTAGGGCCACCTAACTCTGCCAGGAAGCCTCCTGTGCACAGGTACTCAGCTTTCTCACTCCGTGGGTCATCTCCAGCGCTGTGTCGCGCTGGTCTCCTGGTTTTGCTGTTGCTGGTTCTCTGATGTTCCCGCTTCTCTGTAGTGCAGGTTCTCTGCTGCTGGTGGTCCTCTTTGCTGGTGATCCTCTGCCACTACTGCGCCTCTGTTCATTCAGTTTCACAACCACTTCCATATTTTAGGAATCCTTTAGAGCAGCACCCCATTCTCGGTTCCAAATTCTGTATTACTAGTCTAGTGCTGCTATAACAGAAATACCACAAGTGGATGGCTTTAACAAGAAGTATATTGTCTCACAGTCCACTAAGC
Organism: Elephas maximus indicus; assembly: GCF_024166365.1. Taxonomy (NCBI): domain Eukaryota; kingdom Metazoa; phylum Chordata; class Mammalia; order Proboscidea; family Elephantidae; genus Elephas; species Elephas maximus. The sequence continues at coordinate 47,344,546 of NC_064844.1, forward strand.
TGTTGTTGTTGTTGTTAGGTGCCGTCGAGTCGGTTCCGACTCATAGCGACCCTATGCACAACAGAACGAAACACTGCCTGGTCTTGCGCCATCCTTACAATTGTTATGCTTGAGCTCATTGTTACAGCCACTGTGTCAATTCACCTTGTTGAGGGTCTTCCTCTTTTCCGCTGACACTGTATTCTGCCAAGCATGATGTCCTTCTCCAGGGACTGATCCCTCCTGACATCATGTCCAAAGTATGTAAGAGGCAGTTTTGCCCTCCTTGCTTCTAAGGAGCATTCTTGTTGTACTTCTTCTAAGACAGATTTGTTCATTCTTTTGGCAGTCCATGGTATATTCAATATTCTTTGCCAACACCACAATTCAAATGCATCAATTCTTCTTCAGTCTTCCTTATTCATTGTCCATCTTTCACATGCATATGATGTGATTGAAAATACTATGACTTCAGTCAGGCGCACCTTAGTATTCAAGGTGACATCTTTGCTCTTCAACACTTTGAAGAGGTCCTTTGCAGCAGATTTACCCAATGCGATGTGTCTTTTGATTTCTTGACTGCTGCTTCCATGCCTGTTGATTGTGGATCCAAGTAAAATGAAATCCTTGACAACTTCAATCTTTTCTCCATTTATCATGATGTTGCTCGTTGGTCCAGTTGTGAGGATTTTTGTTTTCTTTATGTTGAGGTGCAATCCATACTGAAGGCTGTGGTCTTTGATCTTCATTAGTAAGTGCTTCAAGTCCTCTTCACTTTCAGCAAGCAAGGTTGTGTCATCTGCATAATGCAGGTTGCTAATGAGTCTTCCTCCAATCCTGATGCCCCATTCTTCTTCATATAGTCCAGCTTCTCGGATTATTTGCTCAGCATACAGACTGAATAGGTATGGTGAAGAATACAACCCTGACGCACACCTTTCATGACTTTAAACCAATCAGTATCCCCTTGTTCTGTCCGAACAACTGCTCTTGATCTATGTAAAGGTTCCTCATGAGCATGAGTAAGTGTTCTGGAATTCCCATTCTTTGCAATGTTATCCACAGTTTGTTATGATCCACACAGTCAAATGCCTTTGCATAGTCAATAAAACACAGGCAAACATCCTTCTGGTATTCTCTGCTTTCAGCCAGGATCCATCTGACATCAGCAATGATATCCCTGCTTCCACATCCTCTTTTGGAACCAGTCTGAATTTCTGGCAGTTGCCTGTTGATATACGGCTGCAGCCGTTTTTGAATGATCTTCAACAAAACTTTGCTTCCGTGTGATATTAATGACATTGTTCTATAATTTCCACATTCGGTTGGATCACCTTTCTTGGGAACAGGCATAAATATGGATCTCTTCCAGTCAGTTGGCCAGGAAGCTGTCTTCCATATTTCTTGGCATAGACAAGTGAGCACTTCCAGCACTGCATCTGTTTGTTGAAACATCTCAATTGATATTCCATCAATTCCTGGAGCCTTGCTTTTTGCCAATGCCTTCAGAGCAGCTTGGACTTCTTCCTTCAGTACCATTGGTTCCTGATGATATGCCACCTCTTGAAATGGTTGAACATTGACTAATTCTTTTTGGTATAATGACTCTGTGCATTCCTTCCATCTTCTTTTGATGCTTCCTGCGTCATTTAATATTTTCCCCCATGGAATCCTTCACTATTGCAACTCGAGGCTTGAATTTTTTCTTTAGTTCTTTCAGCTTGAGAAACGCTGAGCATGTTCTTCCCTTTTGATTTTCCATCTCCAGCTCTTTGCACATGTCATTATAATACTTTACATTGTCTTCTCGAGCCGCCCTTTGAAATCTTCAGTTCTTTTACTTCATCAATTCTTCCTTTCGCTTTAGATGCTCGACGTTCGAGAGCAAGTTTCAGAGTCTCCTCTGACATCCATCTTGGTCTTTTCTTTCTTTCCTGTCTTTTCAATGATCTCTTGCTTTCTTCACAGATGATGTCCTTCATGTCATTCCACAACTCGTCTGTCAATTTGTCGTACTGTGGGGGCTTGCGTGTTGCTGCGATGCTGGAAGCTATGCCACTGGTATTCAGATACCAACAGGGTCATCCATGGAGGACAGGTTTCAGCTGAGCTTCCAGACTAAGACAGACTAGGAAGAAAGAACTGGCAGTCTACTTCTGAAAGGCATTAGCCAGTGAAAACCTTATGAATAGCAGCAGAACACTGTCTGATATAGTGCTGGAAGATGAGCTCCCCAGGTTGGAAGGCACTCAAAAGATGACTGGGGAAGAGCTGCCTCCTCAAAGTAGAGTCAACCTTAATGATGTGGATGGAGTAAAGCTTTCGGGACCTTCGTATGCTGAAGAAACAGCTGCAAACATCCATTAATAATCAGAACATGGAACATATGAAGTACGAATCCAGGAAAATTGGAAATCGTCAAAAATGAATGGAACGCATAAACATCGATATCTTAGGCATTAGTGAGCTGAAATGGACTGTAATTGGCCATTTTGAATCTGATGATCATATAGTCTACTATGCTGGGAATAACAACTTGAAGAGGAATGGTGGTGCATTCATCGTAAAAAAAAGAACGTTTCAAGATCTATCCTGAAGTACAATGCTGTCAGTGATAGGATAATATCCATATGCCTACAAGGAAGGCCAGTTAATACGACTATTATTCAAATTTACACACCAACCACTAGGGTCAAAGATGAAGAAATAGAAGATTTTTGTCAGCTGCTGCAGTCTGAAACTGATCGAACATGCAATCGAGATGTGTCAATAATTACTGGTGATTGGAATGAGAAAATTGGAAATGAGAAGTATCGGTAGTTGGAAAATATGGCCTTGGTGATAGAAACAATGCCAGAGATCGAATGACAGAATTTTGCAAGACCAGGGACTTCTTCATTGCTAATACCTCTTTCACCAACATAAATGGTGACTGTACACATGGACCTCGCCAGATGGAACACACAGAAATCAAATTGTCTACATCTGTGGAAAGAGACAATGGAAAAGCTCAACATCGTCAGTCAGAACAAGGCCGGGGGTGACTGTGGAACAGACCATCAATTGCTCATATGCACGTTCAAGCAGAAACTGAAGAAAATCAGAGCAAGTCCATGAGAGCCAAAGTATGACCTTGAGTACATCGCACCTGAATTTAGAGATTATCTGAAGAATAGATTTGACACGTTGAACACTAGTGACTGAAGACTAGATGAGCTGTGGAATGACATCAAGGACATCATCCATGAAGAAAGCAAGAGGTCCAGTAAGCTAGAAGTCCAAATTCAGGGCATCACCTCCAGGGGAAGGCTTTCTCTGTCACCCTTCCCTTCAGTCTTCCTCCAAACTAGAAGCTTCCCCTGTCTTAGTCATCTAGTGCTACCATAACAGAAATGCCACAAGTGGATGGTTTTAGCAAAGAGAAATATATTTCCTCACAGTTTAGTACGTTACAAGTCCAAATTCAGGGCACCAGCTCCAGGGGAAGGCTTTCTCTCTCTGTTGGCTCTGGAGGAATGTCCTTGTCCTCAATCTTCCCCGGGTTGAGGAGCTTCTCAGGCCTAGGAACTTGGTGTCCAAAGGACATGTTCTGCTCCTGCTGCTGTCTTGATAGTATGAGGTCCCCAACTCTCTGCTTGCTTCCCTTTCCTTCTATTTCTTGAGAGATAAAAGGTGGTGCAAGCCACGCCCCAGGGAAATGACCTTTACCTTGGATCAGGAAGGTGACCTAAGTGAGCATGGAATTGGCTAAGGTTAGGATGACTGTCTATTTGCAAAAACTCATTGACAGTGAATTGGCTTGAACAGATGAATCAAACCATCCCTTTCCCTGGTAAAGACTTCAAGACTGGCATAATATATGCCCCATATGGATATGTATTCTCATGCGTATTCTGCCTTTTATTGTTCTAATGTTGTAAATTTACAGATTGATGTCTCTAGTTCCCTGTTTTGAATTTTTTGTTGTTGTGAGATTCTGTCCAGTTGGTTCCGACTCATAGCAACACTATGTACCACAGAACAGAACACTGGCCGGTCCTGCACCATGCTCACACTCCTTGTCATGCTTGAGCCCATTGTTGGAGCCACTGTGTTAATCCATCTCGTTCAGGGTCTTCCTCTTTTTCGCTCGTCTTCTACTATATCAAGCATGATGTCCTTCTCCAGGGACTGATACCTCCTGACAACATGTCCAAAATATGTAAGACACAGTCTCGCCATCCTTGCTTCTAAGGTGCATTCTGGTTGTACTTCCAAGACAAATTCGTTCATCCTTTCAGCAGTCCATGGTATATTCAATATTCTTCACCAACACCACAATTCAAAGGCATCAATTCTTCTTCAATCTTCCTTATTCATTGTCCAGCTTTCGCATGCATATGATGTGATTGAAAATACTATGGCTTGGGTCAGGCGCATCTTAGTCTTCACGGTGATGTCTTTGTTTTTCGACACTTTAAAGAGCTCTTTTGCAGCAGATTTCCCCAAAGCAAAGCGTCTTTTGATTTTCTGGCTGCTGCTTCCATGTGCGTTGATTGTGGATTCCAGTAGAATGAAATCCTTGACAACTTCAATCTTTTCTCCTTTTATCACAATGTTGTTTATTGGTCCAGTTGAGAGGATTTTTTTTTTCTTTATGTTGAGGTGTAATCCATCTGAAGGCTTTGATCTTCATTAGTAAGTGCTTCAAGCTCTCTTTAGTTCTGTCAGCTTGAGAAATGCTGAATGTGTTCTTCCTCTTGGGTTTCTATCTCCAGCTCTTTGCTCATGTCATTATAATACTTCGTTTTCTCAAGCCACCCTTTGAAACCTTCTGTTCAGTTTTTTACTTCATTATGTCTTCCTTTTGCTTTAGCTGCTTGATGTTCAAGAGCAAGTGTCAGAGTCTCTTCTGACATCCATTTTTGTCTTTTCTTTCTTTCCTGTCTTTTTAGTGGCCTCTTGCTTTCTTCATGGATGATGTCTTTGATGTCATTCCATAACTCTTCTGGTCTTTGGTCATTAGTGTTCAACGTGTCAAATCTATTCTTGAGATGGTCTCTAAATTCAGGTGGGATATACTCAAGGTCGTACTTTGGCTCTTGTTAACTTGTTCCAATTTTCTTCAGTTTCAGCTTGAACTTACATATAAGCAGTTGATAGTCTGCTCCACAATCGGCCCCCGGCCTTGTTCTGATGGATGGTACTGAGCTTTTCCATCGTCTCTTTCCACAGACATAGTGGATTTGATTCCTGCGTATTCCATCTGGTGAGGTCCATGTGTACAGTTGCTGTTTATGTTGGTGAAAAAAGGTATTTGTAAAGAAGAAGTCGTTGGTCTTGCAAAATTTAATCACGCAATCTCTGGCATCCTTTCTGTCACCAAGGCCATATTCTCTAACCACAAATCCTTCTTCGTTTCTAACTTTCCCATTCCAATTACCAGATTATCAGCGCATCCTGATTGCATGTTTGATCAATTTCAGACTGCAAAAACTGGTAAAATTCTTTAATTTCTTCATCTTTGCCCTTACTGGTTGGTGTGTAAATTTGAATAGTCATATCAACTGGTCTTCCTTGTAGGGGTATGGATATTATCATATCACTGACAGTGTTGTACTTCATGATTGATCTTGAAATGTTCTTTTTGAATCTTTCAGTTTTGTTTTATCTTTGAGAGTTCATTACCTAGGCTGGTATTTGGTTCATATAATGATCTGTGCCCTAGAATCAGGTTGTTGTCCAATGTTGTTGGTTCTCTCACCAAATGACTCCCTTTAATAATTCTTGTAAGTTGGGTTTCACAAATTGTATTAATTCCTGTTTATCTGAAATGTCCTAATTTTGCCCTCTGCTGCAGTCTGAAATTGATCAAACACGCAATCAAGATGCATTGATAATTACTGGCAATTGGAACGCGAAAGTTGAAACAAAGAAGAAGGATCAGTATTGGAAAATATGGCCTTGGTGATAGAAACAATGCCAGAGATCGAATGATAGAATTTTGCAAGACCAACGACTTCTTCATTGCAAATACCTTCTTTCACCAACATAAACGGCGACTATACACATGGACCTTACCAGATGGAACACACAGAAATCAAGTTGACTACATCTGTGGAAAGAGACAATGGAAAAGCTCAATATCATCAGTCAGAACAAGGCCAGGGTCCAACTGTGGAACAGACCATCAATTGCTCGTATGCAAGTTCAAGCTGAAACTGAAGAAAATCAGAGCAAGTCCACGAGAGCCAAAATATGACCTTGAATATATCCCACCTGAATTTAGAGACCATCTGGAGAATAGATTTGACACACTGAACACTAGTGACCAAAGACCAGACGAGCTGTGGAATGACATCAAGGACATCATCCATGAAGAAAGCAAGAGGTCACTGAAAAGACAGGAAAGAAAGAAAAGACCAAGGTGGATGTCAGAGGAGACTCTGAAACTTGCTGTTGAGTGTCGAGCAGCTAAAGCAAAAGGAAGAATTCATGAAGTAAAAGAACTGAACAGAAGATTTCAAAGGGCCTCTCGAGAAGGCAAAATAAAGTATTATAATGACATGTGCAAAGAGCTGGAGATGGAAAACCAAAAGGGAAGAACATGCTCAGCGTTTCTCAAGCTGAAAGAACTAAAGAAAAAATTCAAGCCTCGAGTTGCATTAGTGAAGGATTCCATGGGGGAAAATATTAAATGACGCAGGAAGCATCAAAAGAAGATGGAAGGAATACACAGAGTCATTATACCAAAAAGAATTAGTCAATTCAAGAGGTGGCATATGATCAGGAACCAATGGTACTGAAGGAAGAAGTCCAAGCTGCTCTGAAGGCATTGGCAAAAAGCAAGGCTCCAGGAATTGATGGAATATCAATTGAGATGTTTCAACAAACAAATGCAGTGCTAGAGGTGCTCACTCGTCTATGCCAAGAAATATGGAAGACAGCTTCCTGGCCAACTGACTGGAAGAGATCCATATTTATGCCTGTTCCCAAGAAAGGTGATCTAACCAAAAGTGGAAATTATAGAACAATGTCATTAATATCACACGCAAGCAAAATTCTGCTGAAGATCATTCAAAAATGGCTGCAGCCGTATATCAATAGGCAACTGCCAGAAATTCAGGCCCGTTTCAGAAGAGGACGTGAAACCAGGGATATCATTGCTGATGTCAGATGGATCCTGGCTGAAAGCAGAGAATACCAGAAGGATGTTTACCTGTGTTTTATTGACTATGCAAAGGCATTTGACTGTGTGGATCATAACAAACTATCGATAACACTGTGAAGAATGGGAATTCCCGAACACTTAAGTGTGCTCATGTGGAACCTTTACATAGATCAAGAGGCAGTTGTTTGGACAGAACAAGGGGATACTGATTGGTTTAAAGTCATGAAAGGCGTGCGTCAGGGTCGTATTCTTCACCATACCTATTTAATCTGTATGCTGAAGAAATAATCCGAGAACCTGGACTATATGAAGAAGAACGGGGCATCAGGACTGGAGGAAGATTCATTAACAACCTGCATTATGCAGATGACACAACCTTGCTTGCTGAAAGTGAAGAGGACTTGAAGCACTTACTAGTGAACATCAAAGACCACAGCATTCAGTTTGGATTACACCTCAACATAAAGAAAACAAAAATCCTCACAACTGGACCAATGAGCAACATCATGATAAACGGACAAAAGATTGAAGTTGTCAAGGATTTCATTTTACTTGGATCCACAATCAACAGGCATGGAAGCAGCAGTCAAGAAATCAAAAGACACATCGCATTGGGTAAATCTGCTGCAAAGGACCGCTTCAAAGTGTTGAAAAGCAAAGACATCACCTTGAAGACTAAGGTGCGCCTGACCCAAGCCACGGTATTTTCAATCGTATCATATGCATGTGAAAGATGGACAATGAATAAGGAAGACTGAGGAAGAGTTGACGCCTTTGAACTGCGGTGTTGGCAAAGAATATTGAAATATACCATGGACTGCCAAAAGGATGAACAAATCTGTCTTGGAAGAAGTACAATCAGAACGCTCCTTAGAAGCAAGGATGGCGAGACTGTGTCTTACATACTTTGGACATGTTTTCAGGAGGGATCAGTCCTTGGAGAAGGACATCATGCTTGGGAGAGTACAGGGTCAGGATAAAAGAGGAAGACCCTGAACGAGGTGGATTGACACAGTGGCTGCAACAATGAGCTCAAGCATAACAACGATTGTAAGGATGGAGCAGGACCGGGCAGTGTTTCGTTCTGTTGTGCATAGGGTCGCTATGAGCCGGAACCGACTCGACGGTACCTAACAACAACAACAACCACCACAATTTGAGAGAGAGTTTTGCAGGGTATATTATTCTCGCCTGGCAGTTTTTTTTCTTTCAAGGTTTTGTATGTATCATCCTTCTTGCCTTCATAGTTTTCGCCAAGTAATCGGAGCTTAATCTTATTGTTTCCCCCTTTTATGTGATTTTTCATTTTTCTTGATCTGCTCTCAGGGTTCTTTGTCTTATGGCTTTGGAGAGTGTGACTGTGACATGTCTTGGTGACTTTTGGAGTGTATCATATGGGGTTTGTTGAGCTTCTTGAGCAGTCAGCTTTTTTTTCTTTTATATTAGGGAAGTTTTCTGTCGGCATATCTTTGATGATGCTCTCTGTGTTTTCCATTTTCTGCCCTTGTTCTGGAACTCCAATCATGGACAAACTTTTTGCTCCTGATTGTATTCCACATCGTTCTCAGGGTTTCTTCATTCTTTTCTCTGATTTTTCCTCAAACAACGTGGCATCCATGGGTTTGTCTCCAATTTCACTGATCCTGTCTTCCATTATTTCAAATTTGCTCCTGAAACCTTCTATTGTATTGTCCATTTCTGAAATTTTGTTTATCTTTTGGATTTCCAATTGCTGTTTTGTATGATTTTTGTTTGACACTTTGTTTTTATATTATTTTCCTGAGTTCTTTCATTGCTTTTTCTGTGTTTTCCTTGATTTTGGCTATATTTTGGTTGGTTTTGTTTTCTCCATGATTTTGTCTGTATTTTCCTTGATGTCTTTCTTAACCTCTTGGCAAGTCCTGAATATTAGACTTTTGAATTCCCTATCAGGCAGTTCCAGTGCCTTTTCTGCTGCCAGAATGTCATCTGATGCTTTATTTTGGTCGCTTATTGGAGCCATCTTGTCCTGTTTTTTTATGTTTTGATATTGTCTGCTCTCTCTGAGACATTCAGACATTATTTTCTTTATTTATTAATTGTAGGTTTGCTTTGTCTTCTTTTTTGTTTGGTTTGGCTATGTCTGGGGGGTGGGCCAGGCATGCTTTTTTGCTTGCTTGTCTGTGGGCACGAGTTCTCACCACCTTGTCCAGATGTGCAGGACTGGTTGCTCAGCCTATCGTGCACTGGGCAGGTCCAGCAGGGTGGAAGAAGTAGAAATGGGTTGTTTGCAGTGTGAACTGGGTCAAGGGCTGGAGTGGGGCAATTGTGGGTGGCAGGGGATCTCGAGGCAGCAGGAAGTGGTCCAGGGTCTGGGCTGAGTCTCCTTGGGGCCACAGCAGGCAGCTGGTAGGGGTCCCAAGCCAGTGTGGAGTGGCCTGGGGTCCACTCCAGTTTCCCTCAGGGCCACAGCAGACGTTGGGAAAGAGATTGTGGCCTGGGCTGGGTCCCCTTGGGACAGTAAAAGGTGAAGGTGGGAGCTCAGAGCTGGTAGGGAGGGGCCTGTGGTTCAAGCCAGGTCCCCTAGGTGCCATGGATGGTGCCAGGTGGGGTCCAGAGCTGGCAGAAAGGGACTTGGAATCTGGGAAGAATCCCTTTGGGGGCACAGTGGGTGGAAAGGGGAGCCTGTAGCCAGTGGGGAGGGGACTCGGGTACAGGCCAGGCCCCCTTAGGGCTGTGGCCAGTGGGGTGGAGAAGATAGCTGGGGGTGCAACAGCAGGGACAGAGGGGGCTATATGGAGGAGGGCAATTTGGTGGGTTACTACTGTGGTTCCTGGCAGTCAGGGTTGCCAGGATGGGGTGGTTATAGCTGCTGTTCACCAGAGCGGTGAGAGTTGTAGAAGGATACTCCTGTGATTACCAGGTGAGAGAGTCTGGGCTCCTCCTTGAGTTGCATCCAGCAAAATGGTATTACTTTGCCTTGGATGTGTCTGCATTGTACCTCTATCTACTATTGGGAATTCCATGGAGGTGCCTTTCTGCATGCGGGGTTGTTGGCTTTATTCCAAATGGCCAAGTTGAGTCATGCCATTTGACCAGGAACCTCCACTCCGTATCCCTATTCCTTCATTGTTTTCTATCAGTTTCTTCTTCTCCTCAGTGACTTCCAATCTAATACTTTATCCCTCCATTTAAGGTTTAGGGTTCCAGGATTGATGTTAGTATGTATTTTACTTGGTTTTTCGAGTCTTTGTTGCAGTGGGATAGCTTAGCATATCTGAATAGTCTGTCATCTTGGCTCTGCCACTATTATCCTATTTTTTAATGATTAAAACATTTTCTAAATTATCCACAAAGATTTCCTTACTTTTAAACTAAATTCAACCACAAGGAGAAGTATGCTAAAGACCTAAAACATATTCTAAATAGGTTGATTCATTAGATAATTTCCAAATGTTTTATCTTAGAATTCAGGAATTATTTGAGCAGCATAACTTGTGTCAGATGTGCACTATTCATTTTTAAATGTATTTGATCACCCAAGACCTAGTGCTTAAGGACAGATATTGGATCAAAACTCCCAAGAGAAAAATATGTGCAGGATGAAATGAAATGCATGTACTTCTCACCTTGACATGAAAATCTGAAAGGGTAACTAAATTCATCAGCTATGTTCTTCAACTTAAAAGTTATCATGACTGAACCAAAGTCAGAATCCATTACAGAAAAAACAATTCATGCATTCAGCAAGTATTTACAGAGGTATACAAGATCCCTGGACGTGATCTAGCTCTTCCAGAGAAATCTGGTTGGCTTTCCAGCTACATCAAAATAGAATTTCCTTGCCATCTTATTTTAGGCACAAAATGATATTATGTAAAAAGTGAAGCCCAATACCCTAGTCAAATGCTATCATTTCAACATATATTTACCTAAAGTTCTATCTGAGTTTTGGATAGTACAAAATTCTGCAGTTTGTGTTTAGGAAAATCAAAAGTACTTGCATTTTTGTTACTTTCTTACTTTCAAGTTAGCATTAGAAAAAGCAAGTCATGGATTTCAAAGTGCTCACTGAAAAGGATTATTTAAGGACATATGGAAATATTTTTCATATTCTCCCTGTCCCAGTCACTGAAATATTTCTTCCTCTAGTACAGTGGTTCTCATATGGTGATCCCAGGACCAGCAGCATCAGCACAACATGGGAAGCTAGTTAGAAAGGCAAATTATTGGGTCACACCCCAGATCTACTGAATCCAGAAATTCTAGGGGTGTAGTTTGTGCCACAAACTACCATCTGTCCCTGCCCTCCCCCACTAGACCTGCCCCACTGAACCAAGCTGGGTGACCAGCTATGCCCACCCGGATAAGGTGATGGGAAGTATCATGCCCATAGGTGAGAAAGCAATAAAACATGCCCAACTTGCCAGCCCAGACATAACAAAATAAAACAAAAAGCAGGACAAAACAAACAAATACACAAATACTAAACAAAGAAACTGCTGAATGTCCTGGACAGAGCAGAAAATATCAAAACATATTTTTAAGAAAAACGAGAGATGGCTCCAGAACTGACCAAAACAAAACACAAGATAAATTCCCAGCAGGAAAAAAAGCACTGGAACTACCTGGTAGGGAATTCAAAACCATAATAATCAGATTCTCCAAGAGATGAAGAAAAAATGCAGACAAAAGTAAGAAAAAATAGACAAAATCAGGGAAAGCACAGAAAAAGCAAAGGAAAATAATACAGGAACAAAATGCCAAAATAAATAACTATAAATCATACAAAAACAATTAGAAATCCAAAAGATAAACAAGAAAATTTCAGAAATAGTGCAATAGAAGATCTTAGGAGGAAATTTGAAACAGTGGAAGACAGGATCAGTGAAATTGAAGACAAATCCTTGGATACCAGTTTGAGGAAAAATCAGAGAAAATATATAAAGACAAATGAAGAAAGCCTGAGAGCGATATGAAATACAATCAAAAACAAGAATCTGCATGTGATCAGTGTTCCAGAACAGGGGAGAAAAATGGAAAACACAGAGGATCATTGAAGTTTTGCTGACAGAAAACTTCTCTAATATCATGAAAGAAAAAAAGCTGACCATCCAAGAAGCTCGACAAATCCCAAATAGGATAAAACCCAAAAGAAAACCAAGATGTATCGTAATCACACTCACCAAAGCCAAAGCCAAAGAAAGACTCCTGAGAGGAGTTCGACAAAAACAAAAAGTCACAACAATAAGACTAAACTCTAATCACTCGGCAAAAACCATGAAGGCAAAAAGGCAATGGGTAACATATATAAAACCGTGAAAGAAAAAAAACTGCCAAGCAAGAATAATATATCCTGCAAAACTCTCGCTTAAATATCATGGTGAAATTAGAATTTTTCCAGATAAATAGAAATCAAGGGAATACGTAAAAACCAAACCAAACTTACAAGAATTATTAAAGGAAGTCCTTTGGTTAGATAACCAACAACATCAGACAACGACTTGAATCTAGGACACAAGACAGCATCAGCGAGATACCAACCTAGGTAATGAACTCTTAAGGATAAAACAAAACTAAAAGATTTACAACTGGGAACCAGCGAGGTCAACTTGTAAATGACAACAGTGTCAGAACAATAAAAGAGAGAATAAATGGTGTCGGCATAAAACTCTGGAATGGAAAGAAAGTCAAGGCGATATCAAGTCACAAAAGGCAATTTAAACTTAGGAAGATATGGGTAAATTTCAAAGTAACCACAAAGGATGTTAACAAACCTACTCATCAAAATACAGAAGAAAAACATAAAGTCTCAGCAAACACAAAATGTACAAAAAAGAAACAAAAAATAAAATCCACAAACAAAAGGAATTCACCACAGAAGAGTAAGAGGAATAAAGAAAACATCAGCATCAGAAAAAAAAGCACTACAAAATGACAGCAATAAACCCACACATATCAATAATCACACTGAACGTAAATGGCTTAAATGCACCCATAAAGAGCAAAGAGTTACAAAACGAAAAAAAAAAAAAAACAGAACCAATTCATATGCAGTCTACAAGAGACACACCTTAGAAAGGACATAAATATATTAAAAATCAATGGATGAAAAAAAATTATCGAACAAACAGCAACCAAAAAAGGAGCAGGAGCGGCAATAGTAATATCAGATAAAGTAGACTTTCAAATAAAATCCGCCATAAGAGGCAAGGAAGGGCATTACATGATTAAAGGGACAATCCACCATGAGGACATCACCATCAAAGACACCACAAAAAAAGAAAATTACAGACGAATATCTCTCATGACTATACATGCAAAAATTCTCAACAAATTTCTAGCCAATAGAATTCAGCATCCTATTAAAAAAATAACACACCACAACCAAGTGGAATTCATACCAGGTATTCAAGGATGGCTCAACATTAGAAAGTCAAACATAATACACTATGTAAATAAAATGAAAGAAAAGAATCACATGACCATCTCAACTGATGCAAAAAAGGCATTTGATAAACTTGAACACCCAATCCTGATAAAAACTCTCAATAAAATAGATGTAGAAGGGAAATTCCTCAACATAATAAAGCCTGTCTATACAAAACCAACACCCAACATCATTCTTAATGGAGAATGGCTGAAAACATTCCCCCTGAGAATAGGAACAAGACAACGATGCCCTTTATCACCACTCCTGTTTAATATTGTGCTGGAAGTTCTAGCTAGAGCAATAAGGCAAGAAAAATAAATAAAAGGCATCCAAATTGGTAAGGAAGAAGTAAAACTATCTCTATTTGCAAATGATATGGTACCATACATAGAGAACCCAAAGGACTCCACAAGAAAACTACTGGAACTAATAGGAAGATTCAGCAGAGTAGCAGGATACAAGATAAACACACAAACATCAGTTGAATTCCTATACACCAATAAGGAAAACCACAGAAAGGAAATCAGAAAGCAATAGCATTTATAGTAGCCCCTAAAGAAACCAAATACTTAGGAATAAGTCTAATCAGTGACATAAAAGACCTATACAAAACAAAACTGCAAACACTACTCCCCAACAAGGCTACCAAATTACCAAATGAGAACTACATAAATGGAAAAACATACCATGCTCATGGATAGATAGAATAACATTGTGAAACTGTCAATTCTACCCAAAGTAACCTACAAATACAATGCATTCCCAATCCAAATACCAAGAGCACTCTTAAAATAGAAAAACTAATCCTTAACTTTATATGGAAAGGGAAGAGGCCCCGGATGAGTAAAGCACTACTGAAGAAGAATAAAACTGGAGGACTCACACTACTTGACCTCAGAAGCTACTATACAGCTATGGTAGTCAAAACAGCCCGGTACTGGTACAACAGACACATTGACCAATGGAACAGAATTGAGAACCCAGACGTAAACCCATCCACGTACGATCATCTGATCTTTGAGAAAGGCCCAAAGTCCATTAAATGGGGAAAAGAGAGTCTTTTTAACAAATGGTGCTGGCAAAACTGGATGTCCATCTGCAAAAAAAACGAAACAGTACTCATATCCCATACCATACAGGAAAACTAATTCAAAATGTATCAAAGACCTAAATATAAAACAAAAAACTATAAAGATCATAAAAGAATAGGACCAAAGCAAGAGGAAAACTAATTCAAAATGTATCAAAGACCTAAATATAAAACAAAAAACTATAAAGATCATAAAAGAATAGGACCAAAGCAAGAGGCCCTAATAGAAGGCATAAATAGGATGCAAATCACAATACACAAACATCAGAAGATAAGCTAGATAATTGAGATCATCTAAAAATTAAACACTTATGCACATCAAAAGACTTCACCAATAGAATAAAAAGAGAGCCTACAGACAGGGAAAAATTTTTTAGCAATGACAAATCCGGCAAAGGTCTGCTCTCTAAAATTTATAGTAAAATCCAGTATCTCTACAACAAAAAGACAACTAAACCAATTAAAAAATGGGCAAAGGATATGAACAGACACTTCACCAAAGAAGACATTCAGGCAAGTAACAGACACATGAGGAAATGCTCGCAATTGCTAGCCATTGGAGAAATGCAAATCAAAACTTCAGTGAGATACTATCTCACCCCAGCATTACTGGCATGAATCAAAAAAATAAATAAATAAATGTTGGAGTGTCTGCGGGGAGATTGGAACTCTTATCCACTGCTGTTGGGAATGTAAAATGGTACAACCATCTCAAAAAACAATATGGCGCTTCCTTAAAAAGCTAGAAATAGAAATGCCATATGATCCTGCAAGTCCACTCCTAGGAATATATCCTAGAGAAATAAGATCTGTCACATGAAAAGACACGTGAAAACCATGTTTTTTGCAGCATTATTCACAACAGCAAGAAGATGGAAACAACCTAAGTGCCCAGCAATACATGAATGGATAAACAAACTATGGTATATTTACACAATGGAATACTATGCAGCAATAAAGAACAATGATGAATCTGCGAAAGATTTCACAACTTGGATGAATCTGGAGGGCATTATGCTGAGTAAAATAAGTCAACCACAAAAGGACAAATATCCTGTGAGACCACTATTATAAAAACTCATGAAAAGGTTTACAAACTGAAAGAAACAATCTTTGATGATTACTAGGGAGGGTAAATGTGAGGAAGGAAAGACACTAACTAGACAATAAATAAGTATTAATTTTCATGAAGGGTAAGACAGTACACAATACTGGGAAAGTCAGCACTACTTGACCAAGGCAAGGTCATGGAAGCTTCATAGACACATCCAAACTCCCTGAGGGACCAAACTACGGGACTGAGGTTCTATGGAGACTATTTTCTCGGGGAATGTCTAACTCAATTGGCATAACATAGATTATAATGTTCTATATTCTACTTTGGTGAGTAGCGCCTGGGGTCTTAAAAGCTTGCCAGCAACCATCTAAGATACTCCACTTGTCCCACCACATCTGGAGCAAGTAAGAATGAAGAAAACCAAAGACACAAGGAAAAGAGTAGTTCAAAGGATTAATGGACCACAACTACCACAGCCTCCATCAGAGTAAGTCCAGCACAACTAGATGGTGGTTGGCTACTACCACCGACTGCCTCTGACAGGAATCAGAATACAGGGTCCCAGACAGAGCTGGAGAAAAATGTAGAACAAAATTCTAACTCACGAAAAAAGACCAGACTTGCTTCTCTGTCAAGAGACTAGAGAAACCCCGAGAGTATGGCACCTGGACACTCTTTTTTTTTTTTTTTTTAATAATTTTTATTGTGCTTTAAGTGAATGTTTACAAATCAAGTCAGTCTGTCACATATAAGCTTATATACACCTTACTACATACTCCCACTTACTCTCCCCCTAATGAGTCAGCCCGCTCCCTCCTTCCAGTCTCTCTTTTCGTGACCGTTTTGCCAGTTTCTAACCCTGTCTACCCTCCCATCTCCCCTCCAGACAGGAGATGCCAATACAGTCTCAAGTGTCGACCCAGTACAAGTAGCTTACTGTTCATCAGCAACTCTCTCCAACCGTTGTCCAGTCCCTTCCATGTCTGATGAGTTCTCTTCAGGAATGGTTCCTGTACTGAGCCAACAGAAGGTTTGGGGACCATGACCGCAGGGATTTCTCTAGTCTCAGTCAGATCATTAAGTATGGTTTTTTATGAGAATTTGGGGTCTGCGTCCCACTTCTCTCCTGCTCCCTCAGAGGTTCTCTGTTGTGCTCCCTGTCAGGGAAGTCATCGGTTGTGGCCGGGCACCATCTAGTTCTTCTGGTCTCAGGATGATGTAAGTCTCTGGTTCCTGTGGCCCTTTCTGTCTCTTGGGCTCATAGTTATCATGTGACCTTGGTGTTCTTCATCTTCCTTTGATCCAGGTGGGTTGAGACCAATTCATGCATCTTAGATGGCCGCTTGTTAGCATTTAAGACCCCAGATGCCACATTTCAAAGTGGGATCAGAATGTTTTCATAATACAATTATTTTGCCAATTGACTTAGAAGTCCCCTTAAGCCATAGTCCCGAAACTCTCGCCCTTGCTCCGCTGACCTTTGAAGCATTCAATTTATCAGGGAAACTTCTTTGCTTTTGGTCCAGTCCAGTTGAGATGACCTTCCGTATATTGAGTATTGTCCTTCCCTTCACTTAAAGTAGTTCTCATCTACTAATTAATCAGTAAATAACCCTCTCCCATCCTCCTTCCTCCCCCCCCTCGTAACCACAAAAGTTATGTGTTCTTCTCAGTTTATACTATTTCTCAAGATCTTATAATAGTGGTCTTATACAATATTTGTCCTTTTGCATCTGACTAATTTCACTCAGCATACTGCCTTCCAGGTTCCTCCATGTTATGAAATGTTTCACAGATTCGTCACTGTTCTTTATCGATGCGTAGAATTCCATGGTGTGAATATACCATAATTTATTTAACCATTCATCCATTGATGGACACCGTGGTTGCTTCCAGCTTTTTGCTATTGTAAATAGAGCTGCAATAAACATGGGTGTGCATATATCTGTTCGTGTAAAGGCTTTTATTTCTCTAGGGTATATTCCGAGGAGTGGGATTTAACTGTTTAAGTTAACGCCAGATAGATTTCCAAAGTGGTTGTACCGCTTTACAATCCCACCAGCAGTGTATAAGAGTTCCAATCTCTCCGCAGCCCCTCCAACAATTCTTATTTTGTGTTTTTTGGATTAATGCCAGCCTTGTTGGAGTGAGATGGAATCTCATTGTAGTTTGAATTTGCATTTCTCAAATGGCTAATCATCGAGAGCATTTTCTCATGTATCTGTTAGCTGCCTGAATATCTTCTTTAGTGAAGTGCGTGTTCATATCCTTTGCCCACTTCTTGATTGGGTTGTTTGTCTTTCTGTGGTTGACTTTTAACAGAATCATATAGATTTTAGAGATCAGGTGCTGGTCAGAGATGTCATAGCTGAAAATTCTTTCCCAATCTGTAGGTGGTCTTTTTACCCTTTCGGTGAAGTCTTTAGATAAGCATAGGTGTTTGATTTTTAGGAGCTCCCAGTTATCTGGTTTCTCTTTGACATTTTTGGTAATGTTTTGTATTCTGTTTATGCCTTGTATTAGGGCTCCTAGGGTTGTCCCTATTTTTTATTCCATGATCTTTATCATTTTAGTCTTTATGTTTAGGTCTTTGATCCACTTGGAGTTACTTTTCGTGCGTGGTGTGAGGTATGGGTCCTGTTTCATTTTTTTGCAAATGGATATCCAGTTATGCCAGCACCATTTCTTAAAAAGACTATCTTTTCCCAATTAACTGACCCTGGGCCTTTGTCAAATATCAGCTGCTCATATGTGGATGGATTTATATCTGGGTTCTCAATTCTGTTCCACTGGTCTATGTGCCCGTTGTTGTACCACTACCAGGCTGTTTTGACTACTGTGGCTATATAATAGGTTCTGAAATCAGGTAGAGTGAGGCCTCCCACTTTCTTCTTCTTTTTCAGTAATGCTTTGCTTATCCGGGGCTTCTTTCCCTTCCATATGAAGTAGGTGATTTGTTTCTCCAACACATTAAAAAATGTCGTTGGAATTTGGATTGGAAGTGCATTGTATGTATAGATGGCTTTTGGTAGAATAGACATTTTTACTATGTTAAGTCTTCCTATCCATGAACAAGGTATGTTTTTCCACTTAAGTAGGTCCACTTTGGTTTCTTGCACTAGTACTTTGTAGTTTCCTTTGTTTAGGTCTTTTACATCCTTGGTAAGATTTATTCCTAAGTATTTTATCTCTTGGGGCCTACTGTGAATGATATTGATTTGGTGATTTCCTCTTCGATGTTTATTTTTGTTGATGTAGAGGAATCCGAGTGATTTTGTATGTTTATCTTATAACCTGAGACTCTGGCAAACTCTTCTATTAGTTTCAGTAGTTTTCTGGAGGATTCCTTAGGGTTTTCTGTGTATAAGATCATGCCATCTGCAAACAGAGATAATTTTACTTCTTCCTTGCCAATCCGGATGCCCTTTATTTCTTTGTCTACCCAAATTGCTCTGGCTAGAACCTCTAGCACAATGTTGAATAAGAGCGATGATAAAGGGCATCCTTGTCTGGTTCCCGTTCTCAAGGGAAATGCTTTCAGGCTCTCTCCATTTAGAGTGATGTTGGCTGTTGGCTTTGTATAGATGCCGTTTATTGTGTTGAGGAATTTTCCTTCTATTCCTATTTTGCTGAGAGTTTTTATCATAAATGGGTGTTGGACTTTGTCAAATGCCTTTTGTGCATCAATTGATAAGATCATGTGGTTTTTGTCTTTTGTTTTATTTTATTGTGGATTACATTAATGGTGTTTCTAATATTAAACCAGCCTTGCATACATCGTATAAATCTCACTTGGTCGTGGGGGATTATTTTTTTGATATGTTGTGGAATTCTATTGGCTAGAATTTTGTTGAGGATTTTTGCATCTATGTTCATGAGGGATATAGGTCTGTAATTTTCTTCTTTTGTGGTGTCTTTACCTGGTTTTGGTATCAGGGATATGGTGGCTTCATAGAATGAGTTAGGTAGTATTCCGTCATTTTCTATGCTCTGAAATACCTTTAGTAGTAGTGGTGTTAACTCTTCTCTGAAAATTTGGTAGAACTCTGCAGTGAAGCCGTCTGGGCCAGGACTTTTTTTTTGTTGGGAGTTTTTTGATTACCTTTTCAATCTCTTTTTTTGTTATGGGTCTATTTAGTTGTTCTACTTCTGAATGTGTTAGTCTAGGTAGGTAGTGTTTTTCTAGGAATTCATCCATTTCTTCTAGTTTTTCAAATTTGTTAGAGTACAATTTTTCATAATAATCTGATATGATTCTTTTAATTTCAGTTGGGTGTGTTGTGATATGGCGCATCTCATTTCTTATTCGGGTTATTTGTTTCCTTTCCTATATTTCTTTAGTCAGTCTAGCCAATGGTTTATCAATTTTGTTAATTTTTTCAAAGAACCAGCTCTTGGCTTTGTTAATTCTTTCAATTGTTTCTCTGTTCTCTATTTCATTTAGATCAGCTCTAATTTTTATTATTTGTTTTCTTCTATTGACTGATAGATTCTTTTCTTGCTCGCTTTCTATTTGCTCAACTTGTAGGGACAGTTCTCTGATTTTGGCTCTTTCTTCTTTATGTATGTGTGCATTTATCGATATAAATTGACCTCTGAGCACTGCCTTTGGTGTGTCCCAGAGGTTTTGATAGGAAGTGTTTTCATTCTCGTTGCATTCTATGAATTTCTTTATTCCCTCCTTAATGTCTTCTATAACACAGTCTTTTTTTCAGGAGGGTATTGTTCAGTTTCCAAGTATTTGATTTCTTTTCCTGGATTTTTCTATTATTGATTTCCACTTTTATGGCCTTGTGGTGTGAGAAGATGCTTTGTAATATTTCGATGTTTTGGATTCTGCAAAGGCTTATTTTATGACCTAATATGTGGTCTATTCTAGAGAATGTTCCATGTGCACTAGAAAAAAAAGTGTACTTTGCAGGTGTTGGGTGGAGTGTTCTGTATAGGTCTGTGAGGTCAAGTTGGTTGATTGTAGCAATTAGGTCTTCCGTGTCTCTATTGAGCTTCTTACTGGATGTCCTGTCCTTCTCCGAAAGTGGTATGTTGAAGTCTCCTACTATAATTGTGGAGGTGTCTATCTCACATTTCAGTTCTGTTAAAGTTTGTTTTATGTATCTCGCAGCCCTGTCATTGGGTGCACAAATATTTTATATGGTTGTATCTTCCTGGTCTATTGTCCCTTTAATCATTATGTAGTGTCCTTCTTTATCCTTTGTGGTGGATTTAACTTCAAAGTCTGTTTTGTCAGAAATTAATATTGCTACTCCTCCTCTTTTTTGCTTGTTGTTTGCTTGATATATTTTTTTCCATCTTTGAGTTTTAGTTTGTTTTTCTCTCTAAGTCTAAGGTGTGTCTCTTGTAGGCAGCATATAGACGGATCGTGTTTCTTTATCCAGTCTGAGACTCTCTGACTCTTTATTGGTGCATTTAGTCCATTTACATTCAGGGTAATTACAGATAAGTATGTGTTTAGTGCTATCATTTTGATGCCTTTTTGTGTATGTTGTTGACAATTTCATTTTTCCAATTACTTTTTTGTGCTGAGACATTTTTCTTTGTAAATTGTGAGTTCCTCATTTTCATAGTAGTTGAATTTATGTTTGCTGAGTCGTTATGTTTTTCTTGGTTTTTATTTTGAGTTATGGAGTTGTTATACCTCTTTGTGGTTAACTTAATATTTACCCCTATTTTTCTAAGTAAAAACCTAACTTGTATTGTCCTATATTGCCTTGTATCCCTCTCCATATGGCAGTTTTATGCCACCTGTATTAAGTCCCTCTTTTTGATCATTGTGATCTTTTACATATTGACTTCAATGATTCCCTGTTTTGAGCAGTTTTTTCTTTTTAAAATTAATCTTAATTTGTTTTTATGATTTCCCTATTTGAGTTGATATCAGGGTGTTCTGTTCTGTGACCTTGTGTTGTGCTGGTGTCTGATATTATTGGTTTTCTGACCAATTTCCTTTAGTATTTCTTGTAGCTTTGGTTTGGTTTTTGCAAATTCTCTAAGCTTGTGTTTATCTGTACATATCTTAATTTCGCCTTCATATTTGAGAGAGAGTTTTGCTGGACATATGATCCTTGGCTGGCAGTTTTTCTCCTTCAGTGCTCTGTATATGTCATCCCATTGCCTTCTTGCCTGCATGGTTTCTGTTGAGTAGTCTGACCTTATTCTTATTGATTCTCCTTTGTAGGAGACCTTTCTTTTATCCCTGGCTGCTTTTTTTTTTTTTTTTTTTATTAAGCTTCAAGTGAACGTTTACAAATCCAATCAGTCTGTCACATATAAGTTTACATACATCTTTCTCCGTACTCCCACTTGCTCTTCCCCTATTGAGTCAGCCCTTTCAGTCTCTCCTTTTGTGACAATTTTGCCAGCTTCCCTCTCTCTCTATCCTCCCATCCCCCCTCGAGACAAGTTGCCAACACACTCTCAAGTGTCCACCTGATATAATTAGCTCACCCTTCATCAGCATCTCTCTCCCACCCGCTGACCAGTCCCTTTCATGTCTGATGAGTTGTCTTCGGGGATGGTTCCTGTTCTGTGCCGACAGAAGGTCTGGGGAGCATGGCCGCCGGGATTCCTCTAGTCTCAGTCCGACCATTAAGTATGGTCTTTTTATGACAATTTGGGGTCTGCATCCCACTGATCTCCTGCTCCCTCAGGAGTTCTCTGTTGTGCTCCCTGTCAGGGCAGTCATCGATTGTGGCCAGGAACCAGCTAGTTCTTCTGGTCTCAGGATGATGTAGGTCTCTGGTTCATGTGGCCCTTTCTTTCTCTCGGGCTCTTAGTTGTCATGTGATCTTGGTGTTCTTCATTTTCCTTTGCTCCAGGTGGGTTGAGACCAATTGATGCATCTTAGATGGCCGCTTGTTAGCATTTAAGACCCCAGAGGCCACATTTCAAAGTGGGATGCAGAATGTTTTCATAATACAATTATTTTGCCAATTGACTTAGAAGTCCCCTCAAACCATGTTCCCCAGATCCCCGCCCCTGCTCCGCTGACCTTTGAAGCATTCATTTTATCCCGGAAACTTCTTTGCTTTTGGTCCAGTCCAATTGAGCTGACCTTCCATGTATTGAGTGTTGTCTTTCCCATCACCTAAAGCAGTTCTTATCTACTGATTAATCAATAAAAAACCGTCTCCCTCCATGCCTCCCTCCCCGCTTCGTAACCACAAAAGTATGTGTTCTTCTCAGTTTTTACTATTTCTCAAGATCTTATAATAGTGGACTTATACAATATTTGTCCTTTTCCCTCTGACTTATTTCGCTCAGCATAATGCCTTCCAGGTTCCTTCATGTTATGAAATGTTTCACAGATTCGTCACTGTTCTTTATCGATGCGCAGTATTCCCTTGTGTGAATATACCTCAATTTATTTACCCATTCATCCGTTGATGGACACCTTGGTTGCTTCCAACTTTTTGCTATTGTAAACAGAGCTGCAATAAACATGGGTGTGCATATATCTGTTTGTGTGAAGGCTCTTGTATCTCTAGGGTATATTCCGAGGAGTGGGATTTCTGGATTGTATGGTAGTTCTATGTCTAACTGTTTAAGATAACGCCAGATAGATTTCCAAAGTGGTTGTACCATTTCACATTCCCACCAGCAGTGTATAAGAGTTCCAATCTCTCCGCAGCCTCTCCAACATTTATTATTTTGTGTTTTTTGGATTAATGCCAGCCTTGCTGGTGTGAGATGGAATCTCATCGTAGTTTTAATTTGCATTTCTCTAATGGCTAATGATCGAGAGCATTTTCTCATGTATCTGTTGGCTGCCTGAATATCTTTTTTAGTGAAATGTGTGTTCATATCCTTTGCCCACTTCTTGATTCGGTTGTTTGTCTTTTTGTGTTTGAGTTTACAAAATCATGTAGATTTTAGAGATCAGGCACTGGTCTGAGATGTCATAGCTGAAAATTCTTTCCCAGTCTGTAGCTGGTCTTTTTATTCTTTTGGTGAAGTCTGTAGATGAGCATAGGTGTTTGATTTTTAGGAACTCCCAGTTATCGGGTTTCTCTTCATCATTTTTGGTAATGTTTTGTATTCTGTTTATGCCTTGTATTAGGGCTCCTAGGGTTGTCCCTATTTTTTCTTCCATGATCTTTATCGGTTTAGTCTTTATGTTTAGGTCTTTGATCCACTTGGAGTTAGTTTTTGTGCATGGTGTGAGGTATGGGTCCTGTTTCATTCTTTTGCAAATGGATATCCAATTATGCCAGCACCATTTGTTAAAAAGACTATGTTTTCCCCAATTAATTGACACTGGTCCTTTGTCAAATATCAGCTGCTCACATGTGGATGGATTTATATCTGGGTTCTCAATTCTGTTTCATTGGTCTATGTGCCTGTTGTTGTACCAGTACCAGGCTGTTTTGACTACTGTGGCTGTATAATAGGTTCTGAAATCAGGTAGAGTGAGGCCTCCCACTTTCTTCTTCTTTTTCAGTAATGCTTTGCTTATCCGGGGCTTCTTTCCCTTCCATATGAAATTGGCGATTTGTTTCTCTATCCCCTTAAAATATGACATTGAAATTTGGATCGGAAGTGCGTTATATGTATAGATGGCTTTTGGTAGAATAGACATTTTTACTATGTTAAGTCTTCCTATCCATGAGCAAGGTGTGTTTTCCCACTTAAGTATGTCCTTTTGAATTTCTTGTAGTAGAGCTTTGTAGTTTTCTTTGTATAGGTCCTTTACATTCTTGGTAAGATTTATTCCTAAGTATTTTATCTTCTTGGGGGCTACTGTGAATGGTATTGATTTGGTGATTTCCTCTTCGGTGTTCTTTTTGTTGATGTAGAGGAATCCAAGTGATTTTTGTATGTTTATTTTATAACCTGAGACTCTGGCAAACTCTTCTATTAGTTTCAGTAGTTTTCTGGAGGATTCCTTAGGGTTTTCTGTGTATAAGATCATGTCATCTGCAGATAGTGATAACTTTACTTCCTCCTTGCCAATCGGGATACCCTTTATTTCTTTGTCTAGCCTAATTGCTCTGGCTAGGACTTCAAGTACGATGTTGAATAAGAGCGGTGATAAAGGGCATCCTTGTCTGGTTCCCGTTCTCAAGGGAAATGTTTTCAGGTTCTCTCCATTTACAGTGATATTGGCTGTTGGCTTTGCATAGATGCCCTTTATTATGTTGAGGAATTTTCCTTCAATTCTTATTTTGGTAAGAGTTTTTATCATAAATGGGTGTTGGACTTTGTCAAATGCCTTTTCTGCATCAATTGATAAGATCATGTGGTTTTTATCTTTTGTTTTATTTATGTGATGGATTGCATTAATGCTTTTTCTGATATTAAACCAGCCTTGCATACCTGGTATAAAACCCACTTGATCATGGTGATTTATTTTTTTGATGTGTTGTTGGATTCTATTGGCTAGAATTTTGTTGAGGATTTTTGCATCTATGTTCATGAGGGATATAGGTCTGTAATTTTCTTTTTTTGTAATGTCTTACCTGCTTTTGGTATCAGGGAGATGGTGGCTTCATAGAATGAGTTGGGTAGTATTCCGTCATTTTCTATGCTTTGAAATACCTTCAGTAGTAGTGGTGTTAAGTCTTCTCTGAAAGTTTGGTAGAACTCTGCAGTGAAGCCGTCTGGGCCAGGACTTTTTTTTTGTTGGGAGTTTTTTGATTACCTTTTCAATCTCTTTTTTTGTTATGGGTCTATTTAGTTGTTCTACTTCTGAATGTGTTAGTATAGGTAGGTAGTGTTTTTCCAAGAATTCATCCATTTCTTCTAGTTTTTCAAATTTGTTAGAGTACAATTTTTCGTAGCAATCTGAAATGATTCTTTTAATTTCATTTGGTTCTGTTGTGATGTGGTCCTTCTCGTTTCTTATTTGGGTTATTTGTTTCCTTTCCTGTATTTCTTTAGTCAGTCTAGCCAATGGTTTATCAATTTTGTTAATTTTTTCAAAGAACCAGCTTTTGGCTTTGTTAATTCTTTCAATTGTTTTTCTGTTCTCTAATTCATTTAGTTCAGCTCTAATTTTTATTATTTGTTCTCTTCTGGTGCCTGATGGGTTCTTTTGTTGCTCACTTTCTATTTGTTCAAGTTGTAGGGACAGTTCTGTGCTTTTGGCTCTTCTTTTTGCATGTGTGCATTTATCAGTATAAATTGGCCTCGGAGCACTGCTTTTGCTGTGTCCCAGAGGTTTTGATAGGAAGTATTTTCATTCTCATTGCATTCTATGAATTTCCTTATTCCCTCCTTGATGTCTTCTATAACCCAGTCTTTTTTCAGGAGGGTATTGTTCAGTTTCCAAGTATTTGATTTCTTTTCCCTAGTTTTTCTGTTATTGATTTCTAGTTTTATTGCCTTGTGGTCTGAGAAGATGCTTTGTAATATTTCGATGTTTTGGATTCTGCAAAGGTTTGTTTTATGACCTAATATGTGGTGTATTCTAGAGAATGTTCCATGTGCGCTAGAAAAAAAAGTGTGCTTTGCAGCAGTTGGGTGGAGAGTTCTGTATAAGTCAATGAGGTCAAGTTGGTTGATTGTTGTAAGTAGGTCTTCTGTGTCTCTATTGAGCTTCTTACTAGATGTCCTGTCCTTCTCCGAAAGTGGTGTGTTGAAGTCTCCTACTAGAATTGTGGAGGTGTCTATCTCACTTTTCAATTCTGTTAAAATTTGATTTATGTATCTTGCAGCCCTGTCATTGGGTGCATAAATATTTAATATGGTTATGTCTTCCTGATCAATTGTCCCTTTTATCATTATATAGTGTCCTTCTTTATCCTTTGTGGTGGATTTAAGTCTAAAGTCTATTTTGTCAGAAATTAATATTGCTACTCCTCTTCTTTTTTGCTTATTGTTTGCTTGATATATTTTTTTTCCATCCTTTGAGTTTTACTTTGTTTGTGTATCTAAGTCTAAGGTGTGTCTCTTGTAGGCAGCATATACATGGATCGTGTTTCTTTATTCGGTCCGTGACTCTCTGTCTCTTTATTGGTGCATTTTGTCCATTTACATTCAGCGTAATTATAGATAAATAAGTTTTTAGTGCTGTCATTTTGATGTCTTTTCATGTGTGTTGTTGGCAATTTCATTTTTCCACATACTTTTTTGTGCTGAGACGTTTTTCTTGGTAAATTGTGATATCCTCATTTTCATAGTGTTTGACTTTATGTTAGTTGAGTCGTTACGTTTTTCTTGGCTTTTATCTTGAGTTATGGAGTTGTTATACCTTTTTGTGGTTACCTTATTATTTACCCCTATTTTTCTAAGTAAAAACCTAATTTGTATCGTTCTATATCGCCTTGTATCACTCTCCTTCTGGCAGTTCAATGCCTCTTGTATTTAGTCCCTTTTTTTGATTATTCTGATCTTTTACCTATTGACTTCCATGATTCCGTTATGTGTATTATTATTTTTTTTAATTAATCTTAATTTGTTTGTTTTTGTGATTTCCCTATTTGAGTTGATATCAGGACGTTCTGTTTTGTGACCTTGTATTGTGCTGGTGTCTGATATTATTGGTTTTCTGACGAAACAATATCCTTTAGTATTTCTTGTAGCTTTGGTTTGGTTTTTGCAAATTCTCTAAACTTGTGATATCTGTAAATATCTTAATTTCGCCTTCATATTTCAGAGAGAGTTTTGCTGGATATATGATCCTTGGCTGGCAGTTTTTCTCCTTCAGTGTTCTGTATATGTCGTCCCATTCCCTTCTTGCCTGCATGGTTTCTGCTGAGTAGTCTGAACTTATTCTTATTGATTCTCCCTTGAAGGAAACCTGTCTTTTCTCCCTGGCTGCTTTTAAAATTTTCTGTTTATCTTTGGTTTTGGCGAGTTTGATGATAATATGTCTTGGTGTTTTTCTTTTTGGATCAATCTTAAATGCGGTTCGATGAGCATCTTGGATAGATATCCTTTCATCTTTCATGATGTCAGGGAAGTTTTGTGTCAGGAGTTCTTCAACTATTTTCTCTGTGTTTTCTGTCCCCCCTCCCTGTTCTGGGACTCCAATCACCCGCAAGTTATCCTTCTTGATAGAGTCCCACATGATTCTTAGGGTTTCTTCATTTTTTTTTAATTCTTTTATCTGATTTTTTTTCAGCTATGTTGGTGTTGATTCCCTGGTCCTCCAGATGTCCCAGTCTGCATTCTAATTGCTCGAGTCTGCTCCTCTGACTTCCTATTGCGTTGTCTAATTCTGTAATTTTATTGTTAATCTTTTGGATTTCTACATGCTGTCTCTCTATGGGTTCTTGCAACTTATTAATTTTTCCACTATGTTCTTGAATAATCTTTTTGAGTTCTTCAACAGTTTTATCGGTGTGTTCCTTTGCTTTTTCTGGAGTTTGCCTTATTTCGTTTGTGATGTCTTGAAGCATTCTGTAAATTAGTTTTTTATATTCTGTATCTGATAATTCCAGGATTGTATCTTCATTTGGGAAAGATTTTGATTCTTTTGTTTGGGGGTTTGGAGAAGCTGTCATGGTCTGCTTCTTTATGTGGTTTGATATGGACTGCTGTCTCTGAGCCATCACTGGGAAACTAGTTTTTCCAGAAAATCCGCTGACTGGTACGCTGGCTCCAGGCTCTGAAAACAATCACTGCCTCCCCGTTTTGTTCATTCTCCGTCTCTAAATCTGTGTTGGTTGTTCAGGGTTCGTAGATTGTTATGTATGTGATCGATTCACTTGTTTTTCTGAGTCTTTGTTGCAAGAGGGATCCGAGGTAGTATCCACCTAGTCCACCATCTTGGCCCCCTCTCCTCTGGCTGCTTTTAAAATTTTCTTTTTATCTTTGGTTTTGGCAAGTTTGATGATAATATGTCTTGGTGATTTTCTTTTTGGATCAATCTTATATGGGGTTCAATGAGCATCTTGGATAGATATCCTTTTGTCTTTCATGATGTCAGGGACGTTTTCTGCCAACAGATCTTCAACTATCCTCTCTGCATTTTCTGTTATCCCTCCCTGTTCTGGTACTCAAATCACACACAAGTTATCCTTCTTGATAGAGTCCAACATGATTCTTAGGGTTTCTTCATTTTTTTAAATTCTTTTGTCTGATTTTTTCCCAGCTATATTGTTGTCAATTCCCTTGTCCTCCCGATCCCCCACTCTGCGTTGCAATTGCTCAAGTCTGCTCCTCTGACTTCCTATTGAGTTTTCTAATTCTGGAATCTTACTGTTAATCTTTTAGATTTCTGAATGCTGTCTTTCTATGGATTCTTGCAACTTATTAATTTTTCCACTATGTTCTTGAATAATCTTTTTGGTTTCTTCAACTGCTTTATCAGTGTGTTCCTTGGCTTTTTGTGTAGATTGCCTTATTTCATTTCTGAGGTCATCCCTGATGTCTTGAAAAAAAAAATTGAAGCATTCTGTAAATTAGTTTTTTATATTCTGCATCTGGCAATTTCAGGATTGTATCTTCATTTGGGAAAGATTTTGATTCCTTAGTTTGGGGAGTTGTAGAAGCAATCATAGTCTGCTTCTTTATGTGGTTTGATATTGACTGCTCTCTCCAAGCCATCTCTAAAATATTGTAGTGATTTATTTTATATTTGCTCACTGAGTCTTATCTTGTTTTGTTTTCTTTCAATATACGTAGATGGGCTACTAGATTGTGCTGTCTTGATTGTTGTAGCCCTTGAATCACTTATGTCCTATTACCAGCTGGTTTGGGCTGTTACCAGATATATAAGCCTAAGAGTCTGTTCATTATTCTTGAGTAGAATCTGATTTTGGGTCATCAAGTGTGTGGTGCAGACTGTCACCTATCCACCTAGAGGAGTAGTGGTGATAGTTGTGTGCACCAGATTCTAGTAGCAGCAGGGGGTCACACTCCAGGGGGGCAGGATGCTGACAGGCTTCCCCTAAGTGCCAGTGAGGTAGGTGTGTCTCTATTCCTAAAGCACCTTGGTGAGTGGGCTCTGCAGCTGTACCTTAGGCTCCCAATGCAAGTACCTCTACAGATTGGTAGGTGTCACCCTCCTTAGACCCCTAAGGCAGAAGGCTAGGTGGTCTGGGCGGAGCTTCAGCCCTCAGTTCCCTGTTGTGGGTCAGTGAGGGCTCCGTTGAATATGGAGCGATATCAGACCTGGGAAACTTGTGTTTCCAGTAATCTGCTAAAACAATTACAGTCAGATCCCTATCAGAAATGCGTTTGCATTATAATAGCCACCTTGTTCCCTGTAGGGATGAAAGCCCAAGATTGTGGATCACATATGCTTGGCTGGAGCTGGTTCTGTATTTTTAGTCCAATTAGGGTAGGATTTTTGGTCCCTGGGTTTTTTTGTAGCTGCTTCTCTCATGCTTGTCTCAGGCCAGGAGAATGGGTTAGGGAAAGACCAAAAAAGAAAAACCACAGGGCACGTCACAGTCTGTCTCAGGAAATTCCAATGTTAATGAAGCTTCCTGGGAAGGGAAGGGGAGGGATAAGATAAATAGAAGAGAGTAGCACACTGGAATACAGACAAAGTTACTTATCTCACTTGGGATGACTGTTTTATCTGTGATTCCCAAGGGGTGTGTAGCCTGTGTGCATTGGCCAGGTCGAGATTGACCCCGAGGGTCAGGCCCGTGTCCTGTGCTTATGCTGTCTCAGAAGCCGTAGTCAGTTCCTCCGCTCCCAGTCCAAAGCCCAGCGCCAAGGTTCCCTGGCTGGGATGCTGCACTCCAGGCTCTAAAACCAGTCTCTGCCTCCCAGTGACTTCTCCTCCTTTCAGCCGCGTCGCTGCGCTGCCTGCGTGAGCTCGCTGGGCTTCCCCCAAGGTCACTTCTGGGGGCTAGGGCTGCACACCATGTTTGCGCCGTGTCAGGATGCCGTGCTCAGCTCCCCTGTGCCCAGTCCAAAGCCTAGCACCAAAGTTTCCTGACTGGGATGCTGGCTTCAGGCTCCAAAAGCAGTCGTTGCTTCCCCGTGGTTGTTTGTTCTCAGTCTCTGTCACTCATGTCAACTCTTTAGATCTGTGTTTGATGGTCAGGGTTCGTAGATTTTCATGTATGTGATCAATTCACTTGTTTTTCCGAGTCTTTGTTGCAAGAGGGATCCGAGGTAGCTTCTACCTAGTCAGCCATCTTGGCCCCGCCTCCTGGACACTTTTAACTCCCTACTGATGTCACTCCTGAGGTTCATCCTTCAGCCAAAGATTAGACAGGCCCATAAAACAAAATGAGACTAAATGGGCACACTAGCCCGGGGGCAAGGCAGAAGGGGACAGGAAAGCTGGTAATGGGAAACCCGAGGTCGAGAAGGGGAGAGTGTTGACATGTCTTTGGTTTGCCAACCAATGTCACAAAACAATATGTGTATTAGTTGTTTAATGAGACACTAGTTTGCTCTATAAACCTTCATCTAAAATACAATTTTAAAAAATGTTTAAAAAGAAATTCTAGGGGCTGGGCCCAGCTGTGTGTAATTTAACAAGCCTTCCAGGTGACTGATACATGCCCAAGTTCCAGAGCTACTACAGTAATATTACACGTGAAATTATGTTTCTCAATTTCATTCAAGAAATATTTATTTGGGGAGTATGTAGTAAGGGCTGCACATTGTTCTAGGCCTTGCCAATGGAACTTGTGCATCATGTATAAGTATTAAAAAATATATTTACATGATATTACTTATTATGAATGTTAGGCACAATAGTGTTCTTACAAACTCTCCAGGTGATTCTGAAGCACGCTCAAGTTTTAAAAGCTCTGCTCTAGCATATTATCCATTAGTCCGGCCTAAATAGAAACCTGGTATGACCCACAGCAGTATCAATGTTGTACTCGTTTTTAAAGAACAAGGAGCAAAGATCTAAGAATTCTTGGCAGCACAGAGCACCTTGCTGAATTTCCAAGCAGTGAAGTGTATGGGCTAGAGTAGCAAATTCTGCATTTGAAGACATGGGTTTCTGTCTTGGCTCTTTGATCTCCTGGCTGTAACTTCTTAGAAAAGTCATTTAGTCATCAGAATTACTTGTCTCCTCACCTATGGAAGGAAGGTTTTTCCTTAGGGATCTATCTGATGGCTTTCAGGTCTTAAATTCTGTGATTCCAAGCAGCCACATTAACATGCATAACCATATTTTGGAGAGGCTCACTTTACCACTTTTTTCAATTCATGGAGTTGCTCAAAAGTATATCACAACCCTCTTACAGCCCACAGTACATGAAAAGATACTCGACGTCATTAACTGTCAGGGAAATGCAAATCAAATCACAATGAAATACCACTTCACACCCATTAGGGTGGCTATAATCAAAAAGACTGAGAATAACAAATATTGGTATTAAGTGTTGATGAGGATGTGGAAAAACTGAAAAACTCATACACTCCTGGTGGAAATGTATAATGGTACAGTTGCTTTGCAACAGTATGGAATGGTTCCACAATGCTGTGAATATACTAAAAATCATTGAATTGTATACTTTAAGTGGGTGAATTACATGGTATGTAAATTATATCTCAATAAAGCTGTTACTTAAAAAAAAAATCAAAACTTTCTCACCTGCCCCACTTCTCCATTAGTTACATCAAATGACCACCAGTGAGACAGTAAACTAATGCCCTTATGACTATGGTAGTATGGAACAACAGCACTACCCTGTTGGGTTTCATTTATTATTCTAATATTCAAGCAATTTGGGCACAGTGTAGATTGTCCAACACATAAGTAATTCTGTGTTCCTTGAATTCAAACCTAAACTCCTAACTAAAGACATTTACTAAGGTGAATGCTAGAAGCTGGAACTTTCTAAAGGACTATACAAGAGATGACCACTGCAAGTTAATGGCATACTATGAATTTGTCATAAACAGGATATCCATAGACTAAGAAAACATTCCTCAATTCCTTTATTTAATCCTTAAATTGATTCAGTGTGAATTCTAAAAGTGAGTGCTAGGGATTTGCAAAAAGGAAACTTTATCCCTTCTGATAGCTTACTGGCTTCCTAAGCTATACACTCTTGCATGCATTTGCGTGCACACACACATATATACAAACGATGTTTTCAAAACCTTTGCTAAATTCTGCACATGAAAATAAACAACGATCTAGGAAGCAAAATTTTAAAAGACTACAATGATGAGGCTAATCACAATCATAAATTGGGCCTTACAGAGCATGCTGAATGTCTGCGGCAATTATCTCTATCTGTTCTATTTGCTCAAGCTTCAGGTAAACCAAAAGACGTTCATTGCAAAAGGCACCATGACTAATTTTTCCTTAATCCAATCAGGAGTGCAAATTTCCTTTCCTAATAGTGCAGGGCCAGAGGACATGATTTTCATTATAGAAAGGACTGTGGATGCATGGAGACATTTTAGACATCTGAGCCAAATGTAATTTTGAGACTTTAAGAGCTAATAAGAGTTTGTGTTATGTTTAAAAGGATGTTGCAGTAAAGCAAAATCTTTAAGGTGTGGGATGTAAATAGCTGACTGTTGTTGTTGTTAGGTGCCATCGAGTCACTTCTAACTCATAGCAACCCTATCTATAACAGAACAAAACACTGCCTGGTGCTGCGCCATCCTCATAATACTTGCTGTGTTTGAGTCAACTGTCGCAGCCACGGTGTCAATACATCTTGTTCAATGTCTTCCTCTTTTTGTCTGACCCTCTACTTTACCAAGCATGATGTCCTTCTCCAGGGACTGGTCCCTCCTGATAACATGTCCAAAGTAATTGAGACAAAGTCTTGCCATCTTCCCGTTAAGGAGCATTCTGGCTGTACTTCTTCCAAGACAGATATATTCGTGCAGTCCACAGTATAGTCAATATACTTCTCCAACACCATAATTCAAATGCATCAGTTCTTCTTCAGTCTTCCTTATTCACCATCCAGCTTTCACATGCATATAAGGCTATTGAAAATAACATGGCCTCGGTCAGGTGTACAGTAGTGCTCAAGGTGACATCTTTGCTCTTTAACACTTCTAAGAGGTCTTTTGCAGCAGATATGCCCAATGCAATATGTCTTTTGATTTCTTGACTGCTGCTTCCACGGGTATTGATTGTGGATCCAAGTAAAATGAAATCCTTGACAACTTCAATATTTTCTCCATTTATCATGGTGCTGTTTACTGGAGCAGTTGTGAGGATTTTTCGTTTTCTTTATGTTGAGATGTAATCCATACTGAAGGCTATAGTTTTTGATCTTCGTCAGTAAGTGCTCCACGTCCTTTTACTTTCAGCAAGCAAGTTTGTGTCGTCTGCATATCACAGGTTAATGAGTCTTCCTCCAATCCTGGCACCACGTTCTTCTTCATATAGTTCAGCTTTAATTCTAGTTCTCTTGCCATTTCCACCACATCTGCAATTACTTCCTCTGCTCAAGTCTTGAACCCCTCGAAATTCATACAAACTTCTTCCAAACTCCTTTTAATGTTGATACTTTGACCTTCTCCCATGAATCACGAATGTTCTTCATGGCATCTAGAATGGTGAATCCTTTCCAGAAGGTTTTCAATTTACTTTGCCCAGATCCATCAGAGGAATCACTATCTTACAAAATGTATCTCTTAAATAATATGGCTTGAAATTTGAAATTACTCCTTGATCCATGGACTGCAGAATGGATGTTGTGTTAACAGGAATGAAAATGACATAAATCTCCTTGTAAATCTCCACCAGGTGCATTGTCAATGAGCAGTAATATTTTGAAAGGAATCTTTTTTCCTGAGCAGCAGGTCTCAACAGTGGGCTTAAAATGTTCAATAAACTATGTTGTAAACAGGTGTACTATCCTCCCAGCTTTGTTGTTCTATTTATAAAGCACAGGCAGGGTAGATTTAGCATAATTCTTAAGGGCCTAGGATTTTCGGAATGGTAAATGAGCATTGGCTTCAACTTAAAGGGACCAGCTGCACCAGCCACTACCAGAGAGTCAGCCTGTCCTTTGAAGCTTTGAAGCCAGGTATTGACTTCTCCTCTCTAGCTGTGAAAGTCCTAGATGGCATCTTCTTCCAATATAAGACTTTCGTCAACACTGAAAATCTATCATTTAGTGTGGCCACCTTCATCACTTAGCTAGATGTTCTGGATAACTTGCTGCTTCACCTTGCATTTTATGTTATGGAGATGTCTTCTTTCTTCAAACCTCATGAACCAGCCTCTGCTAGCTTCAAACTTTTTTTCTGCAGCTTCCTCACCTCTCTCGGCCTTCATAGACTTGAAGACAATTGGGGCCTTGCTCTGGATTAGACTTTGGCTTAAGGGAATGTTGTGGCTGGTCTGATCTTCTATCCAGACCACTAAAACTTTCTCCATATCACTAATAAGGCTGTTTTGCTTTCTTATCATTCATGTGTTCACTTGAATAAACCAAAAAACCAAACCTGTTGCCATCAAGTCTATTCCGACTCATAGCGACCCTATAGGACAGAGTAGAACTGCCCCACAGGGTTTCCAAGGAGCTCCTGGTGGGTTCAAACTGCCGACCTTTATGGTTAGCAGCTATAGCTCTTAGCCACTACGCCACCGGGGCTTCTTTTAAGTTCCTTTGCCACTTGGCCGTTTGGCACAAAAGGTCTAGCTTTCAGTCTGTCTCGGCTTTTGACGTGCATGCCGTCCTCACTAAACTTAATCATTTCTAGCTTTTGATTTAATGCGAGAGACATGAGACTCTTCCTTTCACTTGAGCACTTACAGGCCATTGTAGGGTTATTAACGGGCCTAATTTCAATACCATCGTGTCTCAGGGAATAGGGAAGCCCGAGGAAACGGAAAGAGATAGGAGAATGGCCGGTCGGTGGAGCAGTCAGAACACAAACATTTATCTACTAAGTTTGTTGTCTTATATAGGCATGGTTCATGGTGCCCCCAAACAATTACAATAGTAACATCAAAAATTAGCGATCACAGATCACTGTAACAGACATAATGAAAAAGTTTGAAATATTGTGAGAATTACCGAAATGTGATGCAGAGGCACGAAGTGAGCACATGCTATTGGAAAAATGGCACAGATAGACTTGCTTGATGCAAGGTTGCCAAAAATCTTCAATTTGTAAAAAGCACAACATATGTGAAGCACAATAAAGTGAGACAATAAAACTAGGTATGTCTGTATCCCTTGTTCTGTTTGAACAACTGCCTCTTGGTCTATGTACAGGTTCCTCATGAGCACAATTAAGTGTTCGGGAACTCCCATTGGTCACAGTATTGTCCGTAATTTGTTATGATCCACAGAGTTGAATTCATTTGCACTCAATAAAACATAGGTAAACATCTTTCTGGTATTCTCTGCTTTCAACCAAGATCCATCTGACATCAGCAATGATGTCCCTCATTCCACATCTTCTTCTGAATCCAGCTTGAACTTCTGGCAGCTCCCTGTTGTTGTACTACTGCAATTGTTGTGGATTTTTTCTTTTAATTCAGAATAGTTGATTGCTGGTAGTTATGGCATAGCCTATCAGACTGACCAGAAATTCCACCTGTAGAAATTACTGCTCCTTGTATAACTGTTAACAGTTGAGGGGTAGGAGGCTGCTTTAAGATGCTGAAAGTTATGGGTACTGTCCTCATAAAAATGTAAGCAGACATACATTTTTACATACAACTTCATGAACATACCCCAAGGGTTTTCCGTAGATCCCAGGTTAAGCATCCACAATAACTTGAAAAAAGAACCAAAGATACCATGACACTTTCATGGCTAAAATGGAAAAAGACTGCCAACACTAAATGTTGGCAAGGTTACGGAAAAGCTGGAACTCTTACACAGTCTTGTTAGGGAGTGTAAAGTGTACAACCACTTAGGGAAACTGGCAGTTTCTAAAGAGTTAAACATACATCTACACTATAACCTAGCATTCCTACTCCTAGGTATCTCCCCAAAAGAAATGAAAACATCTGTCCATGCAAAGACTTGTACAAGAATGTCCTTAGCTGCATTATTCTGAATAGCTAAAAACTAGAAACAACTCAAAGGGCTATCAACAATGGTATCTTATACAAGAAAAAAACCAAAAGAATGTGCTATTTTTTTTATTAATATATACAACAGTATAACTGAATTTCAAAGACATTATGCTGAATAAAAGAAGTCAAATGCAAAAGAGTATAAAGTTCTAGAACAGATAAAAGTAATATAATAAACAACAAACTCAGTGCCATTGGCTCATGGTGGCCCCACATGTTACAGAGCAGAACTGCCCCACAGGATTTTCTTGGCTGTGATCTTTATGGAAGCAGATCACCAGGCCTTTCTTCTGTGGCACTGCTGGATGGGTTTGAACCATGAACTTTTGGGTTGGTAGTCAAGGCAAACTGTGCCACACAACACCCCAAAACTCATATACAGCAATGGAAATCAGAACAGTGGTTGTTTCTGAGGAGTGTGATTGACTAGAAGCAGACATGGGATCTTTCCGGGGTGCTGGAAATGCTCTATGTCTTGATAAAGGTGTGAGATACACGGGTGTACACATTTGTCAAAACTGCTTAAACTGTGTACTTAAGATCTGTGAAACATACCCCAATAAAAATATATATATATTTTAAAGTAGAGATAAATTGGGGATCTGTAAGAGAATTCAAAATTTTTACTACATGTTTTGGTGTATATCAGAAGTGATGGGAAGTGTTTTTTCTTTATATCATAAAACCAGTAAAAAAAAAAAAAGTGCTGTTGAGTGTCATATTCTCTAATATAAAAATACAATGCCCACTGATCATTCTAACATACGAAAAGCAGTTAATAAATGGCCCCTCTCCATATTATTTATGAGCTTATGGCCTTGGACAAGAATTTATTTGACTGAAGTTCCAAGATCTTCAGTTAAAAATGGGCATGTTGATAATAATAATGACTCTGCTACCAAACTAACAGAACCAGTATGAGGGCTAGAGGAGGTAATGTCTGGAGAAGTAGATCTTAGATGGCTCCATACTTGTTACTGACCACCATCGCCATCACTTGAAAATGAGTCATATTTGTGAACATGTTGGAATCAAATCAAATGATTTCTGGGAATGAAATACATACTCCAGTTGCACAGAAGCGCTGCACTTTAGAGAAATACTACTCTTTTCTGTGCGATATTAGAACTTGTAGGGACTAATATTTCAACAACTGGCTGCTTATAAGCTGGAACATAAACTGAAGTACTTATGTGCAGAAATAAAAATCAAATCCCAAAATTTCTACAACGACAAGAATTTTTTTAAAAACAAAATTTTGAATTAGTTCTTTGAGGTTCACTATCACAGTGTCTCAACATTCAATTCTCTTTTTAAGTTTACCGAATACTGTAAAAAATTTTTATTGGGTACAAAGTACTTTCTTCCCATTTCTTGATTTTAATGTTAGAAAATATTCCTACACATAATATACATTCCCATAACTGGAGGGAATTTGGCCCAGTATCCAAAATACCTAGACTGTGTTTTTGAGGACTGAATAAATAGGTAGACAAAGTGTGGAATTTGAAGTCAGAAGACCAGTGTTAAGTCTGAAATGCTGGCAAAATTTTCACATGGCAAGGTTTTCAAATATTTGGCCTTAAAAAAAGTTTTTTTTTCTTTCTTTTTATAGTATCTGATCTTTTAGACATGGCAGAGCATGGGACTTAGGGAAGAGGCTCTTATGTTTGGTTTACTTCACTGACAACCACCTGGCAGAGTTTGTCAGGAACCTTCACACAAAGCACTTTAAGATGGCAGATCCAGAACTATCAACCAAACATCCACTGAGCCTTACTTATATGCTTGCTAAGGATATAAAAAATAAATAAAAGTTGTAGTCCTTTCTCTCTGGCAGCCACACTCTAGTGACCAAAACCACACATAGATGTAGAAATAACTTTTTTTTAATTACAAAGCAAATAAACAGTATGAAAATGTCCATCGTTTACTGTATGAAGGGAATTCAAAATAAGGAAAACGTATTATCGAATCATCAGATGAGGGTTCATGGAGGTTAACTGGAAGCAGCAGTGTCCATCTGCACTATTTTATTTTATTTTCTACCAAAGAATTTATTGTTTTCCTAAAAAATAAATAGATAAAGATCATCCACAACCATTGGGTGGTCTTTGATAGACACTGCATTGCTCTGTGACTCAGTTTCCTCAAATACTCAATGGAAATCATGTTCCTCGTTTCTCATATAATTTGCAAGGTGATATTTGGAAACCATCAAGATATATTATTCCATTTTATTATTGTAGATATACTCAAGGCTTCCTTACTAAATCATACATAATAAACATCATGTCTATGGTAATTAAAACATGGCAGAGTGAGCCAACTTATATCTGAAGCCTAAACTTAAAGCAGACAAAAATTAAAATTATACAACAAGGTAGATTCACAGAGAACGTGAATGAAGCTTACAGGTGTTTCAACATTTCAGTCAGCATTTTTAATAAACTAGGAATGGGATGTTGAGAAATAAATCAGGAAGGTGCTCATAGCAAGCAAATAAAGGCTTTTTCCTTTTTTTTTTGAGTTTTTGAAAAATCAGGTCAAAATTAAGTCTATTGGTGCCAGGAACATTTTTCCCTGTGTTAAATGGACAGCAGAGATTTCCTTGACCAGTTCTTAAGTAAAAGATGTAGAAGAAATTCTTCTTTCTAATTGAACCATGAAAAGGGGTCCAGGAGATGTTGGTAAAATAAATGAATAAGTAAATGAATGAATGAATCAGTGATTAAAAAGTTATATATATAAATATACTAAAAATGATCTTGTTCTTTGGGAGGAAATTATAGTTATTACTGTATTTGTAAAGTAGTCTGTTCTAAAATTGAAAGTACAGTATTCTAGTAATTCACTTTGAGGTAGTTACCTGAGAGACAAGTTATCAAAAAGAACTTGGGCCTATGAGTGAGCTGAAGACCTGTCAATATTCTCAGTTCTACACATAAGCAGAGAACTAAAGAAATCCCTGACAAGAAATAGGAATTTACCATGAGGTTTATTAAGTAGCTCCAGCTGAAACAGAATGAGATGAGAAGTCTGTGCTGGAGGCAGATGAGAAATAACAGGAAGCTGAAAGAATCTTTGGAAGAGGGGGCCCCCAAAAAACTAGGTCCTGACCCACAGGTGAATATATATATAGAAGCAGACATAACAACCTACTGGTAAACATAGTTCAGACAGACTGGGTAGGATAGAAAGACATGGACCAGAAGTGAGGACTTCCAGGACTCACCTCCATCCATGCTCAAGGAGGAGTAAAGGGGATGAGCCTACACCATTGAGCTGAAGCTCTATGCAGCTATGTGTGGGGATGAGTGAAGTCCTATTCCAACAGGACTCATGGGGGCTAGTGGAGCTTCTAGTAGGACATTTAGAACAGACCTGGGCCAGATAATCCTGGCCCAAGATGTAAACCCAAGGTAGGTTTCTACTAAAAGTCTGTGAGGAGAATTAAAATGTGCCCCCAAGGGACCAGGCATGATGGTG
The DNA here is from genome assembly GCF_024166365.1 of Elephas maximus indicus. Lineage (NCBI taxonomy): Eukaryota > Metazoa > Chordata > Mammalia > Proboscidea > Elephantidae > Elephas > Elephas maximus. The sequence goes on from NC_064844.1 coordinate 47,384,619, forward strand.
TCCCAGAGTGAAGTCCTAGACAGAACCCAATACCCAAAAGCTCTTCTCAGGGAACTTCAAACTTAACATATCATAAATAAAAACTTATGATCTTTCCCTGAAAACCAAGTCCTTTATCTTTCATTTATTCCTAGTTCAGGAAATGGCATCTCCATTCCTCCAGTCTCATAACCAAATGCTAGGCTTCAACCCTGCTCCCCTTTTCCCCACCCTCCAAATCCAATTCTTCTTAAATCTGACCTATTCTCTCATCTCCACCAGGACATAGTTCAAGCCACTCTCATTGTTTGCGTGGATTCAAAAGCAGCCTCCTAGCTAATTCGTCATCAACCGCTCTTGCCCTCTTTTACTATGCTGCAGCCAAAGTGAGCATCTTTTCGAAATGCAAATTTGATCATGTCATACTGCTGCTCAAAACCTTTTAAAAGCTTTTCAGTGTTTTGGGACTAAATGGGGAACTCCTTGACATGGCCTACAAAACCCAGAATGCTGTGGCCCTGACCTCCTCTCCAACCCTTTCTAGCCCCACAGCATCTCTTGGCAATTTGTTCTGACCCCCAGTCCATTGTACTTACTAAATTCCCTCTTGCCAAAGGGCCTATCCATGAGTGGTTTCTTCTTCTCTTCCATTTTAGCCTAGGAGTTCCATCTCATTCTTTCAGACTTTAGCTCAAACAGCGTCTCCCCAGGAAAGCCTTTCCTGACCTCCCTGACTAGTTAAGTCTCCCTTTTTTAGGTTCTCATATTACTTGGAATCTCTCTCACGTAGTTCTCACAGTTGAAATTTAACATTGATTCACATAATTTGTTTTTATTACTATTCGTATTTTTGTTACTGTTAGTATCCCCTGTGGATTCTAAGTCCATGAGTGCACGGGGAAGGTAGCAAACAGGCCAAGCACTGTTGAAACATATGAACGAATGGCACAGAGATAGAGCTGGAAAGAGAGCTGGGGCATCTGAGTGTGCCATCTTCTTGGTTCTGGTCTCCCTTACAATAACTAGGAGTAATTGTAATACATGGTTTATTTTGTCACACATGGCTCCCCTATCCCAGAAACTCCTTTGTGAATGCCCTAAAGTTAGACTGCAGCAGGGAGAGGTGCCTAGCTCTAATTCAATCCAGAACCAGGCTTTGAGCACTGCTGATACAGCATCTCTAAGTTTCACTGGTGGAATGAGGATATTTTTTCCCTGGAATGTGAGTATAATTTTAATGGCAGGCCATTTCTGAGATGTGTGTTTTTACTGTCGGGTGCCATTGAGTTGATTCTGACTCACAGTGACCCTATGTGACAGAGTAGAACTTTCCCATAGGTATGCAAATCACCAGGTCTTTCTCCCGCTGGGTGGGTTTAAACCACCGAACTTTCAGTTAGCAGCTGAGCACTTAACCATTGTGCCACCAGGACTCCTTTGAGATGTGTAGAGTATAAATACTGTAAATATATGACAATGGAGAAAATCCTCATAAAATGTGTATCATTTTAGCAAAAAATGAGTTATTTTTAGAAGTCTCATTAATGAAATAACCTAGAAAATTCTTTGTTAAAAAAGAAATAAATGCAGTATCATACGATATCTACGTGTATTTTCTGCTGGAAATGACACTCTTTCAAAGATTCCCACATTAATAACTCATAAGAGATAGAATAACTGAAGAATCATATGTCCTGGTAGCTTTGATTCACCTCTATTCACATTTCAGAATCACGACATTCTACTTCTTCTATCAAAGTTCTCAGCTTTAACCTATTGTTTTCAAACAATGCACATTAAATATTTATAATATGCATCCATATCACTTTGACTGTAAAGCCAGTGTTTGCTTGTGTGTTTTTTTAATGAAGGTGTTTTTAGAAATTCTAAAAGGTTTTGCTTTAAAGTACTAAAACTAACCAAACAAGCTAAAATTACACAGACAAAACACACACACGTCCACTCTCTTAGCTTTAATGCATCATTAATAATGTTAACATAATTTAGTAATATCATAACAGAGTCAGTTACTCAGTGTTTACTATGGGCCAGCCCTGTGCTGAGCCCTTCATGGACATCATCCCCTATGACCAACTACAACTTTGTGGTGCAGGTTCTAGTTCTGTTCCCATTTTTTTATCCTTGTTAGAATTCTGATAAGAACACTAAGGCTTAAAAGGACTAAACAAATTGCTCAAGGTCATATTCATTAAGGATAATAACCTTAGATAAATAAATAAAACACTAGTCTTAAACAATTACTATAAGAACAAACTAAATTGTTGATTGTTGATTGATTTTAGCAGAGGACTCAACCTTACCATATATACATATGCACAGTGGTATAAAATAACAAGGACTGAAAGAAGGAAATAACCACAGAACAAAGAAGATGATTAGCATATCACCCGTCCCATCACAAATACAGATTTCCATTTATCTCACTCACATCATTATAATTCAAAGGTTCGATAAAACAAACAAAAAACCCTGTAGAAAACATTAATATTTTGCTGTGAATAAGTATTGACTTGGTCCATGATTAATGTTCTGCAAATGATTAGAGTTGGGTGCAGTGGAGTTATCTTTCCTGGTTGCTTAGTTTCCAGGAGGGCAAATCTGAAGTTCAACATGAATAGGCATAATCACCAGACAATAGGGAGATAGTCGCCATTATTGACAACCACTGTCATCCTGTTTGTGTTCCTATTTCTCACTGGAGTTTAAGTTCTTAAACAACTCGTGCTGGGAAATTATGTCTTCCTTGATTTAACAAGAAGTTCCATTTGAGGGCAAGAATTTATAAGGTAATTTGCCATGGAGTGCCACTGACTCCTCTGAGAGGGATCACAACAGAATGTCTAGGACAGAGTGGAAGAGAAATGTAGAATAAAATTTTAAAAAAAAAGGCTTACTGGTCTGACAGAGACTAGAGAAACGCCCAAGACTATGGTCCCCGGACACCCTTCTGCCTCAGAACCGAAGCCACTCCTGAAGTTCACCTTTAAGCCAAAGATTAGACAGGCTTATAAAACAGTAACACACATGAGGAATGTGCTTCTTAGATCAAGCACGTATACGAGACCAAATGGGCAACACCTACTCAAAAGCAAAGACAAGAAGGCAGAAAGGGACAGGAAAACTGGACAAATGGAAACGAGGAACCTGGGGTAGAAAGGCGGAGAACGCTGTCACATTGCAGGGATTGCAACCAATGTTACAAAATAATTTGTGTATAAATGTTTGAATGAGAAACAAATTTGCTCTATAAATTTTCACTTAAAGCACAATAATAATAATAAAAAATTTACCACAGAGTGGTCACATTATTTCAATTCATCAAGACCATTTCACATGTCTGCAGAAGGTGTGTGTCCTCATTCCACTCTGCTCCTCTGTGCCAGCAAGACCCTTGATGCCAGTCTTGACACAGCCAACATTTAAACATCATAAAGCATATTGCCAAAAAGTAATTCTGTGGGATTCACCCCACAGAACGGAGATACCTGACAAGTTAATGTCAGAGCTAGACTGGCAACTCACTAGAATCTTAGAATAAAGTCTGCATTTCCTCATTCTGCAAGCATATTTCTGATTTTATAATTCTCTTTTGGGGCTTGTGGTACATACTTCAACATCCCTGGGCACTATTAGAATACTTTTCTCTTGAGCTAGAATGGGAAAAGTATAATAGGCTTCCTGCTAAATTAACTTCCAAAAAAGAATTGTTTGGGAAATTAGTTATTTAATAACAGCTCAGTTTCTATTTTCATTAAAAAAAAAAAAGTGACAAAATGAAAACACCAAGTTTCACCTTTGCCTGGAGCTTCAATATATGGAACTTATTCTTAGCATTGGGTTATAGAGCACTAGACTAGGTGCCAGAAATTGAATTCGAGTTATTCTGCTCTCTGCCATTCATCCTATTGACCTTCTAAGGAACCTGTAGATACTCTTCTCCACCACTGACGTTACTCACCTTTGAAATGGGCTCATAGTAAAAAGCCTACACCAACTCATTTATATCAGCCAAACAGTCACTGGTTTCATTAAAAAACAAACAAACGATAAACACATAGTTTAGTAAAATGGAAAAGGTAACTTTCAGTGCTAGCTGGCACTGTAGTTTATTTTATGATAATCTAATTAAAACACTTTCATGTTCTGTAAGAAAGGATGAGAGGAAAAAATGGGCAACTTCCTAAGCTGGCCTCACTGGATTAACTTTATTGACTATGCTTTAAAAATTCTGTATTCAGTATCTTGCTTCCTGGTTAATTTTCAGAAAGATTCTCAAAATCTTAGGCTCCCTTAGGTGCTCTTACCTAGGCTCTAGCTTTCAGTCTCTCCTCTTTTCTGATTCCCAAATTTGTACCTTCAGCCCAGACCTTTCCCTCAAACTCAACTTGTCCAAAACTCCTGATGTTCTTTCCCAGACCTGCTCCTCTCTCTGCCTTCTCCACTTTGGTTAATGTCCTTCTCCTGGCAGGACAAAAACTCCAGCATCTCATCTCCTTGGCACCTCTCTTTCTCAACCCATAGCCCATCCATCAGGAAATTCTATTGGTTCTAGCCTCAAATCATATCCAGAATTCAACCACTTCGCATGACCTCTGCCACTACTAATCTGGTCCAAGACAACATCATCTCCTGCCTAGTTTGTTGCAACAGTCTCCTAACTGGTCCATTCTCATCACGGTAGCCAGAAAGATCTTTTCAGAATGTAAGTTGGATCCTGTCCTTCCTCTGCTCAGAATTCTCTAATAGCTTTGCATCTCACTCAAAATCCTTAAAATAGTGTGAAGGTTAATTTTAAGTGTCAACATAGTTAGGCTATGTCTCCCAGTGGTTTGGCCAAACACTAGACAGAAACACTAGACTAGCTGCCATATTATAACATAACGTGATGTAATCAACTGTCATAATGTAATCTAATGTAATGCAATCAGTCAGTTGAAAAATGAGTTTCCTTAGGGTGTGTTCTGCCCCCAGACTATAAATATATATATTGGCAAAACTCTCTTTCCACTCTGCACTCTTTATCCTATAGATCATGGGACATAAGGCTGCCAAAGTCTCCAGACTGCAACCTGACCTAGGGATTTTAGACTTGCCAGCCCCCACAGTCTCACAAACCACTCTCTTGGCATAAGTCAATCTCCTCTCTCTCCCCCACTCCATCTACATACATACATACATATACATATACACTAGTTGCATTTCTCTAGAGAATACTGATAAATGACCCCTACCCACACTGAGTCAAGAGGAAATAGAAAGCCTTGGCAGATCCATAACAAGTAAACAGATCAAATCAATGATCAAAAACCTCCCAACAGGAGACTGGAATTCTTAGGCACTCTAAAATATTCCAACCACCATGGAAAGCAATCTGACACTTCCTTTAAAAGCTACAAATAGAAATACCATATGATCCAGCAATTCCACTCCTAGAAATACGCCATAGAGAAATGAGAGCTGTCACATGAATAGACATACGCACACCCATATTCACTGAAGCATTATTCACAATAGCAAAAAGATGGAAATAATCTAAGTGCCCATCAACAGATGAATAAACAAATTATGGTACATACACACAATGGAATACTATGCAACAATAAAGAACAATGATGAGTCCGTGAAACATCTCACAACATAGATGAATCTGGAAGGCACTATGCTAAGTGAAATAAGTCAATCACAAAAGGACAAATACTGTATGAGACCACTATTATAAAAAGTGAAGAAAAGGCTTAAACACAGGCAAAAAAAGAAAAAACCTTTGATGGTTATGAGGGAGGGGAGGGAAAGGGAGAAGAAATCACTAACTAGACAGTAGACAAGTATTAACACACAATTTTTATAGGGAAAGTGAGCACAGCTTGACCAAGGCAAAGTCATAGAAGCTTTCTACACATATCCAAACACCTTGATGGACTAAGTTACTGGGGCTGTGGACTGGGAACCATGACCTCAGAGGACATCTGGGTCAACTGGCATGTAGTTCATACAGAAAATGCCCTAAATCCTACTTTGGTGAGTAGTGTCTGGGGTCTTAAAAGCTTGTGAGCATCTATCTAAGAAATCTATTGTTTCCATCCCACCTGAAGCAAAGGAGAAGGAAGAAAGCCAAAGACACAAGGAAAATAAGAGTCCAAAGGACTAATGGACCACATTAACCATAGCCTCCACCAGCCTGAGCCCAGAAGAACTAGATGGTGCCCAGCTATCACCACCAACCCCTCTGACAGGGGTTACAATAGAGGGTCCAGACAAAGTGGGAGAAAAATCTAGAGCAAAATTCAAATTCACAAAAAAAAAGACCAAACTTACTGGTCTGACAGAGACTAGAGGAACTCCCAAGATTATGGTCCCTGGACACCTGCTAACTCAGAACTGAAGCCACTTGTGAAATCCACCTTTCAGTCAAAAATTAGACAGGCGTATAAACAAACAATAACACATGTGAGGAATATGCTTCCTAGTTCAATCAAGTATACAAGATCAAATGGGCAACACGTGCCCAAAAGAAAAGACAAGAAGGCAGGAAGGGACAGGAAAACTGGACAAATGGACACGCAGAAACTGGGGTTGAAAGGGGGAGAGTGCTGACATACTGCAGGGATTGCAACGAATGTCACAAAACAATTTGTATATAAAGTTCTGAAGGAGAAACTAATTTGTGGTGTAAACTTTCACCAAAAGCGCAATAAAATTAAAAAACAAAAACAACAAAAAACCCCTTAACACAAAAAGTTCACTGGAGAATTCTACCAAATAATCAAAGAAGAATTGACACCAATATTCTTTAAACTCTTCCGAAAGATAGAAAAGGAAGGAATTCTCCCTAATTCATTCTACCAAGGAAATGTAACCCTGATACCAAAACCAGACAATGACATCACAAGAAAACTACAGGCCAATGTCCCTTATGAATACAGATGCTGTCTTACTCATCTAGTGCTGCTGTAACAGAAATTCCACATTTGGATGGGTTTAGCAAAGAGAAGTTTATTCTCTCATAGTCTAGGAGGTTAGAAGTCCGAATTCAGGGTGCCAGCTCTAGGAGAAGGCTCTCTCTTTCTGACGGTTCTGGAGGAAGGTCCTTGTCATCAATCTCCCCCAGTTGAGGAGCTTCTCAGTACAGCGACCCCAGGTCCAAAGGATGCACTATGCTCTAGGCACTGCTTTCTTGGTGCTATGCAGTCCCCATGTCTCTCTGCTTGCTTCTGTCTTCTATATTTCAAAAGAGATTGGCTTGAAACACAATTCAATCTTGTAGATTGAGTCCTGCCTCTTTAACATAACTGCTGCTAATCCCATCTCATCAACATCATAAAGACAGGATTTACAACACATAGGAAAATCACATCAGATTACAAAATGGTGAACAATCACAATACTGGGAATCATGGCCTAATCAAATTGATATGCATATTTTTGGGGGACACAATTCGATCCACAACAGATGCAAAAACTCTCAACAAAATACATGCTAACAGAATCCAACAGCATATTAAAGGAATCATACACCATGACCAAGTGAGCTTTATTCCAGGAATGCAGGGATGGTTCAGCATTTAAAAATCAATCAAGACATGAAAAGGAGGGGGCCAAGATAGCTGACTAGGTAGACGTTACATCTGATCCATCTTGCAACAAAGACTAGGAAAAACAAGTGAATCGATCGCATACGTGACAGTCTACGAACCCTGACCAACAAACACAGATTTAAAGAGTTGACCTGAGAGACAGAGACCGAGAACGAACAACTACGGGGAAGCAGGGACTGTTTTCAGAGCCTGGAGCCAGCGTCCCAGTCAGGAAACCTTGGCGCCGGGCTTTGGACTGGGTGCAGGGGAGCTGAGCACACATCCTGTGACGGCGCAAACACAGGGCACAGCCCTACCCCCCTGAACTGATCTCGGAAGGAAGCCCAGCCTGTCCACGCAGGCAGCGTGGTGACGTGGCTGGTGGGAGGAGAAGTCGCCGGGAGGCAGCGACTGGTTTTGGAGCCGGGAGTGCAGCGTCCCAGCCAGGGAACCTTGATGCTGGGCTTTGGACTGGAAGCGGAGGAACTAACCACAGCTTTTGTGACAGCGCAAGCACGGGACACGAGCCTGACCCTCGGGGGCAATCTCTACCCAGCCAGCACACACAGGCAATGCGCCCCTCTGGAATCTCAGATAAAACAGTCATCTCAAGCAAGATAAGTAACTTTGTCTATATTCCGGGGTGCTACTCTCTCCTGTTTTTCTGAACCCTCCCCTCCCCTTCCCAGGCGGCTTCATTAACATTGGAATTTCCTGAGCCAGAGGAAGAACTCCTCCATGGTTTTTCCTTTCCTCTTTTTTTTTTTTTTGGTCTTTTCCTAACCCATTCTTCTGGCCTGACAGAAGCAACCACAAAAAATCCAGGGACCAAAAATCCTCCCTAATTGGAGTAAAAACACAGAACCAGCTCCAGCCAAGCATATGTGATCCACAGTCTCGGGCTTTCATCCTTACAGGGAACAAGGTGGCTATTATAATGCAAAGGCATTTCTGATAGGGAATCTGACTGCATTTGTTTTAGGGGATTTACTGGAAAGACAAACTTCCCAGGTCTGATATCTCTGCATATTCAACAGAGCCCTCACTGACCCACAACAGGGAACTAAGGGTTGAAGCTCCCCCCAGACCACCTAGCCTCCTGCCTTAGGAGTCTAAGGAGGGTGACACCTACCAATCTGTAGAGGTACTTGCATTGGGGGCCTAAGGTACACCTGCAGAGCCCACCCACCAAGGTCCTTTAGGAATAGAGACACACCTACCTCACTGATACTTGGGGGAGGCCTGTCAGCATCCTGCCCCTCCTGGAGTGTGAACCCCAGCTGCTAATAGAATCTGGTGCACACAACTATCACCACTACTTCTCAAGGCGGATAGGTGACAGTGTGCATCACACACTTGGTGACCCAAAATCAGATTCTACTCAAGAATAGTGAATAGACTCAGGCATATATATCTGGTAACAGTCCAAACCAGTTGGTAATAGGTCATAAGTGAGTCAAGGGCTACAACAATCAAGACAGCACAATCTAGTAGCCCATCTATGTATATTGAAAGAAAACAAAATAAGATAAGACTCAGTGAGCAAATATAGAACAAATAACTACAATATCTTAGTGATGGCTCGGAGACAGCAGTCGATACCAAGCCACATAAAGAAGCAGACCATGACGGCTTATACAACCCCCCAAACAAAAGAATCAAAATCTTTCCCAAATGAAGATACAATCCTGGAATTATCAGATACAGAATATAAAAAACTAATTTACAGAATGCTTCAAGACATCAGGGATGACCTCAGAAATGAAATAAGGCAATCTACACAAAAAGCCAAGGAACACACTGATAAAGCAGTTGAAGAACTCAAAAAGATTATTCAAGAACATAGTGGAAAAATTAATAAGTTGCAAGAATCCATAGAGAGACAGCAATCAGAAATCCAAAAGATTAACAATAAAATTACAGAATTAGACAACGCAATAGGAAGTCAGAGGAGCAGACTCGAGCAATTAGAATGCAGAGTGGGAAATCAGGAGGAACAGGGAATTAACACCAATATAGCTGAAAAAAAAATCAGATAAAAGAATTTAAAAAAATGAAGAAACCCTAAGAATCATGTGGGACTCTATCAAGAAGGATAACTTGCGGGTGATCGGAGTCCCAGAACAGGGAGGGATAACAGGAAACACGGAGAGAATAGTTGAAGGTCTGCTGGCAGAAAACTTCCCTGACATCATGAAAGACGAAAGGATATCTATCCAAGATGCTCATCGAACCCCATTTGAGATTGATCCAAAAAGAAAAACACCAAGACATATTATCATCAAACTCGCCAAAACCAAAGATAAAGAGAAAATTTCAAAAGCAGCCAGGGATAAAAGAAAGGTCTCCTACAAGGGAGAATCAATAAGAATAAGTTCAGACTACTCAACAGAAACCATGCAGGCAAGAAGGGAATGGGACGACATATACAGAGCACTGAAGGAGAAAAACTGCCAGCCAAGGATCATATATCCAGCAAAACTTTCTCTGAAATATGAAGGCGAAATTAAGATATGTACAGATAAACACAAGCTTAGAGAATTTGCAAAAACCAAACCAAGGCTACAAGAAATACTAAAGGAAATTGTTTGGTCAGAAAATCAATAATATCAGATACCATCGCAACATAAGGTCATAGAACAGAACATCCTGATATCAACTCAAATAGGGAAATCACAAAAACAAATTAAGATTAATTAAAAAAAAAAACACTCAAAACAGGGAATCATTGAAGTCAATATGTAAAAGATCACAATAATCAAAAAAAAAAAGAGGGACTAAATACAGGTGGCATAGAACTGCCAGATGGAGAGGGATACAAGGCGATATAGGACAATACAAGTTAGGTTTTTACTTAGAAAAATAGGGGTAAATATTAAGGTAACCACAAAGAGGTATAACAACTCCATAACTCAAAATAAAAACCAAGAAAAACATAACGACTCAGCAAACATAAAGTCAAATACTATGAAAATGAGGAACACACAATTTAAAAAGAAAAATGTCTTGGCACAAAAAAGTAAGTGGAAAAATGAAATTGTCAACAACACACATAAAAAGGCATCAAAATGACAACACTAAACTCATACTTACCTATACTTACGCTGAATGTAAAGGGACTAAACGCACCAATAAAGAGACAGAGAGTCTCAGACTGGATAAAGAAATACGATCCGTCTATATGCTGCCTACAAGAGACACACCTTAGACTTAGAGACACAAACAAACTAAAACTCAAAGGATGGAAAAAAATATATCAAACAATAAGCAAAAAAGAGCAGGAGTAGCAATATTAATTTCTGACAAAATAGACTTTAAACTTAAATCCACCACAAAGGATAAAGAAGGACACTACATAACGATTAAAGGGACAATTGACCAGGAAGATATAACCATATTAAATATTTATGCACCCAATGACAGGGCTGCAAGATACATAAATCAAATTTTAACAGAACTGAAAAGTGAGATAGACATCTCCACAATTATAGTAGGAGACTTCAACACACCACTTTCGGAGAAGGACAGGACATCCAGTAAGAAGCTCAATAGAGACACGGAAGGCCTAATTACTATAATCAACCAACTGGACCTCATTGACTTACACAGAACTCTCCACCCAACTGCTGCAAAGTATACTTTTTTTTCTAGCGCACATGGAACATTCTCTAGAATAGACCACATATTAGGTCATAAAACAAACCTTTGCAGAATCCAAAACATCAAAATATTACAAAGCATCTTCTCAGACCACAAGGCCGTAAAAGTGGAAATCAATAACAGAAAAATTAGGGAAAAGAAATCAAATACTTGCAAACTGAACAATACCCTGCTCAAAAAAGACTGGGTTATACAAGACATTAAGGAGGGAATAAAGAAATTCATAGAATGCAACGAGAATGAAAACACTTCCTATCAAAACCTCTGGGACACAGCAAAAGCAGTGCTCAGGGGCCAATTTATATCGATAAATGCACACATACATAAAGAAGAAAGAGCCAAAATCAGAGAACTGTCCCTACAACTTAAACAAATAGAAAGTGAGCAACAAAAGAATCCATCAGGCACCAGAAGGAAACAAATCATAAAAATCAGAGCTAAACTAAATGAAATAGAGAACAGAAAAACAATTGAAAGAATTAAAAAAGCCAAAAGCTGGTTCTTTGAAAAAATTAACAAAATTGATAAACCACTGGCCAGAACGACTAAAGAAATACAGGAAAGGAAACAAATAACCCGAATAAGAAACGAGATGGGCCACATCACAACAGACCAACTGAAATTAAAAGAATCACATCAGATTATTACGAAAAATTGTACTGTATCAAATTTGCAAACCTAGAAGAAATGGATGAATTCCTGGAAAAACACTACCTACCTAAATGAACACAATCAGAAGTAGAACAACAAAATAGGCCCATGACAAAAAAAAGAGATTGAAACGGTAATCAAAAAACTCCCAACAAAAAAAAAGCCCTAGCCCAGACGGCTGCACTGCAGAATTCTACCAAACTTTCAGAGAAGCGTTAACACTACTACTACTAAAGGTATTTCAAAGCATAGAAAATGATGGAATACTACCTAACTGATTCTGTGAAGCCACCATATCCCTGATACCAAAAGCAGGTAAAGACACCACAAAAAAAGAAATTTACACACCTATATCCCTCATGAACTTTGATGGAAAAATCCTCAACAAACTCTAGCCAATAGAATTCAACAACATATCAAAAAATAATCTACCACGACCAGGTGGGATTTATACTAGGTATGCAAGGTTGGTTTAATATTAGAAAAACCATTAATGTAATCCACCATATAAATAAAACAAAACACAAAAACCACATGATCTTATCAATTGATGCACAAAAGGCATTTGACAAAGTCCAACACCAATTTATGATAAAAACTCTCACCAAAACAGGAATTGAAGGAAAATTCCTCAGCGTAATAAAGGGCATCTATACAAAGCCAACAGCCAACATCACTTTAAATGGAGAGAGCCTGAAAGCATTTCCCTCAAGAATGGAACCAGACAAGGATGCCCTTTATCACCACTCTTATTCAACATTGTGCTAGAGGTCCTAGCCAGGGCCATTAGGCTAGACAAAGAAATAAAGGGTATCCGGATTGGCAAGGAGGAAGTAAAATTATCTCTATTCGCAGATGGCATGATCTTATACACAGAAAACCCTAAGGAATCCTCCAGAAAACTACTGAAACTAATAGAAGAGTTTGCCAGAGTCTCAGATTATAAGATAAACATACAAAAATCACTTGGATTCCTCTACATCAACAAAAAGAACATCCAAGAGGAAATCACCAAATCAATACCATTCACAGTAGCCCCCAAGAAGATAAAATACTTAGGAATAAATCTTACCAAAGATGTAAAAGACCTATACAAAGAAAACTACAAAGTACTAGTGCAAGAAACTAAAAGGGACCTACTTAAGTGGAAAAACATTCCTTGCTCATGGATAGGAAGACTTAACATAGTAAAAATGTCTATTCTACCAAAAGCCATCTATACATACAATGCACTTCCGAGCCAAATTCCAATGACATTTTTTAATGTGATGGAGAAACAAATCAGCTACTTCATATGGCAGAGAAAGAAGCCTCGGATAAGTAAAGCATTACTGAAAAAGAAGAAGAAAGTGGGAGGCCTCACTCTACCTGATTTCAGAACCTATTATATAGCCACAGTAGTCAAAACAGCCTGGTACTGGTACAACAGGCACATAGACCAATGGAACAGAATTGAGAACCCAGATATAAATCCATCCACATATGAGCAGCTGATATTTGACAAAGGCCCAGGGTCAGTTAACTGGGGAAAGATAGCCTTTTCAACAAGTGGTGCTGGCATAACTGGATATCCATCTGCAAAAAAATGAAACAGGACCCATACCTCACACCACGCACAAAAACTAACTCCAAGTGGATCAAAGACCTAAACATAAAGACTAAAACGATAAAGATCATGGAAGAAAAAATAGGGACAACGTTAGGAGCCCTAATACAAGGCATAAACAGAATACAAAACATTACCAAAAAGGACGAAGAGAAACCAGATAACTGGGAGCTCCTAAAAATCAAACACCTATGCTCATCTAAAGACTTCACCAAAAGAGTAAAAAGACCACCTTCAGATTTGGAAAAAATTTTCAGCTATGACATCTCCGACTACCGCCTGATCTCTAAAATCTATGATTCTGTTAAAAGTCAACCACAAACAACAACCCAATCAAAAAGTGGGCAAAGGATATGAACACGCACTTTACTAAAGAAGATATTCAGGCAGCTAACAGACACATGAGAAAACGCTCTCGATCATTAGCCATTAGAGAAACGCAAATTAAAACTCCGATGAGATTCCATCTCATTCCAACAAGGCTGGCATTATTCCAAAAAACACAAAATAATAAATGTTGGAGAGGCTGCAGAGTATGGAACTCTTATACACTGCTGGTGGGAATGTAAAATGGTACAACCACTTTGGAAATCTATCTGGCATTTTCTTAAAAAGTTGGAAATAGAACTACCATACAACCCAGAAATCCCACTCCTCGGAATATACCCTAGAGAAATAAGAGCCTTTACACGAACAGATATATGCACACCCATGTTTATTGCAGCACTGTTTACAATAGCAAAAAGCTGGAAGCAACCAAGGTGTCCATCAACAGATGAATGGTTAAATAAATTATGGTATATCCACACAATGGAATACTACGCATTGATAAAGAACAGTGACGAATCTGTGAAACATTTCATAACAGGAGGAACCTGGAAGGTATTTTGCTGAGGGAAATTAGTCAGATGCAAAAAGACAAATAGTGTATAAGACCACTATTGTAAGTTCTTGAGAAATAGTATAAACTGAGAAGAACACATTCTTTTGTGGTTACGAGAGGGGGGAGGGAGGGAGGGTGGGAGAGGGTTATTTACTGATTAGTTAGTAGATGAGAACTACTTTAGGTGAAGGGAAGGACAATACTCAATACATGGAAGGTCAGCTCAACTGGACTGGACCAAAAGCAAAGAAGTTTCCGGGATAAACTGAATGCTTCAAAGGTCAGCGGAGCAAGGGCAGGGGTTTGGGGACTATGGCTTAAGGGGACTTCTAAGTTAATTGGCATAATAAACTCTATTATGAAAACATTCTGCATCCCACTTTGAAGTGTGGCATCTGGGGTCTTAAATGCTAACAAGCGGCCATCTAAAATGCATCAATTGGTCTCAACCCATCTGGATCAAAGAAGAATGAAGAACACCAAGGTCACATGATAACGATGAGCCCGAGACAGAAAGGGCCACATGAGCTAGAGACTTACATCATCCTGAGACCAGAAGAACTAGATGGTGCCTGGGCACAACCGATGACTGCCCTGACAGGGAACACAACAGAAAACTCCCGAGGGAACAGGAGAACAGTGGGATGCAGACCCCATATTCTCATAAAAAGACCAGGCTTAATGGTCTGACTGAGACTAGAAGAATCCCAGCGGTTGTGATCCCCAAACCTTCTGTTGGCCCAGGACAGGAATCATTCCCGAAGACTACTCATCAGACATGGAAGGGACTGAACAATGGGTTGGAGAGAGATGCTGATGAAGACTGAGCTACTTGTATCAGGTGGACACTTGAGACTGTATTGGCATCTCCTGTCTGGAGGGGAGATGGGAGGGTAGATAGGGTTAGAAACTGACAAAACGGTCACGAAAGGAGAGACTGGAGGAAGGGAGGGGGCTGACTCACTGTGGGGAGAGTGAATGGGAGTATGTAGTAAGGTGTATATAAGCTTATATGTGACAGACTGAATCAATTTGTAAACTTTCACTTAAAGCACAATAAAAATTGTTAAAAAAAAAAAAAATTTAGACCCTTAAATTCTCCTCCTGCCTTCCTCCCTCTCCAAATCTCAATGAGTCTCCCTCTTTCTCTAGACCCCACATCACCCAGAGCTATATTCCCTTCCAGATCATCTCCTTCCTTGGACCTTGAGGTCTCCAGATACCCCCCTGACCCCATTCCTAGCAACCCACCTCACATCTCACACTTTCAGCCTTCTTCACTTGCTTTCCCTTTAATGTTTGTTTTCAAAGGGACATCACTTGCATGGGACTTCATGCCTTTGTTCTCACCTTTCAAGCCATCTGTTACTTCCTCTGGAACTCACTGCTGGTACAAAGCAGTAGAAATCTTATTTCCCACAGCAACAAAACAGAGGGCGAGCTAAATGGTCTCCCTTCTTTCCTATCACCTCACAAAAATGAGGTGCAAGGGAGGGAAAATTATGACCAAGAAGGAAGGAAAACCCTTGGGTTGTGCTAGATCTGAGAAGTGATGATGACAGGAGGGATGACATCAGAAACACTCCAGGAGGGTTAGGATTACTATTCAGTAAAACTGCATTAATTTGCTGGTAATCACAGCAAAATTGCAAAAAATCACTGGTGATCAAAGACATGCAAAAAAATAACAATGAGATTTCACATCATGCATCTTAGCCTAGCAAAAATTAGAGAACTGGAGAATGCCAAATGTGAGTGGGGATTTAGGGAAACAGGGGCCCTCCAAGAACTACTGGTGGACGGCGGTCCTTCTGGAGGGCAATTCAATACCACCTAGTCAGATTAAGTACAGACAGTCCCCAGGGTATGAACATCCATTTTACGGACAACTCATAATTAAGAACAGACTTCCATAAAGCCTATTATGATAAAAATTTGGGTTAAATACAATGGTTCATAATAATGAATGTACGCACTACCTTGTGGCGCTGATGAAAACATTGTGCGGTTTGGGAGTGTTTCTTAATTGATTTACAGGCATGTTGTTGTTGTGTGCCGTGAAGTGGGTTCTGACTCATAGCGACCCTATAAGACAGAACAGAACTCCCCCATAGGGTTTCCAAGGAGCAACTGGTAGATTAGAACTGCTGACCTTTTGGTTAGCAGCTAAGCTCTAAACCACTACCCCACCAGGGCTCCTTGAAGCCCACTGTGTTGTTGTTAGGTGCCACCGAGTTGGCTCAGACTCACAGCGATCGTAGGTACAACAGAACTAATCACTGCCCAGTCTTGCACAATCCCCACAATCATTGTCCTGCTTATGCCTACTGCTGCAGCCACTGTATCAATCCATGTCTCCGAGGGCCCTCCTCTTTTTCACTGTCCCTCCACTTTACCAAGCATGATTAAATCTCCAGGAACTGATCCCTCCTGACAACATGTCCAAAGTATGTGAGATGTAGTCTTGCCATCCTTCCTTCTGGGGAGCATTCTAGATATACTTCTTCCAAGACAGATTTGTTCATTCTTTTGGAAGTCCATGGTATATTCAATATTCTTCTCCAACACCAATACGTCAATTCTTCGGTCTTCCATATTCATCGTCCAGCTTTCACATGCACAGGAGGAAATTTGAGACACAATGGCTTGGGTGAGGCACACCTTAGTCTTCAAGGTGGCATCATTGTTTTTCAACACTTTAAAGAGGTCCTTTGCAGCAAATTTGCACAATGCAATGCATCTTTGGGTTTCTTGACTGCTGCTTCCATGGGTGTTGACTGTGGATCCAAGTAAAATGAAATCCTTGACAACTTCAATCTTTTTCCCATTTATAGTGATGTTGCTTATCGGTCCAGTTGTGAGGATTTTTGTTTTCTTAATGTTGAGGTGTAAGCCATACTGAAGGCTGTGGTCTCTGATCTTCATCACCAAGTGCTTCAAGGCCTCTCCACTTTCAGCAAGCAAGGTTGTGTCATCTGCATAACACAGGTTGTTAATGAGTCTTCCTCCAATCCTGATGCCCTGTTCTTCTTCAAATAGTTCAGCTTCTTGGGTTATCTGCTCAGCATGCAGATTGAATAGTTACGGTGAAAGGATACAACCCTAACGCACACCTCTCTTAACTCAAAAAAACGGGGTATCCCCTTGTTCTGTCCAAACGACTGCCTCTTGATCTATGTACAGGTTCCTTATGAGCACAATTAAGTGTTCTGGAATTCTCATTCTTCATAATATTATCCATACTTTGTTAGGATTCGCACAGTTGAATGCCTTAGCATAGTCAATAAAACACAGGTAAATATTTAAATGGTATTCTCTGTTCTCAGCCATGATATATCTGACATCAACAGTGGTATCCCTGGTTCTGCATCCTCTTCTGAATCCACCTTGAATTTGTGGCAGTTCCCTGTCGATATACTGCTGCAGCCAATTCTCAATGATCTTTAGCAAACTTTTACTTGTTTGATAATTTCCGCAGCCAGTGGGATCACCTTTCTTGGGAATAGGCATAAATATAGATCTCTTCCAGGTAGCTGTCTTCCAAATTTCTTGGCATAGACGACTAAGCCCTTCCAGCACTACATCTGTTTGATGAAAACATCTCAACTGATATTTCTTCGATTCTGGAACCCTTGTTTTTCGCCAATGCCTTCCGTGCTTCAACTCCTTCCTTCAGTACCATTGGTTCTGCTCATATGGTACCTCCTGAAATGGTTGAACGTCAGCCAATTCTTTTTGGTATAATGACTCTGTGTATTCCTTCCATCTTCTTTTGATGCATCATGAGTCATCTAATATTTTCTCATAGAATCCTTCAATATTGCAACTCAAGGCTTGAATTTTTTCCTCAGTTTTCAGCTTGAGAAATGCAGAGCAGACTCTTCCCTTTTGGTTTTTCATCTCCAGGTCTTTGCACATGTCATTATAATACTTTGTCTTCAGGAGCTGCCCTTTGAAACCTTCTGTTCGACTCTTTGACTTCATCATTTCTTGCTTTCACTTTAGCTACCTGACATTCAAGAGCAAGTTTCTGAGTCTCTTCTGACATCCATTTTGGTCATTTCTTTCTCTCCTGTCTTTTTAATGACCTCTTGCTTTCTTCATGTATGATGTTCTTGATGTCATTCCACAACTCATCTGGTCTTCAGTCATTAGTATTCAGTGCATCAAATCTATTCTTGAGGTGGTTTCTAAATTCTGGTGGGATATACTCAAGGTCATAATTTGGCTCTTATCAAATTGTTTTAATTTTCTTCAGTTTCAACTTGCATATGAGCAATTGATGGTCTATTCTGTAGTCAGGCACTGGCCTTGTTCTAACTGATGATATTGAGCTTTTCCATCATCTCTTTCCACGGACGTAGTCAATTTGATTCCTGTGTATTCCAACTGTGGCTGTTTATGTTGGTGAAAAAAGGTATTTGCAATGAAGAAGTCACTGGTCTTGCAAAATGCTACCATGCGATCTCCAGCATGGTTTCTATCACCAAGCCCATACTTTCCAACTACCAATTCTTCTTTGTTTCCAACTTTTGCATTCCAATCTCCAGTAATTATCAATGCATCCTGATTGCCTGTTCAATCAATTCCAGACTGGAGAAGCTGGCAAAAATCTTCAAACAACTTTGATGGGTCTCTTCGGCAGTAAATATTTTGTCCTCTCCTTTTTCTATATTTGACCCATCAATGATGTACAGAAGTCTCATCCCTCAGTCTTGTGAGATTCTCAATCATTTTACATTAATTTTGATTGTGAAACTAAAGTAACTTCTGGCTTAGTTATAAGGTAATCAGATTTTCTTTAACCAGACTACCCATTCTCTGATTATTCTGGTTATCATTTTATTATATTTTACTTGACAGGTTTTAGCAGTGTCACATTCACAATAATATTTCTTAATTCTAATGATCTGTTGCTAACTGTTTTTACCTCATTTTTTGTATGATTATCTTTAGATGACATTTTCTGGTATCCCAATCCTAAATGTTATGTGATTTCTCCTAGTGATCTGGCAAACCTGGATGGAAACTATGCTCTTGGGAATACAAGGTGAGTTATAAAATCAATAAAAGTGATATTATTCTTGATTTAGTATTTAGTATTTTGCTGTGTTAGCCTCTATACAGTACAGGAATTAAACATCTTGACCTGGTGATTGAAATTATTGCAATAAATCAAGCGCAAGTGGACTTCAACTGCTTATGTGTGTAATAATCTGACAGAGACCTAATGTCACTTATGTAATTTCCTGGCCAGAAATGTATTCTCTGAATTTAATCATGAGGAAACATCAGAATTTTCTTTGTTTCAGATCTGCCTATTTAAAAAAAGAGTCCCTGGGTGGTGCATGCAAATAGCTAAGTGCTTGATTGCCAACCAAAAGACTGGCGGTTCAAATTCACCCTGAGACTTCTCAGAAGACAGGCCCAGTGATCTGCTTCTGAAAGATCACAGCCCTGAAAAGCTCTCTTTGAAAGCCTTATGGAGCAGTTCTACTCTGCACACTTGGGGTTGCCCTGAAGTGACTCGACAGCAACTAACGACAACAATTTAAAGAAATGGGGAAGAGGGGACTATACTCTTCAAAAGGTGATGGTCAACTGAGAGTATAGAAATAAAGCCTTATATTTATGGTAAGCTAGTTTTTGGCAACGGCAGTTCAAAGGGGATAGGATACTCTTTTCAACAAAAGATGGTGGGACAATTGGAAAAGCACATGTGAAAAAGATTAATTTAAACCTTTGCCTCATACCTTACACAGAAATTAACTCAAGGTTGAATGTGGATCTAAATGTAAGAACTATGTAAGAAAACACAGGAAATATCTTCATGGCCTTGAATTAGGCAAAGATCTCTTGGACATAACATCAAAGGCATGATTCACAAAAAAAAAAAAAAAAGGTAAATTGGGTTTTATCAATATTAAAAACTGTAACACTTCAAAAGATACCATTAATAAAATGAAACTGCAAGCTGAGGCAGGGAGAAAAGATCTGCAAATCACATATTTGATAAAGGATATATATCTATAATATATAAAAATTTCTTAAGCACAAGAATAAGAAGACAAACAACCTAATTTAAAAAAATGGGCAAAAAATTTGAATAGGCATTTCAACAAAGAA